>NW_027137586.1:1540005-2206957 GCF_001692895.1 Cenococcum geophilum 1.58
CACGCTCGTTAGCGTGTCGGGATGCTCTTTCCCCAGCGCCTTCTCGTACCCCTCTAGCGCTCGTCGGTTCATGTCCTCGGCCTGCTCATACTTCCCCTGGAATTGCAGCACCGACGCTAGGTTGCTTACGCTCGTCAGCGTGTCGGGATGCTCTTTCCCCAGCGCCTTCTCGCTCCCCTCCAGCGCTCGCCGGTTCATGTCCTCAGCCTGCTCGTACTTCCCCTGGAATTGCAGCACCAACGCTAGGTTGCTCACGCTCGTCAGCGTGGAGGGATGCTCTTTCCCCAGCGCCTTCTCCCTCCCCTCCAGCGCTCGTCGGTTCATGTCCTTGGCCTGCTCGTACTTCCCCTGGAATTGCAGCACCGACGCTAGGTTGCTCACGCTCGTCAGCGTGTAGGGATGCTCTTTCCCCAGCGCCTTCTCGCTCCCCTCTAGCGCTCGTCGGTTCATGTCCTCGGCCTGCTCATACTTCCCCTGGAATTGCAGCACCAACGCTAGGTTGCTCACGCTCGTCAGCGTGGAGGGATGCTCTTTCCCCAGCGCCTCCTCCCTCCCCTCCAGGCGCTCGTCGTTTCATGTCCTTGGCTTGCTCGTACTTCCCCTGGAATTGCAGCACCAACGCTAGGTTGCTCACGCTCGTCAGCGTGTCGGGATGCTCTTTCCCCAGCGCCTTCTCCCTCTCCTCCAGCGCTCGTCGGTTCATGTCCTCAGCCTGCTCGTACTTCCCCTGGAATTGCAGCACCAACGCTAAGTTGCTCACGCTCGTCAGCGTGTCGGGATGCTCCGCTCCTAAAGCAGCCTCCCTTGCCTCGAATGCACCTCGGTCCATCTCCTCTGCCTCCTTGTACTTTCCCATCTCGCTTGCATACCACGCCGCTTTGAAGAGAACCGACGCCCACGCCTCGACCACCTGTCCACCAGCTGGCTGACACGTTACCACTGCTTGAGCGTGCGGGAACAGCGCCTGACACACCGGTCAGTTCTCGTGCTTTCCCACCGGGTAGCTGTCATCCATGAGCCTTATATACCTCTCCCTCCATCCCTCCAGCTCATTATACAGCTCCAGCCATTTCTTCGTTGAGAACTGCACTAGCCGATGCATCTCAAATTCGTGCCCATCCACGCTCATCCCAATCAGGGAGTAATTCGTCAACGTGTGAACATCCTCTTCGAAGTCGGCTTCTCCATCCTCGTCTCGCTGATATTGACTCCGGAGAAGCGACTCTGGAATCCCCTGCCTGTCAAAAAGACTCATCAGCGAGAGTAGTCGAGCGGCAGTAGGCATCTCTCTCCGGATATGTTCGAATGAGATCTGCCAAGTCGCGATGATAGAGTTGGATGCCCTGCCGTCCCTGCGATTATCTTGAATGCCCTTGTTAAGTAGACGGGCTCGGTTGTGGTCGCTCCTGCGAACTTCGTCTAGGTATCGTGAGATGGTCATGCGTGGCGCTCCCTGCTCGATGCAAGCAGCAGCCTGTGTGATGGCGAGGGGCATGTAGTCGAGAGCTTGTAGCAGTTCGATCGCATTGTGCTCGTTCGCATTAAAGCTGAGCTTCTTCTGGAGAAGGGCGAGTGCATCGCACTTATCCATCGGCTTGACCTCCACAAGGCAATCTCCGCGTCCTGTCAGTCTGCGCGCCACATCTCGGCTGCGAGAGGTGATGAGGATGGACCCATTTGGCGATTGAGGTAGGAAGTCTGACAGCAGCTCTACTGCTCGGCCTGGACTACTAACTCCTGCCGCTTGCGTCCCATCGAGTGGAGGGAAGAAGACGGCTGAATCGTCAGCGTTGTCGACAACCATTACCCACCGCCCGTTCGACTCGTCGCACAACCAGTTGCGGACGAGCCGCAAAACATCCGCTTTGGGGTTGTCCCAGCCGTCCATCCTCGTCGTCTCGGCGATCCTCCGGTAGCCCTCCTCGAACCTCGCCTGCGTGCCCGCGTGCACCCAGAACACCCACGTTGTTGGTGACTCGCCCCGCACCTGGTAGGCGTACTCGATGGCGATCTGGGACTTTCTACGCAGGGGGTCAGCCGGCTGTCTATTTATGTTGGAGGGTATGTAGTCTACCCAACGCCTCCAAGACCAACAAGCGCCGCTCGAGATGCTGGCTTGGCGCATATCTGATGTATCTTATCAAGGCTGTCCCGGTTGATGAAGTCGTCGTCTTGCCAAAAGGGCACTGTCGAGGATGGGGGTGGCTTTGGACGGCGGTCGTGCAGGACGGTAACAGGGCCTAAGACGGCTTAGTAGAAGCACCCAACCATGGATATGAACATGGCATGGAAGGATAGATGACTTACCATTGTATATATTGTGCCCCGCATTGCCGCTGCCTTGCTGGACTACGTGCGCTGTAACAGATTCATTGCTAAAATTTATAAGGCTGTCTGATGGAGCGTGGGCCATAACGCGTCGCGAAGCGCATAGGGTAACACGCCATCTGGGGTTGGTGGTTCTTCAGAAGGAGGATAAAGCTGTGAACGGTGTGCATGAGGGTCCCCTACCCAGCCAAGATGCGGATCACGGGCATAGTCACGGCGAAGTGGCAGTACTCGGACCAGCGCCTGAGTTCAGTTTTATTATAATATCCCCGACGACTTCCTTGACCATACGCTTTAGTTATGCAATGGTGTTTCGCTCATTTAAAAAGAAGAGCAAAGAGAATTCTACAGTATTGCCCACAAATATTGGTGCAGCTGATGATGTAAGCGGTAGCACCGGTGTTCCGCACGGACCATCTACAGTAGATGGACGCTGGGGTTAAGGGATAGGGCTCTATATTGAGGCTCTACATTCCAAATACACACTAGATTCGTGACTAGTATAATCTTAATTGCTAACTACAAAAGCTATATCAAAAGCTTCCAAGCCGAAAGCCTCCAAGCCAACAGCTTCCAAATCAAAAGCTTCTATATCTACGGCCTCCAAATCAAATCCGGGCTTTAAATTGGAGCTTCAAATCGAAGCTTTAAATTGTGGCTCGAATGGAGCTTTGATCACGATATTTTGATTCGGCGGGGTTTAGGTTGGCGGTTTGGTACATTTAGTCCGCCATATCTAGGGTAATTTAGGGTAATTACCCTACCGTCTCCACACTCACAGTTCCCCAACGGATGTCGCATTCCTCTACTTTAGACTACCCAATTCCTACAGATCTCGCGGGATCGCTGGGTCATGGTCGGCCCGTCTCCCGGCAGACAATGCAAGATGTGGATAATTCCAGGGAATTGCGATTTGGAAAAAGCAAATTATGTCCTGCATGGGTTAGGTGAACCTGCATATTATCCCGCCCAACCTTATCAGCTTTACTGCGACCTTGACCGGACCTCCGATACCTCCATCTCCACACGAATGCACACCCGCACTACACCATTCTCCAATTCAGCTCTGACACTTGCGGATTTGCTCTCTGTCAATTCTCCCTGACAGCGGGAGTCGGCAGCGTCAATTTCAACCTCCATCGGCCGGTACCCGCCGTTCGATGGAGACAATTGTTAGAACAAATTCCTATCAACTTTCTCTTATCTGTCACCTTGAGCATCCAACTCGTCCATTGTGATCTATCATTTATTATCGTCATCGCCATCTCCATCTTTCATCTTTACGACCTTTCTCAAACAACTAAGACAAACACTCTACCACTACTTCCGTCCTGTTACTATACCATCCTACAAGACCACTTTCCACTATCTTCTGCTACTTTCCACCATGGCTACTCTCCCCCCAATCTCCGACCTTCCTTCTCTTCCCGCCTCCAGCCTCACAGCAGTCCTCGACCTCCTCTTTGAGCCCTCCCCACCCCTACACACTCTCTCAACCCCGCTTCTCCAATCCGCCACATTCTCTTCCTATCCCGCCCTTATCGTCGCCATCCAAACCCAACTAACTACTCTCGCCTCCTCCACGTCTCCAGACGCCATAACCACTCTATCCGAGATCCTGTGTGCGCATCCACGCCTAGGCGAGAAGAAAGTCGACTCAGAGCAGAGCCGTGCAGAGCAGGCGCAGCTAAACAAAGGTGGACAGGAAGAGGCCGAAGCTCTAGCGAAGTTGAACCGGGAGTATGAGGAGGTGTTTCCCGGGCTGAGATATGTGTGAGCAGTGCAATCCACATTCAATATTGCTTTCTTTATCTCCTTGCACACCGCATGACCCTTGCTTCAGCCAAAGAGCACTTTCAAAGCAAGAGAATGTCAATCTTTACCAATCCCTCTTCCCTATTTTCCCAGATTCTCCCACCGATTTCTAATAACATGTCTCTCCTGGCAGTGTCTTTGTCAATGGCCGCTCGCGCCCTGAGGTCATGTCCAATATACGCTCACGCATTTCCCGCAATGACATCGCTGCCGAGCGGGCCGAAGCTATCCAGGTACGCCTTTCTCCCGGCCCTAACCCCTTTCCTAGTTCCTTGTAGCTGCTTCTGTCCCTCTATTAACTTTTCCTATGCATTATTCCCATTTTATTTCACCTTGTCCTCAGTCACATCCCTGTCTTGTANTTCATGTATTATCCGCCGAGTTCATAATTGAACTTCACTTCCAATATCTGCTACACACACCATTCTCAACTAATGTGACGCATTAGGCAATGTGCGACATAGCCGTCGACCGTGCACAGAAGCTCCCACAGGGACTAGCACGACTATAGCCTCCACACACCGCACAGCATCGACAGGAGAACTTCTTCCCGTACCCTGCATCCATTTCCCTAAGTTTATCTCAGATGATCCTGTATCCAACACCACTAGCACTCATAAAAGCCAACCCAGCAACGCCCGCTCCACTCCTCTTGCGCGGGGAGCGTTGGCTCGACTGCCAATTCTTAGTCAATTGTAGCTCTGGAACCGTCTACCAGTGGCTGGGACTAACCCATGGCACCGCATCACAGCAGCAGCACTTAAAATCTCATAAATTCAAAAGACATCACAAGTCATTATTTCCCTTGATCGAAATCTCGCCCTGAAAAGCGTACATTCTCGTTCCTGTGTATTCTTACTCCTCATCCAAAACATCTCCATCTCTCGTGCCACAACTCTCAATCCCCAGACCCAACTCCAGCAGAAACGCTCAAAGCCGAAATGCGGGAATTAAACCCAATAATCCGCTTGAAGCACAATGGCCATTCCCATTATTTGGATAAAACGATAGAAGCAGCACGGGAAAATGCACCATGCCGCCCAAAGACCCTAGGGGAAGAACCAAAAACCCCGGCCCAATGCAGCTCGCGAAATATGTCCGTGCGTCCGTTTCCCAGTTAGAGTCGCTGTAATCGCTATCAGTCCAATAGTTGCAGTAATCATGTCACTCCGTCCTTTCCCTTTCCTTAGCTCCGGTGCGCAAAATCGCAAAATCACAATCAGTCTCAGTCTCAGTCTCCCAGTCTTTCAGCATCTTAGTCTCTCTTAGGCCTCTCCCATCCTCCCCTCAATAAAACTTAAACACTAAAACCTCCTCCTCTTCCTCCGTCCCCACCCCCCCAAACTTCCTCACCTCCCCACCCAGCCTGTCCCCCGGCCAAATCGGCTCAACCCCTTCCGGCCCATCCACCCCATCGTAATCCCCCACAACCGCCTCCTCGGGATCCAGAACACTAAAATCGGAATAATACTGCACGGGGAACGGCGGCGTCCTCGCCGCATCGCTGCTCGTCTCGACGGTGCTGGAATACGACGCAGAGGTGCTGCAGGGCGAGCCCAGCATCTCAGCGTCCGAGGAGGAGGGGTCGTCGTCGTCATCATCATAGGGGGAGCGGACTTCGTCTTCGAGGTCAAGGGCGTCGTAGTTGGAGATGCCGAGCGGGGAGGGCGGGAGCGGGAGGTAGTTGCGGCGCGGGAGGCAGACGGGCGGGGCGGCGGACGGCGGTGCGGGCGGCGGAGGGGGGCAGGGGTAGCTGTAAGGGGAGCTGGGCGGGCCGCTCCAGGGCCTGCTCCCACCAGTCGCAGTCGCAGTCGCATTCGCATTCGCGCCGGAACCCGGATTGGCGCTGATACCCGGATACCTCGAGGCCGGATACGCACTCGCACCCGCACCCGCACCCGCACCGACACACCCGCTCAGCGCAAAATACCGCCCCTCGCGCACCGCGGCCGTCGGCGGGAACGGCGGCGGCCGCTGCAGCACCGGCCGCGTGTGCATCTCGTGCGCGGCGTCCGCAAACGCCGCGCGCGCAATCTCCAGCTGCCTTCTCTCGTTCTCCCCCTGCGGCGCGACCCCGCCCCCTGCGGCTGCGGCGGCGGCCGCGCGCCGCCGGACGCGGTTCAGGATCGCGGCTTTGCGCAGCAGGTGGCGGCCCAGGCTGCTCTTCTGCTTCGCCCACACGGCGATCTTGGAGCTGCCTCTGTCGACGATGTTGGAGGCGGGGAGGGAGAAGGGGCGCGAGAGGCGGGAGGTGATGAGGAAGAGGCGGAGGCGGCGCTTTTTTTTGCCCAGGGTGGAGAGTTCGCCGTCGATGTCGGTGAGGGGGCGCGGGCGCTTGAGGGGTGTTATTGGGTCGTGGGTTGCGGTGGATGAGGACGAGGGCGAGGGGCGGAAGGGGAAGGTTAGGGGCGGGCTTGATGGTGCAGGGCGGAAGGTGAAGAGGGCGGTTTTTGGGATTGTTGGTGCGGCTGTCGTTGTGGTTGCTGTTGATGTGGTGGTGGTAAGGGGTGGGTTTGAAGCTGAGGTAGGGATAGAGGGGGAGGTGGAGGAGGGAGTTGGGGACCGGCGCAGCGGCGAAGACATGCTGATGGATGGCGGGATCAGAGACGCGAGACGGTCGAAGGGTCGGCCCATTTTCTTCGCCGTTTGTCGGGGTGGTAGATGCGTGGATGCGTGAGCATTGCCGGCGTGCAGTTTATCGAGCGACGAGTGCCAAGATGCTGCGTTTGGTCGGCCAGGAATGAGGATGTGCTGTGTAATATCTCCTCGGATCGCGAGGACAGAGCGTATATGAAAGGGTGACGTTGAGTATGGTGTTGAGTGTCGAGCGCGGTGAGCAATACCGGTGTATCACTAAGACGGTGGTGTGCAAGGATAAAAGCGTGCAATGGCTGTGCCTGGGCGAGGCATCACGAGGTCTGCTGCTGCATTGGGTGTCCAGGAGAACAGGTTGAGGGGAGGGTTCTCTGGGTAACGGGGAGACGGGCTGTGGGAGAGGAGAAGAACGGCCGGGTGGGACATGNAATAATACGATACCGTTACCTTTGGCGCACTGTCGCTGTGGTCGCCGCGTCGCATCCTCCTCCTCCCCCAGGCCTGAACCCGGCATTTCGGAAAAGGCGGAGAACCTGGGCAGCTTGTGCAGTCTGGGGCTGCCCAGTCGTGCCCAGAT
Source organism: Cenococcum geophilum 1.58 (assembly GCF_001692895.1). Classification (NCBI taxonomy): domain Eukaryota; kingdom Fungi; phylum Ascomycota; class Dothideomycetes; order Gloniales; family Gloniaceae; genus Cenococcum; species Cenococcum geophilum. The sequence continues at coordinate 1,547,321 of NW_027137586.1, forward strand.
GTCAGATGACGAGCACGGCGCAGGGATGGCCAACAAGAGCCCACTAAGAGCCCTCGAGCCCCGAATTCAATTGGAGCAGAAACACGCGCCACCCGATGTTCCGTGCGACTTCTGCCCCGTGAGTCTGCTACCAAACACCGCCAACGCTGCCAACGCCGCCAACACCGCCAAACCGCCTGCTGGGCAATTCCCACCGTCTGCTGTCTGCTCCACCCCGTATCTTGTACCCGCTGCTGAGGTATGCGAGACTACGGTCGAAAAAATTATGCCAAAAGCCCCGAAAGATTTGTAGTCCACCCGCTCATAACGCAGGGAAATTTTTGCTCAAAGATTTTCTCCTTTACCTCCTCCACCAACAGCCACGTGGAAAACAGAAGGCGTCCGGCCGCATTCCCGATGCGGCATCTAGTAGCGAGCCCGGCCCCCCTGCGACTCTTTTCGTTCGCGAAACGGGCTGATGTTTGGCCCCACCGTTTTGGCCCCACCGTTCAGCCTCGTGGGGAAAGGCGCCGATCTGCATCATTAGGAAGCGCATTACTAACCCGTACTGGCCTAAGAATGCCGGGCGGGCTCCAGTTTTGATCAGCCGCCGTGCTTTGATCCAGGAAACACCGTCCAATTCCAGTGAGAACACCGCCAGAGCCGCTCAGGACGCGGCCGGTCTATGAGGCGTGGTAGCTAGGCCCAGCCCCGCCGATGATTAAAAAGGGGGGACCCTGGAATTGAGAGGATGAGACGAAAAAAAAATTTGAAAATGACCAAAAAAAAAATTTAATTCCTTGGATGAGACTGCTCGGACTGCCGACAATAAAAAAATGTCGCACACGTCGAGAACACGACATTCTGCTGTCGCATCTCATGCCAACAAAACTACCTGCTACTTTTCTATCAGGGCTCGATCGATCGCATACAGCATCTGTCTCGTCATCCTGCCGTGTCTTGCCTCTGTCCTGCCTTTGCCTTCGCCTTGCCCTGCCCCCGACGCAACCTACATGTACGTGTCGTGAGCGAGAAAAACTTTTCATGCCTGCTGCTACCACTGCCATCCGTTCACCCGCTTACTTCGCCTAGCTTTGCCTGTGCTAGCACCAACACTCAGCTGCTGTCGGCGAAAATGGAAATGCTGACGTAACGATGGCCTCATGATGCTGGATGATACACGGCGTGCCGTGGCTTCGTTTATGTAGCTGCTCGTTGACTGGCTGGCTGCTGGTTCCAACATGAAATAGTTGGAGTACATAGCGCTGGGCACGGGCTGGAACCCACCGAATCTGGGGATCGGCTTGGAGCCGCGCGGGGAGAGGCTGCCAAAAGAGTGGGTCTTTTCTCCAGGGAGACACCTGTTGCTAATGCGGCAACCTCCTTACTACCATGGAGGTTCTGCCAATTGTATGGTAATACCGGTAGTTTTCATTGTATTAGTAGTCACGTGTAGATGAATAAGAAGATATTGATGGGGACGAGTTCCCTAAAGGGTATAGATGAAGTGCCTCTTGGGTCAAATATACTCCCTCCCCAATACCAAAATTCTACCTGGTTATCCCGATATTGGTGACATTCACTAATATTTCCGAAACCCAGCATGTCACCATCTTGCTCCAAAAAGGGGTTGATCAGGATGGCTTGATCAGGACGTGTTGATCGTGATACAAAGTATGTCATTACAACCACGCATCGTCTGTTGTGTCTCCGGCCCAGCCCGCGAAGCATCACAGCCAGGTTCTGAGTGGTGGAGGAATACCTTCTGCCGCTCTTCTGTCAGTCATCACTCTCCAGCATCATCTTGCCTCACAGGCTACTCCCTGCCCTTTCCCTTGCTTCAAGCCTCCAATCCTCCTCGCCTCCGAAATTCGCAAGGGTTCTACTCGCATTAGGCATTTTCTTTTCTGATTCAGGTTTCCTTCCCCTTCAGAAGAAAACGAACGAGCACGATCTGACAGGAACCAACACCAATGTCTCCTGCACGCATCATTGGCTGCGACTTTTACGACCGGATGCGGCCGCCATGCAAAGAATGCTGGAACTTGTTAGAGCTCCAAACCAGGTGCCTGTCGTGTTACGCTGCATGGAGCATCACCGAAAATGCCGCTGCCGCGTACCTGCGAATTTGCTCGGACAGAGTGGATCCCGAGTTGCAACAGAACCCTTACCCGGATTCCTGCCAAGGACTGCCAATGTCCAACAGGAAATACCATGACTCCGACGTCGAGCTAACAAGGTTGCGATCCGAGGACAGTTGTGTGTTGTGCTGCACGTGCCATATATCATATATCCATCCATAGGACAGGGCAGTCAGCTTCGCTTCCCAAGCTCCTCAGCCAAGAATTGCACAACCACTCCAGGTAAATTGGGCTATTATTACACTTCCGCTACTCATGTACTTTTACTGCTCGGGGCGGTCTGCTGGACCGAGTCCCGAGGAGATGGATATGATGAGGTGGACACGCCAGCACATGATTCCTCGAATCAAGTGGTTGATGCTATACTATTCCGAACACTTCCACGCCTGAAAATGCCTGACCGAACTGCGAAGTGCGAAATGCGACAGCAAGATGCGACAGCGAAATGCGACCGCGAAAAAGCGACAAAGCGGAAATACCCAAGAGACCATCCGTCACTTTCCGTCTACCAACTAGTCTAAATAGTAAGGTACATACATATTATGCGAGAAGTAGATCATTTCACCCACCACCTAACCGATGCTCTATATTACACTTTCTCTCTTAGCGACTGGGACAGCAGCCGGTCTTCTATCCTCCGCATAACTTTGTTCGTCTGTTCTGCCAGACTGAGCGTCAAGACCTGTCACATGTCAGCGCGCGAGTTCCAGCGGAGAGTTATCACGTCCCGTACCGTGTGTGGTAATATCCGGGCGAGATGGGCGAAGAAGCCCTTATACACAGCTAGGATGCCCTCAGTCTTGACGGTGCGGTACAGGCAATCGAAAGCGCTGTTGTAGAGGTTGCCCGTCTGATTATACATGCGCGACATGACCGTGTCCGGCGGGTGCATGACGACGCAGACTACAAACCCGCTCGCCGTGCTGCTGGCAAGATGCAATGGTGCGCCTTCTTCCATCCCCAGGTGCTTTACCAACCGCCGCTTCGCGAAGAAATATGTGGGTAGCTGGACGGAGCTGCCGAAACCTGTCCGGACCATGGCAGGCCCTACTCCTCGATACAAACCCTTTATTCCTTCTTGGGTGTAGATGGTCCGTAGCCCGTCCCACGCGTTCTTGTAATGATGCTGTGTGCCTACAGGGAGGAAGGGTGAGTATGATTGCAGTCTGGTTTTCACAAGGAAGAATGGTGATCCAGCTGCCGCGCCGAGGATGCCAGACGTCGCGCCCGAGAAGATATTAACACCAAAGGACTGAACGTTAGGGTCCTTGAAGATCGCGGTAGTAACGGTTTTCCGGATGGGCTCGTAGAAGCCTAACCGGCATCCATTGAGAGTCATCTGGTAGATATACTGTACGCACCAGGGACGCCTTGTCAGCAAGCCCCAAGATGCGCTGAACATCCCTCCCCTACAAAGACCAACTCACAGCGCAGCTCAGCCCTCTTAACAGTCCCTTTGGGCCCTCATTTTTGAGAACCACTGCAACGCCGTGAAACACGCCTTTATATTGCCGCACCACTTCTTTCTTTGACTGCAGCTCCCCCTGAAGCTGCAATCTGTAACAGCGTCAGCGTATGGGCGATGGGTAGCACAGCAGAGATGCACACCGAATCTTGATGGTCTCAAAGCCGTGGGTTACTGTGACCGCTCCGCAAGCCGCAACACCCCCAGCAATGAACGCCCTATGTAGCCTTAATCAGCCCAATGTCTTCTTCCACATCCCCGGGCTCTCCGAATGTGTGGCGCATACCCCAGTGTTGTCGACATGGCTTCCTTTCCCCCTACCCAAGGCGGGAATTGTTGTTTCGTGGTCGATAGGCGTGCGGCTGAGGGCGAACAGTTGCTTATGGACGTTCGAAGTGGCGCGCAGAGTGGATTATATAGCGAAAGGGAGCAATCTGACAGGCTTACTGGGGATTATCAACAGCTGGTGGTGATTGAGGAACAATTTAGTACCGAGGACTGCCGAAACCGGAGTACCCGGATGGCAGAATGTCGGTCGAATTTTGAAGCAAAGCGGAACAAGCCTTTCCACACTCTTGTATCAACCACCAACAACCGCTACAGCAACGCGATACATACACATTAGCCCTATACGCAGTGCGATACTAACTGTAACGTGCTCTATTCTCGACATGCTCGCACCGAGGTAGCGCCTCTGGTAAACCGACAATGGCCGCTGGCTTAGCAACCCCCTCCACCAACAGTGCACCTCCAACCCAGAAAGTTGGCGATGTAATTGCAAGCTTCCGTCCTGCGAGAGTAAGCATTCTTCTTATACACCTCGGCTCTTTGGGACATCTTGATTGACCTTGCCATTTTGTCCAGCGCTTCAGACCCGATGATTCCAAGACCTCGGTAACGTCTCTCGACTTTGACGACACAGGCGAACTCGCCATCGTAGCCCGCGACGATGACACCCTCCAGATCTATAACTGCAAGGAGGGAAAGCATGCCAAAGAGCTGAAGAGCCAGAAGTATGGCGTGCATCTCGCGCGCTTCTCGCACCACGCACAGAGCATCATCTACGCCAGCACGAAAGTCGACGGTAAGACATCTGCATTTCACCACTCCCTCTCCAGTGGCCCCTAACCCCATCCTAACACCATCCTAACCCCCTCTCACAGACACAATTCGCTTCCTCTCCACGCACGACAATTCCTACATCCGCTACTTCCGCGGCCACACCGACACCGTAACCTCGATCGCGCTCTGCCCCTCCTCCGACACCTTCCTCTCCTGCTCGCGCGACAACACCGTGCGGCTCTGGAACCTCGCCTCCAACCACTGCCAAGGGCAACTCAAGCTACACGCGCCCTACCTCGCGACCTACGACCCCTCGGCCACCGTCATCGCCATCGCCTCCCCACCCACCCACTCCATCCTGCTGTATGACCTGCGCATGTACGACAAACCCCCCTTCGCCTCCTTCGACCTACAGGGCCACGAAGCGCGGTACCTACGCTCCGGCTCCAGCTCCGCCAACAACAATGGCGGCGGGGCAGGAGGGGCAGCGGGAGGAGGCGGTGGTGGTGGAGCGGGGGCAGGGGGAGCGGCAGGATGGAGCAAGCTCGAATTCACCAACGACGGCAAAGCCCTTCTCCTCGGCACAACCGGTATCGGCCACTTCGTCCTCGACGCCTTCACCGGCGACCTGACGCACTTTCTCTACCGCAAAGCCGGTCCCAGCGGCCGGCGCCCTCCCGGTACCCCTCCCCCGTCCTCCCGTTCCCACTCCCACGGCAACCCTTCGCACAACCCCGCCGCGTCTCTGCCTCCGGCGTCGCCGGCCGCGGGCCAGGGCGACGTGTGCGTCGCGCCGGATGGGCAGTTCGTGGTTGGGGGCAGCGGGGAGGACGGGCTGTTGGTCTGGGATGTCGGTAAGGCGGCCGGCGCGGATGGGGTCGCGCATCCGGTTGCGGAGCTGCCGGGCCAGGGCCGCGCGGCGGTGGTGGGGTATAATCAAAGGATGAATCTCGTGGTCAGTGCGGATCGGGATTTGGTGCTTTGGCAGCCGGATCCGGATTGTTTGCCTTAGGGGGAAGGGGAGAGGAGAGGGGGAACTGGGGGAATTGGGGAGATTGGAGGAGGGAGCTCAGGATTGATTCAGGGGGGGTGGAAGGTTTGCTTGTGGTTGAAGAGCTGGAGCGGGGCTGATGTGGTGGAGCGGAATCAGAGGGAATCAGGGAATCAGAGATTAGGCGGGAGAGAGGACAGAATTACCTGGGCTGCGTAGATGGAGAGGCGGCTTTAAAGATGATTATACCCCGACATGGAAGATTTAGTGCACATCTTGCATGGGACGGCGTTTTCTCACGGGGTTTTCGCGGGTTTAAAGAGATCGGCATGTCAAAATATCCAGAATCCAACAGATTTACAGGTTAAGGTTTACCATCTCAAGTAACTGCAGGTGTGGACTTGGTCCTCTACTCCCGAACGAGGTATATCAGTGACAGGCTCGTACGGTTTCTCTCTCACGACAACCGCGCTGGCCATCTGGCCGATCAAGCGGAAACTCTGACGTGAACACCTTCAGTGTAACGAGGCGAGAAGGAGGAAGAAGAATTGCGGCGCGGCTTGGCTGGGCGTAGTCTGGTGCGTTTGGTGCTGAGTTGCTGATTTCGCGTTCCTTGTCTCTTACCCGCCTGTAGCTTTCGCTTCGTTGCACGAGGTAACGGGGTTCTGACCGGTCCCTGAGTTATGACCGATTTAAAGTTTTACTAGTTGTTTGTCGGCGGACCGGTCAAAACCCCGTTACCTACGTTATCACAAAGGGATACCACAAAACGCGTGTATCACTTATCACAAGAATAATAGGCACGGTTTCTAGCATGCCAATACCATAGACAACTCCAGTTTCCTATAACTGCATAGCGCCAGCATACGACTCGGCCACTTAATCCTATGCAATTATCATCACCGTACTTGACATCGCCAACACTCATCTTCACTTCTTGATTCGAGCTAGCAGAATGTCGCACCAACTAGATCCCGCACTCCATTACACAGCGTGGCGAGGCGTGGAACTGGTTGGAAGATATCTCTTCGTACCCCGAACGCTCTTTTTCCTCCTGGCTACTTGCAGGTTGTGTTTCCATTTGTAACACTTAATCCTTAGGAAGCAAGATAGTCGTGTAACTAGACCTTCAGAAGCCTGACGTTAAAGACGTACGAAATCCTCCACTTTCTGTCCTTTCTAATATCAACACTTTCGGGTCATATTTTTGTCTTCTCTTCCGAGTTCCCTTTTTAAAGCCATTTCCAGTGCATCAAGTGAAAGGTACGAGGCGGTGGACTAATCCCAATGCAAGAAGTGGTATGAAGCTGACGAGTCAAAGAGCATCAGAAAGGCTATCATTGGTCATTTAGTGCTCCGTCTGGGCATTAAAGAGGCAAAAACGAATGTCAAACTCTATCAGGCTAGTTTTGTCCTTTATCGAAATTTGTAAGTTGCTTTATGCAATAATATAGAAGACTAAGCATCCGAGCAGAATATCTATAGAAAACCGACCTTTAAAATTATATGCAAGGCTACCACAGGCTTTACTCTCGGCTATTGTGAAGGTAAAGATAGTCAACCACAGCCCATGGATCCATATGGGTGTTAAAGGAGTTGGAACTCAATGGCAGACTCTACAGAGCTTGGAGGCACAAGGCCGGCGCAGGGTAGAGTCTGCCATTGAAGTTCCAACTCCTTGAATATCCGTATGGATCTCTCGGCTGTGGTTGGCTATCCTCATCTTCACAATAGCCGAGAGTAAAGCCTGTAGTGGCCTTACACATAATTTCAGGGTCGGTTTTCTGTGGATGTTCTACTCGGATGCTTAGTCTCCTATATTGCTGTATAAAGTAACTTATAAATTTCAATAAAGGACAAAACCAGCCTAATGGAATTTGGCTTTTGTTTTCGCCTCTTTAATGCCCGGACGGAGCACTATTGCAACAGCAACATCACTTTTGCCTGCAACTGGCACCGCTACACTGACTAGCCCTCCGTATGGTTATCAATCAGATATATGTCTTGTGACACTCTTCGACCACGTTCGCAACAGAATACCTTCCCACGAAGATGGCGGGCAGAATCTCCCAACAGGCCTTAACCACGGAGTCTATCTGTGTCATCCGGGCTATAGCGAAACGGGCAACATCTTGATGGTACTTTCGGCTTTGGATCACCCTCAAGGCGGTATCCACCACGAAACTGCACGAATTGCGTGCGCTATTGTTGCTAACAATAATGGGAGGGTTTCTTAACGGAAACAAGGGCGGGTGAGCGTGCTCGGGTTAATCCTGATGGAATTCTGCGCGGAAACAACTACTACTTCCGGGTTTCTGAGGACGCTGCGGACGGTAAGCGGACAGAAAGTGCCCGTATAGTAGTGCTTATTTTTGACACTGAGATTTAAGAGAAATATTCTGTTGTCCCCATCTTTTGCCCACTGGCGCTTTTCCCTACGACGTTGTCGGTATGGCGGACTCATATGGTCCATACTGGTGATGGGGATGAGTTAAGGGTAGTTCAAGAAACCGCTAATGAGGTATGACCTATTCTAAGACAATATTCTTTCGTCTTTAGTTTTTAACTTTCTTTATAAGCATTCCGTGACGATCAAGGAAACCCTGCGGATTATCCGGGTCTACAACCCCAACTGTCCGATTTTGCTTGTGGGGTCAGGAAGTGGTTGAGGTTAGGGAGAGGGGAGGCTATTAGCTTAAGAAGAGGTTGGAGGAGAAAACGGAATCGAGGCACGAGAATATGCAGAGTATTTGAGAGGGAGAAATAAGGAATATCAATGAGAGACTGATTAGCACTGAGTTGAACGGGCATAACTGCTAGGGTATCTAAACAGCAAGCTGATAGCTTGGTTATTATTTTTGAGGGCTTAATTACTTTAGACCCTGCTCCGGTCGCCCTGTAGTTCTCAGAGTGAGTGGAAGCTGTATGATCTGGGAGTAACATGTTTCTCACCACAAGGCACGAGACTTACTCAGTCTAGAGAAAGCGTCAGTTTCCCCTTTACCAAACTATACTTCGACCGTACACCCATTGGTGCCAGAGATCACCACTCTAGTAGTCCACCATAATTAATTACATGACCAAATGACGTACATACTAGAGTCGATCCGGCACTCATTTTCCATCTCTATACCCCATTAGCGTGCAATTCCCTCTTCCACCTAAATAGTTGGAAAGGCCAAATCATGCTCATCAGGATCGTCTAAACATGCACACACGAGGCAAGGTTGTACTCTTACAAAGTTGGAAACTTGCACACCAGCAGGTGCCAGTTTCCATGCCAAACAGTCATAAATCGAATCACTTACACTCCCTCAGCCATCGCAATCTGAGTCTGTCGGCACCAGACCAATAGCCTGACGTTTCCATCTCCCCCTCCACTTCTTCCAACCGGGTGGAGCAAGGTGCGGAAGTTCACTCATCGGTTGGGTCTTCGGATGTAGTTTGTAGCGCTTGCGGAACTTTTTCATGACAGAGCTGTGGCGGTGGTAAGTATGTATTTTGAAATTGATTACGGGGGCTGACCTTGGAGATGGTAGGGTCATTTTAACATCTGAATCCGAGTCCATGTCTGAGTCTGAGTCGACGCGCCCTCGGAATCTGCTGATTGCACGGATTTGGGGTGACTGGGACCCGTTGCGGAGTGCCCACTGTTTGTTGTTATCTCCAGGCAGGCCAGAAATTGGAGACTCTTCCTCTGTGGGACTGTTCTCTAGCTGCTGTGTGTCATCATCCACGAGATCTGTGAGTGATGCCCGTAACACTGGCCGCCAGGTTGCTTGGAAAAGCTCATCCCTATCCTTTATGGTCGATTCGGCAAGTTTGTGGCTCCAAGAAGACGGAAATGTGAAGCACTGGCCCATGATGTCCTCTAGTAGCATGCTCTCAACTCTTCTCCGTGGCTGTACCCATTCCTTTGCCGTCAGGATATGAACAACCCACTCATGCATAGCCTCTCTTATTGGCTCGGCAGTAGCACTGAGGGTAGCAGGCATATTCATCAGATCGACCATGTGTCGGCAGAGGATACGGAGGAAATTCCATTGGTGCGATGCCAAACGGCGCAGCAATTCATCCCACAGAAGGAACGCACCTTTCATCGTGCTGCCCATCCTAGAAAGATGAGTGAGGCGTTTCAAACGTAATAGGAGAAACGTACTGCTTATCGGAGGGAATAACAGCCCGCTCATCCACAAGCAACTCGACCAACACCTCCAAATACTCCGCCCTATCCAGACAATGCCTCACACATCTCAACCCTGCCTCCTTTCCTGCCTCACTACTTCCCCACTTCACACCCTTCGCATCCCTCTTCACTTCCGCCCGCCTGGCACTAAGGTACTTCTTCAGCTCGAGCTGCAAACCTTCTCTCAGCAGCCTCAGATTCTCCCTTGGGCTCACCTGGTCCGGTAAGCCACCGACAAGCTCGTCTAGCCGGCTCCAGTACCAACCCCACAGCCAGTGCAGCGCCTCGGCCGCGATATCCTTAAGGCGGATCAGCGACGGCAGCTCCTTGTGCGTAGCCTGGTGGCGCATCTCGACGAAGCGGGCGGGCATCGCCAGCTCAGTTGCTAGTTCATGCATCGAAAGCTTACGGTAGCTATTCTGAATCGAGTCGCAGAAGCCCGTCACGAACCTGCTCTCCGCCCACATCAACACCCTAGGTGCATGGCAGAGAAACATTTTTTTTTAGGAGTGTCTGAGAACGCACCTGCTGATCGCGGACGCATACACAAGCCGCACCGCATAGTGCGAGTCCAGCTGTCCCCGCGCATCCTCCTGCATCATTGCCTCGACCAGCAGGATCGTCGAGTCCAGCGCCAGCGGAATCTCCGCCCGCTCGCGCCACGCGAGGATCTAACATCGTGTCAGTTCAGTTCAGCTCCTCAGTCCGTCGATCTCCACCCCCAAAGCCCATCTTTAGCTGAATTGTTTTTTTAGACCTTTTTTTTTCCGGAGAACTGGGGGATGCGTGGCTGATACCTGGTTCACGGCCTCCTGGCGCCTGTCTGCGTCCTTGAATTCTCCGAGCCGGTACAGCTGGCCGCGCAGCCGCAACAGCTCCGACACATCGCGCCACGGCGTCACCGTGTATCGAGGCATGGGAGCGGAAATGGCGCGCGCGTCGATAGAGTTGTTTTTTGGGGGCGGCGGAGCTGGGTGCGAAACTTTTGGAGTTCGAGATTCGGTTGACGCCACGTGACGTGCTCGCGTAGAAAAAAAGAAGCTTAACTTTAGAGTTATTTCCGTGCCACCGGATGCGGCGAATGGGAGGGGAGAAACGTATGGCGGGATTGCCGTGGTAAGAGAAGGTTAAGCAGTTGTGATCACTGTCTCGATGAAAGCTATCAATGCTACTACAGTTTCACTGTATTGTTTCAAAGCTACGTAGCTCGAACTTAAGACTCAACGGTTCCTACGAAGCCTCCCTTCGTCCGTGAGGACGGTGTACCCACCAATGCCATCAAGCGGGTATCGATGAATCCTGTCTTTTTTCCCAAACACCAACGCTATGCTAAGAGATCAAAGTATCAAAAAAGAACCCCCTGGCGATAAGCCCTGCCCAATGCTCCAATGATCCAAATCATAACCAATCATACCCTATTCTGGCGTCCTGCACCGTTGGCTGCTTGAGCTGCTGAAACCACCATTCCTTGGTGTACATTTCATCGTCATCGAAGAAAAAACTCTGTCCTTCCATGCTGGCAGGCAATTGTTGGCCCGGGTTTAGCGACCACTGCTGGTCGTCGCCCGCTGGAGGCTCGTCGACACTCCCGTCGTCGGAACTTGCGTCGTCCACATCATCATCTTGTTCTGGCGGCTGCCAAGTCTCCTCCAGCTTGAGCCCCTTCCCTCTACTTTGGAGGAGGCCTGATTGCCAGGACTGAAAGCCCTCTGGTGGATCATAGAGACCCATACCAACCAACTCCTTGCCTGCGTCCTCGGAATCGTCATCTTCGAAGGCCGATTGCGATTTCGCATCTTGTTGTGCTGATGGATGCTGAATGGGAAGAAAGTCTGTAGAGGCGGGCCTTGATATTTCGGATTGTGTTTGAGCCATTTGGGTCCAGCTTTGCAGATACCATGGCGCTGGCTCTATCCGCAGCGAAGAGTATGATGACAAGGCGTATGAGGTGACGGGGGCTGGCTGATGTATGTCCTGCCAGCTAGATCCAGAGACGAATGAATCTCTCCCTAAGGCGACAGTGTCGGTTGAATGAGAAAATGGAGGGAAGTCCTGCATCTGATCTGCGAAGGCGGAATTGCGGTTTGAAAGAGAATTGTATTCAGACTCAAAGCCTAAATTGCGAGATTGCGATTGATACGGGACCCAGTCCGCGTACCCTTGTGTAGGTAAGGGTTCTGGTACCGTGTGGGAGGGCGTGTGGAATCGCGATGAGGAAGGATGCCAGCTCAAAGGCCGTGGTGCCTCTTTCCGTTCTTCAACAGCTTCCTCCTCTCCTCCTGTCAACCCAAACATCATGTTGTAATGATCGTCTAGTGTTGCATATCGTTTTACTCCGGTCGTGGTCTTTCTCCTTTCTAAAACTCTAGGACTATTGTGAATACTTCGGGGCTTCTCTATCCTGGCAGATCGTCGTCCAGACTGGCTTCCTGAGCTTCGAGATAACCGGCGGGTGAGCTGTGAGGCGGCCATTTGTTTTGAGACGTCGCTGACCAGATCGTCATAATCTGGACTCGTAGTAGCAGCCATCGTGAGAAAGGTTGTGATGACTGGGTTAATGCAGCAGTGGACGAAAAATGGACCTAGCGGTGACTGAGGATTAAGATATGGGATGTACGATATCCACCATGCCGAAGCCGGGACATCTGCGTAGGTATATGGTGAACCGAGAAAATGGTACTAATTAGGAAGGCTGTGCCTTACGAGGTACTTTTACCATGTCTCGCAAGTCATGGTGGGATGCCAGGAATAAGCTAGGACGGGCGTCATGCCGCGATGTATGAAAGGCATGCAGCGGGATGGAAAGCTCCAACAGGGCTATAAGCAAATATGGTCATGTTGAAGGAGCGGGTTGGAAACGAGTCGTCCGAGTGGCACGGCTTGAACGCGAACAAGCTAAGCAACGAAATCATAATCGACGACGCAGCCGACGAAGAAAAAACCAATAATGATCAAATCACAGGACTACCTCAAGGCACCTCAGCGCGCGGGTATGTATCATGGCGCAACGGAGATCCGTGCCGCATCTGTTGGCCGGTCCCCAGACAAGGGAAAACACCACTCTCACGACGATAATGCTAGCAATAGTAGTGCGACTAGCCTCCCGGGACTTACAGTGCGACTCAGCTGGGCCCAAAGCAAGGCCGTCTGCATAGAGCGTGGCCGTCGAGGCGGTCAACCGGGCTGGCGACTAGACCTGTGTCGCTGGACGAAGGAAGATGGTGCATAGCACTCGGCAAGTGCAGAAGGTTGGGCAGTCCATGTTTAGCCGCTTGACCTGATGGCATAATTATTGGAAAGTTCGCCGGACACAGGCTCGCAAGGTTCAAGCCAATCGTACGAGGATAGGTGTGACGGGCCTCATTCAAGATCTCGTGTCGATGCATCCACATCAAGGGGTTTTGGGCGCGGTTTCGGAGAGAGTGGAAGGGTGGAGGTTGGCTGGCGCCGCGAGGCAACGAACTTGGGCCACCAGGTCGGTTTGCGTGCGCTGCGTGCGCGCGATCTGGGGCCTTTTGCGGGAAAAGCAGCTTGATTCGCTTTTCCCAGCCGAACGGCTTTGCCAGGTTCCAGAATCGCCTTGCTACCGGCCATCCCTGTCCCAACGACACGGCGGTGCCACTGGCCAACGGGCACTCGCCCAGGGCATGCAGGACCTGATTACTTGGGTCGTACGTGCAACGGCAGCGCCGCAACGGAAATTGCAGCAATCAGCATCTCGCATTCGCACAGGCCCAAGCTAGATGAGGGCCCTCTCAGCCTCGCTTGCACCTAAGCACCCGCCTCCCCAGCGTGGGTGCAGCAACCAGCACTGCGGACTCCGCCTAGCCCGTCTAGGATCGTAACAGAGCGACGACTTTGATCCCGACATCCCTGATGTTAGGCCCCGCCAAGAAAAAGCACGAAAGGCCCTTTGTTTAGTATGTGGAGTCTGCCTCTGAAACGGTGCGGGATGTTGACTGCTAAGGCACATGCATGTTAGGGGGGAGAGGCCCGCCAGTGACAGAATACGGAGCACCTACGGCATACGGAGCGCCACCGGGCTTGCCAGAGGTCGAAAGCTGCTGAGAAGCGGAGATGGCGCGAAGGGAAGGGTGCAAAGCAGAGACACACGGAAGACAAAACGCGCGTACCTTGGCTGCTGCTGCTCATAATGCTGCTGCTACCAACCAGCGGGCACGGTTTGGCACAATTTGGCACAATTTGGCACGATTTTCATCTGCCTAGCCATCAGCACGTAGCAAGGCAGGATGGCAGGCACGCAGGATGACAGGAGTTAGGCTCATCTTTTAGCCATCATTATTCAGCCCCGCCAACACCGGAAGGCCAACATCATCAGCTGGTGCGCATGCCGTATTATCTGCTGCTTTCGCCACAAAAAAAGTCTGTGATGATGGGTGAGGGTCGGAACAGGCTGGGGTTGTCTAGACCAATACCGGCTGCAGTGTGACACGGTGATGGACGGTCGCAGTGCCAGCAGCGCGACAATGCTTCGTCGCGTGAGGTTAAGGGGGTTGCGAAAAATGCTGGCACTATCGAGAAATGAGGAGACGATCAAAAAGACGACATGTTCGGCTAGCGTGCCTGGGTGGACGATGACGGGTCGTCTGAGCCTCTCAAGCCCAGTTGCGAGGGCTGAGCCCATTTGTGCCATCTCGCGTGCCGCCAGCACTGCTCCACTGCCTTGCCCTCCCCACGGCGGCCAGGCTGGTTTCGGCAATGCTGCTGATACGCAGGCTGATAAGGAAAGTCCCCGGTGCTGCACGCAGTGAGCATGCCAGCGCGATGAAGCCGAAGCGCCGGTGAACCCTAGCCCACTTCCCGCTCTGATGATCGACAGTGGTCATGACCCATGGGCCGCTGGAGCGTAGCTTGTTCGGGCGAAAGAAGCCCTTTCCCAGGAAGAGCAGAAGCCGCCGAAGCCAGGCCAGTCCGTGCCAGTCGGAGCCAGGGCATTTCTTAAGAAGCCAAATTTCACGCCAAAGAACGTCCTTCGAAAGTTCGCTTGGCTGCAGCCAGGAACGCCCTCCACCGCCCAACCACTCTGTCCGCCGGATGCCTGCTGCTGACGCAATCCACGCCATCCAATAATGACCCGCTAGCAGCTCCAGGAAACCTGCGCACGCCTGCGCTTATTTCTTCCAGAGCAGGTCCAGCACATTCTGCAATAATAGTAATTTGCGCTCCGGTCATCCCAAAAGCTCATCCCCCCCAAAAAACTACACTTTTGAATCGTATGGATCCGCAAGGAGCATCACAAGGCCGCCGCCTGCAGCTAGTCAAACGGCCTGCCTCAGAGCACCTCATTTGCCCCCGTACATTGGTGTACCACGAGTGACGGCACGCAGACACGCTCCTCGAATAGAAGCGCGAACACCACGGTTTGCACTGCTCTCACGCACGCGTCGACACCGGATCCGGGATCGGCTGGCACCGTTGCTGTTGGTGTTGGTGACTCTGTTGGTGATGCTGTTGGTGATGCTGTTGGTGATACTGCTGCTTCCACTGCTGGTGATGCTGACCAGCTGTGCCCTGGAGGCACAGCGACCGTGACCGTCTGTGTATTGCAGTGGCTCCGAAGCCACGACGCTATGCTCGCCTCTCTCAGCGGGCGCAAGATGAGGCCTTTCAAGCCCGTAGTTTCAGCAGCGCCCCCGCCGACCGCCAATTATTATTACTTGTCTTTTCGGCTCGCCCCATCCTTGACCGAAGCGCAGCTGTGCAGTTTGCAGCCTCAGCCCGGCAATCTGCAGCGCGGGAAGGAAGCACACATCGAAAACCCTTAATGACGTGCCCCCCGCGGGTCCCACGAGACGGAGTGGGTCCGAACGTGGCGTCGCATCGTGGAAAAGAAAGACTGCGGAATGAGCGGCATCGCCTATCAGATTCAATGCACTTGGCTGATGACTGGGGTTTCATGGCAGATGGCAGACGGGCCAAGGGTGAAAAAGCCCTCGAGCCCTTGACTCCGTGAAAACCCGCCGTGTGTACCGTTTCTTGTGCCACCCACCAAGCAATGTGGAAGGTGACAAGGTCCTTTCGATAGATTGGAGAGGCCGCGCTTGGCTGGTCAAGCGCGAGATGATCGTTCTCCAGGTCTCCCCTTCGCTGACGACTCCGTCACTCCGCGTCGCAGGCTCTAGACCCCGCCTGGGGAATCGTCAAGCAGAGGGGATCTTTAGGCTCCCAGGAGTGTTGGACTGCTGTCTCGGCGGCCGGCGGCCACTCAACGATGTGTCCTCAGGGCACGACGCTACCTCCACCTCCTCCACTACATGACTCAGCATAAGAGATACCCGAGAAAGCTCCCTGGATGTGGGCATGTCCTTGTCCTTAGATCGACGCCCGATCGAGAAATCGGTCGAGTTGTTCATTCGCCTGCAGCTGCAGCCATCAATCTTTTACAGTCATGCGGGCTGTTCTTTGAAAACTTAAATCTCAAGACTCTCTTGGCTATACTCTCTGGTCGTCACTGTCGGGTACTCTGCCAAGTCAAGCAGGCAATAGTCTTGTAGGTCCTATGGGTCATGGAGCGAGAAAAGTCTGGATCTCAACGGTGGAAATCTCTATCGCAGGCACCTCATGTGCGGATATGCCAGTGTCATACTCGTGGCTGACAGCTGGGACGCTCTGTTGGCGAGTTGCGAGCAGTTTACGTGCGCTGAACACGAAAAAACAAAGCAGCCGCTGCATCCTGCAGGTAGCATCATGCACCTATGCTGAACCATGTCGCAACTCCCTCCACGTTAAGATGTTGATGGCAGGTGTTAAGATGTACCGAGGCGACTTAAAGTTACTCAAAAACCACCGTTGAAACCTTGACAAGTGTATTTTGCACTCATCAGCCAAAGACAGGCAGTCTCGCATCCTTGTTTGCCGCCTGCTGCCAGCTGCCTCCATGCAAGGCAGTGCCAGGAAGCCCGCAGACATTAGTAGCAAATCCTTTCCTTTTGTCTAGTCTTCCGTCTCCGAAGGAGTCTTTCCGCACTTCCACCTTCCTCGCATGCTGACCTGCTTCGCGCCTCGCGCGTCCGTTTGAATCTTTCATTCGCAGTGCCATATCTCGGGGTGATCTTGATGTAGATCCGAATGCATTCATGCACTACTTTGCCAGATCTGCCCTGGGCGTGACATGCAAGCCAAAACAGTTTCATGTCAGCATCAGCACCGAAATCAGCGCGGTTGAGGAATCAACATTCAATATACACAGCATTTCAACCCAATATGTCCGACAAGGGCCATGACATACCAGAGCCGAGGTCGGAACAGCCCACACCTCAATTACAGGATTTCATCTGAGCCCTGGGTCGCACAATGGCCTTTTTTTATCCCGCGTGTTAAATTCGCCCAGTCCACAATATAGTCTACCCTTTAACTGGTCCAAAGCTCCATATTCAAATTTATCTCACATGCAGATCGTGTCACATTTTGTCAATACGTCCCATCCAAGGCTAAAAACCTCCCTCAGGCCTACTTTGAGCTAATTAAACGAAGATCTCCAGCAGGCACTTCGACTATTCGGTCCTCCTTCACGCTCGGGCGCCACATAATCCTTTGCGTGTTCCTAATCGTTAGGCACGCGCACATGCAATGATTTGCAGACCTGTCTCAGGACTCATGTCCCGCTTATAGGCTAAACTCATGCCGCGGCCGCGACTCGCCTTTAGCACCTCCGACAGGCTGACCATAGGCTTGTCCCTTACGCTAGATGTTAGTTACTCTTATTCAAATGGAACCTGGGTTCGTACCGCTGACGGTCATCTGCGGAGAGGCTCCTGTTGCGAACGTTGCATTCTATTTTCGACCTTGCTCGTCCCACATGACGCATGCCCCCGAAAACCGCGATCAGCCGAAAGCGGTCCTCAAAGGAAACTGGATGCTTTAGTGCGCATTAAAGGCACTACTTTGGGTTCTGATGAAAGGATCCGCCGGAGAAATTATTTGTCTCAGCTAACCGTCTCCAGCTTTGATAAGAAGGAACTGAACACTATGATAGCCGCGGAGCCCCTCCGACATGCTAGACTCACTTATTTGGCAAAACTTCGCCTTGCAAGAGGCTCAACCGAAGTCCCGGGAATGTTCACTCTGTTGTTAACGAATCAACAAACATCTAAACTAAAGCACAGCGTTGTTCATGAACATGCCACGTTTCTCAAGATGCAACTAATAATACCAGCTTGGATATTACAGCAAATTACCATGACAACTGTCAATCGGAGAACGGAGATCAACTGAAAGAGAAACGGATATGTACAATCCGCGGTGGAGACCTCACAAACACATGTCGCGGCACATTTCCCGGAACATCCAGTACGATGCCTACACCGATAAACCCGTTCAAATGACTCCTTCAGCCAAAGTGGCCCCACGGAGTAACCAGATTACTTTTGTCTGCAAATGCAAAGCACCAGTTCACCAGCTTTCCAACATGCTGAAAGCCTTATGTTTGTCTATCACAACCTCCGAAACACCTTGCGGTGGGAGTACAGGCATGCAATGGTGACTGATGATGACTACGGAGTCCGAACGGGGTTTCCCTAAGATGGCGAATGTCATGTTAATCGAACAGCGTGCAACTTCATCCACACAATTAATGCAGTGCTGACAACTAGCACGTATTCTAGGTTGCTTAGATTGATCTATTAAAAGGGCCGACGATCTGCGAACTCTATCCCGCTGCATCATGCTCTTAACGAATGATATGCGAATCTATCTATTCCGGGTATCGCCACGGACAGTAGCACGCGGGTGACAAAACTGGCACTGCAAAGTAGTCATCTTCTTTACAACTTAATAATATGGCAACAATAAATGATACAAAATAATAGAAATACAGGTATAATATTTTAAGGTACCTTAACGCCTTTATCCATTTAAAAATTGAAAAACCTTCGTTGTTGTGGCTTAATAAATCGGTAGAGTTGAGCCACTTCTGACGCTCCCGTGATTTGTGTGGTTTGCAAGGTCACTTTTTCTAGATAGGCTAACGTTAATCACCCAACATCTCCGCCCCAAGAAAACCACCATCAGAAAAAGAACTTTTACCAAGTCGACCGGTACGGTGTGCAATACCATAGCATCAAGCAAACCATCGTAGAGCCTTCGACGTCTTACACTTAGATCTATGAGCAAGAGCATCTCCGTCCTCAATTTTACTGACCGACTCAATGACCCAGACAAGAGCTTACCATTCACAACCCTCCTCAACTTCACTCCGACTCTGATACATTCCCGCGCCATTTGTCCAGCGCTCGCGCGCCCGGCGGGTCGGACGGACTTACTTTCCACTCATCGACCTGGACGTAACGTTTGGAGCTATCAGCAGCTCATGCATAAGTCCGATAAGCTGAAGAGAACGGTCCTACCCTTTACGAGTTTGGTGTGTCACTAGCAAGCATAGTGGTCGATCAACTCGATCAACAGGCATTAAGCGCGAAATTGATGGAGGTCCAGACAGTCATAATTCCAAGGGTTTAACAAACGGTGAGGAGGCGGTGTGTTTCATTATCGAGAAGCCTCCGGTGATTAAATCGGACCCGCCGAACGGATGAGTGGAGGGGTTAGAAGGTAGACTAATACTGGGGAAATCCCCGAAATCAGTTCGTCTTCAGTGCCTCACTATGCGGGTTACGTAGGGCAGGTAGGAGCACTGTGGAGAAGTGCTCGAAAACAATTTGGTGCAGTGATCTTGCATCAAGCTATCGGACGGCCCGAATCTTTTACCGCATTCCTTCCCACCCCTCGTAAAGGCTGGGGGTTCCATTACTGCTTACTTCAATCCTACTCGTTGCTATGTCGTAGACTAATACACATCTGAGCTGATGACTCTGGTCTCATGTCGACCAACCAATGCTTTTAGCTGTGCTATTAGTGCATAATTTCTAGTGGCTGCCTAAACTCTACGGCCACAGCGCCAATTAATCTGAGTGGTCGAAAATATGATCTCAACCACCATTTTATCTGCTATTGATGTTGACAGGCAATTNCATGTCAAGTAAAGCCCTCACCATACAATAGTATACGGTCCTATGCAAGCAGGAGATAGGCCCAGATTTTAAAGAGCAGTGACAATCTAGCGGGCAGATTGTCCCGTCATATTTCTCTAGTTGCCTCGTCCCATCGCGTCTCTCCATCCCGTCAGAGTATGCTCGGTCCTTTCACTAAAACAAACCCTACTAGTACCTATCACTTTCCTTCACGTCATGACTCCAAGCTCCAAGCAGGGCACAAGAACCCAGCGGTTGCCATCTCAGACAACAGCAAAGCCAGAGAGCTGGCGTTGGTGTATACGCATAGAACTTTGGCCTGGACATCAGTTTCCCTATTCCCAGCTCCTCACCCCAAAAGTAGGGACAACGAGGGTGAGGATGAAGAAGCAATCTTCTTAGCTCATGAGGCAGGCTGAACTTGTAAACATGGAAAACACGTCACGGATCCGCTGGAGGGGCGTACTGTTACATTGCCATGAGCAATGGATATTGAAAAGGTCGCGTAGGTACAGCGTTCAAAATCGTAAGGACATCAGTTAAGCTCCAAAAATCTCAATCAGATATTACTTTATGTGCGGTTGATAAAGGCATGCACGCAAGGAGCTATTCACTTAGTTCTCGCCACGCCTTGTAATCTTTGGGCGAGCCATCAAAAGCATATCTGTGATTACTATGAATTTGATACAAGCCTTATGTAACTAAAATCTTGTTAGATTGTATAATGTCATTAGAGAAATTGATAAAATATACACCGGCTTAAAAGTTGTACATCCGGACGACCATTACTGCCAGCAATGTTCCAGCCAATAGTATCATATTGAGGATTTAGTTCAAATTTTTTTGAAATTTTAGGGCGTAGAGAATCTGTCTCTTCCTCATCACAAGATATGCTCACCAAGATTCCAGCGTTGACCTTATGGTGTTCCTTTGACATAAATGATGGTAGGTTCAACAACCTTAAAAAACTATTTGGAAGACCATCACGTGCGCCTTAGAAACTACGCGCTTCCAGTCTTTGACTTTGCGCGTGCCGCACCAATGATCGCAACCACCAATACATCTACCATTCCCACAGCCTTACTCTTCTCATCCACCGCAATCGGGACAGCATGCGCCTGTTCTCAGCGACACAATGCTTACCCCGGAGCTCGATATCCTGAAGCCGATTGACCCCTCCATCACCGACTCTGACCTGTGGCAGCAGTACGTATTATCCAATGTCCAAATCTACGATGCAGAAACCCGCGAGCCCGCGAGCTTGCTCGATGCATACGCCGACACACCGGTAATCGTAGAGGGGAAACTTGAACCCCCCGACCGGAGTCAGCAGCAATACCGTAAGGCTGAGTGCGTCGTTGATGGTGGAAACGCTCGCTGACAAAGTTACTTCCGGACAGTTGCGCGCCGGCCATATAGCAAAGCGGTGGTGATCGAGGTGAAGAATGTTATGCGCTACTCGTATGCGCAGACTGTCGAAACGGGCGAAATCATACTGTGGGCTCTTGGAGAGTCAGGATGGCTGGAGATCCGGCCGGCGCGGTCGTACAAGGCTATCTTCCAGGATATGATACAGGCGATTGAGCTGCTATACTTTGTCGCAGACGTGCATTCAGAGCCTCGGAAGAGGGGCGGCGGCCCCAGCGTTGATTCGGTATTTCAAGAGGTGCGGTTTCGGTGGTTCTATTGGGAGATGTTCAATGCTGACGGGTTAGCAGTATGCGGAGGGCAGCCGCTTTCGCTGTGATGATCAAGAAGAGGCTGCGGAAACATTTTATAAGCATAGATTGTTTTTAATAATGTCTATGCTCAACCGCGCTCAAGGTATTGGGTGGAGTAATACGCCTTTATACCAGCATATGAAGAATAGATTTCCAGTATGTTGATGTGGGGTGGATTTAGTGCATACTAGCTGGGGCTAACATTCATGCAGAAAGATTTTCAAACAGTGCGTGATAAGATCAACGGGAAAGATGAAGAAAAGCCAACCCAGACTCGAGCAAAATCAAAAGTCGCAACATCCGTTGAAAAATCCTCGAAGGTTGTTGAGGGATCTAGTAGATTCCGAAGCGCTCCAAAGCAACAGAAGCCTACAAACGCACCTAAAAAGGACGATAGCTGGTGGGAAGCCACAGTCATATGGGAGATTATGCAAAAAGCCGTTGCACAGGACCTTATCGAGTCTGGCAACGTGACGATTGACGGTATCGCGGAATTGATGATAAAGAAATATGAAATTGACGATGAAGAGCAAGCAGCAAATTATATCCGGGTGCATGCATCTAATCTCCGATATATGATGCAGCACCCTAAACGCCGACGATCTAGTCACTTTGTTCAAGAACCTCTCTTTGAAGAATTAGCTTCAATTCAACTGCCAGCTGCTACAATAAGGAAAGTCTCTCAGATGCAGCTTCGTCCACGAAAAGTCCCGTTAAAGACGGAGTCTAGTGGCGACGAATCAGGCACACCTAGCTCATCGTCCGATGAAACACCACGCAGGCCTTACCACGCTCACAAAGGCAAATCCTCTGTCCTACGACCCAAAATCAGCAAAATTGCCGGCAAGGGGAGGGGAGGCAAGCGCGGCAAGACTAACAGTTCGACCCCATTTGACAAAGACTCGGACGAGATCCTCAGCGATGACGGCGAGCCAATGGAACTATCCTCCCCATCTAAACGCAAAAGTCCTGACGGCCATTCCCTCGCCAACCCTCGCAAACGTGCCGCAAGCCGCAGCCATTCGCTAAACTCTCCTCCCTCCTCTCCCTCGTCCTCTGACACCGAGGCGTCTTCCGACCCGCTTCCGCTACGTTGGAAGCAGAATGCCAGTGCGAAATCAACCAAGTCAACAAGCCCCAATTTCCTTCCCTCTATCATATCTACCTCACTCCCTTCCTTTGCCACTAATGCACCCGGCGATTCCTTCATTTGCACATTCGACGGGTGCGCGCATAAGATATTTGGTGCGAGCACCGCCAGCGGAAAGGCTTTCATTAAAGAGCATTTCGAGGAGCATGCAGCACGGAGGCAGGAACAGCTTGAATTAGTTATAAGTGAGGAGCAGCGGTCAAGGCTTCCCGTGAGGTTCGTACAGCACTTTCACAATTCCAATATGCACATATATCTTATGCACCTATATAAACGAATGACTAACAAGATCTTGGAAACAGCAACCTCATCAAACGTATCCGTGAGATGACGGATCAACAGCAAAGCTTGTTCCAGTATCCGGGCATGGCTTCAAATACCCCCGAAGGGTTTCCAATGGCAATTAAGCGGCGGGATTAGTGCATTCCTTTTATCCACCTTTTTATAACTTGACTTTTTATGATACCTTGTTTCCGCTTGCATGGTGTTTAGGACAGGGTAAGTCTGACAAACACTTACAAGTCTAGATTGGTTGAGCGTTAGAGGAAAAGGGGGGAGGTTGGTGCAGGTTAGGGTTTTGCGCTCGTAATGTCTTTACGAAGCAACGGATCAACGGTTTAGGGACTGGCGCTCAGTGCTTGCATAGCTCCATTTAGGATAGCTAGGAATTCGCGGGTTATACTTACAGCTATCGAATAACACATCTCTCCATCGACAATGCCTAGAATTTACCACAATTCATCCACAAGATCCACATTTCTCCCATCCGCTTAACTAGACTGAATGCTTTTCCAACCTTCACCGGGGTAAAAGAACGCCCTGAACTCCGCCCGATGCATAAACATACCCTCTTTACCGGATCATGCTCTACACCTTCTTCGCCCTCCTACTCTTTCCTAACCTCTTCCCCGCGCCCCCGCCGCCCCTGCTCTTCCCAGGCTTGTCCTCGCGCATGCGCTTGACAGAGAAGCCACGCATGTCGGCGCTGGAGACAGCGTCGCCACTCTTAGCGAAGCGCTTCTTACCACCGAAGCCAAACTTATCGTTCTTTTTCTGCCGCTTGGGATTCGGGCGGCCGTCTTTGCGGTCGGAACGCGAGGGCTTGGCAGCGGCGGCATCATCAAGGGTTACATCGAAGAGGTCCGGTTCGTGCGTTGTGGTGAGTTCGGCACTTTGGCGTTCTGGACAGGACGGTTAGTATGAGATTACTTGGGTAGGACGGTGAGAAAAAAAAGGGGGGGACGGGATATACGTACTCCGCTTCAGCAAGTTAATCTTCTCCAACGTCTCCCGCTTCGCCTTATCGCGCTCCTGCAGCTTCGCGACTTGCACTTGCTTGCCGAATTTCTTCAGATCGCGCTGCCGGCGCGCGTCCGCAGCGGCCTTCTTGCCCGCGGCTGTGTCGATCAGCTTCTGCTTGATCTTGCCCATGTGCTCGTCGCTCTTGACCATCTCGGCGAAGTAGTCGGCTGGCCGCGAGAACAGCACGCCTTCTTTCTTTAGCAGGGCGCGGGCTTCGTTGACGGTAGAGAGTGACTGCGCGTAGAAGGCTAGTTCGCGGTTGAGGTCATCTTCGACGTCTGGGATGGAGGTTGGGGCTGCGGTCGTGAGCGATTGATGCTCGGAGAAGGGCATGCTAGAAGTCGGAAGTTGGATGCGGTGGAGTGCGGAGAGGAGGGCAGTAGTGTTGTTGATTGTGAGACGTTGGTGTGGGAGAATGTCGCCCCTGTCTTCGGAGGCAAGGGATTCGATATCGGAGAGGGGAATATCTTCGTCTTCGGAGCTGGAACTGTCGGTGTCATTGAGACGTGATGTATCGATCTAGATATTCAATTATTAGCCATATACTATAATCTGTATAAATTTGGTTCTATACCACTCCAGCTTCGCTATCATCCTCGTCCTCATCGCTCTCGTCCTCATCAGTCTCCCACTGTGCCTCATCTTCTGCACCTTTCCCCACTCCATTTGCCTTTCCACCTTTTTTTCCCTTAGCACCATTTCGCTTCTCCTCTTTTGGCCCATTCAGCGCCACCCCTCCAACTTCCTCATCTTCGTCGCTATCTCCCTCCTCTTCCTTCCTAACCCTCTTCCGCTTCCTCGCATCTTTCTCCGCTTTCCTTTGTTTCTCAAGCTTGATATCACGGCCCTTGTGCCTATCGAGCGCGCTAAGAAGCTTGCTCTTCGCCATTGCGAGTGACTGTATCGCGCAGCAAAATCCTACCGTAGGAAATGAAAGGAAGGAAATATTAGATTTCGAGGGTGGTGGGAGTTCTGAGAGCTTTGAATTTTTTGAAGAGGTAGGCGCTAGTGGCTCACCGCTCGCGCTTGCGGAGCACAAGGCTGCGGCTGTTTTGATCTCCGCTGGAGCTCCACGAAATTGATTTTCTTCCTACACATCTCATTCAATTTTCGTGAACGTTACAACTGGAGTCTCTGCACCCTATGAGACTTTCGATGGTTTATTCTTACAAAGCCTTGTATTTGCTTACTACGCTACTAATTTCACCGTCAAGCAAACTCCCGATCGGATTACCAAACGAAACTAGGATAGGGCATGTTTAAATGGAATTCAGTTACTCTTCTTATTATCTTTAAGATTTATTTTTACTTTCCCATCCAATCTATGTTGTTGTTGAAGCATAAATTAACCTTTTAGAAATTCCCCACCCCGGAAAACCCCGTAGTATTTACTCAGCTCATATCTTAACCCGAGGCGACTTTTTCTCGACGAACTGAGAAAATTAATAGATTATCATTGAGACAGAAAGATTCTAATACTCAAAAACATTGCCTCTAAAAGGACTTTGCAATTCCAAACACGTGTCAAAAATCCGACTATACAGAAATAATCTTCTACACGGCCAGATTAAACTCACTCACAGACCTATACCACTTCCCAGCCCCTCTTACAATAGCAGTCTGCCCTCAACCAATACTCGACCCCCATTATAATTCCCGTGAGTGTCAAAGCGTACGCTCCTATTTTACACCTTTCTTATCTCAAACGAAGCAGCCATGTCACCCTCCAATGTGCGAATAACCTCGCTCATTTGTCTCTGTCGCGTTTCTGGGGAAGGTGGACGTATTCCCAAAGCCAGCCTCTCATGGACACTGGGCGCACTGCCGATGAAGTTTAAGAGCGTAGCTGATGGCTTCTTATTCCCACTGCGCATTCATTGTTAATGGATGTCAGCGAAGGAAGGATAGCTAAAATACCTTGAATCGTTGGTTGAGGATGATTGTGACGGGTTTTCTGGGCCAGACATGGCTAAGAGATTTGCTAGAGACTTATGGGTTGCTTCCGCTTTTAGGGCCGCAGGACCTTTTGTGACGGTGATCAAGTATCTAGAAGATAAGAAGGCGAATGTTTTCGTGGATTTCTCTTCGATACATGAAGCGGATTCAAGGCAATCCATATCTTTATTTTATACTCCTAAATTCGACTAGACAAGATCTATCCACTCGCGCAATAATAGGCTCGACTGTTATTGCGCGCTTGAGAAAGTAATGGTGCCTTCTAGTTAGATTTACTTATCTATTCTTTCACGCCTATGAGTATTATCGCCTCCTTCATTCTGCGCCAACGAGCATAAACAGTTGGTGGCGGGCGTCAGATACAAACGAGCAAGTCACCAATCGCAACGCTGGCATATCCTCCTCATGAAATCCCGACTGGCCAGTTTCTTTAGGCCCAGCCACCTCGTCAGCTGCTATGAATGGTTTATGCGCTGCTGGGGATGCGCGCGAATGCGAATTTCAAAGTCCGCGTTTTGGTTTTCAGGTAAGAGCTCTTCAACATCCGTCCGTCTTGCGCATTTTCCATATAACTGACAAAGCATTTTCTTGCTCTATCTAATTCTTCATTGCTGTTTTGGATCTAACAGCTTATTGACGTTTGCCTGGCCTTACAGGCGTGAATCGCTTTCGGAGAGGTTTTCAGCTGCAAGGCTGTGATTTCCTCCAGTTGATCCCGTGAAACGATTCCTACTTGTCGGGAACGGTGAGTAGGATTTATAACATAGTAAAATGTGGGTGTCCTAATTTTTATAGCTTTTATGAAAAATCTGCCGGCCTAAGGTCTTAAATATTACCACGTCCATTACATTGCCATGGATCCTCTACTAGCTTCCGAGCCGTCCCAGCCTCGTTCCTATGCGCCCCAGAGCGATTTTGAGTCTCACAAAGATACAATCTCTCATCTTTACATGGATAGTAACCTAATCCTTGATGATGTGATAAAGGAGATGGAACAGCAACATAAATTCATGGCAAGGTATATTCCCAGGTCCCTCATGCATATATACTGCTGACAAACTGATTCCAGCAGGAGACAATACATGAAAAAGTTTAAGGAATGGGGCCTAATAAAATCTCCTTCAAAGAATAGGAAAGACAAAGGGTCATGCGAAGCAGTTGAGGAAAATGATAAACATGATATACTTGGGCACGCAAAACTTGATGAAGTAACAGACTATAAAACTGACCAGGAAGCTTCAGATAAGCCTGTATTTTTACCAAGTGGTATGTCGTCCAGCTCATTACAATCTTTCGGCCTTTGTCCACACTCTCTAAGTCTTACATTGCAGCTCATCTATTTCCCTTTGGCAATGACTCTTGTGTCGACGCCAGGGACCAAAACCAGCCCGATGATGACCAAAGGAGCTTGGCAGTGGTAGACAACTGGCGTACTCCTGAATTATCCAACGAACCATCCTCGAGAAGTGTATCGTCCTCGATCTGGGGAATGGTGTCTAAATTATACTGGGGAGGAGCGTCTAGTAAACCAACAGTGGATTCTGGGTCTCCACTTCCCAGGAATCTCTCTGAGTTTGAATATGAAAATTTTTCGCATTCGGAACATTTAAGAGAAACTTGCAAAACTGAAGAGACTAAGTCACGCATTTTCCTTTCAAAACGTCATTCACAGGCCCTTTTTCGTGATTTCTCTCCACCTGTGCCAATTTTACAGGAAGAAAAGAACTCTGAAAGTCATCCTTCCAATAGTGGTTCCACAGTGACCAGCTCGGATGAGGGTAGAGAGCATTTCTTGGAGGACGAAACGCAGTTTAGTAACTCACCTTTTCCGGATTCACCTCAGAGTGAAGCACGCGTTGCGATGATCCTCCCCGTCCTCTCCCCTGCCAAAACAGCACTGGTTGATCGTGTCATGGAAGAATTCCACCTCATATTCGATTATAACTCTGGGGTTCGGGTGCACGCAAATGGGGACTCACCAAACAATCGTCCAGGAAGCGACGACCCGCAACCAAACCAAAGTGCTGACCAGAATTCATGTAGGGATAAACGGAAGATCGGTGATAGAAAATCATTCCCGCCAGAAGATAGTGATAGGGACGAACCCAATAAACGCCCAAAACCCAATTCCCGGAAGTCTGACCAAGAAAATGGCTCGGGGCGTAGATTTGCTTGCCCATATTATAAAAGAAGCCCTGATAGGCATTCTGCAAATACATCCTGCGTACATCCTGGGTTCTCTAGTGTGTATCGTCTAAAGTAAGTTGTAATTATTTCTTCCGACGTGGAATTTTGGTTTTGCCAGACTGTGTAAAGCTGTACAACATCTCGAAGTAGAATGTCGTTCTCTTTGATTATCACTTAACGATAACTCTTTACCCGCGAAGATTCCTTAATCTGGTCTTTATCTTGGTAGATTAATACAATATCATAAGAATCATAGGGCTGACAGATTAGGGAACACCTATATCGAAAGCACGCACTACCCATTGAGTGTCCAAGGTGCTGTCAGTCATTCGGTAGTGAAGAAGATTGTCGAGAACATCTAAGAACTTCGCAGGCCTGTGAAATGCGCTTCAAAGTCCAAAGAGATGGGTTCAATAAGGATCAAGAGACCAAACTGAGGAGTAAAAAGAGGTCTCGAATACCCTTGACAGAGGAGGAAAAGTGGAAAGCTGTTTGGCAAATACTTTTCCCAAATGAAACCGAAGACGACATACCAAGTCCTTGTAAGTTCGATAATCTTCTTTCTCACTCAAATTTCGTATATGGAGTTTAGATGTTAGAAATCTGAACAAGCGTCCAAGACTTGGTTTTTCGGATCTGCTATTTACCATTGATCTTTTGCAGCCAAGCAGTGGACTGGAGGGCTGATATCGATACTAGACTGTGGCTCTAGCTCACCAATAACCTTGAATTCCCCTGACTCGCGAGAATTGGCACACTTTGAGCACTTCTCTAGAAGAGAGCTTCCTAAACTAGTGCGAAGGAGCTTGGAAATTGCCGTTGCAGAAGATGTGCAATTAAGAATGCTTGAAGACAGATTGAAGAATCAGCTTGTGGATATTATTCGTAATTGTCAAACTCAAGTCTTCAATCTATACCAAGAATCGCGACGTACTACCCCTCTACCTCAGGCAATCATCCCCCCACCTTCCACGAACCAGCTCATTAATTGCCCGGAACTGCAAGACATTCGGCAGAATCTTGATAATGGAGCTCCCAAAATCATCAATGAGTCCGATTCCGACTACCACTCCACGAGTACTCTTGTGGCGGAACCCTTTCCACAGATACAATCGGATTTAGGTTCAATGCGAACAAATGTATACAGATTAGAGTCGCGGAAACCCCTGGGGGAGCCCACCGAAGACCATCTTCCACAAGGTTCCGCCTCATTACTTCCTCCTCTTGAGTCAGAAGCGATAGGGCAGAGAGAGATTCTGGAAGGCCTCAACGAGCTTTCTGGTTCAGGACATGACTCAGGAACAGCAGGTCTCCTTCGATATGGGAGTGTTATCCCGGCAAGACTTACTTTTGACTTAGCCGCTGAGAGTCTTGAGTTTGATCCCGTCCTAGGTACGGAAGACGGTCCCTCCATAAGTTTCGCTGGTTGGTCGAGTGGCAATTGTTTCGAGGATTTGAATGACCTCTTCAAATAGAACCAAGATCCGCAATAACGCTCATGGACCCAATAAGCCCAGAGACAATGGAATCGAAATATGCTTTAGACTATTTCAGTGCTTTAGGAGCATCATAACAGATTTGTTCATGGGAACGCCGCAGCTTCTACCCATTCATTAGCTTACTAGCTTAAAATGAAGACACTTTCGTAGTTAGTATTTTTCCACGCAAGAGATTTATGTCAACTTCCTAAACAGTATCGAAGGGGCTAGTCCTGTGGATTAATAAAGTATGGAAGGTTGTGACCGGGTATTGTGGAGATTATCAAATGTGATGTCTCTTGGGGTTGGTTTCCACTATTTTTTTGCGCTGGCTAAGAACCACGGTAAATTAACTTTAAAGACATGTGGGAACCTCTAAGTAAACATATCACTGATGATGAAAAGTTAGGTGCAGCAAAATTATCCCTTAATACGCTTGCGTCCTAAGATCAAGTGGTCCGTGCATAATATCAGAATCAAAACATGTCGACCTGAATCGGAGTTCCTTACCACCATCGTAATACTGTCTGACGACCTAGATCGTCTATACAAACTATGTCTTAGTTGTCTCTCAACTTATGACTAAATGTCTCATCGAATGTCTCATTACCTATTCTCTATTACCTATTTTGACTCAGTTGTCTAGACCTACCTGATGTATATAAGGAGCTTCTAGAGCCCTCATTAATAGACAGAGTTCTCATTCCTGATCGTTCGTTCAACAAAACAACACGTTTAGCCTTATTTAATTGATTTAATTGGGTAATTCTCATTGATAACGGTAGGACGCAAATTAGCGTGTTAAGGGATACTTGCTATAGCGATGGAGAAGCTTGCTGTCTACAACCTAAAAAGTTATTACATGTGAGTGTGCTGGGGAAGTTGTATATGTGAGCCTGTACAAGATGAGTGTATGCTACAACAACAGAATACCCATGCTCTTCCTCGTGGTGCTTTAGCAAGCCTCCAGCAGAGTCAGCCGGTGAATTAATGGAGAACTCCAAACTCGCAGGAGCAAAGGGCGCCGACTGAAGAAGATCGCTAATAGGCTTCGGAAGGAGGTATTGTGTGCGAATAAATTGTTCGTTAGTAACGTATTAGCCAGATTTAAGCCTATGCTTAGAATCTCTGTTGGGGAGACCCACGCAAGTTTGAACCTTGTCCAATGCATTTGGCTTCTGATTCCTTCTGGCCTGTCCCCTATTCTACTAAGGGGCTTAACTCCGGCTCAGCCTCTCCTCAGGCCGCACAGCCACTACTCAGATTCATCTCTAACTGCTCACCTGCACTTCAGTCGTGCCCAGTCCCATTCCTAGGTCCTCGCGCTTATTGGCTAACTATGCCTTGCTTATGTCTACCGTCCTTTATAAAGTTTGTTAAGGGCCAGTTCTAGGCCGTCCTACGACATCCCCCCATCCCATCCTACGATATTCCACCGTCCTGTAACATCTTCCCGTCCTGCGACATCCTCTGCTTGCGATGTCATCGCATTTCAAGAATGCCATGTTTAGATGTGAGCTTGTTCGGGATCAAGCTCCATCTAATAGACCACATCAATCACGACGCGAGCTGTATAGCTTTGGATAAACGATAAACATCCTCTCGTTAATCACTCGACCCGACAGGGGACGAGATCCAGCTTCCCTGACTTCACTCCCCTCCCGGGTCTGGGCCCGTCTCTTCCCTCTCGCTTGGCAGCAGGACAAAGTGCAACCAGACCGTCTCTTCTCTTCCGAGCGCGAATTAGTTCGAGGACTTGGTGAAGGCCAGGATATGGCCGCCCGGGCCGGCGAGGGCGAGGAGGTGGAGGTGCAGTCTTGGAAGGCAAAATTGGGAGCCGAATATGCAGGCGTAGTGGACGAGGCCGGAAATGTGGTGGAGAGTCGGCAGGTCGAGGTTTATAAGGTGGATACAGGGTTAGGGAAGGGGAATACTACATAGCGGGTTTAGATTTAGACGGAGAGAGGATATTGAGCATGCGAGTGACGGGCCTAGATAGCCAATATTCCAAGCATGATAGTTCTCGAGACGCGACATATGAGTACACTGTAAGGTGTTTACTAGTTGTGGCGGAAGCCATGGTACTGGTGGTACTGAGGCGTAGATTCGTTCTGCCGCCTCTTTGTCTCTGCACATTCCAATCGGGCCGACCCAACGAACTCGCTGGCGGGTCAACTCTGGTCAATGGCCTTGCGGTCCAGCTGTAGCACCGCGTAATCCCAAATTCAAAGTCTTGAAACACCGTTCATGTTACATTCGCAGAACAACGCGATGTTGGGGAGAAGCCAGCTGCAATTCTTTCCAACACACCATCATCGACGATCTCGCTTACGTCGAGCAAGCGATTCCTCAAGTAACGCTGATGTTGCTCCGGTATTCCGGATACCATAGTCGCCATGGTCAGTGGCCAGCAAAGGAAAGAGGCTGTGGTAGCTTTGGCAGCTACTTTTAGGGAAGCGGGAACCTTGGTGACGACAGTAACATCATGCCCGGCTACGTGATGAGTTTCAATCAGTCCTAACATGCACGGCACACTTGCGCAGAGATCACTGGCTAGGCGCTGAATTCTCAACTTAGCAGCTTCTTCTAGAGACTCTGTGTCAGAATCTAGAGATTCGGCAAGTACGGACAGAGTCTTGAGCATGATGTCATTGACGGTGAGACGGAGGGCGCGGTAGCGGTTCCACATTCCTGCATGTCCCACAGTAGGGTAGATGTGAACAGTGCCGTCGAAAACCCTGTTGTTGGTCTCAACACGCTTATTGTCTTGTACAGAATGGGTGCTGTACCAGTACTCTGTAGGTAAATTATTCGCCCAGATGACTAGAACATCGTCCAGAGTCTGAGCTTCTGCCAAAAGACGGCGGAGTCTCACTATCTTGTCATATCTGTCTGATATTAAAAGACCTGCGGAACCCGCAGATAGGCTGCTAGCCTGATGTCGTAGCTTAGCAGCTCCCACCATACAACGGTCCAGTTCAAGTGCGAATCCGTATTCTCCGTATTGCGAACCATCTCGAAGCCAAGATGGTAGAGGCATGCTCCGTAAGAGCAATGACCGTATCAGCTGGCGTCGGACCAGCTTGTCCAGCTCCATGCTATAGTTGGTGCACTGGTCCAGCTGCCGTCGCAAGTTGAGCACAACCATTGCGCCATCATGGTGTGCAAAACTTCGTGAAGCCATGACTTGGATATCTCGACTTGAAACGTACGACGTCTTGTCCATCACAGAGTTCTCATAGAAGCTTAAAAGCATTACAGCAAGGAGCACTTCGTCGTGCGTTGCTTCACTTGCGTCTTTCAATGCCAAATTGGTTTTCATTAGAGCTTTCGAGTACTTCGTATAGCCTACAGTTAAGGCAGCATGATTTTTTCGGGCCCGCCCAAATGTAGCATGCGACACTGCAAATATCGCGAGACTGAGGATAGATTGAGGCTGAGAGTAACACCAATCGGCAAGGGCGTACTTCAGATGGCTGTCCGCAATTTCAGGCAAGCCGTGCAGTACTTCAACATAATATCGCGAGTAGTAGGTCAAGGCTTGATCGTCCAAGGGAATGTCTAGAGCTGGTAATGTAAAGAAGCTGTGTGGCTCAGCAGGTGGTATTTCGATCGGCAAAGCATCATCTGGAGATCTGGAAAGGCTCTTGGGTTTGCTCGACGTGGCTATTTGGCGATTGTCTCGGGTAACCAGAGTCGTCTTCAAGTTGGGTCCCCGTGGACGTTTCCGTCGACCGACTGCGTACTCGTTTTCGCTCAAGAAGATAAAATTGCGGTCTTCCTCAATGCCGTGGCGAATGCGGTTTGCCTTTTGGCATCGATTACAGACCGGGCGAGCTTCATCGCACTAGGTGTCTGTTAGTAACACATGTTCAATCTGAGCATCTTCTAAAGCCTCACCTTGACGCGACGCTGCTTGCATGTGCGGCAGCCGCGGCTTGGAAAAGTCATAGCACTTCTGATAGAACAAGAAGAGCGGGGACGGGAGCAGCTGAAGGCCCATTTGGCGCCTTTATCGGCTTTTAAACGATGCGCTTCGGACATAACGCGAAGTCCGTGACTATCTCCATTGGCTTGAAGACCTTGAGTGTTCGTGGCCCATTCCTCTCTTTGAACATGAACAGAGATCGGCAGTAGAGAAAACAGGACCTAAAAACTAGGACGATGCTAAACGGACACCCGATGTTTGGTTTAGCTCCTGCCTTAATAGATTGGGGAGTCTCGTGCATTTAACTTGTTCACATCTATTGTGAAAATTAAATCAATAAAATAGAGCTTTTATGCCGATAACACCACGATTGAATCTTAATTTTGGCTATATTACAACTCACAAAGTTTACGTCCGCAGCCTCCTGCACGGCTAATATTGGAGTTTCTATTTGGTGTTGATTTTCATGATGTAGATGCAAACAAGTTAAATACAAGCGACGTTCTAACCTATTAGGGAAGGAGCTAAACTAAACACTGGTGTCCGTTTAGCAATCTTCACGTCCGCCCACCTGATCATGTCATACGCGAATTCTACCTATTCCCCTAGCTTCCACTTTGACTTTAGACATGTCCAGCAACTGGCTTTGGAGCGTATGGCTCTTCCAGATACTTCATCTCATCTGCAGTCAGCCTCATGTCCCGCACAGCACACACTTCATCAAGCCTCTCGATACTGGTACTAGTCAAGCCGACGATTGGGATGCAACCCTTTCCTCTGATCCACGCCAGTGCAACTTGACTCATCTTCCAGCCCTTCCTCTCGGCCACCTCCTGAACTCGTTTATTGATGATTTCATCTGCTTCCGTAAGCCCACCGCTCATAGCAACACTGGTCTTCGACCTAGCAGACTCGACTCCCCATGGCTTTGCTAGCAAGCCTGAGAACAAAGGCCCCCATGGGATCAAACCCACTCCAGTCTCGTCGCAGAACTTGTTCATCTCCCTCTCCTCCTCTCTGTAACATAGATTGTACCGATTCTGCATGCTCACGAATTTCGTCCAGCCATTCTTCTCAGCAATAAATTGCATGCGGGCAAATTGGTACGTCCACATGGAGCTTGCGCCAATGTAGTGAACTTTGCCGGCTTGGACAAGGTCGTGAAGCGCTTTCATGGTCTCTTCCGGAGGAACCGAGGCGTCGTATCTGTAGACCTGGAGAATGTCGATATAGTCTGTTCCAAGGCGCTTGAGTGAGGCATCGACGGCTTTGAGTATCGCGCCGCGTGATAGACCTACCCGGCCCAAAATAGTCAGCTTAAGCACCTTTGGGACGACGCTTCATATCGACACAGCTGCTCACCGCCTTGGTTGACATAGTCTTTGCTCTTTTGCATCTGCGCCTCAAACGGCCAGTTGAAAATGCCCGGTTCCTCTGGGACCGTTCCATAGCACTTAGCCAAGATGGTAAGCTTGTGCCGGGGTATCTCGAACTTTTTAATCGCTTTCCCAATGATCTCCTCGTTTATGCCGCTGGAATAGACGTTGGCGGTATCCCAGGTTGAGAGGCCTATTGTTGATTCAATTACAGAACTTCAGTATATTTCCACATGTCCTACTTACCTCTGTCCCAGGCCGCTTTCAATATCTCCAACCCTTCGTCTTCCTCCATCACCCAATTCTGCCAGTCCTTACTGCCAATGCCCATGGTACCGAGGATTGGCGCGGAGACTCGAAGCCCAGAGGAGCCAAGCTGGACATACTCGACTTTGGTAGCATTCACGCTACTTTGCAGAGGGGTGGGGACGGACAGAGCAGGCATTTTCTTGCTGGAGAAAGTTTTCGAATCCAGGGTAAGCCTTCACGAAATATCGATGTTGTCTACAGCATCTGCATGCAACCAAGCCTTATATATAGGCAGAGGAATCCACCTGCGGATCGGGATCGACTCAATCAACGGACTTATGAAATGAGCTCGTCGTGAGAATAAGCATCTCTTACCATTGGACACAGAGTTTGGGGGAGATATGCATTTCGAGAGTATTTCCTGACAGGGCTAGACACGGTAAGTGTCGCGCCGGCGGATGCGCAGTGGTCTTTACGGCTAGGCCACCGATCCCCGTCATAGGCAACGTTCATGTGAGCGTGCGAACGTAGGTCGTGGAATTGCATCCCAGCGCAGCCTCAATTGTCGATACCTTGCTATTTCGAGCTTAGCACCTAAAGCCACTAACCAGTTCAGTCGATACTCGCGACCAGGCTAATGCAAGGTATCAATGCTCTGTCAAAGTCCGCAAAGTCCGCAGACTCCACTCCATAAACGACCTATGACAGTACCACTCTAGTTGTAGTTTTCGTACGTTGAACAACCCTGTCATTCTTGGCTTTGTAATATCGACTGTGGTCGCTCTCCTGGGAGCAAAAACCCGATGTGTAATATGTTGCAATTATCTCTGCATCCGCAAGGTATCGGCAAGGTCATGGCTTCGAGCCAGAAAGCCATCATGAAAGCCGTACTCGGCGATATGTCGTTCGGCCAGAAGAGTATGCGAGTCGTTGTATCTCTCCTCTGCGTTCGAGATTGCTATTCTGCTCAAAGACGTGGCACCGCATTGCCGGGTCACTAATCTCGAGACTAGGAACTCAATCTTGGACGTCTTCCAGAAGCATGGGTAAGTCCATGAATGCGCCTCAACAGTATCACGGCTCATTCAACTAGGCGCACCGAGATCGATACCGCACGCCGTTACGGGAACGGCACATCGGAGACCATGCTCGGCGAATTGAAATGTTAGGAGTGAGGCCTACTTATAAACACAAAGTACCTCCCCGCGTTCCATTCGAATCCCGAGACTGCCATACCTGAGGGCTGGGGTACGTCTTTCTTTCTTCCGCCTCTGCAACGATCAACATGCTAATACGC
The DNA here is from genome assembly GCF_001692895.1 of Cenococcum geophilum 1.58. Taxonomy (NCBI): domain Eukaryota; kingdom Fungi; phylum Ascomycota; class Dothideomycetes; order Gloniales; family Gloniaceae; genus Cenococcum; species Cenococcum geophilum. The sequence goes on from NW_027137586.1 coordinate 1,583,775, forward strand.
ACATACAAACTTCGACCAACGCTACCATTCCGATATGCTCCGCCTAACTCTCTAGAAGTTCCTCATAGAGCTTATAATGCATAAGTTGTACGTCTACTATCTTGGCCTTGACCGCTCTGTCCCCCAAAGCGACATCTTTCGCGGCATTAATGTAGTTCACCAAGAAGGCCTCTTTGCCTAGCTTGGTCTCACTAATCTCCTCGCATGGGAAGTCGCGCAGATCTGCGAGCTGTGCGATCGCGAGGGGTGGGTCAAGCCGTCAGTCCACCAAGGCAAATACAACGCTCTCTATCGCGCCGTAGAGCCCGAGATCTTCCCTTGTTTGAGGCCCCACGGCACCAAGTTCTACACGTTCAACCCTATCGCGGAGACTTCCTGGCCGGCGGTGAGTTGCATAAGAGAATCAAAAATGGGAGCTATGGGAACGGGGAGTACTTTGCTGTGATGGAGCTACTAGATCCGGTCATTGAGAAGTATGGGTTGATGCTCAGGGAGTGTGCGCTGAGGCGGTTAGCGCATCATAGCCTGCTTGGCGAGGAGAAAGGCAACGCAGTCTTGATTGGTGCAAGTAGTGTGGCGCATTTGGAGAGCAATCTTGTGGGTCTTGAGAAGGGCCCGCTGCCGGACGAAGTCGTTGGGGCGTTGGATAAGGGATGGGAGAGGGCTAAGGGGTTGGGCTGGGAATATTGGTTTTGAGGGTATGACAATGTAGGAATAGAGGCAGCATGAGGTTTGTATTGTGACAAATGGGCCCCATTTAATTTCGTCGTACAATCGATATGCCATTCACAAGTTCTGGCGGTACGGTTGTTGATTGCACGTGATCTCCAGTGTGCAAGCGCGGCTTGAACTTTGAGGACGAACGGGCAGCGTAGCGCTTGCACCGCAGCCGGTAAGTCGGCAGTCACTCTGGTCACTGTAGTCCCAATCACGATGTCGTCGTAGTCTTCGCACCTCCTCCATGCCTGCTACTGAATCATGTACTCTGGATGCTGTGACCCGAGGCGGGCATTCTCGCGTTGACATTGAACACGATCGCAAAACTTTTCTGGCAGTAGAATGAGCAATTGTATATCGTCGTTCGCTGTAAGTTATGGAGCTTTAGAAGGCTACTTTAGGGTCAAGCTCAGGGAAGCAATGAAAAGGATAGGATACACTAGAGGCTCTACCGAACACATGCAATTCGCCCTAACCTTCAAAGGAAGTAATCGCCTGATTCCGGCAGTTGCATATCTCATCAGGTCTTTGCGCGGGAAAAGACGTGATCACGGTAGTTCTAAAGAGGTTTTCCGAGGAATTAGGGAGATTTGCCAATTAGATGTCGAGTTTTCCGGCTTCCCCACCACCCCCAGCTATCAATTTCTCTTGAACCTCTCTAGGTCTAATAATGCGATTCTTCCGTTCTAGATGTGGCAAGCTCGCCCGAATCCTAACATTGAGCATAATCACATAAATAAGAGTGGAGCGCTGCTACCTAGAAAAACCCATAATCCTGCTTTCCATACCGCATCTACCATCCGAAATTGCGATTGAAGTCAAAGATGTTAACAGTTCAGCTGCCAGAGCCCTTTGCCAGCATTCCAAAGGAATCTTTCCTCTTCGGGCCATCGCCGATTCAGCATTTGCCCCGCATCACAGCAGCTCTTGGCGGTAAAGTCAACATTTACGCAAAGCGGGAAGATTGTAACTCTGGCTTGGCTTATGGGGGAAATAAGACAAGGAAACTTGAGTAAGTGGCAATCTGACCGTCTAAAAGCCTGGATGTCCATGAATAATCTTTCTAGATACCTTATGCCTGAAGCGTTGTCACAAGGATGCGATACATTGGTTAGCATTGGTGGTGTGCAATCCAACCACACTCGACAGGTTGCAGCGGTAGCTGCGAAGCTTGGACTGAACGCTGCCCTAGTACAAGAGAAATGGGTCAACTGGGAAGATCCTGTATACGATAAAGCTGGTAACATTCAGCTCTCCCGCCTGATGGGCGCGGACACACGATTGGATCTATCGCCATTCAGCATTGCACATAAAGATTCGTTGAAGAAATTGACCCAGGAAGTGACCGATAGCGGCGGTAAACCCTACTACATTCCCGCGGGAGCTTCCGATCACCCTTTGGGGGGTCTCGGCTTTGCGAGATGGGTGTTCGAGGTCGAGCAGCAAGAGAAAGAGATGGGTGTCTTTTTTGACACCATTATAGTTTGTGCTGTCACAGGATCTACCATGGCAGGAATGGTTGCAGGGTGCAAGCTTGCTGAGAAGAATGGTTCTCGAGCTCGTAGAATAATTGGCATTGATGCTTCCGCAAAGGTGCAGGAAACTTTTGATCAAGTGCTTCGAATTGCAAAGGCTACTGGAGTGCAGATTGGTTTGGACGAAGGCGATATTACAAGTAATGACATTATCTTGGACGACAGATACCATGCTGGTTGTTATGGCATTCCGGATAGGCAAACTATTGATGCCATCAAATTTGGTGCCGAGACAGAGGCCTTCATTACTGATCCGGTTTACGAGGGTAAGAGTTTAGCAGGTATGATGGACTTGTTACGAAAGGGTGAAATATCTGCTGGCAGCAATGTCTTGTATGCACACCTTGGAGGTCAGTTAGCTCTTAACGCATATACGTCGATGTAGAGTTTGTTATGGATTCTTAGCATAGGATTAGGGTGGGGCACAAGCGAGTGCAATCAATCCAATCTAAAAGTGGGGCGATTGATGATATCAGTAGTATGTCCACGGTTCGATTTGTACACCACCTCGGCGCATCTCGTTGTAAGTGCGTGTCGATCAAGCCTTCCACTAGCCGTATATAGATTGATCGCCGATATCAAATGGAAATATCCGAACAACCTCACCTCGTGATTGAAGAGCTCAAGGAAAGAAGGCTAAAGTGTTAATTAACAATTAAGTGCCTACCTGGTAGAGTCGTAACGAGGCTCTTTTTAATTTCATATTCCTAAATAATATTCGCGATTATAACGCGCTTCCCTTACCAAGGAAGGCTTACACGCCTCTTTAAGGTGTTGTATATAAAATAGTAAAGAGTAGGTAATAGTTAGGGTAGGTAATTAGGTGAGCGAGTAGGGCAATATTAATTAAAAGATTTATATCGCCTTATTGTATCTATAAGGCAACGCCTACGCGACGTAATTAAAGTCGGAGGTGGTATAGCTAAATAGTAGATTTAGGTAAGAGCTTGAAGGAATAGGACACTCGTTTAGTTGCTATACCAAGAAATCGATTGCGCTGGCGCGCTAATCTCCTTCGGATATTTGATCGATTTCTTGGTCTGAGGCACTTTGGCGAGATTTGTATGGAAACACAAGCTTTTTTAGAAGGAAAACTCACAAACCCCAACAAAATTAATTAACATCCCCACAACATACCTTAAGGTAAAAATTATATTAAATTACTTAGGAGATTGAGCTCTATAGATTATAAGATTTTAGGCTTTTTATATTTTTATATGGGCCCGTACGGGCCTATATAAAAAGTGCTTATGCTTTTAATAATAGGAATTTTAACTTTAACGAAATTAATCTTAGATTTAGGAGGGGATAATACAATTTAAAGCCCTTTAATATATAAAATAGCCCCTAAAATTTATGTATTAACTTTTAGAGACTTTATTTTATTATATTATGGAGTAAATCCCCTTATAAAATTGCTAAAACTAAGATTTTTACTTATGCTTTTAACAAAACTCGCCAAACGCTCTTAGACGTGATTTTGGTGGATGTTAGTTAACTTATTAATGGGCCGAAGGAACATCTGCTCCAATTAAATTCACGTCTAAGCTTACTAAGGTACGTATGTATGTATGTATATATAATCTATTATGGCCATATACCATCTAGGGTATAGGCCGTTATAGAGCGCTAACTAAATACTTTCTGCCATTAATATGCATGCTCTAGTTTAGAAGCCAACTATAAGAACTATATATCTATTACCTAACACTATATTTAACCAAGGAAATAAAGGAAAGAAATGCGTTACTATTAGAAAAAAAAGGTCGGAGTTTAGAGGCGAGCCTAAGTAAGTAGTTTTTGACGCCTTGTGTCTATAGGGCTGTTCCGGCGTTATGCGCTTTTTAATTGGCGACGCACCAGTAGAGGCACGTGTGGAGGAGGCTTATGGTATATTCGGTTAGATAATAGGATAAGGGATTCTTAAGAGTTTTTACTTATTAACGTCGGCTTTTGTACTTTCTGTATCTTATATACTTAGGTATAAACGTCCGGTCTCCTTTGTAAATTTAATTATAGCTTTAACTATACTAATATCTGGCTTCTAGCGCTTAATTAGGCCGTTAATATTCCTGCCTCCTTCTTATCTGCGTAAGTAGCCTCCTAATACATATAATAGATCCCTAAATTAATCTCTATACTGCTTACTTAGTCTAAACCTCTACTATGTCTACCTCCTATAAGAAAAGAGGAAGTGCTATATTAATTCTATAAGCCTATAGTTGTATAACGCCGTCTCTAATATATTAATTTTATAGAGATATTCTTTTAGAAATAACTTACTAGTCCGTAGCTGCGTAAGAATAGTAGCTTTAGAGCTAATTAGCTACTAGTATAATCCTATAGCCTTTCCTAGGTGGAGTGCTGCGTTAATCTTCCTTATAAACTTACCCGTATTAGATCTTCCCAATAAAAGCGGTTCTATTATTATCTCGGCTTTTTCTAGGGCTTGCGTTATAAGGTACCATAGGAGGCCGTCTCTCTATAGTGGCTCCTCGCTCTCTAGTCTCATCGCTACTTTAGTAAGCTTATTAGCCTTCTTATTTCCTATAAATCCTAAGTGGCCTAGAATCCAGTATAGCGTAACGTTGTTTAGCCATAGCTTCTTTAAGATCTCTATAACTATTTTTTAGCAGGCTCTAGCCCTCTAGCTCTATACTAATAGCAACGCTAATTATAAGTTAGAGAATATTCTTATACTAAAGGCAGGTATTAGAAAACCTACTTAGTCGATAGCCGTGCACATGGGGTTCCACGGCTAGTTAGCTGCCTTGCTAATTGCTAGAAGCTCTATAAGGTGGGCGTCAGCCTAATTAAAGCTCGCCACCGTTTTCGAGAGCGTTACTTTAGATAGTGTAGCATATACGCTAATTCCTGCCCTGCTATTACGTACTAATATATTAATATATATATTAACCTATCCTAGCTTATAATCTTTAATAATAGCTTAAGTATGTTCTTCGTCCTTGTATATTACTATATTAGGTTTAGCTACCTACGGTAGGTATGCATACGGTTTAACCTCTAGCACCCCATTTACCTAGATATCCTCGCATATCTCTACTATCCTTTAGAGTAGCAACCTATACTATCTATAGAGCCTCTGTCTTTAAATCATTTAATATAGGTATAATTTGCCTAGTTTATGGATTAACACTTAGAACGCAATGGCCTGGTTACATAGCCTTTATTTAAGGGGGAGTAAGCTAGCTTTTACCTCCGCTATTAATAGAGCGACGGTGTAGAACCCCCTAATAATAGCTTATACCGTAATCCTTTGCGCCTACTAGAGGAGCTATATTAGCTCTTATATCGCAAGCGGGTACTATATTAGCAACGCGTAGTCTACTACTAGTAGGACCGAGCTCTTAGCTAGTTATTTAACGCTCTTAGGCTGCAGTCCCTTTAATCTACGCAACGCTAGCGCCACCTTAGTGGCTTTGCCTGCCTTATTTACTAGGTATACCTTAAACCTTAGCTCCTTATTAAGAATTACCCTAAGGATTTTAATTTCCTGTATTGGGGGGATTCCTTTTCCTTTAAATTAGAGCGGCGTGGTAGCATCCCTACCCGCTTCTTTATATCTAGTAAGGTGGATAAATAACATTTTCTTCGCTTTAAATTAAGCTCTACTAGTTCTCTCCCATTTTTTAAGCATTAGTATAATCTCGCCCTAGATAATCTGCGTGTTTTCCTCCGCTATAGGGCCTATAACCTATACCAAGTAGTTATTAACAAAGGCCATAGAGCTGCCATTTCTGGGTGCGTTTTATATAAGATCCGCGTTAAAGAATAGAAAGAGTATTAGGGCTAGTACTAATCCCTACGGGAAACCTGCTTACGGGAGCGCCTGCACCTCTAATATATATCCGTTAACTAGGATATAAGCTTAACGGTTTATATAGAAGTCCTATACCTATTATATAATCGTTTAAGGTATCTATTACTGCCGTAATCTCCTAATTTCCGGTTCTATGGCTATATTATTATATACACCCTTAATATTAAATAATACTAAAGACAGCGTCTTCTTTTCTCTTTATACTTTAAATACGTTCTTATAGAGATATAATAGCGTATATATTATTAACCTTTGCTTCCTAGCTCTAAAGTATATCTTAAGTAGTAAGCTGTATTCCTCTACTAGGTATACTATCCTCTCCGCCACTAGCAATTTAAGTACTTTCCCTAGCATTAGGAGGAGGGAGATCGGCCTATAGTTATTTGCTACCGTATAATCCCCCCGCTTTAGCTTCTATAGCAGTATAATCTTTACTACCTTTTATTCCTATAGTACTTTCTCTGTCTTAAGTAATTTAGTAAAGAGAGTAGTAATTTTACCGCTTAGTACGGGCTATAGCTCTCGCCACACCCTAGCTAGTAGGCCGTTCCTTCCTAGAGCTTTATCTAGGCTAGCCCTAAATACAGCTGCCTTAACCTTATATTTAGCGATAGACTTCTATAGTAATTAGTTATAGCTAGTTATAGCTTCCTCTTCTTATTTACATAGTGGCGGGACCGGAAAGAATGCCTAGAGTAGTTCTCTTATAATATTATAGTTCTCCGTAATAACCTCTCCCTATCCTCTAGCCTTTTTAATTAGCGGTATTTTAGTAAACGTGGATATAGCCTACGGATTAAGGTATTTTAACGCTTTTTATATATTATTACTGTTACTAAGGAATTCGTCCCAATAGAGCTTCCTATATTGCTGAATAGTTCTATAGAAGAGCTTCTTCGCTCTTGCTGCGACATTATATAGTTTAGGGTTGTCCCTTCCTTGCCTCTATATCGCACTATTCCTATTCCTCTAGTATATATATAACTTCCTCAGCGTTATAAGGTCTTCGCTCCACCATCTTTTTATATATAGTAATGGCTTGGCCTGCTAGCAGTGTGCTTTAAGGGCTTTGTTAACCCACCTATTAAGGTAGTTAACTATTTCGTCTATATCTTTTATAGGGAATTCCATCTCTTTCTATTACTTTATATCTTTTTAAATCTTGTCCTAGTTCGTATTCTTAATAAGCAGCCTCTCCTAGCTCTCCTATATATCTATATTAACCTAGAAGCTAGTATAAATAGCTTTATAGTCTAACCTATACTTATACTCCTAGGTAGCGCACTTTACTAGTTTACTCGCTAGGCCTGGGGTTATAAGTATAAGGTTAATCGTTAATATTTGCCCCGCGTTACTCTTAAATATAGGTACTCCCACTAAAAGTAGGCTCTAAAGTAACCGGTCCGCTATAAAGTTAATAATTAGCGTGCTTTCTTCCTACGTTAACATAGTACTAATATAACTTCCTCCCTATAGCGGATTATGCCGATTAAAGTCGCCTATAATTACCACCTTAGTATATAGGTTGCGCAATAGTTTACCCTAGATTAGACCATTAATTATCTCTAGCCTACTAAAGAGCTCCTCTAGGTTCTCTTCCTTAGTTCTCCTTAAACATCTATCTGGGATATATACCGATACAATTATAAGTCTCCTTTAGCCGACGTGCGCTACCACCGCCGTAATGTCTGCTAAATCTACCTACAGCTATATAGCTACTAGCTCTCTAGATGCTTAGATATATGACCTAACTAGGAGATACCGCTGCTGTCTGCCTATTAGGACAAACCTTATCCACCAGGGGTTTAAGCTAGCTAGCACTACTTCCCCATCTAAGAGAAAGCAGTAAGGCTCTTAGCTTAGAATAAAGTAGAAGTTTACTAGCGCTTCGTTATTATATAGCGTATGCTATACTTCCCTATACTTCTTTATATTTGCTTAGAGGATCCGGAGTTCTTTATTTATAGCGCTGTTATATAAGAATCCTATCCATCTCTTTCCTATATATTAGGCATTTATGGTATAAGGCTTAGTAAGGACCCTAGCAGTTCACGTAGTGTAAATTTACCGTCTTATACTAGAGATGGCCTTCCCGCCTATATATTTCGCATGTATTAGGTTACGTATAGTCTCTAGCTCTATATCTAAACCTTTTATATTTATAGCATGCTATAGGGGTGCGTTGCTCCTTAAATAGTAATATAATAATTGCGCCTCCCCTAAATAACACGTTGTCCGACGTAAGCAGCTTCTCTATATCCTCCTTTATTACTACTTTAATAATTACTAATACGTGCTAGCCGCGTGGCCTTAGTTGTCCTAGCTATCTTATTATATATACCTCTATACCATCCTCTACCCTAAAGCGCTCTATAGCTAACTTATTTACTTTTCCGCTGTTAATATCTATTGCTAAAGGTACTTTAACCTAGTCCGCCTTAACCGTATACCACTTAGGTCTAATAAGCCTTGCCCTAGGAATATACGGTTTAAGCTATTAAGCAGTCGTCTGCCTAAACGTAGCTTTTTTATCTTTTTCCACTAAGAATCTAATAATGCTCGCGCTGTCGCTTATTTACTATACGCGGAAGTCCTTAAGTATAGCTCCTATAAGTCCCTTAATATCCTTTATGCCTTACGCAATGGTTTACTTTACTACTTTAGTAGTAGCTACCCTCTCTATTACCTCTAAACCCGCTTAACTAACGTCTATTACTAGCTACTAATTAGGTTCCTTAGGGTTCCTAGCGCTTATTATTTATAGCAAGGTTATCTCTAACCCTACTATGCCTCTACTAGCCGCTACTAATACCTATAATTGTGTTAGAGCTAAGGGAGTATTTAGTTACGCTTATAAGGACCGGATAGCCTTTTAGAGTTTGGCGTTTTGCTTTTTAAGGCTTTGCTATTCCAATTTAATGTCTATAAGGTTATTTCTAATGCTCTTAATAATGCTATTCTGGTTTGTAATAATATTACTCTACTATACTATAGTTTCTTTAAGGCTTTTAATAAGTCGATAAAATTCGTTATAATTAATACCTCCTCCTTTACGTTTAGGTAAGGTAGAGACTCTTACTATAGGAAATAGAGGCAGTATATGCTGTGTAGCTTATAGTCCGGTTTATAGTGCGGTTGTCTGCTGTTTAAACTATACTAATATTTAGGCTCGTGTCCTTAGCGACTGCTAGGCCTCTTATACCTTCGCGCTCGGTTTCTTTATACGTCTTAGTAGAGCTACTGGCGGGTCTAGAGGTAGTGTTGCTAATACGCGTTTAGGGGTTAAAGCAGCTATTAGGGCTCTGGGGCTTTGTTCGGTGGGCCGTAGGGGCCGCCTTATAGCGGGAACTAGCTAAATAAAAGACTAGGATTTGATTAAAAGAATGTCTAAGATAAATATCCTCCTCTTTTAAAAGTTGTTCCTCACCGATTGCTATGTCTCGCTGAGGTACAAGGGGGTAATATGAGCGGGCCACCAGCGCTCCCTGCAAGCGTCTCCTGCTAGTGCTTACATTGCTATATTGCCACATTAAAACAGGTGCTTATTTAGTATTTTGTAGGGCCTTTATCTGCAGTATATTGCCTACGTATTCTGGCAGCTTCTTTACCTGTATAATTTAAGGATTACTACTACTTATGAGCTATACGCGATATGGCTAAAACCACGCCAACGCTAGCAGGGAGCGCTGGTGGCCCGCTTAGGTAGCCCCCTTGTAAAGGCGATTAAGCGTTATTAATATTCTAAATTTCTCCTTTCTTAGTTGCATTTCTTACTACTTGTACTACCCCTACCTATTAACCACAACCTTATAGAGCATAGTATAGTTATCCTAGAGGAGTTTCCTATTCGCTAGAGCTTATAGAGCCTGGGGGGTACTTAGGTAGTCTTTATCTTATAAATCAGACCCCCGGGGAGAAATTGCGCTACGACGTGGAAGGACTAGCGCTACGCTTGTGGACCTTACCCTAGTCCTATGGACTCCTAGACCAATCAGATCGCACTGAGAGGAATTTCTTCCTAAGGGTTTAAGAGCTTATGGGCGCCCTTTATATAAGAACCCAATGTTTTTTATTAGGCGATAACTCTTCCACTATAACACGTATCTTAACCCTTTTATAACGTCTAGTTATTATAAAAATACTATAAGGTAGGAGCTCTTTAATTTCTCTATCTATTGTATTAAATAACGACGTCGTAGCTATATTATAGTTGGTTGCGTTAGTTGCATTTTATTGGTTGCATTTTCTTATTAGTCGTATTTTCTCGTCGCAATTTTGCCTTACTGCTATGCCTTATATACTTCTCTATATCTAATTATCTCTAAAATAATACGAGCTAAAAGCTCCTTTTCTGCTCTATCGCCTCTATATTATAGCAATATTGTAGCTCTATTCTACAAGAAGTTAGATATAGGTAGTTGGTTAGTTTTAGTCTAGTTTTATTACAATTTTGCCTTACTGCCAAAACTTATATACTTCTCTAGGTCTAATTATCTCTAAAAATACTACGAGGTAAAAGCTCTTTATCTTCTCTATCGTCTCTATATTATAGCAATATCGTAGCTCTATTTTACAAGAAGTTAGACATAGGTAGTTAGTTGGTTTTAGTTAAAATCTACAAAACATTTAAATTTAAAGTCTAACTTACATTCTGCGACGATGTATCTCACCCCCTAGTATTCTTAGTAGGGGGTTATAATTTATAAATATATAGATATAATTACCTAAAGAATCTATTGCATTAATAAAATATATAATAACTCTTATAGTGGGGACGTCGCTCATAGAAATACGCAAGATTTAATTTTTAAAACATTCAAATCTCACCAAAGCGACGCCCATAAGCTCTCAGACGCTTTATAGAGGATTTTGTCAGGTAATAGGGGTGCGTAGGGGGCTAGAATTAGTGCGTTGTTCTAATTGGTTTAGAAGTTAACAGGAGGGTTTATGCGCTATCCCTTGTCACGGAATAAATCTTTTGCGGAGCGTCTGATTCATGAGATAAGGCAGTCTCTTTGTTGTCTTAGCATGCTTAGACTAAGAAACCGATGAATATCCGCTGCGCGGATTATCGAATATCCGCAAGTTAACCTATTCGATCGATCCATCTGTTCCTTAGTCTGAGCCACTTTAGTAAGCTTTTAAAAGCTAAGCCGCTCTGTTTATTGACCTGAGGTACGAGTGGTCTATATATTTGGGTTGGGGGGTCCTAGAATTCAAACTCCTACCAAGCCAGCTTCTGATTGGTTAGAAAGCCGGCTTCTTATTAGTTAGAAAAAAAGTTACACGCGGTAAGTTGTGCTAGAATCCACGTGACGAACATTAAAATATTATAAATATTAAAATATCCTACTAAGGTAGTATTACGCCTTCCTTTTTATTAATACCTCTATTAATACTAATGTATATATTATAAATATGGCAGATCCTACTGTAATTAAATATAGTAAGTGCCATATCTATAAGCCCCGCCTTAACTTTGTTAAAGACGGCCCTTTAAAGAAGATTTTAAAGCTATGCTAGTTATATCGGTTAAAGGCGCGTCTTCCCTATATATTACTTCTACTTTTACTTACTTTTCTAGGCCTCTAAATATGGTTTAAAACATGCAGAACGTTAATCCCCCAACGTAAATTTTAACCCGAGTTTATAAGTAATAAGCCAATTAATTTAAAGCTTTATTATATAAACTTTAATTAATATATATAGAGATAAGGTTTTCCAGGGGGAGACCCCCTGGGACCCCCCTATATAGAGCTTTTNCTTAATTTANAAGTAGTAGTAANATTAAGGNGCCTTNGTTACTNCTAGGTAAGGATCTACTANAGTAACCGAGGCGCCCTACTTAAGCTGGGCTTAAGGATTATATTAGTCACAAATCTAGTATATATTTAGACTGCAGAGCTTTAATACAGAGCCCTTTACGTAGGATCTAATATAGTAGATTATAATTCCAATTTAAAGCTTTATATACTAAATATTTTTAATGCCTAATAACTAAATCGCCGCATAGCTGGAATTAAAGTAAGTTTACTACCCTAACTCGATCAAATACGCGTATAGGAAGAGATATAACTATATATAGAGACGTCTAATATAATTAAGTAACCACGTCATTGCCTACCTAGTTTGGACGTATAACGACGCAATGGCTTAGTAACGACGTAATAGCTCAGCGCCGAGTAATGGGAGGGGGGAGAAGGGGGAGAAAATTAGGGGTGGCTCGGCCACTGCAAGAAGGTTATAATATTAGTATAGTATTAAACTTTAAAAATTGTGTCCTGGGAGCTTAATTAACAACCCCTATATAAAACGTTAATAACGTTTAATTATAGAGCTTTAAACTAGCAGATCTTTTAGGAATGCCTATTATAAGTAGCTCTAAGTACAAAATCTAGAATATTTAGTAGTAGTATAAGTATAGGACGGGGTATATATTTGCGTTCCCAAATGTCGTTATATAACGCAATTTTTGGGTAATAAAAACCGCCGTTAATATTACTTGACTAATACCTACCGGAGGTTCCTCCGTCCTTCCTATCTCCTCTCTTACCCGTCTCCTTATCTAATACTATCTATATCGCTATATTAACCAATAGATCCCTTAATAAAGACTAGGGAGGGGTATTAAAGCGCCTCTAGCTCTTATAAGGAAGAAGAAAGAAGAAGAGAGGAAGGTATAGAGAAGGGAGTATTTATAGATGGGAGGAGGCCTACGAATAGGAGATTAGGCAGTTATAATATAGATATTAATATTGCTTAACTAACACCTACTAAACGCCCCTCCATCCTTCCTGTCTCCTCTCTTACCCGTCTCCTTATTAGATACTATCTATATCGCTATATTAACTAATAGATCCCTTAGTAGGGACTAGGGAGGGGTATTAGAGCACCTTTAGCTCTTATAAGGAAGAAGAAAGAAGAAGAGAGGAAAGTATAGAAGAGAGAGTATTTATAAATAAGAGGAGGCCTATAAACGGGAGATTAGGCAGCCATAATATAGATATTAATATTGCTTAACTAACACCTACTAGACGCCCCTCCGTTCTTTCTATCTCCTCTCTTACTTATCTCCTTATTAGATACTATCTATATTACCATATTAGCTAATAGATCCCTTAGTAGGGACTAAGGAGGAGTATTAGAGCACCTCTAGCTCTTATAAAGAAGAAGAAAAGAAAAGAGGAAAGTATAGAGGAGGGAGTATTTATAGACGGGAGGAGGCCTACAAGTATAGGAAATTAGGCAGCTATAATATAGCTATTAATATTGCTTAACTAACACCTACTAGAGGCTCCTTTGTCCTTCCTATCTCCTCTTTTACCCGTCTCCTCGTTAGATACTATCTATATTGCTATATTAACTAATAGATCCCTTAGTGGGGATTAGGGAGAAGTATTAAAGCACCTCTAGCTCTTATAAGGAAGAAGAAAAGAAGAAAGGAAGGTATAAAGAAGGGAGTATTTATAGACGGGAGGAGGCCCTATAAGTATGTAATTTAGTAAGTACTAATAAGTATAAGATTCTTGTACAAGATGGGCTTAATTACTTACCAAAATACGGGGTATCTCTATCACTGCAGTGGCTACTATAGTAGTAGAGACGCCTCAAATATTTAATATAACTAACTACTAAGGCTGTTAATAAGTAAAAGGTAGGCTACTAATATAGTGTAAACGATATAGTTGTTAATATTATTTATAGCCTATTTTTGCTTCTAGTGTACGCGTAAATCGTCCTTATATTTAGCGTAGAGCTAGTTATAGGCAGTAAGCTAATTTAAGTCTAGCTTTGCTATTAATATAGCCGTAGGTAGTATATCCCTTAGTGTAGGCCAACTTAGTAGTTCTAGCTTTAGAAGATTATCTTTCTTCTTAAATAGGTTAATATACTACCATACCTTATTAGTTTTGGCAGTGTCTTAAATAATAAAGAACCACTAAATCTAATTAAATGGCTTATTAAGGATAAGGTTAATTTTTAATTTAGTAAAGGTTGTTATTTTTAGAATTTAATAGGGTAGGAAGGGTCTAGGTTAGGGTCCAGCTAGCGTCTTAGTAAAACCTTATTTAGATATTCTAAACTTTTAATTTAATTTATTAGTTTAGATTACTAAAATCCAAAATTTTGTTACGGGGAGCGCGATTAATAACCCCTACTAATAGCTCTAACTATATCTAATTTTTAATTTATAAATTGGCAGATCTATAGGTAATAGTTATTATAAGCAGCTCTAGGTGCAGTATATATAAAATTTTAACTATAGTATAGAGAAGTCGTGGCTGCTAATATGCGGTCCTAAGTATTCTCAAAGTCACGTAACTTCTTATATAAGCGACATTTCCGCCCTTAAAAAAAAATTAAAAATTTCTAAAAATTAATTAACGCTATAGATAGCAGCAATATTGATCCAGTAATACTACTAATTCTCCCTATACACTATTATATATATATTTAATAGCTCTAGAAGCGGTAAGAAGGTAAAACAGATAGGGGGGTTAAAATTTAGAAAATTGGATTTCGCGGTTAAGCTATTTAAAAGGTAGGAAACCAAGATAAATACCGCATTCTTTACTTACCTTTAAGCTAGTATATAATTTCCTAATTAGGAAAAGTTGTTTACGAGTAGTTGCTACTACCTCTATATAAAATCTTCTTATTATATCTCTTTAGTCTTGCTTATAGATAACTAAAATCGTTCTATATTAAACCCACGTTTAAATATAAGCCCTAAAAGCTTCTTAACTCGTAAGATTGCTATATAGATTAGCCTAGCTATTTTATCCTTTTTTTTAACATCTAAAACTACCTGGTTAAGTATTAGGCCCTAGTATTTATATATAGTAAGAGTAAAAGCCAGAGTAATTAGAAATCAACGCTATAAGTAAGAGCCTCTTATACCCTCCTACTTATAAAGCACAGAAAATATAGGGATAACTTTTTTACTATCCTGCCGAGTAAATAGGGCAGGTCCATTATACCCATCTACCATAATTAGTAGTAACTAAGGCTAATCCTTTTTAATATCCGCGTGTCCCTTCTATATAACATCTTTAATTATACTAGTAGTACCGTTTACTAAGCTTAGTTTAACCCAGATATTCTATATTAGTATTACTTTCGCGCCAATATATAGGGCTAGATTCTCTATAGTATCGCACTAATTAGGAGTAACTTTCCGTATACCTACACTAGTATTAACTAACTTAATAGCCACTACTTGCTATAAAAGGTCGCAAAGCTAAATAGTGTTATACTTACCTATAGTAGCGCGTATGCTATATAGCCGAATTATATTATTAAAGCCCGCAACCTTATCGGTAGATAGGCCCTGCTTATACCTAGTTAAAAGAAGCTTCTAGGTCGGATTACTTATAGAATCACTACGTAACTCTATAAGGGCGGTCCTAAATATAAAGCTTTTAGCGTTATTACCGCCTTGCCGCATAACTTAATCTAGGATAGCAGTTTAGTTAATCGCCTTATAGGCTCCCTTTTAATAGCTAGTAAGCTCTAACGGCCTAGCGGATAGATTGCTGTATAAAGCCGCCTAACCTATAGGGGGAAGCTAATAGAAATTGCCTACTAGTAAGATGTTTAAGCCTTTAAAATAGTCGTCATTATACGCAAGATAGATTTAATAGAGGTAGCGATCGATTTAGGCTAGATATACTTACCCAATTATAGATTTCTTATTAAGGACGAGATAGTAAATATCCTTAAAAGCTTACTATAGAGGCGTAAAACTAGTAGCAGGCAATTTATTAAACGGGCGATTTACTAGCAACCTTAGTAGATCGTATATAGTTCTACCGTTAATATTAAAGGCAGCTACCCTAGTAGGGGCCGCTTAAGCTAATAGTATTAGCTTATTATAAGCCCTTGCTATATTATAGAGCGTAGTAGAGAGGACAGTAATAAGATATAAAATGCCGGTTCCTACCTCTCCATTAACGTTAATCCGCAGTAGGGAGGGGCTAAGGCCCACTTAGATCTGCCTATAGTAATTAACTACAATATTATAGATATAACGCTAACCTAGTTATAAGGAGGATGAAGTTACTATTTAGGATAGGCGGCTCTACGGTAGAGGCTATAGCCGTGCTTTCTACTAATAAGTCCTCTTATTAAGCTGCGGGTATGTACCCTAATACGTACTCCAGTTATAGTTATAATTAAGCTCCCTATTACTAAGCCTATTAGGATCCTTAATTTTAACTCTATTAGTATTTTAAACGCGGGTATATAGGGCCTTAAAGGACTAATATAGCTCTAAGTTGTCTGCGAAATCGCCCTTAAACTTATTAATATAATTAATAGTTTCGCGATCTTCCTCTAGTTTCCAATTATAGAAGTAGTTAGGTAGGTGCTAATAAGAGTTAATATAAGCCTAATAGGAGGCTATATAATTAGGGGCCCCAAATCTATTAGTATAAGTAGCTACTTCCTTATACTCCCTTTATAGGTAATAAAGAATAAGCTTTATACGGTAGAACTTAGGATACTATAAATAAGAAGGATCGCCTTTATATCGCGGAAAGTATAATATAACTTAAGGCCTTACTCTTAGTTAACGCTTATAAGTAGAATAATTAAAATAGAGGAGAAAATTAAGGAAAGTAACGTCCTTTACCCTATCTAGGCGGCGCTTATATTTCTTATAATTAAATAACCCGTGCCCTTTTAGTTGCCCATCCTTAAGCTTATATATAGCGCTTTAATTATCCTCCTAATAGTAGTTTAAAGTTACTATATTCCTAGAGCCTTTATAAAGGGGAATATTAAAAAGTAAATAGTATACCTCCTACGCTAACTAATCGCGTTTAGTAATAAGCTTATTTATAAACCTAGCTACTACCGAACTAAAGGTATAAAGGCTATTAGCATACGGCTATACTAATTAGAGTAGCTCCTAGTAGGAAGTTAACTTCTTCTCTTCCTTACTGTAATATTTACCTATATAGTTAACTATTACTAATACGCTTATAGCGGGTGACGTATTAATATTCGCCATCCACGCTGTTACGGAACCCCACCGCAGGGGCCTCCATAGGAGAGCCCCGTGCTCTCGCGTACACCTCGCGTACAGCTTATGTCAGCTACGCGTAGGTATATCACCTCCTTACGCCCTCGACCCTTACGATCGATCGCGCAACGTCTTGTAGACTCCTCGAATACATACGCTCTGTAGCCACTGCCCTCGTTCCGTGACAGTATATCACCTCCTTACGCCCTCGACCCTTACGATCGATCGCGCAACGTCTTGTAGACTCCTCGAATATATACGTCTTATAGCCACTGCCCCGTCCCGTGACATTACGTTGCGCCTTTTTACCACTAATATCTAGCCTATAACCAATTCTATGTCTTTATAATACTATAGGCGCTACCAAAAGCAGCGTGCCTATAAGTTACCTCACTTTATACTTCTAAGGAACCCATAATAGTAAGACGATATTCCTTACTAGCCACTATATTAAACCCAAAGAATAATCCAATACCTATACTTAACCTACAACGCCAATTAATCCCAGGAGAATTCGATTTATTAGCTCTAGCCTTAACCCCTAAGGAGATAGATACCGATAATGTCTTATCTTTTATTAACTATATAACTACGGATAAGTAAGCGGAAGGGCTACTACCTATTAAAATTAAAATACGAGACGCCGAGACGTTTGCAAAAATGGTAGTATGAGAACCTAATAAATATTACTGCCTTCTATAGAACTACTACCTAAAGCTTATACGAGCTGAGATACGTACTACCTAAGATCGCGATATTATTTAAGACCTATAAGCTTATAAGGCGCTCACTAATAATACACGTTAAGAAACCGAAGATAACCTCCGCGTGTTTAAACGCGACGTCTAATAGTTAAAGAAGGCTAAGATTATACTTATTGCTACGGTTACTAAAAGAGAAGGTATAATTAAATACCTATAATCTTAGCTTAATGAGCATATTTGTAACAACGCTAGACACCTCTCTACTATATATAACGCTACTTAAGTCTTTACGCCCCTAGCAACTTTACCTACTTAACGCTTAATAAAGGGTTAGCGCTAAGCAGCTTTATCTAACAGGAACCCCTACTAAAGCAATAATAAAAGCTATAATAACTAAACCTAAGCTGCTATTATAGGGTCTAATACACGTTACCCTAATCCCCTAGTTTTCTAGGAAGACCGCAAAGAATATAGCTACTAGAAGATGTAAATCCGCGAGAAACTAACTTAGAGCGCCTGCCTTTTTCCTATAAAAGATACTAAGATTAGCTATATTATTAGGCGAATAAAGGGTGTACTATTTAATAGACTCTTCGCCTAATAGGAGACTAATAGCCCCTAGAAGTGGCAGTCCTACTAAAAAGTCCTTAATGATTTTAACCTAATATACCGCGATTATAACCTACTAGCTACTAACTAAGCTAAACTACGTGCCCTAAAGATGAGCCCTACTAAATTATTTAACAAGTTTTATATTAAATTCTAGGAATATACTAAAGCCCTCGCCCAAGACGATACTAAAAACTAAGAAGATCTCCTTAAAAAAGTCACTTATTGCCTTAGTTACGCAGCCGCCAGCTATAACTATAATAATGTTTATAATATGGTAGCAGCTATACAGAAGATTAAACAACGACTAAACTAGATTGCTACTGTAAACCTTTACCTAAAGATCTCCCTATAGAAGCCCTCCGGACCTACTAAACTACTAACGCCTATTACCCTAAGCAACACTACTGGTTCTAATATTGACCTTTCTATACTAACCTTCCCGTAAAAGCTACTAGATGGAGAACGTAAGCTACTCCAGAAGCTAAAGCGTTGCTATAAATATTATTAAAAAGGCTGTTATAGCTATAGCCTAAACTGCCTAATAGCTAGGTTTAGCAGCCGCCGCCTAATACTTAACCTAGTACCTTAAACACCAAATATGTCGCTATATGTTACTACTATATAAGATAAAGACGTAGTAATAGTAGTAGAGTTAGATACGGAAACGGAAAACGCCAAGTTTTAGCCCTAAGTTATAGGTTAGGACGCCCTAATAATAAGGGGATCTATATATCGGCCTATTTAATAGATAACTTAGTAAAAATAAATAGACGGAAATAGATAGTTTTACCTATAATAGGAACTACTGCTAAAAAATAATATAAAAGCCGTTTTATAATTAATTACGGAGCTACTAATAAATTTATAGATACCTAATTTGTGTGTATTTATAACCTATCTACCTTACCCCTTACTAAAGCCCGCGCCCTATAACTTACTGACGGTAGTTATACCGTATAGAAGATTATCTATATAGTATAACTCTACCTAGATATAAATAGGCACTAGAAAGAACTCTAGGCCTATATTATACTACTTGCTAATTACCCTATTATCCTTAGAATAAACTAGCTCGAATAATACAACCCCGCTATTAACTAAAAAAAGAGAGAAGTAACCTTTAACTCTAAATACTGTAGAGAGACCTGCCTAGGATATAGCCTAGCCGCCTCTATCTACTCCCCAGGATACCAACCTAAGGAACCCCTTATTACCCTACCTACGACTAACTACTACCACATAAGTACCGTGGCCTTCTACCGTATAGTATATAGGAAAGGCTAAACTATTACCGCAGCCTCCTAATTATAACTATATAAGCTTAATAAAGAATAGGACTACGTCCTTTATAGTAATAGGATAGATATAGTTAACCTCCTAGAAAACGATGCCCCCGCAGAACTCTATGGACTTTCACCTTTAGACTTTAAAAAGTTTATAAAGCTTAAAAAAGGACTTACTAATAAGGAACTCCGTAAGCTCCTCCCTAAGAGGTACTATAACTTTATTAATATATACTTACAAAAGAGCGTAGATATACTCCCCCTATATCGACCTAATAACTATACTATTAATATTAAATAAGGAAAAACGCTACTCTATAAGAGACCCTACCTAATATTAAAAGACGAACTTCTAGTTATTAAAAAGTATATTAACGAACACCTTAATAAAGGGTTTATTCGCCCTAGTATATCCCTAACAGCCGCCCCTATCCTCCTTACTAAGAAGCTAGAAGGAGGTATTTAATTCTATGTTAACTATAGAGGACTTAACGCTATTATAATTAAGAACTAATACCCCGTACCGCTTATATATAAGACTCTTAAGTGGCTTAGCTAATCTAAAATCTATACTAAGCTTAATATTATTGCTACCTTTAACCACCTCTAAATATAAGAAGGTAATAAATAGAAAACCGCATTTATATTACGCATTGGCTAATTTAAATATACCATTATACCCTTTAGCGTATATAACGGCCCAGGCAGCTTTTAAAGCTATATTAATAACGCCTTATGGGACTACCTTAACAACTTCTGCTCTGCGTACCTAGACAATATACTTATTTATAGTAATAACCCTTTTAAGTATACCGAGCACGTTTAAAAGGTCCTATAGCGCCTTAGGGACGTAGGACTTTATATTAATTTAAAGAAGTATAAATTCTTAGTTACAGAAGTAAAATACCTTAGACTAATCGTTACTACTAAGGGTGTCCGTATAGACCCTAAAAAGGTACGTATAATTACTAAATAGTAAACCCCTAACTATATTAAAGATATATAAGCTTTCCTTAGTTTCGCTAACTTCTATTAAAAATTCATATATAACTTCTTGGGTGTTATAGTACTACTTATAGCAATAATGCGAATAAAGGGCCTTTCTGTAAAAGGAAGAAAAATATATTTACGTTTTATCTAGACGCCTAAATGCGAGAAGGCGTTCTAAGACCTTAAAGATGCTTTTACTAAAGCACCTATTCTAGCTTACTTTATACTAGGATAACAACTCTATTTTAAGACTAACTCTTTAGACTACGTTAACGTAGGCGTTTTTTCCTAAATAGGTAATAACGGTCTCCTCTACCTAATCGCATTCTATTCGTTTAAGCTTATACTATAAGAATATAACTATAAGATCTATAATAAGGAACTTCTCGCAATTATATAAGTGTTTAAGGAATTTTAATTGGAACTTTCCTTAGCAGAACCTAACTAGCTAACTAAAGTCCTTACGGATTATTGCAACCTTAAGTACTTTATAACTATAAAATAGCTAAACTAACGCTAAGTACGCTAAAACGAGTTCCTCTCTGGTTTTAACTTTAAAATTATATATAGGTTAGGAGTATAAGGTACTAAGCCTAATAGCCTAATACGCCGCTTATAAGACCTTCCTTAGTNTAAAGATAACNCNTATAACNAGTTCTAATAANANANNATCCTAAAAGNACGNAATTTNGCCCTANGTATNCTACCTATAATAGAGCTAACTATACCTTAGCTCCACACTATAGAACTAAAATTACCTCCTAAAATTAACGAGCTTATTACTACAGTATATAATACCTCTGTTAACCTATTACTATATTAACTTATTACCGCAAAGACCGCTAGCGCCTATACGCTACTAACTAAACTCTAAAGCTTAGGCTAGATTAATATAGCAGCCTTAGAATTAAAAGAGAATAGGCTCTATTATAAAGGCCGTCTATTCATCCCTAATTTAGAAAATCTACAATGGCAACTAATCTAAATGGCCCACAACCTCCAATTAAGCGGCTACCTAGGCAAAGGAGGAACCTATAAGCTTCTTAGCCGATACTACTTCTGGCCTAAAATAATAGACTTAGTTAAACGCTTTATAGGCGCCTACTATAGTTATAAGCGCGCTAAGGCCTTTAATACAAAGTACTAAGGACTACTGCACCCTTTACTAGTACCTATATAACAATAGGCAAATATCGCCATAGATTTCATTATTAACCTACTACCCTATAAGCGACATAGCCGTACCTATAAGAACATCCTTATAATAATATACCGACTTATAAAAGAGCGCCACTACGTCCCAACTAAAGGTGTAGCTGTTAGCGACGTCACTAACGCCTTCCTTTGCGAAATCTACCAATTACATAGGTTACCTAACTTAATTACGTCCAACTAAGGTATATAGTTCGGCTTTAATATATAGAGACGAATCTGCTAACACCTTAGCATCTCCATTAAGATATCTATATCCTTTTACTATAAAACTGCTAGGTAACCGGAAAACGCTAATGCTAGTATAAAAGCGTACCTATAATAGGTAGTTGCCTATAGTTAAGATAACTAGGTAGATTACCTCCTACTAGGTAAATTTGCAGCGAATAACTACGTCTTAACTACTACAGGACTTACCCTGTTCTTCGCGAATAAGGAATATTACCCCTAATCCGGTATAAAACCACTAAAACCTATTAATAAGAAACTGCTATATAGAAAACGCCTTAAGATACTACTTGCCGACTAGTATATAGACCGCATAAAAAATCTACTTAACTACTGCAAGGGAGAAATGGCCTAGGCTTAAGTAAAGTAGGCCTACTTCACTAACCGTTATAGAACGCCACCACCAGAGATACGTGTTGGCGACTGGGTATAGCTAGATACACGTAATATCTCTACGTAGAGGCCTATAAAGTCACTTGATTATAAGAACCTCGGCCCCTACCTAATTAAATAAGTCATTAATAAGGGAGCCGTATACGAGCTAGAGCTCCCACCTACCCTAGCCACCCGTGGGATATAGCCTATATTTTACCTATAGCTACTATACCTTTACTAGCCTAACCCCTTACCGGGGCAGATATAGCCTAAACCCCTACTAGTACTAATCCAAGATAAGAACGAAGACGAGAACTATAAGGAGTAGACCGTTAAACAAATTATTAACTCTAAATACTTTAGCAAAGGCAGAGGACGACGGCTCTACTATAGAGCTATATACACAGGATTTAATATAGATTAGCTAGAATGGCAACTATAGGAAGACTTTAAAAATGCAAAGGATCTAATTAGCGACTTTTACTACGCGAATCTATAAAAACCGGGCTTAAGCAGAGATTTTATACCTAATCCTTTATGGGAGCCCTTATAGAGTTAAACCATTATATATTACCATATAGGGGCAAATTGCCATTAGATTACCGTTAGATTGCGGTAAAGTGCAATTACGTAACCAGAATATTGTTAAGATATCCAGGAACTTTAACCGGCGGTTAAAGTTACCTAATTAGTTAGATTCTTAGATGCCAAGCCTTATTATATAACATTATTTTAAGCCTTTAGCGATACCCCCCTTTCTTCTTTTTTATACCCTAAGTGTCCCTTTTATATATATATAGTAACCATAGCGTTGCCGGAGCTCCGCCTCTATAGGAGGGGGGGTAGTATTACGGAACCCTACCGTAGGGGCCTCCATAGGAGAGCCCCGTGCTCTTACATACACCTCGCGTACAGCTTATATTAGCTACGCGTAGGTATATCACCTCCTTACGCCCTCGACCCTTACGATCGATCGCGCAACGTCTTGTAGACTCCTCGAATATATACGTCTTGTAGCCACTGCCCTGTCCCGTGAAACACGCCAATATTATAGCTGTATTATCCCTTCGCACGCTAGTTTGCGTCCTACATTTTTCCAGCCAATTAGAGGCCTCCGTTCAAGCTCTTAGTACGGTGTTCCTCCTTATTGATAAGGATTGTAGGACGCCAGCGTGTAAAGGGATAACTATTAAAAAGCTTATTATTACGCTATGAACAGAACGTCTGGTAATGCGGATTTTAATCCTTTAATACAGCAGCCTTATTATAAAGAGAGTGTGGAAAATAAAAGCGGTACTCCTTTACTCCAGTAGAGCCTTTCTTTAATCTTAAGCAGTAAGATTTAGTGTAATTACAGTGCCGTTAAAATCGATTAAGGCAGGCAGTAAGAAGCTTACTAGTATTAAGCTATTCTTTATAGTTAAGAGTAGAAGGATATTAGAGATTAGGAGGCCTAGATTAATTAGGATTATTATAAATATAAAAGTAGCCTAGTACTTAGCAAAAGCCGCCCTTAATTTAATAGCTAACGGATCTAGCCTTAGGGCTATTAAACTCTATAAGAAGCTATATATATAGCCGCTACCTTATACCTACTACTTATATTAGAACTAAAAGTTAGTGCTATTAAATAGACCTATAAGTACTTGCTTCTTAAATAGATTAAAGCGACGATATAGCTAGTAAGCAGCAATTTACGGATTATTATTAAGATTTTAAGAAGTAATCCGGTAGCGCTAAGCCTTATTAGTAGCCTTATATTTATTAAATAGAGGCATATAAGAGTGTAGATTATACTAATATAGATTAGTAGCGCTAAGTATAAAGAATAGAGACCCGCTTTTAATGTTTTTAGTATAAGCTATAAGCTTATTTCTCTTCTGCCTCTAGTAAGGTCTAGTGCCCTTAAGGTTCCATATATGCTGTACAATCTTATTTAGTAACTACTTAGCCCTATTACTATTTATAAGATTACTAAGCTTATCTAAAGATAGACTATTTTTATTTAATTAGCCGCAAAGGAAGCGGGTAGCGTTAAGGGCTTACTCTCTTATAATCTAATTAAACACATAATAGCGAAATAAGGGGTAGCGGCCAAACTAACCATCTTAATACTTAAGTATATGCTTAGCGTACGCAGCTAGGGTAACTATACGGCTTTATAGTATATTAAAGTTGGCTTTACTATAAGGAAATAGAGTAGGAAAGGCGCCGCGCATAATAAAACTAGCTAATTACTTAAAGAGAGGTATTTATCGTATAGTAGGAACCTCTAGGCCCGCTTATAGGTCTTATTAGTGTTAAACCTCGCAACCCAAAAGCTCTAATTTATTAAGGTTAGGTACTAGATTAGGAACTAAAGTATTTAGTATGTTATTATCAAATTCGCCATCTAGTATATTACTGCTAAGCTCGGTAGGTAGAGGATTAATAGCAGAAGGACGTTATATAGGAGTAGTAGGGTAAGCCGTCGGGCTACTAAAATTAGACTTTAACTTATTAATATAAGGTAGCTAATCTAATATAGAGCTATTTTTGGGTAAGCTAGTAAGCCAGGTACTATATATTTTAACATCGCGATAATTAGGATAATTAACCTTTAGAAAGTAAAGCTATTATACTATAGTAGAGCGCCTTATAGTATACCGCTTAGTAAACCGCCGACTTAGGTATTTACTACCCTTTACTGCTATAGGCCTTACGACCAGTATATTAAGTTTAGTAGATAGCTATAGTAGCTGCCTTTAAGTCTTTAGTGTGTTCTGGCTAAAGTAGTAAACGTAGCTAGTATAGCGATGTTATTGGCCGCGTACACGCATAACTTGCAGATGAATGTATACGCGCGTAATTAGAAGCTCCTCTACCGCGGTAAGTATAGGTAGGAAGCTAGGAACAGGCCCTAGATTAAGCCCGTTACTTTCACTAAATAGGGAAGAAAGGGTTAGATCTTTAAGGCTATTAGCGTCCTTAATGCAGGCTTTATATATACCTATATTATTACCCTTTATAGCTAGGCCTATTTAGAACTACTGCTCCTTATAATAACTATACGTCTCTATATATTTAGCTTATAGTATACTCCTAAACTTCTTAATTCGCTCCTAATTGACAGCCGAAATAGGTAGTAGTGTAGCCGTAGTTAGAGCTTGCTAAGAGGAAGCTTGCCAAGAGGGAGCCTACGGAGAGGGAGCTTGCCGTAAGGAAGGTGGTATTAGCCGTAAAGTGGCCGTAGTTGGAGCTTGCTAAAAGGGAGCTTATAGAGAGGAAGCTTGCCGCGAGGGAGCTTGCCATAAGGAAGGTAGTATTGATAGTAGTATAGGTATTGGCGGTAGAGTAGGTATAGGAGCTAGTTCTAATAAGGACGTATTTAGGTTATTTAGAGTGCCTCTTCTACTATATAGAGCTTTATCTGTGGTATATAGCAGAGAAGTAGGCGAGTAAGCTTTACCCCGCTAATTAAGAATATGGTGCTCCCATTATATTGCCCTAATTGTCTTCCGCCGTTAAGCTATTTTAGGGGTATCTTAACTGTTCTAGCCGCGAGGTAAGAAGACGTCCTTAGTATCGGTTTTAGGTAAAGTATTTCGCTAGCGCTTTATAAGACGAGTTTTAGTAGAACTAAGCTCTGCTTTCTGCCTATTTGAATTATATTTAGAGCCCTAGGAAAGTAAGTAAAAGTAAAAGTAATATATAGGGAAAACGCGCCTTTAACCGACACGATTAATATTACTTTAAAAGCTTAGTAGATGGGCCGTTTTTAATAAAATTAATACGGGGTTATATTAAATAGCACTTACTATACCTAATTAAAGCAGGTTTTACTATAGTTAAGATATATATAGTAGTATTAATAGAGATGCCAACAAAAAGGTTAATCTGTTAATAGTAAGATCTTAAATATTTTGGTATTCGTCACGTATATTCTATAGGTAGATACCGCCCACGTTTTTTTTTCTAACTAATAAGAAGCTGGCTTTCTAACTAATTAGAAGCTAGCTTAGCGGGAGTTTAAAATCCAAGACCCCTAAACCTGAATATATAGACCACTTATACCTCGGGTTAATAAGTAAAAAGCTCTTATAGAGTTAGGTTCTATTACTAAGAATTGTCCTATAAGGCGCTAGCGAACTACTTTACCTAAAAATAATACTAAGAACGCCTTCCTACCTCGCGGCTAGAATAGTTAAGATACCCTTAAAATAGCTTAATAATGGAAGACAATTAGGGTAATATAACGGGAGCACCGCATTTTTAATTGGTGGGGTAAAGCTTACTTGCCTACTCCTCCGCTATATACTATAGATAAAGCTCTATATAGTAGAAGAGACACTCTAAATAGCCTAAATACGTCCTTGCTGGAACTAGCTCCTATACCTACTCTACCGCTAATACCTACCCTACCTCCAATACCTACTCTACCACTAATACTACCTTCCTTATAGTAAGCTCTCTTATAGCAGGCTCCCTTATAGTAGGCTCCCTTACGGCAGGCTCCCTTATAGTAGGCTCCCTTACAATAGGCTCCCTTATGGCAAGCTCCCTTACAGCAGGCTCCCTTACGGCAAGCTCCCTTACGGTAAGCTCCGTCGCGGTAAGCTCTAACTATGGCTACACTACTACCCGTTTCGGCTGTTAATTGGGAGCGAATTAAGAAGTTTAGGAGTATATTATAGGCTGAATGTATAGAGATGTGTAGCCATTATAAGGAGCGGTGGTTCTAAATAGGCCTAGCTACGGAGGGTGATAATATAGGTATATATAAAGCCTGTATTAAGGACGCCGATAGCCTTAAATATCTAACCCTTTCTCCCCTATTTGGTGAAAGCAATAAGCTTAATCTAGGGCCTATTCCTAGCTTCTTACCTATACTTACCGCGGTAGAGGAGCTTCTAATTACGCGCGTATATATTTATCTATAAGTTATGCGTATACGCGGCCAGTAATATCGCTATACTAGTTATATTTGCTACTTTGGCTAAAACATATTAAAGACTTAAAGGTAGCTACCACGGCTACCTACTAAACTCGATATACTGGTTGTGAGGCCTACGGCAGTAGAGGGTAGTAAATACCTAAGTTAACGGTTTACTAAACGGTATATTATAAGGCGCTCTACTATATTACTATAGCTTTACTTTCTAAAGGTTAATTATTCTAATTATTATAATATTAAAATATATAGCACCTGGCTTATTAGCTTACCTAAAAATGGCTTTATATTAAATTAGCTACCTTATATTAATAAGTTAGAGTCTAATTCTAGTGGCCTAACGGCTTACCCTACTACTCCTATATAATGTCCTACTATTAATCCTCTGCTTACCAAGCTTAGCACTAATATACTAGACGGCGAATTTGATGACAATATACTAGATACTTTAGTTCCTAATTTAGTGCCTAACCTTAATAAATTAGAGCTTTTAGGTTGCGAGGTTTAATACTAATAAGACCTATAAGCGGGCCTAGAGGTTCCTACTATATAATAAACACCTCTCTCTAAGCAATTAGCTAGTTTTATTATACGCGGCGTCTTTCCTACTTTATTTCCTTATAGTAAAGCCGATTTTAATATACCACGAAGCTATACGGTTACCCTAGCTGCGTACGCTAAGTATATGCTTAAGTATTAGGACGGTCGGTTTAGCCGCTACCCCTTATTTCGCTACTATGTGTTTAATTAGATTATAAGAGAGTAAGCCCTTAACGCTACCCGCTTCCTCTACAGCTAATTAAATAAAAATAGTCTATTTTTAGATAAGCTTAGTAATCTTATAAATAGTAATAGGGGTAGCCAGTTGCTAAATAAGATTATATGGTATATACGGAACCTTAAGGGTACTAGACCTTACTGGAGGCAGAAGAGAAATAAGCTTATAGCTTATACTAAGAATATTAAAAGCGGGTCTCTATTCTTTATACTTAGCGCTACTAATTTATATTAGTATAATCTACACTCTTATATGCCTCTATTTAATAAATATAAGGCTGCTAATAAGGCTTAGCGCTACTAGATTGCTTCTTAAAATCTTAATAATAATCCGTATATTGCTGCTTACTAGCTATATTGCCGCTTTAATCTATTTAGGAAGCACGTACTTATAGGTCTATTTAATAGCACTAACTTTTAGTCCTAATTTAAGTGGTAGGTATAAGGTAGCGGCTATATATATAGCTTCTTATAGAGTTTAATAGCCCTAAGGCTAGATCCGTTAGCTAGTAAATTAAGGGCGGCTTTTACTAAGTACTAGACTACTTTTATATTTATAATAAATCCTAATTAATCTAGGCCTCTTAATCTCCGATATCCTTCTGCTCTTAGCTATAAAGAACAGCTTAATACTAGTGAGCTTCTTACTACCTGCCTTAATTGATTTTAACGGCACCGTAATTGCACCAAATCTTACTGCTTAAGATTAAAGAAAGGCTCCACTAGAGTAAAGGAGTGCCGCTTTTATTTTCTACGCTTTCTCCGTAATAAGGCCGCTATATTAAAGGATTAAAATCTATATTACTGGACGTTTTGTCTATAGCGTAATAATAAGCTTCTTAGTAGTTATAACGCAGCTATAATATTAGCGTGGATAGCGAATATTAATACATTACCTACTATAAGCGTATTAGTAATAGTTAACTATATAGGCAAATATTGCAGTAAGGAAGAGAAGAAGTTAACTTCCTACTAGGAGCTACTCTAATTAATATAGCCATACGCTAATAGCCTTTATGCCTTTAGTTTGGTCGTAGCTAGGTTTATAAATAAGCTTATTACTAAACGCAATTAGTTAGCGTAGGAGGTATACTATCTACTTTTTAATATTTCCCTTTATAAAGGCTCTAGAAATATAGTAACTTTAGACTACTACTAGGAGAACAATTAAAGCGCTACGTATAAGCTTAATAATGGGTAACTAAGAGGGTATAGGCTATCTAACTATAAGAAATATAAGCGCCGTCTAGATAGGGTAGAGGACGTTACTTTCCTTAATTTTTTACTTTATTTTAATTACTCTACTTATAAGTGTCGGCTAAGAGTAAGGCCTTAAGTTATATCGTACTTTCCGCGATATAATAGCGATCGTTTTTATCTGTAGTATCCTAAGTTCTGCCGTATAAAGCTTATTCTTTATTACCTATAAAGGGAGTATAAGAAAGTAGCTATTTATACTAATAGATTTAGGGCCTCTAATTATATAGCTTCCTATTAGGCTTGCGTTAACTCTTATTAATACCTACCTAACTACTTCTATAATTAAAAACTAGAGAAAGGTTATAAAACTACTAATAATATTAATAAGTTTAAGGGCGATTTCGCAGACGACTTAAAGCTATACTAGTTCTTTAAGGCCTTATATGCCTATATACAAAATACTAATAGAGTTGAAATTAAGGATCCTAATAGGCTTAGTAATAGGAAGCTTAATTATAACTACAACTAGAGTATATATTAGGGTACGTACCCATAGCTTAATAAGAGGACTTATTAGTAGAAAGCACGGCTATAGCCTCTACTATTAAGCCGCCTATCCTAAATAGTAACCCCGTCCTCCTTATAACCAGGTTAGCGTTATATTTATAACGCTATGGTTAATTACTATAGGCAGATCTAAATGGGCCTTAGCTTTCCCCTACTGCGGATTAACGTTAATAGAGAGGTAGAAACCGGTAAATTGTATCTTATTACTGTCCTCTCTACTACACTCTATAATATGGCAAGGGCTAATAGCAAGCCGTCGCCATTAGCTTAAGCCGCCCCTACTAGGGTAGCTGCCTTTAGTATTAACGGCAGAACTATATATAATCTATTAAGGTTGCTAGTAAACCGTCCGTTTAATAAATTGCCTACTACTAGTCTTATACCTCTATAATAAGCTTTTAAGGATATTTACTATCTTATCCTTAACGAGAAATCTATAATTAGGCAAGTATATCTAGCCTAGATTAATTACTACCTCCGTTAGATCTACCCTACGCGTAATAATAACTACTTTAGAGGCTTAAACATCTTGCTAGTAGGCGATTTCCATTAGCTTCCCCCTATAGGTTAGGCGGCCTTATATAGTAATCTACCCGCTAGGCTGTTAGAGCTCGCTAGCTATAGAAAGGGAGCCTATAAGGCAATTAACCAAACAGCTATCCTAGATTAAGTTATGCGGTAGGGCGGTAATAACGCTAAGAGCTCTATATTTAGGACCGCCCTTATAGAGCTACGTAGTAATTCTATAAGTAATTTAACTTAGAAGCTTCTTTTAACTAGGTATAAGTAGGGCCTATCTACTAATAAGGTTATAGGCTTTAATAACGTAATTCGGCTATATAGCACATGCGCTACTATAGGTAAGTATAATACTATTCGGCTTTATAACCTTTTACAGCCAGTAGTAGCTATTAAGTTAGTTAATACTGGTATAGGTACGTAAAAAGTTACTCCTAATTAGTGCGATACTATAGAGAATCTAGCCCTATATATTAGCGCGAAAGTAATACTAATATAGAATATCTAGGTTAAACTAGGCTTAGTAAATGGTACTACTAGTATAATTAAAGATGTTATATAAAAGGGACACGCGGATATTAAAAAGGATCAGCCTTAGTTACTACTAATTACGGTAGATAGGTATAACAGACCTACCTTATTTACTTAGTAGGATAGTAAGAAAGTTATCCCTATATTTTCCGTGCTTTATAAGTAGGAGGGTATAAGAGGCTCTTACTTATGGCGTTAATTTCTAATTACTCTAGCTTTTGCTCTTACCGTATATAAAAGCCAGGGCCTAATACTTAACTAGGTGGTTTTAGATGTTAAGGAAAAGGATAAGACAGCTAGGCTAACCTATATAGCAATCTTACGAGTTAAGAAGCTTTTAGGGCTTATATTTAAACGTAGGTTTAATATAGAACGATTTTAGTTATCTATAAGTAAGACTAAAGAGGTATAATAAGAAGATTTTATATAGAGGCAGTAGTAACTACTTATAAACAACTTTTCCTAATTAGGAAATTATATACTAGCTTAGAGGTAAGCGGAGAATATAGCATTTATCTTAGTTTCCTAACTTTTAAATAGCTTAACCGCGAAATCTAATTTTCTAAATTTTAACCCCCCTATCTATTTTACCTTCTTACCGCTTCTAGGGCTGTTAGATTGTTGGTTACACAAGGGGATATTACGTAGCTACGGTTTGTAGATAGTATAATAATTGTTCTATGTTCTTCTTAAAGAAAGGGGTAAGGAACTTAAGGTTCCTCACTACGCTAGTGCCGCGGCGGCACGTGATGGCAACTTGCTGCATGTAACGGTAACTTGCTATATATGACGGCAATATGCCTTATATAGTAACTATTTGCCTTTATTCCTAATATTAGCAACTCTTTTTTTGTGGTTGCCATCTATATATATATACCGCTTAACTAGCGGAATAAAAATTAATTCTTCTTACTTACTATTGCCATTGTAATATAAGTCTCGCTGTCCTAAAATTTGCCTCTTAGCATGTGGTGCTTTCTTGCTTATAAGTTATAGGTAGGTATCTTATTAGTAGGGCCGCTAAGGCGCTAGCGGTAAGCGAGCTAATAGCGATTTTCCATCCCGGGGATAGAAAATCCTAATTGGCTAGTTTAAGTTAGGGTCTGCAGAATCTAATTAATCAGACAACTTTAACCGCCGGTTAAAGTTTCTGGACATCTTAAGACCTTATATAACTAAGAAATTTCTAAGGACTTCCTTTTAATTTAACCTTTAACTTATATATATAGAGTATTTGTATTAACAAACGTCTCTAGTGCCTTATTTGGGTTTACCTTTATTATTATATTTACTAGGTTGTCTTAGCTATTAATCTATTAAATTTTAAAGAGTTTTTAACGCTTATAGGATTGCTAAAGTGCCATAATATTAATTATAAGGCGCTTCTCCTTTGTGGTACCAAGCTTAACTAAATACTTATAGAGGGAAAATAAATCAGTGTATATAATTATAGGGATAATAGAAAGTTCGAGTTAATCTATAATTATCTTTAGGGTAGTTCTAATTGTAATTGCTATATTAACTCCGCTAACTATTCTATATATCTCTAACTCTAAAATACTTTAGGTAATATGCTTGCTCTTAGTTAAGCTCTAATAGATAAGATTGCTATAGATTATAAAGTTATTCTCTTTAGTAAATTTATTTGTAATAATAATCTTATATCCTAACTAGGAGCTAAAATATTTATTGTTTATAAACGATCTATTAACAAATATAAAGAGCTTAGCGGTAGGAAGATTAATAGGCACGTAGAGTAGTCCCCAATTGAGATGGTTTATTTGCCAGAAAAGACGCTTATTTAGGGCAAAGACATCGTCCTTAATTGGTTTCTAGTGTTAAGCCGTAATAGAGAGATTAAATGAAGCCTTAGGTTAATAAATAGAAGTAATATAAGCTCTGCAAGCACGTTGCTCTGCATATCCTTACTTTAGAGAATTAATATTAATAACGTTAATCTTCTTGCCTTAACCCTTCTGGCGTAAAGTAATGGAATCCTCGTTTAGGGAGAGGATATATTTATTAAAGAGTAATAGTATTGTTAAGTTAAGCTTTTCCTTTAGCTTTACTATAAGATTTGCCTTTACTAGCTTATCCTCTTTAAGAGCTAAGAATTAGTCGTCTCCTAAAATAATTATATTATTAGTTTATATACTAATGATTCTAAATGGGGTTCCCGTGGTTATAATAAGGAAGCAGGGATTAAATATAGAAGTAGTTATTAAAAGCTTCTCTTTATGGTGCTTGCTATAGGTAGCCTACTAGTGAGTTCCTACCTCTGTAATTCTATATAATGGCTTAAGCATAACCATAATTGTGTCTTTAGGATACTAGTGGCGAATTTACTCCGGAAGGTATGCCAATATTAAGTGCTAAAGGTATGTTTTTAATTGGGTGTAGGCTTAAGTGATATTTTATAAATAAACTGCTATTCTATTCTTTATTAAGGAGGGAGCTAATATAATAATAACTTGCTAACTAGCTCGTTAAATTATAGGAGATTGTGTAAGAATTATCTCTTTACTATTATTATTGTAACCTTAGATAATAAGCCTTAATTTCTTAAATAGGGCGTTAGTAGCTTTGCCCTTAATCTTATTAACCATTCTTAACTTAAAGATGCAAACTCTATTGAACTTGGTAGGGTTATATTTCTTGAATTTAAAGACTCCTTTTATGATAAGACCGTTAATCTCCTGCTTATTAGATGCTTGGAAAGGAGCTCCTAAGGTTATAATACAACCTTCCTTTTAGAGCTATTTTGCAAGCTTAAAGTTAGTCTTCTCTTTGGCTGTTATAAAGGCCATTAATAACTTAACTTTATTCTTAATGGCGGCAATAAATTGTTCTTTAAAATTAATAAGGTGTAGCGATTTTATAATCCCTTTAGGCAACCTCTACCACGTCGTAGTTATGGCGCATCTACTATAATTATATTGGGATTGTAGTTGCCTTTTAAAGTATATTAATTGTGGTTCTCTTCTAGGGCATCTTCTAGGGCATCCTATAAAGGCTCGGAATTATTATCTTTGTAGTAAGGCTTAATAATAGTTAAATAGAATTAGGTGGGTCTGTAAGGCATCTAAATAGTATAAGTTTAACTATTAATTGCAATAAGTTAATATAGGCCTAACTATTCTCCCCTTTTACGCTATATATATACCTTAGACTGGAGTAGCAGATTAAGTATAGTTAAGGTATTTGGGCTATTTCTTATTTCTAGTGCGTTATTAACCTAGCGTGTAGCATAGAGACGTTACACCTCTTTTATTGCCTTATGGATAGCCTTAGCTCGTTATACAACGGAGGGAGATAGTGGAGAATTATTAGTTATTTAAGGGTAGGCGCTAAAGACTAGTAATGTAGGTACGAGTTTATCGGGGCTAGCGGAATTATTAATAGCTTTAACAGCTATTTATAAGGTAAGTTTTTTACTAGTATCCTTTAGTTCTAAAGAGATAATCTTATATACGCGGCGTAATGGCATATAATATCGTTCCACTTTTCTAATACTATTATATGCCTCAATAGGGACTTCCTTAACCTTAATTGCTATTGCCTTTATCTATTATTAAAAACTCTATAAATAAGAAGTTCTTTTCTACATTGTAGATGATTTAATTAGGGGGTCCTAAATAAACATTAATTTAGCATAACTAAAGGGTCTCCTATGCGTTTCTAGCTAATATATCTTTTAAGAAACGCGCGGCTTGGAAGGAGGTTAAGAAGTTAATAACTTAGAGCACTGGCTTGCCGCTAAGATATATAACGTTAATAATAATATAGAAGTTAAAGTTGTAGTTATTCTTAAGGGTAAACTTAAATTAGCCAGGGGACTTCTGGTTTATTTAGTAGTAATAGCAATACTTTATAAGATACTTAATTGCCTTAACCTTAACTTTATAGCCTACTTGCTAAAGAACCCTAAGTAATTAGTAAACTAATAGGTAACTAAAACGACGGTATAGTTGGCGTAACTCTAACTTAGTTAAATGGTTTTAAGCAATACTCTTTTCTAGTTATTAAAGGAGTAGCTAAGGGTAACCCTACTTACGTATAATAGGCACCTAATTATCTCCCTACACGAGCATATTCTTAAGGTTATTAAGCTTAACGCCTAGTTTATTTATATCTCTAATATAAAATAGAAATAGGGTGTTTATAGGAACAACGTAAAAAGTGATATACCCTAAGGGGGTTTAAACCCTAATTATGCTAAGAGAGATTATAGTACCTTTGCTAAAACAAATTGTATATTAGCCTGCCGTTAAATAGTTAATCTAAATAGAGCTATTAAGCTACTAAAGGGCTTAAACTTAAGGTTCTCCTATTGTAGATACTCCTACGGCTCTAGTATTCGGCATAATACTATAAAAGACGTTTGCCGAGTATCTATTATTAAAGGAAAACGTAGAGCTCTCCTTTAGCTTATTAAAGATATCTAACTTTATAATAAAATAGAGCGTAAATTGGTCATTAAGAATAGTAACGGTTTATATGCTATTTACCTTACTATACTTAGTAAAGTATTAGTTAGGTAAGTAGTCCTTAATTTCCATATCTATAAGGAGCTGTTTAGTCTCATTAACCTTACCCTTAAGGTCTTCTACGCCTTCGTATTAAACTAGGAAGCTTTAAAAGTAGGCCGCAGTAACCTTACAATTTTTAACGCTTTTTATACTCTAACGGAACTTATTATATGCCTCTTTTCGCTTATTAAGGGAGTATCTAGTTAACTAGTAATTTGGCTTTTTATAAACATAGCACTTTTTCTAGCAATTACTTTAAAATAAACCTCTATAAGGACCTCCATAATTACCTTATAGTCGACGTTAATTATACCCTCTTTTATATTCCCTACCGCGGCTACTATATATTTAATTAGTCTAGTTATAATTATATTAGTTAGGAATACTTAGTTGGGTAAGGTTTTTGGTATAGAACTGTTAAGATTCTTATGTTTATATTACAGTACCTATAGCGGAGCGTAGCTTAGTATATACTCCTTTAAATATATCCGCAGGTTTATATAGCGCCAAGTTATACTTAGGAATGCTATAGCATACTAAGATAACCTAGTCCCTTAGGCTGTTCTTATTTTAGTAAGTTTTAGTAAGGCCACGTTAGATTTTCTAGAGTTTATTAAAGAGTAGTTAAAGGCACTCTAAATAAGTCTTTATTANGTTAGAAGNNATAACTCTNTANAATATAGTCTCNCGCTATTNNGATATATAAAGNTANNNATTNTTATTAGTCTTAAAGTGGGCTCTAGTAAGCTAAAGCATTATATTAAAGTTATAGTTTTTACCCGTAATATGGTCGTAATAGAAGATTACCGCCCGTCCCTTTAATATAATAGAGAAAGTATAATAGTACTAATGGCGTTAAATTTTAACCTTATTATAACAGTTATAAAAGACCTATAGTTTTACTCCGAGTATATTATATAGTTCTCCTCTAAACTTTTTCTCTTCGTCTAAATATACCTTTATTAGATTTGTGACTTCTTATAGTAGAGGCTCACCGGTTAGCTAAAGTGGAGGAGGTGGAGGCGGAGCAACTCTAAGTAGGAGAGCACCTCTAGGTAGGGGAGCAGCTTTAGGTAGGGGGTTAGTGTTTTAGGGGTTTTAATACGAATTAAAGTTGCCTTCTAAAGAATATGGGTTATTTTTAGGTTTCCGTAGTTAATGTATAATCTTAGCTTCCATCCATATTGGTTCTTCTACACTAGTAATAACGGCCTAAATATTACTAGTAATTGGGTTACCGTTTTTAATAACGTATACCCTATTCCTACAGAGGAAGTCTTAAAAGTCTTAAATAATATTAACGTTGCTAAGTGCCTAGGTATTAGCAGTCCATCCTATAAAATCCTCCCTAAAATACTCCTATAGTTATAAGTTGGCGTAGTATTTATTTCGGTAAAATATAATATAGTATAGAAGAAAGCCGTTAACTTATTTTGCGGTATAAGTTATTATATTAAAGGCGAATTCGTTTTAATCTTTATTAATAAGTTTCGCATACTTAGCTACCCCTAGTAGTAAGGAGTCTTTCCAGTTATTTAAGGTAGGCGTAGCTATGTTTTTGAAGGGAGGGAAGTATTATTAGTATAGGGATTGTCGTTTGGTACGCGTTTATTATTTAGTACGCGTTTATTATTTAGTACGCGTTTATTATTTAGTACGCGTTTATTATTTAGTACGCGTTTATAACGTGTATTTGCGGTTATAGGGCTTAGGACTAGTTCTAGCCTTAAATCGCAAAGACTTATAAAGCGTATTGTTCTATATAATAGACGTAAGAATCCGTAATCTTAGAAAGGCTTAGGACCAGTTCTAGCCTTTAGATCCTTAGATTTGTGGAAGAGTTCTATTTAAGGTTTAGGACTAGTTCTGACCTTAAAAGACAGCTTCCTTTAGCATAAGTAGTACTAGTATAGTAGCTCGTCTCTTCTTGGTGGAATACCTAGCTGCTCTATAGTATAATAGTGAAGTTAACTACTAATTAGTGTTGGTTATATAAGGGGATATCACGTAGCTACGGTTCGTAGATAATATAATGATTGTTCTGTATTCTTCTTAAAGAAAGGGGTGAGGAACTTAAGGTTCCTTACTACGCTAGTGCCGCGGCGGCACGTGATGGCAACTTGCCGCACGTAACGGCAACTTGCTATACGTGACGGCAATATGCCTCATATAGTGACCATTTGCCTTTATTCCCAATATAGATATATATATAATAGATGCGAATATAGCTGGCCAAGACAGACACCAAAACACGTAATACTGCTATGCCCCCTACGCACTAATCGAGAAATAATGCTCTCAGCAGCTGGCACAGAGAACTATAATACACTGCTCTCAACACAAAAAGGCCTTAAGGCGGTCACCCAGTGGCTTATTAGTTAAAATGTGCTAAATTAGTTCCGGGTTGCAAGGGAAATGGTAATAGAAGGCAAGGGGGCGAGCAGTAGGTGCCCCCTAGTAACTCTACAGTAGTAGAGTAATAGTTTGTGATACTAGCGCGTCCGTAGGCTTATTACGGCAGCAGTGGTTCCTAAGNAGGNTAAANAGTAAGGTAGTAGAGCACTATAGGCGACTTATAGGCGCTAAGTAGGCGAGTCTTAAAAGGCGGGGAGATGGATCACGGGGTTTTCTTATTTTTCTTAAATAGAGTTTTCTCCCCACATGTAAATAAGGAGTAGTCCGCGTGGGCCCAATAGGGATCCGAATCGGATATTAAGTAATGAATTATTATTATATATATAATAATATATAGGGAGAATTAGCAGTATTACTAGATTAATATTACTGCTATCTATAGCGTTAATTGATTTTTTAAATTTTTTAAATTTTTTTTAAAGGGCGGAAATGTTGCTTATATAAGGAGTTACGTGACCTCCAAGAATATATACTACTTAGGACCGTATATTAGCAGCCACAACTTCTCTACACTATAGTTAAGATTTTATATATACCGCACCTAGAGCTACTTAAAATAACTATTACCTATAAATCTGCCGATTTATAAATTAAAAATTAGACGTAGTTAGAGCTATTAGTAGGGGTTATTAATCGCGCTCCCTATAATAAAATCCAACTAACAAACTAACTAACGAATTAAATTAAAAGTTTAAAACGTCTAAATAAGGTTCTGCTAAGACGCTAGCTAAACCCTAACCTAGACCCTTCCTAACCTATTAAATTTTAAAAATAACGACCTCTGCTAAATTAAAAATTAACCTTATTCTTAATAAGCCATCCAATTAGATTTAATGGTTCTTTATTATCTAAGACATAGCTAAAACTAATAAGGTATAGTAGTATATTGACCTATCTAAGAAGAAAGACGATTTTTTAAAGCTAGAACTACTAAGTTGGCCCATACTAAGGGACATACTACCTACGGCTACATTAATAGCAAAGCTAGACCTAAATTAGCTCACTACCTATAATTAGCTCTACGCTAAATATAAGGACGATCTACGGGTATACTAGAAGCAAAAACAGGCTATAAACGATATTAATAACTATATTATTCGCACCATATCGGTAGCCTACCTTTCACTTATTAATAGCCTCAGTAGTCGGTTACATTAAATATTTAAGGCGCCTCTACCACTGCAGTAGCTACTGCAGTAACAGAGATACTCCGTATTTTGGTAAGCAATCAAGCCCATCTTATACGAGAATCTTATGCTTATTAGTACTTACTAAATTATATACTCGTAGGGCCTCCTTCTATCTATAAATACTCCCTTCTCTATACCTTCCTCTCTTTTTTCTTCTTCCTTATAAGAGCTAGAGGTGCTCTAATACTCCTCCCTAGTCCCCACTAAGGGATCTATTAGTTGATGTAGCGATATAGATAGTATCTGACGAGGAGACGGGTAAGAGAGGAGATAGGAAGGACGGAGGAACGTCTAGTAGGTATTAGTCGAGCAATATTAATGGCTATATTATAGCTGCCTAATCTCCTATACTCGCAGGCCTCCTCCCGCCTATAAATACTCCCTTCTTTATACCTTCCTTTTTTCTTTTCTTCTTCCTTATAAGAGCTAGAGGTGCTCTAATACTCCTCCCTAGTCCCTACTAAGGGATCTATTAGTTAATGTAGTGATATAGATAGTATCTAACGAGGAGACGGGTAAGAGAGGAGATAGAAAGGACGGAGGGACGTCTAGTAGGTGTTAGTTAAGTAATATTAATGTCTATATTATAGCTGCCTAATCTCCCATTTATAGGCCTCTTCCCATCTATAAATACTCCCTCCTCTATACCTTCCTCTTTTCCTTTTTCTTCTTCCTTATAAGAGCTAAAGGCGCTCTAATACCCCTCTCTAGTCCCCATTAAGGGATCTATTAGTTAATATAGCGATATAGATAGCATCGGATAAGGAGATGGGTAAGGGAGGAGACAGGAAGGACGGAGGAACCTCCGGTAGGTATTACTCGAGCAATATTAACGGCGGTTTTCATCACCCAAAAATTGCGTTATGTAACGACAATTAGGAACGTAAGGCGCCTTAACCTTACTACTACTTCTAAATTAAGTAAAAGCT
This sequence comes from Cenococcum geophilum 1.58, assembly GCF_001692895.1. NCBI lineage: Eukaryota > Fungi > Ascomycota > Dothideomycetes > Gloniales > Gloniaceae > Cenococcum > Cenococcum geophilum. The sequence continues at coordinate 1,623,885 of NW_027137586.1, forward strand.
CTATATAGGGGGGTCCCAGGGGGTCTCCCCCTAGAAAACCTTATCTCTATATATATTAATTAAAGTCTATATAATAAAGCTCTAAATTAAAGCTTTAGGTTAATTAATTAGCTTATTACTTATAACCTTAGGTTAAAATTTTCGTTAGGGGGCTAACGATCCGCATATTATAAGGTAAACCATTAACTTTAACAAAATTAATATAAGCAACCGCCACGTCTATTATCCTGTAAATACCTATATTAGAATCGCCTTAATCAGCTCTCTAATTAATGGATTTTCTAGAACTAACTACTAGCTATAGGTGCATCTAAAAGGCGTTAAAGAAACCCCTTTACTTTGTCTAGCAGGAGCTAGTCTTCTTAAGCTTTTAATAATAAACTACCCTCTCTATTAACTAATACCGCTAGAGGATTAAGAGATATAGCGGATATAGTACCCAAGGACATTAGCGGTCTCATCCCACCCCTATTATCTCCCCTATTACTATCCTCAGCTTAAATACAGTCCTTAATAGCCTACTTACCACTACTAAACTATATAGATCCCTAAGAGGATAAAGAAGTAGGGGTTAATAAAATACCTATAATATCCGTAATATCCGTAATATCCGCTAAGAGGATATCTGCTACAGAGAAAGTCCGGGTAATTATTAACCGTCTTAGGCTATAGTGGATGTCTATAAGAGACCTAGCATTTAAATAGATTATAATAGCTAAAGGTTTATATAAGGCACTAAAGAAGAAAAGAGTAAGGGAGCTCCTTAGTAAACTCTTAGAGGATACTAATATCTTAAATATCTATACTAAAGAGATAGAGAAACGCGGTATAGCGGGTGCTAGTATTACTCTTACTATCTAGGGAGAGCTTAAAAAGCTAAGGAAGAAAGAGTTACTATTTAGCGGCTTTAACTAATATACGGATATTAAGCAGCTTAACCTTAGGCAGTGCTATTAAGCCATAAAGACTTACGCACCTATACTAGAGTATATAATTACAGTATATTAAGAGGGTTAACGCAAATATTTTTTATATAAAGGCTGTGCGGTTCTAATAGCTTTTATACTTATATTTGGCCTTTTATAAAACTCTATAAATTATATCCTATAGCTGTTAGGGATATATCTCTAAGCTAACGGTATTAAGCGCCGCGTGATTTCTGTGCTCTATAGGCTTAGATTAATTAATAGTTATATTACTTTAAATTAGCAGAAGGAGCGGGTAACCTAAAAGTTAAGGTTTAGCCTATAATCTCCACGGTGCGGGCGTACACTAACCTATATATAGGTGAAAATCTGTTTAATAGGTGCCGCTTCTAATATAATTATTATCTATAATAACTTTAACTACCTCTAGCGAGTTTAGTATTAAATACTTAGGGATACTAGGACGTTCTATTCGCGTATAACTAGCAAGCTTATCTTTGGCGTATATATACCTAATAATAGGCTTTAATAAAGTATGCTTTATATGGATATCCTAATTAAGTTCTTAGATATTACAGAGGCTCTAGGTAATCTATAAGACGAAATATAGAAGTAGATCTTAACAGCTTTAATTTATAAAGCTATTGTAGAAGCGTACCTAGGCCTTAATATATTACTTAGCAAAAATCTACAGTTTAAACGTCTATGTATGCCTACTATTAATATAATACCTACTACCCGGACGTCTAGGCTTAACCTAGGGCCTATTATAACTAGAGAGGCTTCTATATCTAAAACCTATAAGGTACTAAACAATATCTTTCTTTATTAAATAAATCTATAACGTACTAATAAAGTATTTAAGGAGCAACTATTTTTAATCTATAGTAATTAAAAGACCGCAAAGCTTATTTAGTTATATCGGGGAGAACGTATTAAGTTAATATCCGCCTATAATAGCCTACGTTAGGCTCTACCTATTTTAGCTCTTTAGCACCTAAAGCTAAACTACCTATATATAGTTATATGGTATTACTATAATAGCGAGCAATTAGCCTAAGAGTACTCTACGCTGTATACCTATATAAACTACCTAGGTTAAAGGAATATCCTAGCTAAGCGCGCGCCGTTTTATTATATAGAGGAGCTAATTCTCTATAGCTTTAACGCTTATATTATAGCGTTACTCTATACTTAGATTAAGGACTCCTATAACACTAAGTCGCCTATAGATATTAAGCGGTACCTTAAAAGTCTATCTTTATAACGTCTATTAGTAGTAGTTAAGGATATCCGCATAGCTATTTTTGGTTAAAAAGTCTTTTAGATAGCTAACTATACTAGCCAACCTACGGAACTATAGCAAAAGGGTTACCCTAAGTAGGCTAGCAGTATTATATCCTTATAAATACTTCCTAAGCCTGCTAATATAGAGTTTCTAATATATATCCGCTTCTTATAACTAGTAGAGACGTATAAAGTCCTTAAGTACGCTATTAAGCTTGCGGATATCGGCCTACTTAGCTATATACTCCCCCACATCTATATCTATTTTATAGATAGTTAAAATAAAAACTATTTACTAGAGATATTACGTTTCTTCTAGCTAACTTTAATAGATGCCTATTCCCCTAAGCTCTAGTAAGCTATCCTAGTAAATAGTTTAGTAAATAACCGCGGCGAATAAAATAGTTACTATTTAATAGATCTTAATAATAAGTTACTTAATGGGGAGCTAAAGCAGCTTATGTATACTTATAGTAATTTAATATCTAACCTCAGGCTAAACTTGCTCTTCCGCTAGAGTATCTATATAACTAATTATATAGGGCCACTACGTGCAAAGTTTAATATTACGTTTAGTAAACGGATGTTTACTTAATATACTGTTAAATCTACTACGGCAGATATTTAATTACTTGCTAATGCAATTGCTGTAGGCTTTATTATCCGCCATTAGGCATAGTAAGTAAAGATAAAAGCGCCGCCTCTATTATAATTAGGTGTTAAATAACTTAATTAATCTACCTTAACGAGTTTAATTTATAGCTAGGCGGTAATCTTTCCGCTATATTTAATAAGCTTAATCTCTATAACAATAATAATAAGTTAGATAGCTTTATACTACTTACTAACTTTACTTAAACCTAGCTTTAACCTGCATATAAGTTGCTTAATAAGTAATATAAGATATTAGCCATAAGCTACTACTATAATCGTTTAATATCCGCTATAGTTAGTAGCACTAGTACATATTCCTAAGTAATTAATATTATTAATTAATTAATCTATTTAGTTCCCGGGCCGCGCTTGCTAGGGGTATAAGGTAAAAGGGGAAGGAGGGTCGTCTTAATAGATATTAGCTACTATAGTTATAATATCCGCTTAGCGGATATAAGGTAAACTTACCTAGTATTAGCTAATCCCGCCTAATATTAGCCCGCTATATACTAATTAGCGTTACTATTAATTTCCTATAGTGCTCTTTATATATATTTACCTCTATTTAATCGCGTTAACCGCCTTTATAGTACTAATAAAGATATATCTAACTAGCTAGTTGCTAGCGGTATAGATATATCTAACGGCTAGTATAAGGGTAATAATAGAGGAGTAGGAGCTGGAGACCTAAGAGTTAGTAAAGGTATAAGTATATCCTCTTTCTAAGTTATTAGTAAGAGGTCTATAGCTAACTATTAACTAGCCTATAATATATTAGCGCTATAGTAAGGCACTAATTGCTACGGCGCTAATATTTTAAATCTCCTATCTAAAACCTGCAAAGCCTATATAAGAGCTTATAATAAGCGCTTATCCGTAATAGCGTGCTACTCTAATACTTAGGAAAACCGCTCTAATATCTATATAATTAACTTAGAAGGACCTAAGAGTTACCCTATTTCTTCTTATTTTTGCTTTTATTTCTTATTTACTAAAAGCTTAATAAGGGACGGAAGCTCCTTACTGAGGATATCGGGATCCTACTTAGGTATTGCTTGCCTTAATAATACCGCATTTAGAACCTACCCTATATTATAGAGGTAATAGAGCTACTTATCCGGTATAATATAATTAACTATAGGCGTTTATAGTGTATTTTAATACCTAGCCTCCGCCTATTGCGTAAACCACTTTTATATATTACTTAATATAGGCTCTTAGCGGGTTTTTGTAATATTCGCACTATAGCTAATACGGATATTATACTTGCAATCTATAAATATTACTAGGTTATAGTTACTATAATATAAGTCTTTGCTAATAGTAGACTAAGGGTCTTTATAGTATATAAGTTATATCGCTTATAAGTATACCTAATTCTTATTAACTAGCCGCTATAGGGTAAACGGCAGTTTACTACGTAACTATATATTAGTTAACCGCTTCTTTAGGCGTAGGGTTAGTATAATAAGCTCTTTAGGTAGGCGTACTATAGAACTACTAGGGCTTAACCTATACCCGCTTCTTATATTTACTAACTACTTAGTACTAACTAACGCTATAGATAAAGCATTACCCGTAATATCCGCAGTCTCTGCGTTTTATTGCCCGCGGATATTATTACGTAGCGCGCTTACGTAAAGATCGCCTATATACTAAGGTTGTATATACCTAGAACTACCTAATTTATCGCAAGAACCCCGCCAGCGGCTCTTAACTATAAAAATTACTTCGCCTAAGAGGCCTTCTCCTTAGCCTGCCCGGCTAAACCGCTGTATTAGTATATTATAGGATTTATAGTAAGGTATTCTATATTAGATTAAACAGTAGATATCTAGGATATCTATACTGTGTGCTACTGCATCTAATGTAACTAAAATTTGAATTTAAGACGTTGGGCGCGTGTATTTGGCGTATAAGCGGTTTTTATTAATATCCGCAAGCGTTATATAATAGCTCTATACTACTTCTCTAGCAATAGCAGTATTGTAACCGTAATGGATTAACTAGCTGCGAATAGTATTATAATAGGCAGCTATCCACTCTTTAGAATTAAAGAAGATAATTATCTTTAGAATTAGCTAAAGTTAATTAAACTATTGGCGGTATATCTGCTGTGCGGATATTAAGCGGCTTTTTAATTACTCGCCCTTTCCTTAGTTACTATTACTAGCAGTATATAAATACACTGGAGTAGCAGTAATAGTAAAGTAAAGAGCTTAAAAGTCCTTTTTTTCTAGCGCAGTTATAACCCTCTATATAATCTTTAGCTCTAGCTAATTAATTAGGGTTTTAATAACTTATATATTAGGTTTAAACCTAGCTAGCTGTTACGGGACTGCCCGCGACACGCGCTACGCTAGACGCGTAGCTTTCCTTTCCTTATTTGATATCGCTCGGTAGATAGTTTATCCGCCCCGATTGCCCCTATATAGATTTAGCTGCAGCCGTATTCCTGTCAAGCTCTCCAGCAATCCTCTTAAGTCTCTACGACAGCCGTACGTAGCTATTAATTCTTCGAATCTGATGCCTGTTTATCTAGCGTTCGCATGTAATACATCGTTATCGTGATATTAGCTTATATATAGTCCAAAATATAAACGGGTCTAGTGTTACGGTATATATAAACTAAGGCTTATTAACTAAGACTAAACGTACTTTAAAGAGTTATATATACGCTATACGGAAGGTCTCTCCCTAATTAGTAAGTAGGTGTACTTTATTAACCACTATAAGAGCAATATAAGAATAAAACGTTGGGTCTACTAGAACTTTATACAGCTTATTACTAACTAAAAGCTCTAAGTGTTACGGACGCTTTAAGTACAATATTACGACTACTAGGAGAGGAGTCGGAGGAAGCTAGTTGGTTAATTTAGGCACGGTCCAGAATAGAGCCGATAGAGCTATATAAGAGGAATGGTAACCAAGGTTATATAACATGCTATGTATTAAACAAGAGGAATGAGAAAAACTTACGTACTTTACGTATAAGACGTGCATTATATATAAGAAGGATTTTATAGGAGTACGGTTGTATATTTAAGGACCCTTAGTCCCTACCTAGATAGTTCCTTCCTTATAGTAATTCTTAGAATACAATTAGAGTTAATCTGTTAGGCAACTACTCCACTAGTTATTATTACGTTGTTAACTTCTATACCTACATTTCCTACACACCTAGCCCATTAATAAGCCCATCGTAATTCTTGCTACAAGGTTCCGTTATATAATTACTACCTAGTTACAGTATTAGTACAGAAAGTCAAACAATATGCCACTAAAAGTAGCCACCACGACGCTATTAATGGCGGCAACTACTTCAAGGTTAGGTAACGACACCAGTATGGCAAACACTAACTTATAGCAACCTATAACGGTCGGATAGCTATAAGAAATAGTTAACCAGTTAATAGAAAATAATGTAACGTTAGAAAATAGGATTAACAGAATAGGCGCAGTAAAGGTTAAGTTACTATTAATTAAAAGGTACTTAGGAGAGAGATTAAAGCTTAAAGGATTTCTTATATAGATACACTTTAAGGTTGCACAGGAGGGAGTAAAGCTAGCAATACCTATAGATTAAATAGCGTATGTAGGACTGTTCTTAATAGGAAGAGCACTTAAATAGTTTAAGCCTTACCTTATAGAGATATAAGCGAACGGTATAACAACTACTAATTAAGAAGTACGGTTTATGTTTTTAAGCTGGAATAAATTCGTAAAACAACTTATACAAATATTTAGAGACCTAGAGGCAGTAACTACGGTAAAGAGGAAACTCTAAGACATTACGCAATAAACCTTAGCAATTAAGTATATAACACAGTTCTAGACGTTAGCGATATAAGTAGAGTAGAATAATAGGGCGCTTATGGCATAGTATAAATAAGGACTTAAGGCTAAAGTCTAGGACGTGATTATCCTAATAGAAGATGCGGACACCCTAAGGGAACTAATAGATTAGGCGATTAAGATTAATAATTAGATCTACTAAAGGGAACAGGCTAAGAAAGGCTAGGATAGAGTTCTATAGTCGTATAAGGCGCAGGGCACGTAACAACAAAAGCTAAGTTAAAAACTATGGTATAGCGCAGAGCTAATAGACCTTAGTGGTACTAAAGAAGCCTATAAGAGATAGAGTAAGAAACTGTAGAAACCTAGAGGATAAGGATTAAGTAATTAAAGGTCTAAGGAGTAAAGGCTAAATTAGGCATCTTAGCAGCAAAAGACATTTAGGCGGACTTTATAGCAAGAAAAGTAGTTTAAAGAGGGAGCTTATATAAATTGCGGAAAATAGGGTTATTATATTAGAGACTATAGAAGTAGGCAGAATTACTATATAGTAAAGGGCATAAAACTAGCAGATAATATACATGTATAAAGGGATGATAATATACTATAAGAAACAAAAGAGTGTTTAATTAAAAGTTTTGCGTTTTATTACAATAACACATGCCGAATTTATAAGGACGCTAAGTATGGCGTAAGCTATTAGCTATAAGAGCTATTACCTATAAAATATAGAGGAACTAATAAACTAGCTCGCAGATCGGATATTAAGGATAATAATTTTAATATAGGCGAAGCATTTTATAATAACGAGGCAATAAAGGCAGCTTACTAGGAGTATATAGACCTAAGAGATATCACATTAGAGGTAGAGGATGATTCCACTATAGAATAGGGAACATTAGTAGGGATTAAGACCCTACTAAACACGATGTCTATCGCTTTATAAGACGTAAGAGAAGTAGGATAGTAAGCCACTTCGGCACTTAATAAAGGTAAAGGGCCAAAGGCTTAAGACTTTTAAGATAAGATAAGAGACGACTAAGATTCTTAAGATAAGATAAGGTAAGCTTAAGGACCTATAACAGACAATAACTAATAGAGTAGAGTAACGGCTTAGTTTAGTAATATACGAATAAGCTTAGGACGAAGTTTCCTAAGGGCATAAGACTCTTAAGACGAGATAAGTAAGATTTAAGACTCTTAAAATAAGATAAGAATACTAAGTAAGCCTAGTTAGACTAAGGCTAGAGTAAAGCTTAAGACAGAAGCAAGCTCAGGATTAAGAATCTAAAGGGGTTAAAAATTTAGAGTATAAATAAGGACACCTATAAACAAGAGGTAAGAGACTTCTTTATAAATTAGAGAATCTATAGCGCAAATAGCAATTAGACTAGGAGACGAATATATAGACCTAAAAGACTTACTAGTAGAATACAGTATTCGGACTAAAGACTAAAAAGTTAATACCAAGATTAAGAAGCAAGAGAACTTTAAGAATTAGAGCGTAAGACGCAAGCTAAAGGAAACCATAGAGGAGTTTAAATAAAGAATTATTGTATAGAAAGAACAGAAACTAAATAAGAGATTTAGTATATTAGGACGTACGAAGGACAGAGCGCTAGTATAAAAAATCACTAATAGGCCTAGGGCAGGCATACTAAGAGCTAAGTAGCTTACTAAACTGGAAGATAAAGAGGATCTAGGGATCCCTATTAGGTTCGAAGAACAATATATAAAGGGCTATTATAATATAGCAATAAGAAGATACTTCCTTACGGACAAGCCGTATATACTCTAGCAGCTATACCAAAAGTGGTATAGGCAGAGGCACAATGATAAGTAGGAAGATTTCTATATATAGTTAGATAAAAGAGTTATCTAGGACCACCTAATTATAGAAAAGGCTATAATGCATATTAAAGGAGCCTTAATTATAACGTTAAAGGATCTAGAGAAACGATTAGAGGACTAAAAAAGCGAAAAACGTATCTTAGTACCTATAAATAAAGTTATAACGTTTAGATTAGCATAATAAAGATTTAAACTTAAAAATAAAGATGAGTTAAGAGTTAACCTAAAGCACCTAGCATACTATACGCTATTATAGATTATATGCGTAGATAATATATATAAGATGCATAAGAATCCGAAGGAAAAGAATCGGAAATACCCTATAAGGATATACTAGATAATAGATAAGCGATAGTATAGAAATGCTAAATATATATATAGATAGCATCCAGTAAAAGTTTAAGAGGAAGGAAGTTTAGTATTTTAACTAGGAAGATTTCTTATAAAAGAATGCTTAGATAAATAATAGTGGTAGGAATACCTAGAGAATATATGTCTATAGTATATTAAGGATAAAAAGCAAACTAGGTATTAGCTAAAGAGCAAGCTAAGTATATAAGGATTAAGCAGCTAATAGTTAGGAAAAGTAGAGGCCTATAGAACTAAAGGGAGCTAGTAGTAAAGCCTTAGACCCTTAAAGGAATTTAAGAATAACACCTAAATTTATAAATTAATTGGTAAGATTAGCAGTTTAAAGCACTAATAGATAGTAGAGCAATAAAAAACTATATTTTACTAGCAGTAGTTAAGAGAATAGGACTACCTTATAGATAGAAGGAGTAACCTTACTTATTAGTTACAATTTTAGGAGATCTAATAGCCTATAGAGGAGAGATTATTAATCTTAAAATAGGACCTATTTAGATAACCATTAAAGGAAGACAAATTAAAATATCTTTTAATATCCTACTATTGGGACAGGATAAGGCAGTATTAGGTATGCCTTAGTTACAGAAATACAATCTAAGGATTAATTAGATTATAGGTTAGGTTAATATTAAAGATACTTAACGCTATAAGATATAATAATAAGCTAAGTTAGTATAGTACTAAGTTAGAGTAATATATAAAGAGACTAAGTGAGGCTTAAGTTATGTACTAAAGAGATACTATAAGTATAGCAAAAAACTATAGTTACTAGAAAGTAAAAAGCTGTTAGAGTACGCAGTATAGGATTATAAGATAGAATTAGAACTAGAAATAAGTTTAAGGTTTTTTCTAATTTATAAGCTTACTAAAGAGGAAGATAGAGCACTAAAAGAGTTTATTTAGGAAAACCTATAAAAAGGATATATTAGACTATCGCAGTTATTAACAGGATATTTAGTACTATTTATACTAAAGAAGAATAGTAAACTAAGGTTATATATTAACTATAGGCAGTTAAATAGCATTACTTAAAAGGATAGGTATCTTTTACCTTTAATTAGCAAAATCTAAGATAGGATAGGTAATGCGTAAATCTTTATAAAGATAGATCTAAGATGGGCGTACTATTAGATTAGATTAAGGAAGGCAACGAATAAAAGGCAGCCTTTAGGTTAAAGGAAGGACTATATAAGCTATTAGTTATATAATTCGGGCTTATAAACGCACTAGCAATATTCTAGAAGCGTATTAATAATATATTAGGAGAACACTTAAATAAGTTTATTATAGTATACCTTAACGATATTATTATCTACTTAATAACTAAGGAAGAATATGGAGAATATATTAAATAGGTCTTAAAGAGACTACAGGAAAAACAAATGCTAGTAGTAATTAAGAAATGCGAGTTCTTTACTAGGAAAACTAATTTTATTAGATTTATTATTAAATTAGGCTAACTTAGTATAGATCTAAAGAAGATTAAGGCTATAGTAAATTGGTAAGAACTAGAGAACGTCATATAGTTAAAATCGTTCTTAGGATTCTGCAATTACTATAGGAGGTTTATAGTATAATAGTTAAAGGACATTAAGCCGTTTACGCGATTAATAAAAAAAGAAGAACTATAGGCATAGGGAGAGGAATAAAGGGAACTCTTTAAGAAAGTAAAAGAGTTGTTTACCTAGGAGCCGGTTCTTAAAATCTATTAACTAGGTCTAGAGACGGTTATAGAAATAGATATATTAGACTATATACTAGGGGTATGCTTTATATAAAGATATTAAAATAGATAGCACCTAGTAGTATACTATAGTTGGAAGATAATACTACTAGAGTTAAACTATAATATCTATAACAAGGAGTTATTAGGTATAGTTACAGTATTAAAGGAATAAAGAGCATTCTTATAAGGTATAGAAAAACTATTTATAGTTAAGATAGATTATAAAAACCTAATAGGATTCCTAATAATAAAGGAACTTAACTAAAGATAGGTTAGATAGGCAGAAATGCTTATAGAATACTATTTTAAAATTTAGTATACTAAAGGTACAGACAATATATAAGCAGATGCTCTAAGTTATAAGGCTAAATTATAAAACAATAAAAAGCTATTAGGGGCTTTACTGTGAAGAGATACAGACGGATTAAGTAGGTATAATTACCCCAAAATTATAGCAACTTAAGAGGAACTAGATAGAGTTTATAAGTTACTAGAAAGCTTTTAGATATAAAGAATTCTAGAAGTATAACTAGAAGATCTATAGACGGATATATACAAAAATTAAGAAGTAAAGTATATTCTAAGAAGTATAGTAGAGCAGTTTATAAAGGACTTCTATAAGGGACTAACTTAAGGACATAATAGAGCTACGGGCTTAGTGTTAAGACTCTAAAAGGAATACATTATTAACGGAATCTAGAGGATAGCTAGAAAGATTACTAGAGAGTGTTTAGATTACTAAAGAAATAAACTAATAAGGCATAAGCTATATAGAGGGCTACAACCTATTAAAATACCAGAAAGACTATAGGAGGTTATATTATAGAACTTTATTATTAAGTTACTAAAATTAAGAGATCCTATTACTAGATAAAATTATAGTATAATCTTAGTAATAGTAGATAAGCTTATAAAGTAGGGATATTTTATAGCATATATAGAAAAAATATTAGTAGAAAATGTCGCTAGAATTTATATTAAAGAAGTATTTATAAGATATAGAGTACTAAGTAAAATTATATTAGATAGAGATTTAAGATTTATAGTAGTATTCTAGGAAGTATTTTTAGTAGAGTAAGGAGTTTAAGCAGTAACTTCTATTATATATTACCCGTAGATAGACAGTTAAACGGAAAGATTAAATTAGACGCTAGAGTAGTATTTAAGGTATTATATTAATTATATATAGAATAATTAGGTATTGCTATTACTAATTATATAGTTTACATATAATATAATACCTTAAGAAGGAATAGGCATATTACTATTTAAGGCGAATTACGGATATAAGCCGAGAATATTATTATTACTACGGTAAGTAAAGAAAATAAGTAGCATAGCTAAAGAAAGAATAAAGACGTTAATAAATCTTTATATAAACCTTATAAAATTAGTAAAGATAGTATAAGAGAAAATAAAAAGGTACTATAACGCTAAGAGATCTAAGGGACTAGATCTTAAGGAGGGAGATAAAGTATAGCTACTATATAAAAATTTTAAGAGTTAACGACTAAGTAAGAANTTAGACTATATNAGACTAGGACCTTTTAANATTANNTAAAGNATTTTACTAGTTANNTTTAANTTAAACCTACTAGCCAAAATAAAGATCTACCCTATATAGTATATTATAATGCTAGAGCTAGTATACAGGAATATTAAGCCACTAGTTTATAAAGTAAATATATATAGAGGATAGGAAGAAGATAAATAGTAAGTTTCTAAAATTATTAGTTATAAGGATATTAACAATAAAATATAGTATAAGGTTAAGTGGATAGGCTACATTAAGACTACCTAAGAGCTACTAGAAAATTTAAAGAACGCTATAGGAAAGGTATAGGAGTATTAGAAGAGATTAGGTTAGGTAGTATTAAAAAAAAGGGATTATTAAAGAATAAGTCACCTAAAGGGGACCTAGGAAGAGCAGTTGCTAAACTACTTAGATTTATTTTCTTCTCTATTAGAAAAAAGTCTATTCTTTTATTACTAAGTTCCTATAAACCTTATTCTATAAGTTTCTACTTCTTAAAATAAACCTTTTTATAAACCTTCTTAAGACGGAGTAGATAAGTAGACGCCGCGATATAAGCATTTAGGGCCTTCTATTCCGTATCCTAAGAACATTCTAATTTAGTAAGGGCTTAAAATAGTTTACTATTTAGCCGCGTAGTAGTAGATTAAATATAAGACCTTAAGATAAATTAATTAGGGAACTAGATAACTATTAAGAGTAATAGGCCGCGTATATTTAGTATTAGAAGTAGAGTAAACGTTATAGAATAAACAAATATTTACTTTAGTGCACTTTAAGTAAGAGGACGGTTATTGCGAAGATAGGTTTACTAACGTAATATAAACTAACCCCTCTTTTAAACAACAAGAATATAGAGACGGTATAATCTTACTAAAAGATAATATTATAGCAATAGTATAAGCACGACGTTGGGCGTGTAAGGAAGAAATTACTTTAGGTATAATAAGCAATAATATTAACTAAATTAATTAGATAGACATTATACCTTTAGTAAATAACTTAAAAATATTTTAGATTTTTAAGGATAAAAATAAAGAGGAGGGAGATAGTATTATGGACGCTTTAAGTACAATATTATAACTACTAGGAGAGAAGTCGGAGGAAGCTAGTTAGTTAATTTAGGTATAGTTTAGGATGGAGCTAATAGAGCTATATAAGAGAAATAGTAACTAAGGTTATATAATATGCTACGTATTAAATAAGAGGAATAAGAGAAACTTACGTACCTTATATATAAGACGTNTATTANNTATAANAAGNATTTTATANNAGTANNGTTNTATATTTAAGGACCCTTAATCCCTACCTAGATAGTTCCTTCCTTATAGTAATTCTTAGAATATAATTAAAGTTAATCTATTAGGCAACTATTCTACTAGTTATTATTACGTTATTAACTTCTATACCTGCATTTTCTACATACCTAGCCTATTAACAAGCCTATCGTAGTTCTTACTACAAGGTTTCGTTATACTAAGGAGATAAGAATATATATATAGCTGCCCATATAGATATCCTTAATTACCTTAGCGGATATTTGTAACAAAGCCTTATAGTAAAAACTATAGTAAACTTATTAATGGGCCGGGTATATAGGTAAATAAGAAGTTAATAACGTAATAATAACTAGTAGAGTAGTTGCCTAATAGATTAACTCTAATTATATTCTAAGATTTACTATAAAGGAGAGAACTATCTAGGTAGAGACTGTGGTCCTTTAAATATACAACCGTACTCCTAAGAAATCCCCTTTATACGTAAGGTACGTATACTCTATTTACTCTATTATAGATCCTATAGATTATATAAATTATATAGATTACGTTATATAACCTTAGTTACCATTTCTCGTTATATAGCTTTACCGGCTTTATCCTAAACTGTACCTAAATTAACTAACTAGCTTCTTCTAACTCCTCTCTAAGTAGTTATAATATTATACTTAAAGCGTCTATAACACTATCTCCCTCCTCTTTATCTTTATTTTTAAAGATTTAAAACATCTTTAAGTTATTTACTAGAGGTATAATATCCGTCTAATTAATTTAGTTAATATTGTTACTTATTATACCTAAAGCTCTTACTTCCTCGTCTATAGCTTGTCGGTCTTATACTATTACTATAATATTATCTCTTAGTGAGATTATACTATCTCTATATTCCCGCTATTTAAAAAAGGGGTTAATTTACGTTGCGTTAGTAAGTCCATCCTTACAATAACCGTTCTCTTACTTAAAGTATACTAAAGCAAATATTTATTCGTCCTATAATATTTGCTCTATCTCTAATACTAAATATATATAACCTATTACTCTTAATAGTTGTCTAGTTCCTTAACTTATCTATCTTAGGGTCTTATATTTAATCTGCTACTACGCAGCTAAATAATAAACTATCTATTACTTTAGTAGAACTGCGTCGTTCTTATAATACTAAATAAGAGGCGGCCGATGCTTAATAACAGGCCTTTAAATCTCGTCTTACTGCGTCCGCTCGGTTAATCCGTCTTAAAAAGGTTTATAAGAAGGTTTATTTTAAAAAGTAGAAACTTATAGAATAAGGTTTATAGGAACTTAGTAATAAAAGAATAGATTCTCTTTTAACCGAGAAGGAAATAAATCTAAGTAGTTTAGTAACTGCTCTTCTTAGGTCCCCCTTAGGTAATTTATTTTTTAGCAATCCTTTTTTATTAATACTACCTAACCTAATCTCTTTTAATACTTCTATACCTTTCCTATAGCGTTCTTTAAATTCTTTAATAGCTCCTAGGTAGTCTTAGTATAGCCTATCCACTTAACCTTATACTATATTTTATTGTTAATGTCCTTATAACTAATAATCTTTAAAACTTACTATTTATCTTCTTCTTATCCTCTATACGTGTCTGCTTTATAAACTAGTAGCTTAATATTCCTATATGCTAGCTCTAGCATTATAATATACTATATAGGGTAGATTTTTATCTTAGCTAGTAGGTTTAACTTAAACGTAACTGGTAAAATCCTTTATATAATTTTAAAAGGTCCTAGTCTAACATAGTCCAACTTCTTACTTAGTTGTTAACTCTTAAAAATTTTATATAGTAGCTATACTTTATCTCCCTCCTTAAGATCTAGTCCCTTAGATCTCTTAGCGTTATAGTACCTTTTTATTCTTTTTTATACTTTCTTTACTAATTCTATAAGGTTTATATAAAGATTTATTAATATCTTTATTCTTTCTTTAGCTATACTACTCGTTTTCTTTACTTATCGTAATAATAACAATATTCTTGGCTTATATCTATAATTTGCCTTAAATAGTAATATACTTATTCCTTCCTATGGTATTATATTATATATAAACTATATAATTAGTAATAGTAATACCTAATTATTCTATGCGTAATTAATATAATGCCTTAAATACTATTCTAGCGTCTAATTTAATCTTTCTATTTAACCGTCTGTCTATAAATAATATGCGGTGGAAGTTACTACTTAAACTCCTTACTCCGCTAAAAATACTTCCTAGAATGCTGCTATAAATCTTAAATCTCTATCCAATATAATCTTGCTTAATACTCTATATTTTATAAATACTTCTTTAATATAAATTTTAGTAATATCTTTTACTAAGATTTCTTCCGTGTATGCTATAAAGTATCCCCACTTTATAAGCTTATCTACTATTACTAAAATCGCGTTATAATCTTATCTAGTAATAGGATCTCTTAACTTTAGTAACTTAATAATAAAGTCCTATAATATGACTTCCTATAGTCTCTCTAGTATTTTAATAGGTTATAGCCCTCTATATGGCTTATACCTTATTAGTTTATTCCTTTAGCAATCTAGACACTCCTTTATTACTTTTCTTGCGATATTTTAGATTCTATTAATAATATATTCTTCCTATAGTCTTAATACTAAGCCTATTACTCTATTGTATCCTTAAGTTATTCCCTTATGGAAATCTTCCATAAAATGCTCTGCTATGCTTTTTAGAATATACTTTACTTCTTAATTCTCGTATATATCTATTTATAGATCTTCTAGTTGCGCTTCTAGAATTCTTTATACCTAAAAGCTTTTTAGTATCTTGTAGACTTTTCTTAATTCATTATCCTCTTAAGTTACTACTAGTTTAGGGTAATTATATCTAATTAATCTATCCTTATCTCTACGTAGCATTGCTCCTAATAGTTTCTTATTATTCTGTAGTCTAGCTTTTCTGCTAAGTGTATTTGCTTTTGTATTCTTAGTTCCCTTAATATACTAAATCTCAAAATAGTATTCTGTAAGTATCTCTGCCTATTTAACTTATCTTTAATTAAGTTCTTTTGTTATTAGAAACCCCGTTAAGTTCTTATAATCTATCTTAACTATAAATAGTTTCTCTACGCCTTATAAGAATGCTCTCTATTTCTTAAGTGCTATAACTATACCTAATAACTCCTTGTTATAAACGTTATAGTTTAACTCTAGTAGTGTTATTTTTCTACTATAATATGCTACTGGATGCTATACGTCCTTATGCTTCTATAGTAAATATACTCCTAGTGCGTAGTCTAATATATTTATTTTTATAACTATATCTAGTCCTAGTTAATAGATCTTAAGGATTAGTTCCTAGGTAAATAACTCCTTAAGTTCTTTAAACAACTTCCTTTACTCCTCTCCCTATACCTATAGTTCCTCTTTTTTTATAAGCCTAGTAAACGGTTTAATATTCTTTAACCACTGTGCTATAAACCTTCTATAGTAGTTGCAAAATCCTAGGAATAACCTTAACTACGTTACGTTCTCTAGTTCTTGCCAACTTACTATAGCTTTAATCTTCTTTAGGTCTATACTAATATAACTTAGTTTAATAATAAATCTAATAAAATCGGTCTTCCTTGTAAAGAACTTGCATTTCTTAATTGCTACTAGCATCTGCTCTTCTTATAGTCTCTTTAAAACCTATTTAACGTATTCCCCGTGTTCTTCCTTAGTTATTAAGTAGATAATAATATCGTTAAGGTATACCATAATAAACTTATTAAGGTGTTCTCCTAATACACTATTAATTCGTTTCTAAAACGTTACCAGTATATTTGTTAATCCGAATTGTATAACTAATAGTTTATATAGTCCTTCTCTTAATCTAAAGGCTACCTTCTATTTATCGCCTTCCTTAATCCTAATCTAATGGTACGCCTACCTTAGGTCTATCTTTATAAAGATTTACGTATTACCTATCCGATCCTAGATTTCGCTAATTAAGGGTAAAGAATACCTATTTTTTTAAGTAATGCTATTTAACTGCTTGTAGTTAATGCATAACCTAAGCTTTTTATTTTTCTTTAGTATAAATAGTACTGGATATCCTACTAATGACTGCAATAGTTTAATGTATCCCTTTCATAAGTTTTCTTAGATAAACTCTTTAAGTGCTCTACCTTCTTCTTTAGTAAGCTTATAGATTAAAAAGAACTTTAGACTTATTCCTAGTTCTAATTCTATCTTATAGTCCTATACTATATAATCTGCCAGCTTTTTACTTTTTAGTAACTATAGTTTCTTGCTATACTTATAGTATCTTTTTAGTACGTAACTTAAGCCTTACTTAGTCTCTTCGTATATCGCTCTAACTTAGTACTATACTAACTTAGTTTACTGTTATATCTTACAGCGTTAAATATCCCTAATATTAACTTAACCTGTAATCCAATTAATCTTTAAATTATATTCCTGTAACTAAGGCATACCTAATACTGCCTTATCCCATCCTAATAGTAGGATATTAAAAGACATCTTAATTTATCTTCCTTTAATAGTTATCTAAATAGGTCCTGTTTTAAGATTAATAATCCCTCCTCTATAGGCTATTAGGTCTCCTAAATTTGTAACTAATAGGTAAGGTTATTCCTTCTATCTATAAGGTAAACCTATTCTCTTAACTACTACTAGTAAGATATAGTTTCGCGTTACTCTACTATCTATTAGCGCTTCGAACTATTAATCTTACTATTTTACTTATAAATTTAGGTATTGTTTTTAAATTCCTTTAAGGGTCTAAAGCTTTACTACTAGCTCCCTTTGGTCCCGTAGGCCTTTACTTTTCCTAACTATTAGCTACTTAATCCTATTATACTTAGCTTACTCTTTAGCCAATACCTAATTCGCTTTTTATCTTTAATATACCATAGATATATATTTTCTAGGTATTCCCACTACTATCGTCCTTCTAAGTATTCTTCTATAAGGAATCTTCCTGGTTAAAGTACTAAACTCCCTTCCTCTTGGACTTCTGCTGGATGCTATTTATATATATACTTAGCATTTCTATATTATTGCTTATCTATTATCTAATATACCCTTATAGGGTATTTCCGATTCTTTTCCTTTAAATTCTTATATATCTTATATATATCGTCCACGCACGCAATCTATAATAACGTATAGTGTGCTAGGTGCTTTAGGTTAACTCTTAACTTATTTTTATCTTTAAGTTTAAACCTTTATTATACTAATCTAAACGTTATAACTTTATTTATAGGTACTAAGATATATCTCTCGCTTCTCTAATCCTTTAATTATTCTTCTAGATCCTTTAACGTTATAATTAAGGCTCCTTTAATATGCGTTATGGCCTTCTCTATAATTAGGTAGTTTTAGATAACTTACTTATCCAACCATATATAAAAATCTTCCTACTTATTATTATATCGTTGCCTATACCACTTTTAGTATAGCTATTAGAGTATATACGGCTTATCTATAAGGAAGTATCTTCTTATTACTGCATTATAACAGCTCTTTATATATTATTCTTTAAACCTAATAGGGATCCCTAGATCCTCTTTATCTTCCAGTTTAGTAAGCTACTTAGCTCTTAGTATACCTATTTTAGGCCTATTAGTGATTTTTTATACTAGCGCTCTGTCCTTTATACTTCGAATTTTTAACCCTTTTAGATTTTTAATCCTAAGCTTGCTTCTGTCTTAAGCTTTACTTTAGCCTTAGTCTAACTAGGCTTTACTAGTGTTCTCTTCTTATCTTAAGAGTCTTAAATCTTACTTATCTTATCTTAAGAGTCTTAAATCTTACTTATCTTATCTTAAGAGTCTTATATCTTTAGAAAACTTCGTTCTAAGCTTATTCGTATATCGCTAAACTAAGCCGTTGCTCTACTCTATTGGTTATCGTCTATTATAGGTCCTTAAGCTTGCCTTATCTCGTCTTAAGAATCTTAGTTATCTCGCATCTCATCTTAAGAATCTTAAGCCTTTAGCCTTTTGCCTTTATCGAGTGCCGAAATAATTCGCTGTCCTACTTCTCTTACGTCTTATAAAGCGATAGATATTATATCTAGTGGGGTCTTAATCCCTACTAATATTCCCTATTCTATAGTAGAATTATCCTCTACCTCTAGTATAACATTTTTAAGGTCTACTCGTTCCTAGTAAACGGCCTATATTACCTTATTGTTATAAAATACTTCGCCTACGTCGAAATTATTATCCTTAATGTCCGATCTATGAGCTAGTTTATTAGTTCCTCTGCATTCTATAGGTGCTAGCTTTTATAGCTAATAGCTTGCGCCATACTTAGCGTCCTTATAAATTTAGTATACGTTATTATAACAAAACGCAAAACTTTTAATTAAATATTCTTTTGTTCCTCGTAGTATATTATTATCCCTTTATATATATATATTGTCTGCTAGTCTTATACCTTTTACTATATAGTAACTCTGCCTACTTTTATAGTCTTTAATATAATAACCCTATTTTCCGTAATTTATATAAGCTTCTTCTTTAAACTATTTTTCTTGCTATAGAGTCTGCCTAAACGTCTTCTACTATTAAGATCCCTAGTTCGGCCTCTACTCTATAGACCTTTAATTACTTAATCCTTATCCTCTAGGTTTCTATAATTTCTTACTCTATCTCTTATAGGCTTCTTTAGTACTACTTAGGTCTATTAGCTCTGCGCCATACTATAGTTTTTAACTTAGCTTTAATCGTTGCGTACTTTACGCCTTATATAACTATAGAACTCTATTTTAGCCTCTCTTAGCCTATTCCCTTTAGTAGATCTAATTATTAATCTTAATCACTTAATCTATTAGTTCCCTTAGGGTATCCACATCTTTTATTAGGATAATTACGTCCTAGACTTTAGCCTTAAGTCCTTACTTATACTATACTATAAGCGCCCTATTATTCTACTCTACTTACGTCGCTAATATCTAGAACTGCGTTATATACTTAATTGCTAAAGTTCATTACGTAATATCTTAGAGTTTTCTTTTCACCGTAGTTATTAATTCTAGGTCTCTAAATATTTATATAAGCCGTTCTGTAAACCCTTCCTAGCTTAAGAATATAAACCATATATCTTAATTGGTGGTTATTATACCATTCGCTTATATTTCTATAAGGTAAAGCTTAAACTATTTAAGTACCCTTCCTAATAGGAATAGTCCCATATACGCTATTTGATCTATAGGTATTAGTAGCTTTCCCCCTTCTTGCGTAACCTTAAAGTGCATTTATATAAGGAATCCTTTAAGTTTCGACCTCTTTCCTAAGTATCTCTTAATTAATAGTAGCTTAATCTTTACTGCGCCTATCCCATTAATCCTATTTTCTAACATTATATTATTTTCTATTAACTGGTCGACTATTTTTTGTAGTTATTTAACCGGTATAGGTTACTATAAGTTAGTGTCTGCCATACTAGTGTCGTTACCTAATCTCAAAGTAGTTGCCGCCGTTAATGGCGTCGTGGTGGCTGCTTTTGATGGTATATTGTTTGACTTTATTAATACCGTAACCTTAGTAGTAAATATATAACGAAGCCTTATAGCAGGAACTACGGTGGACTTATTAATAGGCCGGGTATATAGGTAAATAAGAAGTTAATAACGTAATAATAATTGGTAGAGTGGTTACCTAATAGATTAACTCTAATTGTTATCTAAGATTTACTATAAAGGAGAGAACTATCTAGGTAGGGACTGTGGTCCTTTAAATACACAAACGTACTCCTAAGAAATCCCCTTTATACGTAAGGTACGTGTGCTCTATTTACTCTATTATAGATCTTACGGATTATACAGATTATATAGATTACGTCATATGACCTTAGTTACTATTCCTCGTTATATAGCTCTACCGGCTCTATTCTGGACCGTGCCTAAATTAACTAACTAGCTTCTTCTAACTCCTCTCCAAGTAGTTGTAACATTGTACTTAAAGCGTCCGTAACAATATTGTCTTCCCCTATATATAAATAGGTCGAACATAAGGTAGCTTTATAATCTTTTTTACTTACTCTAACCTAATTGCGTTAAGTAAAAGAATAATAATAATAACCGCATTAGGTATAAGATATAGTAGTGCTTATATTATTATACTCTTACTAAAAAATGTCTTTACCATAAGCATAAGATCTCGCCACTTAAATATCAGCACCCTTAGGGCCTTAAGCTGCTCCGTACGACTACGGTATAGATATATCTCCGTAATAGCTTTATCTAGCTTGCTTATTTAAAGCTTATAAGAGCTACTTATAAGCTAAGGTAGCTCCCTCCGTAGGCTATATAGCCGTAGAGACAGCTAGGAATCTATTTTAATATAATCCCTAGCCTATTACGTCCTACTAGCTTATTAATCTACTTAACTAGCTTATAGTTTATAACCTCTTTACCTTATTCGCTTTAATAGAGGTATTAGTAAATAGCGCTTAAAAGTAGTAAAGAGAGAGTAGAGGGTTAGATAAAGGTAGGAAGAACTTAAATATATTATAATAAATAAATCTTAATAGGTTTTAATTATTAAATTATAGATATAATAGATAAAAAGTAGGTGGTTAAGATTAACGCGTTATTAGTGCGGATATTACTAATTATTTACTTTAGTAAACCGTGTTACGGCTATTTTAAAATTAATATTAAAAATAAGAAGGTAGGGAGACTTTTTACGTAGACTATTTAATTCACTGAAGCTTAGTGTATAATTAATGGATTTTTTAAGCTGCTTAAACTTGTTATAAGAATAAGAAGTAAATATCTATAATATTAGCTATATAGATATCGCAACGTGCGTTATAAACGTTGGCTAAAGTATCTCAGACCATACAGGGACAGATGGCCTAAACTGGTTTAGTGCTATCGGGCCGGATTTATCCGGCCTCCCTGTGTAGTCTAAGCATACTGTCTCTTTATTGTCTTAGCATGCTTAGACCACAATGGGAGGCCGGATAAATCCGGCCCGATGGCACTAAACCAGTTTAGGCTATCTGTCCCGTTATAGTCTAAGACACTTTAGCCGACGTTTATAACGCACGTCGTAATATCCACATAGCTAATATTACGGATATTCACTTCTTATTATTTTAACGATTTTGGGCAGCTTAAAAAATCTATTAATTATATATTAAGCTCCGGCGAATCGAATAGTCTACGTAAGAAGTCTCCCCGCCTTCCTATTCCTAATATTAATTTTAAAATAGCCGTAACATAGATTGCTAAAGTAAATAATTAGCAATATCCGCACTAACGACGCGTTAATCTTAACTACCCACTCTCTATCTATTATATCTATAGTCCAACAATTAAAACCTATTAAGATCTATCTATTATAACGTATTTAAGCCCTCCCTGCCTTTATCTAACCCTCTACTCTCCCTCCGCTGCCTTTAAGCGCTATCTACTAATACCTTTATTAAAGCGAATAAGGCGAAGAGGTCACAAATTATAAGCCGGTTAAGTAGATTAATAAGCTGGTAATACGCGATAGGCTAGGGATTATATTAAAACGGATCCCTAGCGGTCTCTACGGCTATATAGCCTATAGAGGGAGCTACCCTAGCTTATAAGCAGCTCTTATAAGCTTTAAATAAGTAAGCTGGATAAAGCTATTACGGAGATATATCCATACCGCGGTTATACAAAGCAGCTTAAGGCCCTAAGGGTGCTAATATTTAAGCGGCAAGATCTTATGCTTATAGTAAAGACGTCCTTTAGCAAGAGTATAATAATATAAGCACTACCATATCTCGTACCTAATGCAGTTATTATTATTATTCTTCCACTTAACGCGATTAAATTAGAGTAAGTAAAAAAGATTATAAAGCTACCTTATGTTCGACCTATTTATATATAGAGGAAGATAATATCCGCCGAGCTAATTAAGGATATCCGTATGGGCAGCTACACATATATCCTTA
Organism: Cenococcum geophilum 1.58; assembly: GCF_001692895.1. NCBI lineage: Eukaryota > Fungi > Ascomycota > Dothideomycetes > Gloniales > Gloniaceae > Cenococcum > Cenococcum geophilum. Next base: position 1,647,231 of record NW_027137586.1, read on the forward strand.
TCTCCCTAGAACTTTTAGTTAGTAATAAGCTGTATAAGGTTCTAATAGACCCAACGTTTCGTTCCTATATTGCCCTTATAGTAGTTAATAAAGTACACCTGCTTACTAATTAGGGAGAGACCTTCCGTATAGCGTACACACAACTCTTTAAAGTACGTTCGGTCTTAGTTAATAAGCCTTAGTTTATATATACCGTAACGCTAGACCCCTCTATATTTCGGACTGTATATAAGCTAGCTAGGTTTAAACCTAATATATAAGTTATTAAAACCCTAATTAATTAGCTAGAGCTAAAGATTATACAGAGGGTTATAACCGCGTAAGAGAAGAAGGACTTTCGAGTTCTTTACTTTGCTATTACTACTGCTCTAGTGTATTTGTATACTACTAGTAATAGTAACTAAGGAGAGGGCGAGCAATTAAGAAGCCGCTTAATATCCGTATAGCGGATATATTACTAATAGTTTAATTAACTTTAGCTAATTCTAAAGACGATTATCTTCTTTAATTCTAAGGAGTGGATAGCTTCCTATTGTAATACTATTTGTAGCTGGTTAATCTATCGCGGCTATAATGCTGCTGTTATTAGAGAAACGGTGTAAAGCTACTACGTAACGCTTACGGATATTAACAAAGATCGCTTATATGCCGAATATACGCGCCTAACGTCTTAAATTCAAATTCTACTTGCATTAGATGCAGTAGTATACGGCGCAGATGTCCTAGATATCTACTATTCTATCTAATATAGAATGCCTCGCTATAAATCCTATAATATGCTAATATAGCGGTTTAGCCAGGCAGGCTAAGGAAAAGGCCTCTTAGGCAAAGCAATCTTTATGGTTAAGAGCCGCTGGCGGGGTCCTCGCGATAAATTAGGTGGTTCTAAGTATACACAACCTCAGCGTATAGGCGATCTTCGCGTAAGCGCGCTACATAATAATATCCGCGGGCGACAAGACATAGAGACTGCGGATATTGCAAGCAATGCTTTATCTATAGCGTCGGTTAGTACTAAGCGGTTGGTAAATACAAGAAGCGGGCGTGGGTTAAGCCCTAGTGGTTCTACAGTACGCCTACCTAAAGAGCTTATTGTACCGACCCTACGCCTAAAGAAGCGGTTAACTAATGCGCAGTTATGTAGTAAGCTGCCGTTTACCCTATAGCGGCTAGTTAATAAGAATTAGGTATACTTACAAGCGATATAACTTACATACTATAGAGACCCACAGTCTACTATTAGTAAAGACTTATGTTACAGTAACTGTAACCCAGTAATATTTATGGATTGCGAGTACGATATCCGCACTATAGCTAATATAGATATCGCGAAAACCCGCTGGGAGCCTATGTTAAGCAATATACGGGGGTGGTTTACGTAATAGGCGGAGGTTAGGTATTAGGATACACTATAGACGCCTATAGTTAATTGCGTTATACCGGATAAGCAGCTCTATCGCCTTTATAATATAGGGTGGGTTCCAGATGCGGCATTATTAAGGCAAGTAATGCCTAAGTGGGATCCCAATATCCTTGGTGAGGATCTTCCATCCCTTATTAAGCTTTTAGTAGATAAGGAACAAAAGCAGAAGCAGGAAGAAATAGGGCAACTCTTAGGTTCTTCTGGGTTAATTATACAGATATTAGAGCGGTTTTCCTAAGCGTTAGAGCAGCACGCTACTATAAATAAGCGCTTATCACAGGCTCTTATATAGGCTTCGCAGGTTTCGGATAGGAGATTTAAAATATTAGCACTGTGGCAATTAGCGCCTCGCCGTAGCGCTAATATATCGTAGGCTAGTTAACAGTTAGCTATAGACCTCTTACTAACAACTTAGGAAGAGGATATATCTATACCTTCGCCAACTCTTAGGTCTCCAGCTCCTACTCCTCTATTATTACCCTTATACCAGCCGTTAGATATATCTATACCGCTAGTAACCTACCAGTTAAATATATCTATATTAGTACCGTAGAGGCGGTTAGCGCAATTAAATAAAGGTAAATGTATGCGAAGAGCACTAGACGAAATTAATAGCAACGCCAATTAGTATACAGCGGGCTAATATTAGGCGAGGTTAGTTAATATCAGGCGGGGTTAGCTAATACTAGGTAAGTTTACCTTATATCCGCTAAGTAGATATTGCAACCAGTAGCTAATATCCATTAGGACAACAGCTCCCCTCTCCCTCCTACCCTATACCCCTAGCAAGCGCAGCCTAGAACTAGATAAATTAATTAATTAATAATATTAATTACTTAGGAATATATACCAGTGCTACTAACTATAGTGGATATTAAACGGCTATAGTAATAGCTTGCGGCTAATATCTTATATTACTTATTAAGCAACTTATACGCAGGCTAAAGCTAGGTTTAAGTAAAGTTAATAGGTAACATAAAGCTATTTAACTTATTATTATCGTTATAGAGATTAAGCTTATTAAATATAGCGGAAAGATTACCGCCTAGCCGTGAATTAAACTTGTTAAGGGCAGATTAATTAAGTCATTTAATACCTAGTTATAGTAGAGGCGGCGCTTCTATCTTTACTTGCTATGCCTAACGGCGGATAATAGAACCTGCGGCAATCGCATTAGTAAGTGATTAAATATCCGCCGTAGTAGATTTAACAGTATGTCGAGTAGACATCCGTTCACCGAACGTGATCTTAAACTTTGCACGTAGTGGCCCTATATAATTAGTTATATAGATACTCTAGCGGAAGAGCGAGTCTAGGTTAAACGTTAAATTGCTATAAGTGTATATAAGCTGCTTTAGCTCCCTATTAAGTAGCTCGTTATCAAGATCTATTAGGTAGTAACTATTCTATTTGCCGCGGTTATTTACCAGACTATTTACTAGGATAGCTTACTAAAGCTTAGGGGAATAGGTATCTGTTAAAGTTAATTGGAAGAAACGTAATATCTCTAGTAGATAGTTCTTATTCCGACCACCTACGAAATAGATATAGATGTGGGGGAGCACGCGGCTGAGCAGGCCGATATCCGCAAGCTTAATGGCGTGCTTAAGGACCTTATATGTCTCTACTAGTTGTAAGAAGCGGATATGCGTTAGAAACTCTGCATTAGTAGGCTTAGAAAGTGTCTGTAAGGATATAGCACTGCTAGCCTGCTTAGGGTGACCCTTTTGCCGCGGTTCCGCAGGCTAGCTGGCATGGTTGGCCGCCCAAGAGACTTCCTAACCAAAAACAGCTGTGCGGATATCCTTAATTACCGCTAATAGACGTTGCGGAGATAGACTCTTAAGGTACCGCTTGATATCTATAGGCGACTTAGTGTTATAGGAGTCTTTAATCTAAGTATGGAGCATCGCTATAATACAAGCGTTAAAGCTATGGAGAATTAGCTCCTCCATATAATAAAATGGCGCGCGCTTGGCTAGGATATTCCTTCGACCTAGGTAGTTTATATAGGTATATAGCGTAGAGTACTCTTAGGCTGATTGCTCGCCACTATAGTGATACCGTATAACTATATATAGGTAGTTTAGCTTTAGGTGCCAAAGAGCTAGAATAGGTAGAGCCTAACGCAGGCTATTATAGGCGGATATTAACTTGGTACGTTCTCCCTAATATAACCAAATAAGCTTTACGGTCTTTTAATTACCATAGATTAGGAACAGTCGCTCTTTAAATACTTTATTAGTGTGTTATAGATTTATTTAATAGAGAAAGATATTATTTAGTACCTTATAGGTTTTAGATATAGAGGCCTCTCTAGTTATAATAGGTCCTAAATTGAGCCTAGACGTCCGCGCAGCGGGTATTATATTAATAGTAGGCATACATAGATGTTTAAACCGTGGGTTTTTGCTAAGTAATATATTAAGGCCTAGGTACGCTTCTACAATAGCTTTATAGATTAAAGCTATTAAGATCTGCTTCTATATCTCGTCTTATAGATTACCCAGAGCCTCTGTAATATCTAAGAACTTAATTAGGATATCCGCATAAAGCATACTCTATTAAAGCCCACTATTAGGTATATATACGCTAAAGATAAGCTTACCAGTCGTGCGCAAATAGAATGTCCTAGTATCCCTAAGTGTTTAATACTAAACTTATTAGAGGTAGTCGAAGTTATTATAAATAATAATTGTATTAGAAGCCGCACCTATTAAGCGGATTTTCACCTATACGTAGGTTAGTGTATATCCGTATCGCGGAGATTATAGGCTAAACCTTAACTCCTAGGCTACCCGCTCCTTCTGCTGATTTAAAGTAGTATAACTATTAATTAATCTAAGCCCATAGAGCATAGAAAGCACGCGGCGCTTAACGCCGTTAGCTTAGAGATATATCCCTAACAGCCATAGAATATAATTTGCGGAGTTTCGTAAAAGGCCAAATGTAAGCGTAGAAGCTATTAGAACCGCACGGCCTTTATATAAAGAATATTTACGTCAACCCTCTTAATATACTGTGATTATATACTCTAGTATAGGTGCGTAAGTCTTTACGGCTTAATAGCACTGCCCGAGGTTAAGCTGCTTAATATCCATATATTAGTTAAAGCTGCTAAATAGTAACTCTTTCTCCCTTAGCTCTTTAAGCTCTCCCTAGATGGTAAGAGTAACACTAGCACCTACTATACCGCGTTTCTCTATCTCTTTAGTATAGATATCTAGGATATTAGCATCCTCTAAGAGTTTGCTAAGGAGCTCTCTTACTCTTTTTTTCTTTAGTGCCTTACGTAAACCTTTAGCTATTATAATCCATTTAAGCGCTAGGTCTCCTATAGACATCCGCTATAGCCTAAAACGGTTAACAATTACCCAGACCTTCTCTGCAGCGGATATCCTATTAGCGGATATTACAGATATTACGGGTATTTTGTTAACTCCTACTTCTTTATCCTCTTAGGGATCTATATAGTTTAGTAGCGGTAAATAGGCTATTAAGGACCGTATTTAAGCTAAGGAGAGTAATAGGGGAGACAATAGGGGAGATAATAGGGGTAGGACAAGACCGCTAATGCCCTTGGGTACTATATCCGCTATATCTCTTAATTCTCTAGCGGTGTTGGTTAATAGAGAGGGTAGTTTATTATCAAAAGTTTAAGAAGACTGGCTCCCGCTAGATAAAGTAAAAGGGTTTCTTCAACGCTTTTTAGATACACCCATGNCTGGCAGTTAATTCTAGAAAATCCATTAATTAGAGAGCTAATTAAGGCGATTCTAACGTAGGTATTTACAGGATAATAGACGTAGTAGTTACTTACATTAATTTTGTTAAAGTTAATGGATTGCCTTATATAAATAGAGCGGCTTAGCTTCCAAAAGCTTGCCAAAGTGGCTCAGACCAAGAAATAGATGGATCTATTGAATAGGTTAGCTTGCGGATATTCGATTATCCGCGCAGCGGATATTCATCGGTTTCTTAGTCTGAGCATGCTGAGTCAAGTCTCTTTGAGCTCAGCGACGTGCACGTGATAGATCACGTGACAGCGCGCGGGCCATCGTGTAGATACCTTCTCGGGGCCCTCGAGCCCGTTAGATTCTTCCTCATAGAGTATCATATGTATCATTTCCATCAGCCTGCTCAGCGCCTGACATAATATACTGTCATTCATTGCGACTTTGGGGCTTCAGTGTGAATGCAAGGTTGTTTACTAGCGAGCGGGTCGATCTATGAGGCATGCTAAATTTCCAACATCGCGGCAAAAACATGTAGAAAAATACTGTTGATGCAGCTGGGGAGAAAGCTAGCACCAGGGCAGTCCCGTGCGTGCGGCCATTAGCGGAGCGCCAGGACTCAGCTTGCCTACCTATAGCAAGAGGCTCAGCTGGACTCTGGCACTCGGCCTTGTCTACACCCCGTCGCAAACCCTCAGCCTAATACTTCGTCGCCCGCAATCTTCGCGGATTAACGTCCTCTAATGTGCCTAGCTCCCCTGCACCGTTTCCTCGACTCGCGCGTCTCCACTTTCGCACAATAATGCAATTCGCCGGCTCACGCCGCGACGCTGTCGACGCTCCATATGCGAGACGAGAGGCCCGGCCGTCATTGAGGACTGGATCGGCTGAGAGGAGAAATTTGAAATGGAAAAAGAAAAGCGACGTTAGCTTTTCTGAAGTTTCTGAAAAAAATAGCGATTCTACGGGATTTGTGACGGCCTGGAAATTTGAAGAGGGAGAGCCGATTATGAAGTTGATGGAGGATATTGTTAACGTGTTAGAAAGGCTTGGGAGGAGGGATAAAGGGAAGAGGCGTGAAATCTTGGTATGACGATAACATCTTTATTTGGTCGAATTTCCCCGTCTTTGGTCTATACTTCTTCCAATTTTCAAGTATAAATGTTCAGTTCGAAATAAGTCCGATTTTTATATTGATGACCTTAAAAATATTTCAGATTCTGACAGTGAATAGATCCACCACCTCGCGACCCAAATCCAGCAATTTGTTCCGCCAACTCCAATAACCTCGCCTGACCTTTGGCTCTCCTCTTTTCCTAGCTATGGCGCTCCGCCTCCGTCGTATGACGACATACTCGCAGACTTACCTCCTGATTATACCACTACCGATGCCCTCGCCACAGGGCAGACACCGGATTACACTCTATTTCCCTCCCTCAACCTGTCTATCGCGTCCGATGCACCTAATTGCATGCGTATAAAATGTAATACTTCTCCAAGCTCATTAACTGTCTTCAACAAGAAATCGTTGTACGGGCAAATTGACCTCACCAATTGCCCAGCGGACTTTAATGGACCTACCTATTGGGCTGGCGATAACGATGAGAAGGAAGAGGAAGCGGGAGGTACTGGCAGTGGTGATGGCGATGGTGGGGGTGGGGATAATGGAGGAGGGGATGATGGAGTCGGAGGGACTGGGGGTGGGGATGATGGAAATGGCGGAGGCGGAGGAGGGGATGGCCACTGGGATATTTGGGCCACTGGCAAGAGAAAGAAGAAAGGTAAGAAAGCGCAAGAGGAGGAAGAACGAAAGAAAAAGGAGGAAGAAGAGGAGGCAGAGCGTAAGAGGAAAGAGGAGGAAGAAATGGCTGCAGTGGCAGCTGCAATGAGTGCGGGAGACGATCTTAGCTGGGCAGAGCCTCAAGAGGCTAATGCTGATGATGATTGGGGAACATTTACAATGGCAAAGAAGAAGGGGAAAAAGGGGAAGGTTCGTAATTTTGGTTAACGTCTAAATTACAAGTATCATATTCGCTAACCCTCACGACAGGCCGCCGACCCAACGCCCGCACCGCTACCTGAACCTGTAGCACCTGCAGCACCTGCAGAAGATCTGACCAATTTTGACGATATCAAACTCGATGATATTGGTAGTAGTGGCGCACCGAAGATAGACGTGAGCTTTGGCGACATGAATACGTCTTCTTCCGGATTTGGTTTTGGCGAACTTAGTAGCTGGACTTCTGGTTGGGATCCTAAGACTTCGTGGAGCTTTGATGGCGGCCTTGATTCCAAGGATAACGACGCGAAAAACGATAATCCGTGGGGCTTGGATAAGAAGAGCAGAAAGAAAGAATCATACGGATTTGACTTAAATTTTGACGCGTTCAATACCCTGGCCGCGCCAGAAGCTTCGGCGCCAGCCGAGGAGGCCAAGAAAGATGATAATAATGGTGATGGCTGGGGCCTCGGTTTTGGAGATAAGAAGATCGAGAAGAAAGGAGGCGCTGCAGCCATTGAGGAGCCAACACCAGCACCTGAACCTGAGTCATCCAAAAAGGAGCCGGCGCCAGAGCCAGAGCCTGAGGCGGAGTCCAGTTCACGGGGCGGTGGTTGGACGCGTCACAGAAATGGTATGAGGGGAACATACAAGCATGTATCCCTCAAAGGAACGAACGTCCCAGGCCAAGTAATTAAACCTAAGCCATCCAAAAAGGAGCCGGCGCCAGANCCAGAGCCTGAGGCGGAGTCCAGTTCACGGGGCGGTGGTTGGACGCGTCACAGAAATGGTATGAGGGGAACATACAAGCATGTATTCCTCAAAGGAACGAACGTCCCAGGCCAAGTAATTCACCAAAAAAAGAGAAGTGTCGAAGAGCCCAGGCCAGTAGGGGTTGGGGAACCCGAAACAACAGGCGCTAGAGAACCGCCAGCCGATGATGGTGTGGGAAATGCTGATGCCAAAGGTGAGCTGATAGTCTATGCTTAAACCACCGGATAAAGTTGACGAGAGATCCAGACTCCGAACCCCCCGGTGAACAGCCGCTCGAAGGACAACAGCCAGAGCCGCCCAAAGTTGAGGAGCCTGAGAAACCAGCAGATAATAGAGAGGAGCCTGCGAAGGTTGAAGAACCGCCACCCCCTTCCCCTGGGCCCGTTGTGGAGGAGAGGCCAGCGGGTGATGGATGGGGTGGTTGGGGAGTGGCGTCTTTGGAAAATAAGAGGGGCAAGAAAAGCTCGGTTTTTGTTCTTATGCCCGACCCTCCAAAAGGAGAGATCTTTGAAGTTCCAGCGATTCCTGACACTTTGGAGAACAAGGAAGCGCCTGCTGAGGATGATTGGATGAACTGGGCGAGCACGACGGCAGCCAAAAAGAAGAATGGCGAATCTGAACCCGAACTCCCTCCATCTCCACATCCTGGGCCCGAGCCCGAACCTGAGCCTGTTGTTGAGGGCTCGGCTACTGTTCAGAGCCTAGATGGAGTTGAGGAGCCCAGGACAGAGGAGGAAGATGAGTGGGCCATGCCTTCTTGGAGCACCAAGAAGAGCATAAAGAAGGCGTCACACAAGAGTGTGATCGGACCTACGAATGCCAAATTTGATTCGGGTTATGGTTCCATGCCGGATGCCGTCTCAGAGAGTAACGAACAGGATGACGACAACAGGTCAATCAGATCTATCCTGACCAACGCCTCGCGGGTGCTTCTTCCACCGCAACAAGAAGAGCACCTTATATCGGCATTTGTGGGAGATTTGTGCCAGGACATTGACTTCTGTAGAGACCTTGGCGACGCGCGTGATCGGATATCTGCTCGTCTCCCCGATCTTTTGAGGACTTTCACGCTGAGACTAGAAGGAAGTGTCAATTCGAAGATGGAACGTGATGCGAAGGAATTTGTTCGGCAACAACGCGAGTAAGTGCGTTCACGCTAGTGTGTTTGAATCCAGACCCGTGCTTAAGGCTCTGCATATGAGCACTAGTCTAATAGCTGCCTGACACTCTTGATTGTTAGTCGCATTACCTACCAACTCCGTGAGAGCCAAATGCCAGCGGAGATGTCAGAAGATGTAGATCTGTCCACTCCCCCGGAAGATGGCATGTCGCTCGCCGAGAAGATGGCGCTCTGGAACACTGCCGAGCACCCTAACTTCCCACCGGAGCCAGCACCTGTCGACCAACAGCTGGACGAGGCCCAAGTACCCCCGAGATATCAGGAAGTCCGTTCATTCCTGTTGGACGGTCTAGCGTATCAGTGGTTGCTCGAGAACGCTCGGTCTTCAGCATTATTGACTGAGAGAAAGGGAACAATTCTAGAAGCGGTCACGCGCATGATTGATGCCATGTTCTCGTCCACGAAGACTCCAAAATTACTACGGTCCCAAGTATTCCAGGTTAACATGTTCTCGTCCACGAAGACTCCAAAATTACTACGGTCCCAAGTATTCCAGGTTAACTTCAAAATGGATTGGGATCTTCCAAATTTCCTGAGAGGTCAGGGGTATGACACTACACTGGAAATCGCCGTCGAACACGCCATCACAGTTACAGGGTCCAGTAGCAATGCTCAAGCATTGAGCTGTATGGACTATATGTGCCAGACTTGGCCATCAAGTGGCCGCGAGGTCGTGCGCGTGCTGCAGAAGGCCTTAATATCTCCAAATCTAACTTGTTCAAGTAAGTAAAGCCTTTAGAATTATTGTTCAATATCTAATTATTCTAGGTTGCCTTGCTGATGGAACGGAGCTCGACATCAATTTAAGATTACCAAAAGCATTAATCGTGGCGCGTGGAAATCAGGCTGCCCTAACAGAGCTTTGCGAGCAGCTTACTTGGCTTGGAGCTGCTCTCCGAACCTCTCCGGTATCATTTGGAATATGTCTTGCTACTCCGAGAATTACAGCTTTCGAGGACGCCCGTTCCAGCAGTCTAGTGCCATCTATTATGGTTCACCTCGGGTTCACTATCACTCTATCCCTAGATCACGGTCTATTAACTGACGTAGACGGCACTTGTTGGCACGCAATGTTCCGTAATCCAGTTGTTGTTAACGGTTTCCCAATACTTGCCCGACATGAGAACGAGCAAGGACTGGAACTACCGCTTAATATGATGAGCATTCTGGCCGAAGCCCACTTTGCCACGTGCTATGATACGACGCTGGTTCTGAAGGGGCTCTGTACTATGCTTGTACCCACGCGTCAGACCGAACGTTCTATTACTTGGCATTTTCTATTTAACGAAAATGGGAAACGTATCCCTTACTACTCTTTTCGAAAGCGATGCCCAGGCTGGATCGGCACCGACAAGGTGAGCACCGGCCTTCTGGAGGCTGGAAACTTTCGCAACTTTGTTGGATGGGCATCAGACATCACCAGGCATCTAGGTATATTTCTCTCTAGCTACATTAACTGCTGCTTTGAAGACTGACAGTCAAAACAGGAACAGAAGAGGTGGAATATAGCAAGATTGACTGGGCCGGAGCCAGAAAACGCTCTGCGGGACTGGCTGTAGAGCAGAAGCTAACCATCTCCATTAGCAAGATTGTTGGGGGATATGGGAGTGTGGTCCGAGGCAACAGAGACAAGCCGGAATATGTTAAACAGTCTATATACTCAATGCAGATCGAGAACGCCCGCAACATTTATATTGTGCTATACGATGTTGCAGCTCGCCGAGGGTGGTTAGTCGATGGGGCGAGCGCTTTGCTACATCTTGTGCGAACGCAGGTTGCTCAAGAACCTTACGGAGGCGCCGGTTCTCTTTTTAACAACCTCAGCTTCAATCACTCGACATTCAATCATCCAAGAATTGATGGCGGCCCGAATGCAGCTGCGGACATTTTAAAGGATAATCGTAACATGAAACACGTCATCCTCAGGGAGTTCGACTCATACGCTGATGAAACAATCAACGTACCTCAACCTGAAACAGTTTCGACAGTTAGCGAGGACTCTAGCAATAAGGCGAACAATCGATCGGGAAATAAGACGCCCAACTCAAGCAAAGGGAGAAAAGAAATTTACACGACAACATGCTTGAGAGAATTGGTCTCACAGACCTGGAGTACTCTAGAGCAGATTTATGACCGCCAAATCGAAGTTACAACAACTCACACTATAAAACAGTTGCAAGATCCATTTGGGACAACACTAGAGGGCTACGAGTTCATGGGTATCGTATCAGCCAGACACATCTTGACCCGACGCGCTGTCAGCCTCCAGTCGAACGGGGCGGCCTGGATAGGGTTGGCAAGGCGGATACGCGCAATTACCCTTTTCGGTCAATATTTTGGAGATATATACAAGCCCGCCGAGAACATAGGGAGACAGATCTGCGAGAACTGGAGGACTGTTCCGCAAGGCCACGAGTATCTTGCGGCCCCTATATCACTGCTGAAAAGGATCAAGCAATACAGCAGGGAGGAAGGCGAAGTTAACGCAGGCTCGCCAGAAATAGCCGAAGGTCTCCTCTGGTCCCAGTCAAAGGACGCGTTTAATACCTGTTTACCAGGCTGCAAGCACATCTTTCTCAACCGTGTCCAGCAGCTTCGTTCCTCTATACCGGGGGAAATACTAGGCAAGATGGGCTGGGGCGAAAACGGCCCTCGGAAGGCTGACGCCTTCGCGGAGATAAACGGCGCCGTCTTATTCGGCGAGAGCAGTGTTCTGGACGTTCAAAAGCTAGAGCTTTCGTCGCCACTGGCGGTGCACACGGAGGGCAGCTTCTACGACAGCGGAGTCGGTTCAAGTCTACAGGCTTCTTCCCGAACCAATCCAGCAACAGCAAGCTCCAGTGGCGTGAACCCATATTCACAGCCTGCACGACTATCGGCAGACAGCACGAGAACTTCACTATCTCCATTGGATCAGACCGGGGCAAAGAGTATGAGTGGAGACCACGCTGAAGCTAGAGATACTACTTGTGGGACGGAAAATCCACCAACCAGTTGTGTAAGCGCAGAAGCAGGGCTTGCCTGGGTGCGGCAGACAGGTGACGACGCTGTGGCCAGGGCTAACAGCCTTTCTCAGCAAGCTATGTCTCCGGGACCGGCCGTCACAAACATGTCCACAGAAGATGTTCCTGCCTTAAACCAGGCCTTGGGAAGGAGAGGGAAGTTTACTGCAGGTCTGCGGGGAAAGCTTGCTAAGATGATGCTCTCGCGTTGGAAGAGGGGAGATATGAGATGAAACTGGGTGTCACCAAGGGACGAATCACACCTAGTCTTATTACGATCTGTGGAATAAAATCACTTCAAATCTGCATGGAGGATCTATAGAGACATGAAGCTATTCGTACCGCTCCCCCACCCCCTCTTCTTTTGCTTTTGGTGAGCAACCAGTTATTTTTCATGTGATGGGAGTGCCAGATGTGCAGATATGTAGTGTACAGACAAAATCCACACTTCGATCTTTCTGCATAATTCTAGCAAAGTACCCTTAATTCTATACTACATACGTAAAAAGGAATAGCGGGATAAACTCCCCATTCGTCGTCAACGTAGTGCGCATGCAGAGCAGCCGGCAAATAAGTTGGTGAGGATGGGACGCTGTAGCGGCTGTTGAGCATGGCCGGCCAGAGTTGTGCGGGAGCTTGCGACATCTTGAGAAGTTCATCATACACATTGCTCACGACAGCAACAAGGACGCCACCACGGTCAGTTAACGTAGTAAACCGGGGCTGGAGAGTAGGGATATTTTGAAGCTTCCACAGATTAGAGGTCTCATATGGCGTTGCTAAATCAAGCGGATGCGATGGTCCAGTATTTCGTGTCAAGAACTTGCGGCCCCAGGTTTAGAGATCGGGGTGTGGGTCTGAAAATCCTGAGTAAACGTCTTCAAGCACCGTAATCAGGTCTTCATGTGAATTATGTTGATCATTCAACCCTTTCAACGCTAGGATCCTCAATTCTTCAAACTTCAGCTCGCATGTAAGCCTGAAGACTCGGATGTCCGTAAGGAGACCTGGCGCAGATTCGGGGTGAAGGTCTTTGATAAGAGGTGGGCCTTTACCATTGGGAGTGTGGACCCCGGCAAAACCTGGGCTGTAGTTGCGGTGGGGTAAAAAATCATAAATGGCTTTGAATACGCCGAGATCCACACCTTCCGGGATCTCCAGCCATAATCTCATTGAAAAAACTTCCTTGATGCTGGGGAAATCAGCGAATTTATCTGCTGGAGCATAAACAGGTTTGCCGACAAATATTAAACCGCTAAAATCCTTTGAAGATTCAGCTGGGTGACGCAAAAGATCCTTGAACTCTCCATCGGCATTTACGGTGTAGAAATTCCGTCCGTGTACACATTCTGGGATACTGAGTAGTGGTTCGCACGCTTTGCGATACCAGCTATCGATCTTGGATTGCTATATCGCCTTGAAATTTGCTGGGCAGTAACTGCGACCCGTTTTTGGAGGTTCCGGTCCGAAGCCACGAAGATTGTACCCGAATGGGCTGCGGGGACTGTTGTAGCCGTAGCCACGGCCGTAGCAGAAGCCTGGTTGAGAACAAGCTTGTAACCTAATAGGAAGAGCACGACGTTCATTTATGCTGGCTGCCGATAGATTCTTGATGGTATACATGATTTTACTGGAATGATTGCCGTATCTGAGACGCTTTCCTCCTTTCGGTTCGTCGCAGTGTTGAGGGCCACATGCAATAAGAAAATAGGCGTGTATCATATGGTGAAAGAGACTCACAAAAATTTGATCAAGAATTGCTTCCTTGTGGTTGTCACTATTCGGAACGATGGCAATTCGGGTGACTCGAAGGTTAGGATGATATCCGGGAATGTAGGTTGCTCCGGAGACGTCGGGACAGGCACCTTTAAATTCAAGGAATACAGCGTCCTTGAATTTGCCTGCAAACACAACCTCATCGAGGGCGTTGAATGCCTGTCAGGCAATACCTGTTTTCGGTATGCTTAGAGCGTATGAGTCCCTCGTGCCATGTGATACCGCTCGCGCTCAGCTCAAAATATCTGCAGCTATTCTTGAATTGTGCGAGTCGGCCTTCTCGTAGTAGCATAGTCTATGTTCCATCCCAGATCGCGCTTGCATTGATAGTCAGGATCCTGTAACCGTGACCGCGGAACAGATTGTGTTCGTGGACGGTTTAAATTTGCTCGCTCGACTAGTTTCTGATACCCAGTCATACAGTCTAGACTCATGTTCATAGTAACCATCAAATTCACAACCGCGATACTCGGGATAACGATAGCGGCGTGCAGAAGAGGAACGATGAGGGATCGTAATAAGAGAACGAGAATGGTTGAAAGACATGACAGGAAGCGAAAGCAATGCCCTCTGTATGCACAATTGATAACTCAAAAGTAGTTGAAGGTTGAACTGGTAGTCACCGTCCTCTTGAAAAACTTATACTACTTAGCGCACCGTTAAAGTCATTCTTCGCCTCCGTTGTGGAACTAGTATGCTCGTGTGCTATTGAACTCCATGTGCCATTTAAAAGTGTTGGAAGATGAAATTTTGAATACGTTGGTGGCGTCGAAAGATGATTGCTTGTCGCAATCACGGGGACAAGCATCGGGCTCAGCTTTCGCGGCGCCATGAAAATTCTGAAAATGTGATTTGGTACGGAAGAACGTCTGTTTGCATTGTTAGTATGGCGCAGGAATTAAAAGTGAGTCGATAATGACGTTGGAATAAGAGAAGCTGCCGCACGTATTACCATCGTTATTGTAGGCAAGGGAATGGATCCTAAGAGATTATCGTGGGACATGCACAAGGGAAAAAGATGGCCTGGCTAAAGGAGGAAAAAAAGTTATGTGGAGTAGGAACGCGGTGTTGCCATCGGGTATTTAGCCCTTGTGTCTAAAAGTGAGCGGTACCTCGAGAAGATATCATCGAACTCGGATTGCTAACTGTTGTAGGCGGGCAGACAATATCTTTTTTCAACAGGCAAAGACAAAAACAGGAAATGAAAGTCTTCATTTTGCAAAATCCAAAAGTTGTCAGACACCCCAATCCGAGCTCCAAATTACCCCAAGTAAAAAGTCATGAAATGTACAATGTCACCCGCAGTGCACCTGAAATATCAATAGCAGTGCAACTGATGGGCTGTACAACGGCAGAAACCGCACGCTAGAGAATACTTGCTCACTCCCGGTCAATGAGTTTTCCGTCGGACCTGGCCCAAACGTGATGTCCGGAAATTGCTCGTCACAAAATATAGCAACTGTTCAATGCCAAGTACATCGACACACGCCGTCAGTCATATTCAAGATGTCCAACTTGCCACTGCTGGACCTAACGTTGAACAATCGTCGTTCGCGGCTCAACTTAAACGGCCTCTAATAACCACCACTGCGCCTGTCGTAATCGTCACCAGGCCTTCCAGTCTGGCTTCTTGAATCACCATAGTGCTTCCGCCTCAACGCTGCAAGCCTCTTCTTCTTGGTGTGTGTATTGATATATGTACCGATGACAAAAGCGACGATGTTGAAAAATGGCACCCACGTCTGTTCCGGAAGGAATTTCTGCGCGAATGCGAGGGTAATTGGAGATGTGATCCAGCTGACCTTCATGACGGGCATGAAACCAGCTTTAACAGTTGCACGAACTTGATGGAAAGTTCGCGCTCCAGCGATGATCGCCATTGAAGTCAAGTAAACTGTGTTCTGCAAGGGAGAAATCTACGAAGAAAACGCGTCAGCTGGCTGCTCTACCGCATGTGCACAGCGGTTTGTCACATACAATCAAGTTGCTGACAAGGATCTGAAGAATCTTGGCCTTCAAGCTTGTCCGCCCACGGAACATTTTCTGCAGGAGAGAGATCAAGACGTGCCCTAATGGCGCGCTGATGAATGCGCCGTAGATGGCCATCTTAGGAACCCTGGAGGTGAAGTAATGTCCGTGCTTGCTTCGGTCTTGCGCGATCCACGAGGCTAGGAACTCTTGTAGACCTGCGAGCGTACCAGAGGTAAGCATCTTGGTGCGCAGTGGGTTTTCCTGGAGCTGTTTGAGATAAGCCTGCTTCGCAAGTATAGGGTTAGCATCGCATTCGGCCGACTATTCAATTGCAGTATACGTACAGCAAGGTATCCATTTGCTCCGCCTCCTTTGGTCAAGGCATTTCCGACATCGTGAATGAGATCGTGTTTGCCGCCGGGAGCTGCTGTCGTCGTTTGGATCGTCTCCTTCTCGAATTTGACCGACATGGCGACCGAGGGACTTCAATCACGTAGCCACGCTGCCGAAGGTTTGGGTATCGTGTTTCATCTGAATTTGACCCGCATGGCGACCGAGGGACTTCAATCACGTAGCCACGGTCGCAGATATCGGGGAAGCGCGTGGAGGGTGTTTGTAGTACGGTGGTAGTGGCGGGAAGAGACGTCGGCAAGGAAATGAGAGATGGAGCTGACGATGGAGGTTGGGAACTAGCTGTGTTTGTTGTTCGCTCTCCTCCCTCGGATGCCGCCGAAAAAGTCTAGCGGCTTGCTAGGTTCGCTCGCGATTGTGCAGTCGAGGGGAGACGAGAGCCGGCCCACTACTTGAGCACCCAAGTCAGATCTTTCTTTGCAACGTTGCTAGTGCTGAAGACTCTGCAAGACGGAAGACTCGGGCAGGAGAGAGGACCGCCCAGCGCTGCAAGCCGATGATTCCAGCCAAGGGTATTTCCACAACAAATGAGTAGTATCCTTCGCACAGCGCCGCGATCCGCGAGCGGGAGGGGCGATCAGCCTCAGTATGCTAACCTAAGAAGGTAGATAGGCGAGGTTAATAGACGTTCAAATGATGGATGAGGACGCAGGCCGGTGGAGAGCTCCCTTGCTTGATGGCCTTCCCACGAGGCAGAAGCACGTACTATAGATCAGAACGTGGCGCAAGGAGGCCGCCCATCAAGACCCCAAACTTGGGATTTTATAAACGGATAGAGTATACTACTCGGCAACAAGCGCTATCGGTGAATATCAAAGGAATGGGAGAGCGGTATTTGAGCAAAGCAGGCAGTTTCACTTCATTCACAGTACCAGCGCCCGCCAAGATATCAATGTCCTCACCAACGCTTCTCTGTTTTGCACTTGTAAACGCACAACTTCATCCGCATTGTCCCCGAAAATTATTACCACTTACCTATGGGATTATATCGGGCCTTTTCTTGTTCCACGGTTCGTCCTAGCACATTTTAGTTCCTTTGCTGCCTCGTCCCATTTTAGTTCCTTTGCAATCGTTTTATCTTCTGTCAACCTCTTGACAAACTCTACGCAGCGACGTACCACCTGCCTACCTTCTTGTGACGACCTCACTTAGCGAAGGCTTCAAATTCAATGCGCAGACGAAGTAGATCTCCGCTCATTTATGAGAAACCTTCAGTTGAAGACACCAATGTCCCCAAACAGTGGATTCTCACTATGAAGGTAGGTGCAATTCCTCTAAATATATCCTAGCGATATAGGTCCAGCATTTCATTCCAACTATACTTCGTGAAAAGAGGTCTGTAGCGTGTGTGACTCATATATGACTGTCTTGAGCAGTTCTCCGCTGCTTGCTCACAAGACCTAATGAGCAAACAAGCCATCAGGTTTAAAGTGCTCTGCGCAAGCTAACGCTTTATCTGCAGGATCGTACACCAGTACTGCGACATGCCATCGCGGAACCAAACTGCACTCACATCGACATGGATAGACTGTTTGGACATCATCAATGCCAATTGTGCTTGATATTTCCTGCATTAGGATGGGTCTATGTTTGTCGACAAGACAGCTATCAACAGGGCACGGCTATATCCGTTCCTACTAAAACTCCCGTGGAACTCAAATTGAACAGCCAATCACTACTGCGGGCAGAGCTTCAAGCCATTGGACTTAGCAACTCAGTCATTGAAGCAGCCGAGAAGGACTTCTACACGCTAGAGCAACTTGAGATACTCAAGTTTCAAAAGTTGCATCTGAAGCAGGTGATTTCCCTTGCGGTGCAAGGCTTCTCAAACAATAAGTGCTCAACACCCATCACCAAGTCCTCCGAGAACAACCCGCCTGTTACCAACATTGGTGGCGCAAGCGTCAGCGTGACAAAAAGTGATAGCGTCAATAACCGCTCGGTCGAAACTCCTGAACATTCAACAAAGAAACTCAAGCTTAAGCATAAGACCCAGCTCGCTCCGCCGTGCACGTTCAAAGCCTGTCACACCTGTCGTCCCTATTATAAGGATCGGATCTATATATCGTTTGGGGCCGTATTCGCCGGGGAAACTGCGCCATTGACGGCCCAAGACGCCGCGGCACTTCCAATCGGCAACGTGAATGTGCTAAGGAACATCGGCCTTCGGCAGCCGCCTCGAAAACATCTGCTCACGGACGAATCTGCCGAGGTCTTTTCTGGTAGCGCCAGTCAATTCACGACCCAGACTACCCAATCGGAACGCGATGACTTAAGTCGCATCAGACAATCTGCTAGGAACTTCTATCCCTTAACCCGTTGGGGTCCTTAGAGAATTCGCTACTGGATTTGACTGGGCACCTGCATTAAACCGGGTTCTCCGATTGGCTGGTCCCTTATCGATAACCGTAGGACCCAAATCAACGGGTTAAGGGATAAGCTTGGCTCAAGAAGCCTAACCGAGCTTCTGAACGAGTTTCAGATGGCCGGGCTTCGAAAGAGCTTGAAGAGTGCTTTCCATAACGTGTTCAGGACAGGCCGAGAATCGTCTTCCGAAGGCTCAAACATCACTTTACCACTTTCCGGTACCGGCAAGCATCGAAAGCTCGACCAAAACGTAGGCGAATTCGACTTGGGCTTACTCAAGAGGATCCGGAGCGTCAGGAGGAGGGCTTTGGAAGTTGCACGAAATGGCTCGATGCCCATTGTGGAAGTCGTGGAAGGTAATGAAGAGGACTACGTGGCCGAGGCAAACGGTGATTCGCTCGACAGCTCTGAAGATTCTTCCGACTACTCCGCCTACTCTGGTTTGTCTGAAGGAAGCGAAGTCGAGGTCGATGGCGGTGTTGCGTTGACTGAGGAAGCAGTTGAGATGCATACCCCAGACATCATTACGCAAGTTTGAGATATCAACGCAACCCAAAAAGTGCTACGAAGCCTGTTCACAGATGGTAGAGCTCATAGGATCGCCCCCGATAACGCTATATTCTCACTGAGATAAGCCGACTTGGTTGATGTACCATACTTTGTTCCACGGACTATGCATAATAAGTTACATCCCAGTCGGGTATGTTGTTGCCATTGGAAACTTTCGGCTAAACGTGTCCCCGCCGCGATGTCTCGGATTATTTGCATTATCGGGCGTCACAACTGGCCGTGGTCTACATTCGGCCATATTTCGTTTTAAGCGACACTTTACGTATGTATCTGAGGATTAGCATGCGCATCGTGAGGCCTTATCTAGAGAAAGCTAGCTGTCCAGTCTTCACGAAGACTTTTGTATTCATAAGAATAAATACAAGTATAACATTACATGATCTCTCTAAATACTCAGCCTCTATGTACGCAGATTCCTGGTATCATTCTCCCAATCTTGACTCTTCAATTCCCTCCCCTGAGAATTATTTCTTAAGCCGTATGCCTCCACTCCTCCCTCAACGCTACTGCTCCGGCCACCATACCCAAAAACCCCACCCAGGCATCACCCACCACGCCCTCCTCAACACTCCAGTGCACCGTCAGCGGTGCATATGCCATATTCGACACCGCATTGCACCACCATATCCGGTCCTCTTTCCTCCTCTCCTCTCGGCTCAACTTCTCTTCCTTCTCCCCATCCCCAACACCCTTCCCCTCATCCTCCTCCCTCCTCCGATAATACCACAGCGCACCGAGCCTCACGCCCTCAAGCCCCACATGCGCCGCCCAAAACCGACAACTCCACACCCACCACCTAGCCTGCCTCTTTGCGCCCACCTCACCGCTCCACCCCGCCGTATTCAGCACGCCCTTCGACGCGAGATAGGCCCCGTTCTCCAGCGCCTGGTACGCCGCGCACGCCGCTACCTGACCCCACGTCACGGCGCGCAGCAGCTTCTCTTTCCGTCCCGCGCCGGCTGCTAGCGGTGTTGTCCAGGTCCGGCGGCCCCAGGAGTAGATGCCGAACAGGCCCCACAGACGCACGAAGATGCGGTAGTCGGAGATGAGGTCCGCGAGGGCTTTCGAGCTGGTGGTCGCGTGCGCGAGCAGCTGCGTCGAGGGCGGCGCGGGGAAGGTCGTTATCAGTGTTTCGCCAGGCAGCAGGGCTTCAGATGCCTTTGAGGCGATGGAGGTGGCGAGAGATGTCAGGCGTGCGGTGAGGGCGTGGTTGAGGAGGGAGTGCAGCAGCGTGAGCGTGTAGCTAAGGGTGCAGAGGAGCGAATCGGTGCCCGAAGGTGTGGAGAAAAGGCGTGAGAGGCGCAGGAGGAGGCTGTCGGAGGATTTAGCAGCTGTGAGGAGGCGTTGAATGGGGAGGATATGGAGGGCTCGCATGCGGGGGGGTGATTTAGGTAGTGGAGATGAGGGCTCGGCTTCTGGTGGGGAGGTTTCAGGAGGTGGGGGTTCGGTGGAGGGGATTGTTGTTGTGGACGGTTGGTCGGGTGAGGACTCCATCGTGTGTGAGGACAGTGGAAGTTTTGAATTGGATGTGTGGGAGAACTCTGTGAGGAAGGGTGATGGATATATCCAATCTGGTGTTTATCGTGATGCAAAATGACGCCGATAAGCCGAGGTTGGACATTCTTTCCCGGCGATCTCACGTGCCGTAACTTCAGCGGCTACGTAGATATCCCTTGGCTGGTGTCCGGAGCTTATCGATAATTGGTTGAACCGTGCACGAGAACACCAAAAACTACGCAGGACACAGCCACCTGATTGACTGATCCTTATCGATAGCTTCTCAAACCAGCGGGTTAATGGATAACCGTAGCTTATGGGCTTTTGACGGTTTGGAACATCAAAACTAATGCCTCAAATGCTCAATTACAAACATTTTCTTAATAAAAGCCATCACGCAGCATTATCTACGGTATTAATAAATTGAAGCTTTAGTTTTATATAATCAAGGCCTTTGAGTGAGCCGTTGCTGCCGCAGCTTGTTATCTCATAAATCCGACGCTCCGCAGAAGATTCGGGCGACACGGGGTAATGCACGGACGCTGAAAAACTCCTAAGAGCATACTAACTCCTGCCAAATCCCGCACTTAATTTAGCCCCCTGTATCCCCCTATTATCCAGTAAATCTTCTATAAAGCGTCTAAGGGCTTATAAGCGTCGCTTTATATAAGGGATATTTTATCCCTTACTAGAATAAACGCAGCCACCTCGCGTAGCGAGGTTGTGAGTCTCGCTGTTGTGACGTTAGGTGATAGTCACGCAATGTAGATTTATATAATTATATAATATATTAACAATAGCCATTCACATAGAACCCTCCAGCGCTAACCTACTACCTTAATTAGTTAACTAAACTCATATTACAGAATTTGCCATCTCACAACTATATGGCTGGAGCGGGTCGGCCGTCCTCCCTACTAGCGGTGGCAACGTTAAGGGTCAAATCATCATTACAGTTTAATGGCACTTATGGACTGGCCTACTTAACCACGTGACGTTGAGTCGTTGAAGCTCAGCCACTGTATACTGCCTCCAACCCCGTTATTATCACCAAACTCATTCCTTTAAGCGTTCTTCCATAAACGTGCCACCCAGGACAGTCGGAGTTCTTTGACTGCTCGACACGTACACGTCTTGCTATATCTACTCTGTCTCCGAATCGAAACAAAAACTAGTACTTCACAAGGGTAGGGCCAGAACGGGTGGGACCTTTATACTGCCCCACGTTCTTCCATTGAATCTACAAGCCAGCACGGTCGCTCAAGCTGTGCACATCTTGCCTACATCTATTCGTATGATTTCCTTAGCTAGAGCTCTCCAACAACCCTCTCCTCATGCGTCTTTTGCGGCTTGAAAATGGCAAGAACTTCACAATCTAAAAGCTCAAGAGAACAATTGCTATTGCTTAAACCAAGCTCCTCCAGGAACTTACGCCAGATAATCAACATATCAATTCCCACAAACATACTCATATATCTTAAGCAAGGTATCAACATACAAGTATTTACTACTATGGTCCGTTCCACTCATATCAATTAATAACCTTGCTCTTCCACCTTCCAACCGCTCCTCTAAAGGCAAAGATTTATCCCTCCACATTTCTAACCCATTTTCATAAGTAATGCCTCGATAGGTCCTAGCGGTAATCCACTGGACATCAAGTGAATACCCCGACCGGAACTTCTCAATAATTGATCGAAATCGACTATCGCCCTAATGGTCCCGCATAGACACCACTTCCTCAAGCGTACTCTTCAAATCCCTCTTGAAGTCCTCTCCATGCTGACTCAATACCTCATCAACCCGAGACGAGCGCACAGCACCCAACTAACATCCGTGAGCGTGACGATGGCCCGGTCGTTGAGTATATAGGCAAACTGCAAATATCAATATCAAAAAAAAAAGAGCAGTAACAACACCATAGTCATACCTTTACCCCCCAACCCGTTAGTCCTCTCCTCCAACACACTCAAACGCGAGAGGGCCGCATCAAATTGCTCGCGAGTGATGTAGGTAGACGCCATAATATATATTCAAAGGCGTACGAGTGCTTCAAGACGCGTGTACACATGGAAGGGAAATAAGAGAAGAGGAGGAGAGGAGAAAGATCCCCCCTATTACCCCTCCCCAAAAAAAGACACATCACCACGATCCTCAACACCAATTAAACAACTTGCCGAAACACAACAGACTTACAACAGAAAATACACGTCACCACAACTCTCGGCGACACCAATCAAGAACGTGCCTTCCATGGGTCCCATTGTGGTTCCCGCCGTGGGTCCCGTTTCCACAGCTCGGTTTCGCATCTCGCTCCTCTTCCGAGACCCTTGTCGCAAGAACGAGAATGAAGGAAAATGGTAGATGTCAAGGATGTGAAGAGGACAGGCCCATCATTGGCGCTGAGGATTATTGTCGATCCAGATCGGGTTTTGAATCGGGTTTCCTTACCACCGTCTTACTACTGTCTCGGTCAGCGACTCGGTCATCGACGTAGTCTACTGCCCCTTCTTCCTTATGTATATATAGAGGCTATAGAGCCACATTCAATAGACAGACTCCTCACTCTTTACTTACTCATCGGTGCACGGACTACCGATCGACAATTATCTTATTTGAGAAGAAGCACAGCTGTTTCAAGGTCTCCACAAACCTCTCCAGATCATCAAATCTAGCAATGTTCTGGCGGCAATTATACCCGTGAAACGGTCCTCAGTGCCGTTAGCCCACCACCACCGATTGTCTAGGTACCCGTGCACCCTGTAGAAACTAGGCAGATTTGGACTGCGGAAGCGAGACCATGGCTACGGCGATATATTCGGGCGTGACCCGCGCTTTATCTTTCCTAGCCGGTTTACAATTTATAGGATAAATTAGCGGTGTTTCTAGCGCATAAACTCGCCTAAAGCTCTCTACAGTTTGTCTACGATAGCAGGGAGGGCGGCCGACCCGCTTTGGCTACACCCTTGTGAGGATCTACTTTTTATCGGTAGGGGGCGTACTTAGGCAGTCTCTTTGTTGACTCAGCATGCTCAGACTAAGAACCCGATAAATATCCGCTGCGCGGATTATCGAATATCCACAAGCTAACCTATTTGGTCGATCTATCTGTTTCTTGGTCTGGGCCACTTTAATAGGCTTTTAGAAGCCGAGCCGCTCTGTTTGTATAAGGCAAACTATTAACTTTAACGAAATTAATGTAAGTAACCGCTATGTCTATTATCCTGTAAATACCTATATTAAAATCGCCTTAATTAGCTCTCTAATTAATAGATTTTTTAGAACTAACTACTAGCTATAGGTGTATCTAAAAGGCGTTAAAGAAACCCCTTTACTTTATCTAGCAGGAGCCAGTCTTCTTAAGCTTTTAATAATAAACTACCCTCTCCATCAACTAATACTGCTAGAGGATTAAGAGATATAACGGATATAGTACCTAAGGGTATTAGCGGTCTTGTCTTACCCTTATTATCTCCCCTATTACTATCCTTAGCTTAAATGCGGTCCTTAATAGCCTACTTACCGCTACTAAACTATATAGATCCCTAAGAGGATAAAGAAGTAGGAGTTAATAAAATATCTACAATATCCGCAATATCCGCTAAAAGGATATCCACAGCAAAGAAGGTCTAGGTAATTATTAACTATTTTAGGCTATAGTGGATATCTATAGAAGACCTAGCGCTTAAATAGATTATAATAGCTAAAGGTTTACGTAAGGTACTAAAGAAGAAAAGAGTAAAGGAGCTCCTTAGTAAACTTCTAGAGGATGCTAATATCCTAAATATCTATACTAAAGAGATAGAGAAACGCGGTATAGTAGGTACTAGTATTACTCTTACTATTTAGGGAGAGCTTAAAGAACTAAGGGAGAAAGAGTTACTATTTAGCGGCTTTAACTAATTGTGAGATAAGGATATAGATAGGGAGTCTAATAATAGAACAATAGGTATATTGTATAGACAGAGACAAATCCTTAAGGGAAAAGGAGGAGTCTGTGTATAAGGTAGGAAGGGTTTTCCCTAGGTACGTATAGAGCACGTGCCTTATGGGCGAGTCACCCCTAGGTTATTTTAGGGTCGCCTATACCTTATAGCTATATAACTATCTACTTAGGTTTCACCTAATAATGCCCCCCCCTTTAAAAAGAGTTGTCCCCGATCCTTTATATACTTAAGCCTTAATAAAACCCCATAAAAAACCTTAGTAAGGAAAAAATTTAGAGGGGAAAAAGCGTCTTAATTTTGCGTATAGAGGGATAGGTAGTACATATACGCGGCGCGAAGATATTAAGGAACTTTAACCGGCGGTCGAAGTTGTCTAATTAGTTAGATTTACCTTACTAAGACTCCCCCACATTTAACCGAGCTAGTAGTGATTTTATATACCCAGTATAGAAAATCCTAATTAGTCTATTTAATAGGTAGAGCTAGTAGAGCTTAATACCGTCGCCTAAATTTAGTAGACCAGAAATATTCTAAAAGCTTACTTGCGTAGGCAGGTTGCTAGTACCTCACGGGTTAGTTATAAGTTATTCATATATAGCTAGATTTATAGATGGTAAGGCTATATACCTATTAAATCCGCTACTAACCCTGATTTAGCCTTACGCTATACTAGCATAGCGCTATATATACTTCGCGGGTAGGTTATAGGTTACTTATATACAGCCAGGTTTAGGACGGCAAGGCTATATACCTATTAAATCTGCCGCTAACCTATGCTTTAGCCTTACGCGTTATCTATATAGCATATATATAAAATAGTATAAGTTATTAGTACAAGTTACCACTAGCGGGTCACTAGTAGGTCGTGGACCCCGGTTAAATAGACCCTAGTTATAAATAGGCTTATTCTCTAATATATAAGTAATCTGCTTAGCTAGTATAGAGTAATAGACTAAGTCTAGGAAGGGTGCTTTTTAAATTAAGCTTCGTTGCCGGTATACGCCGTAGCTTTATTTATAAGTCACTAGTATCGCCAGGTTGCGTTAGAGTATAGTTTATATAAAATATTAATAAATTAAAACTTCACCCTATATATACGCCGTAGTTCTTATAGCAATTATTACTTATTCTTTAATCCCTTAGGACGTCCTCTACTCCGCTTTAATACAGGTTATATTTTAATAATAGCGCTTACTTTTCGCCTACGCTTTAGCTATAAGGCTAGGATATCCCGCTTACGGTACTTATCTAGCAGTTATTAACAATTCTTAAGTTCTGTCTTATATTTCCATTTATTATACTTATTTAGCTATCCTAGCTATTTAATAAGGTACTGCGGTTATCTAGTACAATCCTAGTAGGTAACGATTACTTCTACTTCCTAGCTGCCTTCTTTAAGCTCTTTTACTACCGGGGGTTAAAACCTAGGGCGTAACCTATTGTTACGGCACTGACGCGCGTAACCTGGATAGGGCCTAGTCAGGGGGGTTCGCTTACGTCTTGGCTCCATATATATAGACGTGTCCTTTCCATGACCTTCTTCTTCTCCTTATCTTAATATCCGGGTCAATAGACTACTAATTATACAGGCTTGCATACGTTCTACGGCGCTCGTGCCTCGATTAACTAAGTCGCTGTAACATTATATCAAGATCCCTTAACCGATCGCAGGCTGTTGTATCCCAGGTTAAAGAAGCCCTATAGCCTAGGGTAGTTGATGGGTAACGGAGCCCTATATACTAGTAGGTAAGGAAGGAGAGCCTAACTTCTATAACAAAGAAGGCAGGAGACGCACACTCTAAGACAAAGCAGGATCATTGTCATTGAAGTCCTGTGGTGGCTGGGTATGGAATCCCTACACCGTGCAGGCACCCTCATTAAAGTCCTACACCGTGTAGGCACCCCTCATGTTCGATTCTTTTTTTTCTCTTCTCTCTACCTAACGGCCGCCTATGCTATGGGGAAGCACGTGCCGAGCGGTAACCTCTTTCCGACCGTACGATCTCGTCGACCGACCGAGCAACGCGTATATCTGTCAACCGAACGCGTACACCTACCGACCAATCAATCGATCGAACGACAACCCTTTAAACGACCACCGTACGTCTCTATCGGACGCTTGCACCGTACTACTACCTAAATAGTCCTTTTTAATGGATACTAAGCTACGTATACTGTGAGGAACGAAATCGGTTNATACTGAGACTAGTGCTATACACTGGCTGCGAAGAACGACCCCGACTGATACTAAGTTGTACAAGCTGCGAGGAACGAAATCACTAGGACTATCAACGCTGGCATCACTCTGCTATTAACTACCGATCGTGCCGATATGCATACGATCCATATACTCGACAACAGTAGCGCTAATACGCCTGCTACTACGACCTAACTACAACTGTGCCGATACGCCTACAGTCTTCTAACCGTACGATCGTGCCGTTACGCCTGCGATCTACGACTTCCGCTTATATCGTACTGCTATAACAAACGACTGCCCTGCCACAGTCGACGAGACCAATCAATAGCCCGAGCTCTACGTTTAACCTACTATCACAAGACAACCGATAGACGAGCTCTGTGCTCGACCACTATCGTTACCGCCGCTAGTACCGTACTACTACCCAAACACAGCTGCTCCTACCTGCAGCTAAACCTTAATTCGACCACTACTGCTCTGCCTGCAGCATCTCATCGACTACTACTGCCCCACCTGCAGCAAATAACTACAACTGTACAAGAGGTAGAAGACAAGCGCCTAAGAATAAAGCTTGAGGGCAAGCTTTTTTGAAGGGGGGGGTAATGTTACGGCACTAACGCGCGTAACCTGGATAGGGCCTAGTCAGGGGGGTTCGCTTACGTCTTGGCTCCATGTATATAGACGTGTCCTTTCCACNACCTTCTTCTTCTCCTTATCTTAATATCCGGGTTAATAGACTACCAATTGTATAGGCTTGCATACGTTCTACGGCGCTTATGCCTCGATTGACTGAGTCGCTGTGACACCTATAAGGCTCTAGTAAGGAGACATAGAAGACTAGGTAGAGCCGTACTATAGTAAATAGGAGCTCTAGCTTATATACTTGCTGCCCTACGCGCTCTAGGATTTAAAACGGTCCTATAAACTTATAGTTAAGCTTTTTATAGGGACGTTTCGTGCGGATGTTCTTAGAGGAGAATAGGACTTATTTACCGACGGCGAAATGCTTAGCTAGGTGGTGACGATTGTAGTATTTTACCTAAAGCTGTTAGGCGTACATTATTAACGCCGTCGCTACCTTACGTATAAGGCGCAGGCGTTATAGATACGTCTCTATAAATTTAATATTTGTTAACTTAGACCCCTCCCTACCTTATTAGGCGTCTTAGACGCCGTCTAGGACTCCGTCTAGGACGTTTAGCAGCTAGCTATAGGCGAGCTTAATAGGGGAACGCTTTATTATAGTATAGACCTTAAAGTTATAGACAAAGGCTATTTCTTTAAGTAGGGAGGCCCAATTAGACTGTTCCTAGTTTGTAAATATGCGTAGGTATACCTTAAGCTCCTAGTTCTAACGCTCTGTTTAACTATCTATTTGCAGGTAAAATGCGGTATTAAGTTTACGTTAAACATAGAGATAGTAGCATATAGTGCTTTAGTACTCGCTTATAAATACACTACCCCTATTAAAGATAATATTATCTAGAGGCCCTATTTATATAAAGACTCTAAATAAGAGTTCTATAAGTTACGTAGCATTAATTATCTTATATACTAGATAGTAGCGCACTAGCTTTATAAAACGGTCTATAAGGATAAGGACGGAGTTATACTCTACGCTTGTGACGGCTCGAACCATTGAACAAATGTCTTAACGTAGACTTGAACAAATGCTTCTGACACGAAGCGAACGAATGCTGTATTACGAAGATATCAAGGTGAGGAGCAAGAGAAGGTGGTGAGGCCACGTCTATATACACACGCCAAGTCTTAAGCGAACCCCTGACTAGGTGACGCGCTCCAGCGCCGTCACAACGCTATTAGAAGTCTTAAACTCTAGAAGATCTATAATAAAGTTAAGTAAATAATGCCACTAGGCTTGGGTGGGGGCCTAAAGAGGCTATAGCTTACCATAAGGTTTATAGCGGCGCGATTTAAAGCGTTAGTAGGCATTATAATTATCTAGGTATTTACAGAGGTCCTAGGTAAGGCTATTCTAAGTATACTTTCGCATAATTACCTTAAAAGTACGGTTAAAACTATAGTAGCCGCCTATAGGATCGTCATGATTCCGCTTAAGGATCTCCTATTATAATAGTATACAATTTAGCACCTAGACCTTGTTATTTTACCTTAGGAGTCCTTAATTATTAAGGGTATAATCCTTATTACTAGCAGGAACTTATTTTTAGGTTAACTAATTATATATAAAGCGTGTAAAGGCGTCCCTTTTTTATACTTTATAAATAAAATTAACTAGTGACTTAGGGGGTTATTCCGTAAACGCCGTTTTAGCTAAAGCAGCTACTACTACTTCTTGCTATAGCACGAGACTCTACGCAAAGTCGGTGCTAGTAAAGTAACGTATAATATATAGGTAACTCACTAGGTTATCGCGGGGGACTATAGCCTAGGCTAAGGGGTCTTCCCTAGGGTTAAGCGCTATTAGATTAGTTAGAGTAGTCTTAAAGAAAATAGCAGGACGCTCTAGTCCGCCGGCGCCAAGTTCGCAAGGGTCGCTCGTATACTGCACGCATACTACTTACTAGTTTAGTATAGTAGCACTAGTGCCGCCCACAAGGCCTATAACCCGTAACTTTTGCTATAATATAGACAGTATAGCATTAAGGATTATCCTCTTACTGCTATCTTTAAAGCCTTTAGTATAATCTAGGCGCCGGGATAGTATATTAGTAGGATTTACTTTACCTAGCTTATATTTAATCTTAAAATCAAACTTAGCTAGTTCCTTAGCATACTAGGCCTAGTAAGTAGATAAGCTCTTAGTGGTTATAAAGTACCTAAGATTATTATAATTATAGAGCACGCGCGTTACATACGCGGCGTATTTAAGGTAATGGCGCCACGTCTTAAAGCATTGCACTATAGCGAGTAGTTCTTTGTTATATATATTATACTATACTTCTAGGCTAATAAGCTTCTAACTATAATAAGTAATTAGGTACTAGTAGAATTAATCTCCCTACCCTAAAGGCTATAGAAGTATACCACTATAGGTATAGTTAGAAGCGTTAGTAATTACCATTAGGGGTAAATTAGGGTTAAAGTGGCGAAGTAGAGAAGCTTATATAAACGCAGCGCGTAGCTTACAAAACGCCTACTACGCGTCATTGGGCTAGAACTAGGGTTAATACCATTTAGTAGGCCCTTTTAACTTACGCTTCTTCTTCTTCTCCCTATTTAATGTTGGGTTGCGATATACCTATACAAAATATACGTATAGGGGGTATACGGTATCTAAGTAGTTCTAGATAAATCGCCTATAAAAGTTAGCGAAGCTAAGGAAGACCTAGATGTCTCTATAGGACTTAGGCTTAGGCTATTCCTTAATAGCTTTTACGCGGTTAGGGTCCATTATAATACCCCTAGGGGTAATAATAAAGCCTAGAAACTTAACATTCTTAGTATAAAAGATATATTTTAATAGCTTGGCGTATAGGCCCTAAGCGTAAAGCTGTCGCAGTACCTGCTTAATATACTTAACATGCTTATCCTCGTCATTTAAGTAGATAAGAATATTATCTAGGTAAACTATATAGATAGTATCCACTAGGGTTTCTAAAGCTTTATAAATATAGCTCTAGAAAGTTATAGGGGCGTTAGTAAGACTAAAGGGCATTACTAGGTACTTAAAGTAACTATAGCGTATCTTAAATATAGTCTTCTATTTGTCTCCCTTTTTAATATAAATCCTATAATACGTATTATAAAGATCTAGCTTTGTAAATATCTTCGCATAGCTAAGCCTATTAAAGAGCTCGCTAACCAGCGGTAGAGGGTACCAATTTTTAATTATAATCTTATTTAGGCGTCTATAGTCAACGTATAGCCGTATTATACCGTCTACTTTTAGTATAAAGAGGATAGGCGCTCTAATAGGCGACTTGCTAGGCCTAATCTAGCCCTTCTTAAGAGCACTATCTAGGTACTTTTATAAAATCTATAACTCTTTCTGTAAGAGGTTATAGAGGGGTATTTACGGTAGCGTCTTACCTTCTTCTAAGTTAATTGCATAGTTATACTTAGAGTTCTACGGTAGCATGCTTGCTAGCTTATTAAAGAAGACATTAATTTCCTCCTTATATACATCTGGTAGGCTAGGGGCTACGGAGGTTAAAGCGACTATTACGTAGTAGTATGCTTTCGGGAGCTAGTAAAGAGAAGGGTACAGCCAATATGCGTTTCGTAGGTATACTCGCATAGAGAGTATATATAGCTCTACTGTAGTATACTTAATAGTTTCGGGGTTTTAATCACCTCCCCCTTATATATAGGTAATCTGCGCTAGCACCGGAGGGTCTCTACGGGTACTCGCTACTAGTGATGGTAGGTCCTCTACTATGTTTATAACCGGTATCTTTACGTCCAGAGGGTCTGTATAGGTACTCGCTGCTAGTAACAATAGGTCCTCTATTGTGTTTACAACTGGCGTAAAGAAAGAGTCTTCTAGCTATAGTAAATAGACTATTTTACTAGCCTTAATATCTACTAGGAGAGTGTTAAGGGTGACTATCTAGAGGTGTTTAGGGTCTAAAGTACCCTAGATAAACTATTTAGAACGGAAGCTAATTAATAGATCTGCTTCCGTAAGCTAATCCCATCTAAAAACTATATTATAACTATTAAATAAGCCGCCCTAAAAGGTCTGCGGGCTAATAGTGCAAAAGGTACCCTAGGAGTCGCTAGTGGTAACCGTTAGATTATAAGTATCCTAGATTATTATCTAGTTACTATTAAGGAAATATATAATAGGTTTACGTAAATATAGCGCGTAGCGTATAGGCAGGTTAAACCTATGGACGACATCTTAATTAATAAGGTTAATTTAGTAACTATTATTGTATAAAGTATGTAGGCGGACTTCGCCCTAGGGCGTATCTATTACAATATATACCATAATACGTTTCTTTTCTCCCTCTATATTAGGCCCTAGTTATAGTTAAGAGAGATACGCTACTAGGGCTTTAGGTTTTCCGAAGCCCAAGCTAACTTCTCTTTAGCCTACTTCTAGTGTTCCTTATAGTGGCCGCCTATAGTTCTTTAACTTACCTGCGTAGCACTAGCGTCCGGGGGGTCCCCTAAGCCATCTAGCTTTTAGGTAATCTCCCTAGGAGTTTACTTAGAAAAGCATCGCCCTTTTTAGGTTTTATTTCCTAAGCCTAAGTTTATAGAGCCTATACTGCGACCGCGCTTTATATATAATAATTTGCCACTACTACTTACGTAATCTTCCGCAAGCTTTATAGTATTAAGCAATTACTCTACACGGTAGATTTCGTTAAAGAGGTCTTTAGCGGTTCTTACCTATTAGGCAAAGTTCTGGCGGAAGAGCTCTGCTTATAGGTAGGCTAGAAGATATAAGAACTAAAAGTCTACCTATTGTTTAGGATTAATAAAAGGGGTATATAAAAAGAGGTCCTCTAAGCTACGTATACGGGCTAGAAAGACATTAAACCTCTAGTTCTCCTTTATAATAGCCGTATAGTATATTATAGCGTTATTAAAGCGTCTTACTATGGGGTTCCTAATCTAGTCTTAGACTATAGTCTTAAATTCGTCCTATAGTAAAGGACCCTTATCCTTAGTGCCTAACCGGCGATAAACTAGTTAGGTAATTATCTTCTCTTTTATAAGACCTTTAATAGCCTAGCGCGTGCGTCGCTTATAGTTATAGTTAGCGTTATTAACATTAATCGGTTCTTAACTGCGGCAATCTACCGGTTAAAATGCTGTTAAGTAGTACCGCTAATATTGGGTAGTAACTTCTTAACTAGGGCGTTAAGATTTGTTCGGCGTATACGTTCGCCATATAACTTATACTCTTTACTAAAGAGGCGACAAAAGGGCTTTATTAAATTAATAATGCTCTATAAGTTAGCTATTTTCTTAACCAGCTTATCTAGCTCCTTTATATTAGCGGTATTAGGTAGGACGCTAGTAACCTTACTAAGCTTCTGTTAAGCCTAGGTATATAAGTTAAACTAGTCTCTAGCGTTTATAAATATCTAATTGTTTTAAGATTTAAAAAATGGCTCTAATGCTACTAGTATACTTCTAGCGGTTTCGTCTACACTAAATCCTAAGGTATTCTGCGGTTATATTGCTAGCGTATTACCGTTAGGTGCAGGCGTCGGTTTTCTTTTTAGAGGCATTATAGAAAAATTAAACCGGCTATCCTCCTAAGGGGATTAGTAAGGATTTGAATATAAGGTAAGAATGTAGATAGGGAGTCTAATAATAGAATAATAGGTATATTATATAGACAGAGACGAATCCTTAAGGGAAAAGGAGGAGTCTATGTGCGAGGTAGGAAGGGTTTCCCTAGGCACGTATAGAGCACGTACCTTACGGGTAAGTTACCCCTGGGTTGCCCTAGGGTCGCCTATACCTTACGGCTATATAACTATCTACTTAGGTTTTACCTAACACCAATATACGGATATTAAGTAGCTTAACCTTAGGCAGTACTATTAAGCCGTAAAGACTTACGCACCTATACTAGAGTATGTAATTATAGCATATTAAAAGGGTTAACGCAAATGTTCTCTATATAAAGGCTATGCGGTTTTAATAGCTTCTATACTTATATTTAGCCTTTTATAAAACTCTATAAATTATATCCTACGGCTATTAGGGATATATCTCTAAGCTAATAGTATTAAGCGCCGCGTACTTTCTGTACTCTATAGGCTTAGATTAATTAATAGTTATACTACTTTAAATTAGCAAAAGGAGCGGGTAGCCTAGGAGTTAGGGTTTAGCCTATAATCTCCGCGGTATAGATATACACTAACCTATATATAGGTAAAAATCCGCTTAATAGGTGCGGCTTCTAATATAATTATCGTCTATAATAACTTTAACTACCTCTAATGAGTTTAATATTAAATACTTAGGAATACTAGGACGTTCTATTCGCGTATAACTAGTAAGCTTGTCTTTAGCATATATATACCTAATAGTAGGCTTTAATAAAGTATACTTTATGCGGATATCCTAATTGGGTTCTTAAATATTATAAGGGCTCTAGGTAATCTATAAAATAAAATATAAAAGCAGATTTTAATAGCTTTAATCTATAAAGCTATTATTTAAGCGTACCTAGCCTTAATATATTACTTAGTAAAAACCTACAGTTTAAACATCTATATATGCCTACTATTAATATAATACCCGCTGTATAGACACTTAGGCTTAACCTAGGACCTATTATAACTAAAGAGGCTTTTATATCTAAAACCTATAAGGTATTAGACGATATATTTCTCTATTAAATAAATCTATAACGCACTAATAAAGTATTTTAAAAGCGACTGATTCTAATCTATAGTAATTAAAAGACTGTAAAGCTTATTTGGTTATATTAGGGAGAATATACTAAGTTAATATTCGCCTATAATAGCCTATATTGGGCTTTGCCTATTCTAGCTCTTTGGCACCTAAAGCTAAACTACCTATATATAGTTATACAGTATTACTATAGTGGCGAGAAATCAGCCTAAGAGTACCCTATACTATATACCTATATAAACCACCTAGTTTAAAGGAATATCCTAGCTAAACGCGCACTGTTTTATTATATAGAGGAGCTAATTCTCTATAGCTTTAACGCTTATATTATAGTATTACTCTATACTTAGATTAAGGACTCCTGTAATACTAAGTCACCTATAGATATTAAGTGGTACCGTAAGAGTCTATCTCCGTAATATCTATTAGCGGTAGTTAAGGATATCTGTATAGCTATTTTCGGTTAAGAAGTCTCTTAGGCGGCTAACTATACTAGCTAGCCTATAGAACCGCAGTAAAAGGGTTACCCTAAGCAGGCTAGTAGTGCTATATCCTTATAAATACTTCTTAAGCCTACTAATGCAGAGTTTCTAACGCACGTCCGCTTTTTATAACTGGTAAAGACGTATGAGGTCCTTAAGCACGCCATTAAGCTTAGAGATATTGGCCTACTTAGCTATATACTCCCCTATATCTATATCTATTTCATAAATAGTTAGAATAAGAACTATCTACTAGAGATATTACGTTTCTTTTAGTTAACTTTAATAGATATATATTCCCCTAAGCTCTAGTAAGCTATCCTAGCAAATAGTCTAGTAAATAACCGCGGTAAATAGAATAGTTACTACCCAATAGATCTTAATAATAAGCTACTTAATAGGGAGCTAAAGCAGCTTATATATACTTATAGCAATTTAACATTTAACTTAGACTCGCTCTTCCGCTAGAGTATCTATATAACTAATTATATAGGGCTACTACGTACAAAGTTTAAGATTACGTTTGGTAAACGGATATCTACTTAATATACTATTAAATCTACTATAGCAGATATTTAATCGCTTGCTAATACAACTACCACAGGTTCTATTATCCGCCGTTAGGTATAGCAAGTAAAAATAAAAGTACCGCCTTTACTATAACTAAGTATTAAATGACTTAATTAATCTACCCTTAACGAGTTTAATTTACGGCTAGGTGGTAATCTTTCTACTATATTTAATAAGCTTAATCTCTATAACAATAACAATAAGTTAAATAGCTTTATATTGCCTACTAACTTTGCTTAAATCTAGCTTTAACCTACATATAAGTTGCTTAATAAGTAATACAAGATATTAGCCGTAAGCTATTACTATAACTATTTAATATCTGCTATAGTTAGTAGCACTAGTACATATTCCTAAGTAATTGATATTATTAATTAATTAAGCTATTTAGTTCCCGGGCCGCGCTTACTAAAGGTATAGGGTAGGAGGGGGAGAGGACGTCGTCCTAATAGATATTAGCTACTATAGTTGTAATATCTACTTAGCGGATATAAGGTAAACTTACCTAATATTAGCCCGCTATATACTAATTAACGTTGCCGTTAATTTCCTATAGTGCTTTTTATATAAATTTACCTTTATTTAATTGCGCTAACCGCTTCTATAATACTAATAAAGACGTATTTAACTAGCGGGTTACTGGCAGTATAGATATATTTAACGGCTAGTATAAGGGTAATAATAGAGGAGTAAAAGCTAGAGACCTGAGAGTTAGTAAAGGTATAGGTATATCCTCTTCCTAAGTTATTAGTAAGAGGTCTATAGCTAACTGCTAACTAGCCTATAATATATCGGCGTTATAATAAGGCGCTAATTGCTATAGCGCTAATATTTTAAATCTCTTATCTAAAACCTATAAAGCCTATATAAGAGCCTCTAATAAGCGCTTATTTGCGATAGCGTACTGCTTTAATATTTAGGAAAACCGCTCTAATATCTGTATAATTAACCTAGAAGAACTTAAGAGTTACCCTATTTCTTTTTATTTCTACTTTTATTTCTTATCTGCTAAAAGCTTAATAAGGGATAGAAGATCCTTATTAAGGATATTAGGATCCCACTTAGGTAATACTTACCTTAATAATACTGCATCTAGAACCCACCCTATATTATAAAGGCGATAGAGCTGCTTATCTTGTATAACATAATTAACTATAGGCGTCTATAATATATCCTAATACCTAGCCTCCGCCTATTGCGTAAACCACTTCTATATATTGCTTAATATAGGCTCCTAGCGGGTTTTCGCAATATCTATACTAGCTATAGTACGGATATTATACTCGCAATCCGTAAATATTGCTAGGTTATAGTTACTATAATATAAGTCTTTACTAATAGTAGACTGTGGGTCTCTATAGTATATAAGTTATATTGCTTATAAGCATACCTAATCCTTATTAACTAGCCGCTATAGGGTAAACGGCAGCTTACTACGCAACTGCGCATTAGTTAACCGCTTCTTTAGGTATGGGGTCGGTATAATAAGCTCTTTAGGTAGGCGTACTGTAGAACCACTAGGGCTTAACCTACGCCCGCTTTTTATATCTACCAACTACTTAGTACTAACTGATACTATAGATAAAGCATCGCTTGCAATATCTGCAGTCTCCGCGTCTTATTGCCCGCGGATATTATTACGCAGCGCGCTTATGTAAAGATTGCCTATATGCTAAGCTTATGTATGCTTAGAACTACCTAATTTATTATAAGGACCCTGCTAGCGGCTCTTAACTATAAAGATTGCTTTACCTAAAAGGCCTTCTCCTTGACCTGCCTAGCCAAACCGCTATATTAGTATATTATAGGATTTATAGCGAGGCATTCTATATTAGATTAAATAGTAGATATCTAAGATATCTATACTGTGTACTACTGTATCTAATACAGCTAGGATTCGAAGTTAAGACGTTAGGCGCGCGTATTTGGCATATAAACGGTCTTTATTAATATCTATAAGCGTTACATAATAGCTCTATACCGCTTCTCTAGTAATAGCAGTATTATAGCTGCAATAGATTAACTAGCTGCGAATAGTATTATAATAGGAAGCTATCTGCTCCTTAGAATTAAAGACGATAATTATCTTTAGAATTAGCTAAAGTTAATTAAACTGTTAGTGGTATATCCGCTATACGGATATTAAGCGGCTTCTTAATTATTCGCCCTTTCCTTAGTTACTATTACTAGCAGTATATAAATACACTAGAGTAGCAGTAATAGTAAAGTAAAGAGCTTAAAAGTCCTTCTTCTCTAGTACGGTTATAACCCTCTATATAATCTTTAACTCTAGCTAATTAATTATAGTTTTAATAACTTATATATTGGGTTTAAACTTAGCTAGTTTATATATAGTCTAAAATATAAAGGGGTCTAATGTTGTGGTATATGCAAACTAAGGCTTATTAACTAAGACTAAACATACTTTAAAGAGTTGTACGTATGCTATATAGAAGGTCTCTCCCTAATTAGTAAGTAGGTGTACTTTATTAACCACTATAAGAGTAATATAGGAATAAAATATTAGGTCTATTAGAACCTTATATAGCTTATTACTAACTAAAAGCTCTAGCGAGATAAGGATATATATATAACTGCCTATATAGATATCCTTAATTAACTTAGCGGATATTATCTTCCTATATATATAAACAGGCCAAATATAAAGTAGCTTTATAATCTTTTTTACTTACTCTAACCCAATCGCGCTAAGTAGAATAATAATAATAATAACTGCATTAGGTACGAGACATAGTAGTACTTATATTATAATACTCTTGCCAAATAACGTCTTTGCTATAAGCATAAGATCTCGCCGCTTAAATATTAGCACCCTTAGGGCCTTAAGCTGCTCTGTATAACTATAGTACGGATATATCTCCGCAATAGCTTTATCTAGCTTGCTTATTTAAAGTTTATAAAAGCTACTTATAAGCTAAGGTAGCTCCCTTTACAGGCTATATAATTATAGAGACCAATAGGGATCTATTTTAATATAATCCCTAGCCTATTATATACTACTAGCTTATTAATCTACTATAATTTACAACCTCTTTGCCTTATTCGCTTTAATAGAGATATTAGTAAATAATACTTAAAGGTAATAGAGGGAGAGTAGAGGGTTAAATAAAGGTAGGAAGGACTTAAATACGTTATAATAGATAGATCTTAATAGGTTTTAATTATTAGACTATAGATATAATAAATAGAGAGTAGGTAGTTAAGATTAACGCGTTATTAGTGCGGATATTGCTAATTATTTACTTTAGTAAACCGCGTTACAGCTGTTTAAAAATTAATATTAGGAATAAGAAGGTAAGGAGACTTCTTATATAGACTATTTAATTCGCCGGAGCTTAGTATATAATTAATGGATTTTTTAAGCTGCCTAAACTCGTTATAAGAATAAGAAATAAATATCCGTAATATTAGCTATGCGGATATTACAATATGTGCTATAAACGTCAGCCAAAGTATCTCAGACTATAATAGGACAGATAGCCTAAACTAGTTTAGTGCCATCGGGCCGGATTTATCCAGCCTCCTATTATAGTCTAAATATACTAAGACAAGTCTCTTTAAGCTCGGCGACGTGTATATAATAGATTATATAATAGAGTATAGGCCATTTTATAGATATCTTAGATTCTTCCTTATAGAGCTATTTATATATGTTTTCTGCTAGCCTAGCTAGTAATCTAACGCTTTTTAAGGTTAAAGAATAGAGGAAATAGGCAACTATAGTTAGCGTTAGATATACTTCTAAGGTTAATACGCTTCCCTAGTATATTTAAATCTTCCTAAAGAAAGTATTAGTACTAGCTTAGTCTAGCTTTTTTAAACTAGACCTAGTGCCCCAATTTTAGGTCCCCGCCCTCTTCTCAATTATTATACCCCGCTATTAGAAACTCTTAGCCCTTACCCCACCAACCTACATTACCTATATGTGGTAAAAATCGACCCCAACTTCTGTCTTCATTTGCGTCAAAAAGTCGTTTATAACAATTTTCGTAGCGTGTGCATGGCTATAATAGAATATATATACATATATATATACGTCAAGATAAAGGAAGCGGGAATAAAGTGGAGACTCTATAAGGTGGAGTTGTTATAAAGAACAAATCTATATATAAGTAAAGTTACTATATAATTACAAGAAGCTCCTATAGATGTCCACCTACCTAATAGAAGGGTTAACAGATCTAAGTAGTAATCAAGTCCGAGCTACGTGTGGCGTATTTAGTATTTAGGAACCTACAACACGCCGCTATCACAAAGGTCACCCACCTTGGTTAGCGTCTTGTTATGCAACTGCACGTAATAATAAGATGTTGGGGATAAGAATCCTTAAGACCTTATATTGTATAAAGCCCGTCGCGCTTCCGCTTTATTAAACCTACCCACTTAAACCAATATTGTCGCACACATTGCAATGGGTGCATATCCCTTCCGCTAGTATATTTCGTCCTACTATTATTAATAAGAGTTGGCCAATAGAATTAATAGGATTAAGGCTCCGTAATTATACGTATACTTTTAATTCTAGTATTCGCGCACGGTCCACCTCTTATAGGATGTCACTTTTAATATAATTACGTAATATCTACTAAGAGAGTAATAAAAATCAAGTATTTATATTACTTTAATTATATATCTACCTAAATATATATAGTAGTAGGAATGCATCTATTTTTGGGGGTTGTTAGCCGCTACTTTTAGCGGCGTTTCTACCTCGCTTAAACCCTGCCACATCGCCGCTTTAAAGAAGCTTTATTCGCTTAAGCACTTCCTATCCCTATTATGCCCCGTCTATTATTCTAGAGGGGTTAGAAACGGGATATAAGCTTTAGTAAAGCTTGTCGGCGCTTACGTTAATTCAACATAGCACAGCCTATATGGAAAAGCCAGCATCTACTTAAAGAAATGGCCTACTTGCCTTCTCCCCACACTTCCTCCCTTTACCACCCTCGTTCCACTTCCTCTCTCTTTCCCTTTACTATCCTTATTCCACTTCCTCTTCTGTAATTTAATCCTTATCTATAATACTTATCTTACCTATTTAGCAAACTCGCCGTCACTAGAATAGTGGTACACCTATTAAAGTAGCTGCTCCGGCTTATAAGACGGAGAGAAAAGGAGCACTCTACGCCGCCGCCGTTTATTAAAACCTAAATTTATAACTCTAAAGTCTAGACTTAAATATAGACACCGATCTAGATATATATATTCGTTTAGGAGATAATATAAATTTAGATTCTGGAGAACTAGATACAGAATTAGATGCGAAATTAGATATGGAGTCCAATATAGAGTTAGATACGGGATTAGACGTAGAATTAGACTCTAAAGCTAAGGAAATACTAAAAGACATTGCTAAATTAGAAGAGGAGGGACCCGTAAAACTAAACCATACTTCTTATACCAAGAAACTATAGAAGAGGGAAGGCAAAATCTGGGAGATATAAATTATAAAAAATTTCGCTAACTCGTTATTATACCCTCTAATTACTATAAACTAGGTACTGCCTAAAGATTAAAAAGAAAACCTAAAAAACCGTAGATAATTAGCTGCGTAAATGCGCCCTAATAGTGTTTAAAGCATATCTCCGCTAGCGGAAGAGAAATTTTTAAATTAAGAAGGAGAGCTTAATACGAAGCTATTAGAAACGAATTAGTATATGCTATATAGACCTTACACGCCATTAAATAAACAGTAATATCCTTAATAATATTTGTAATATAAGTTCCCACCCCTCCTTTAAAGTAGGCTAATAGCTATAGAAGTAGATCCCGAGCCTTAAGCTTAATAAGTCGTAAAAGGAAAAGTACGCTATGTTCGTTTAAGACCTTTATGCTATCCTCCACGCTCTCTAGATTGATAATACTAAGCCACTTTATAGCTTTATACGAGTCTAAATTTCGCTTCTTC
Source organism: Cenococcum geophilum 1.58 (assembly GCF_001692895.1). Classification (NCBI taxonomy): domain Eukaryota; kingdom Fungi; phylum Ascomycota; class Dothideomycetes; order Gloniales; family Gloniaceae; genus Cenococcum; species Cenococcum geophilum. The sequence continues at coordinate 1,688,374 of NW_027137586.1, forward strand.
TTCTACTTAGTGTAGCTATAGCTATAAGACTAGGCGCTCTAGTAGAAAGCGCTAGTACTAAAGGCAGTAATAAAGCCGTCTAATTTAAGAATATTAACGTTATAGTTATTTGTAGTAAGAAACACTCTAATAGGAGCATAGTTGTAGTAAATATAAACCTAGAACATATTAAGAATAAAGAAAAGGATAGTAAACTATAAGCTTTATACTATATCTAAATAATATATCCTACTAACCGTGAATTTATAGAAAGAAATTTACCTTCCATTTAGAAGACCTTCCTACATTCTATATTGTTTTGTATATCTTAGCCGTTAGCGTTAATTAAGACGTATTTTAAGATAACTTTATAAGTGTTTAAGATATCTTTAACCTTAAGGTACTGGCGCATCGCGAAGTGCTATATATTGGGTGGAAGGGCGAAGTACTAGATTGGTTATTCTTCTGTGACGTTAGCTATATAACTAGGGGTGGCAATATTATAAAAGAAAAGGCCTTTCTATACGCTAAATACCGTAATATATTTATACGCCTAGGGCCTATTACTAGGTTTAAGGAGGCACTAGAGCTATACCAGCTACGACAGGCTTTAGGTAAAAACATTAACAGTAAGTCCGCTTAATAATTACCTCTAGACCTAGTTATATGTTAATTATATAGATAGACACTATTACTTTAGAAGAGCGGAACCAGACTATAGGCTATCTTAGTAGTACGTATAAGAGGTATTATATACCAACGTATATTGCACGCGATTACTAAAGTATCTATTTCGGAAGTCCTTTATAGGATCTCCTTATTAAATCTATTATAAGAATAGGGCTATTATAAGATCGACAAGCGCCTATAGAGCTCGATAATAACTAGCTAGAAGAAGTCCGCAATAACCCTAAGCTTAAAGCACTTTATAATAAATAAGAAGAATATAAAAACCTTATCTACAGTAAAGGCCTCTACCCCGTTACTAAGGCTAAAGGCACTAAATTATACTAGTAATATAAAGAGACTAAGCGGAATATTAGTATAACGTATTAAAGGTTACAGAGGAAACGATTAATAACCGCTATTTATAAATTTTACGACTTAATTAACATAATCGAGATAGCTAGGTAGCTTAGTGGGAAGGGCCTAACTAAGGTATTAACACTACTAAGGTAAGAGTTTAAACTTCTAGAGCGGGCTACCATTACTAGAATGCTCTTTATACCTTTTAAAAACGAAAAAGCCTAGGTTAAGTTTATTAAAAACCTAGCTTAACTGTGTTATTAATAAGAAACGGCTTAACGCAAACCTTTAAAATAGAAGAAAATAGACTTCATTATCTTTAAAAATAAGAAAATATCTTATATACAAAAGCGAAGGGATATTGGTTTTAAGAGTACCTTAAATTACTAAACTCCTAATTATATGTCCCTAAAGGAAGAGTCGCCGGATTGCGGGACTGTTTAATAAGAGCTTAGCACTTTAGACGCCGCTAAAGCTAAGATAGTTTAGTTATATCCTATAGAGCTTCCCTACCTAGTATACCTTATTTATATAGGCAATAATAGGTTCTTATATAAAAAACAGATGCGCTATATACCGCGAAAAGACGTCCTAAAGAAGCACGTAGATACCTATTTTTGACGCCCCGAATATTAAAAAGAGTTTTAATATTACTACCCCAAATGTTCTATTAAGCTAGATAGCATAATATATTTTAAAAGATATATATTTAATATATATAGAGTGTCTTACTAATATACGCGGACTTTACTAGTATATATTGCAAGGGGAACGCATTATTATTACTGTCTCTATATTTAAGATAATAAGCAAAAGAAGATAGGGAAGGAAAGAAGGGAGGGAGGAAGGTAATAGTAGGTAGCTCCTTCTCTCTTTAGTTATAGATTATATTATATTAAGAAGTTTTCCTTTAAAGAGAATTCTCAATTAAAAGGAGTGGTAAGGGAAGTAAAAGAGATAGAGGGTAACTTAGCCGCGAAAGTCTATAATAAGGTCCTCTTTATAGCGAAAGGCATTAGTATTACCACCCATTTACCATCTATTTAGTACTTACTTATCGCTTATAATAAGCAGACAGCGTATATATAACGTTTATTACTTATCTAGTTCTAAATAGAAATTTTAATTACTAGTGAGCCAGCAAACTTAAATATATATTAGAAAAAAGAGCGGATTTATAACGTAGCTAAAACCAGCCTTATAATCTAATGTGAATATATACCGCCTAAATAAGCGGATCGCCTCTCTTACTCTTGTCTACTCCGTATTCTAATAGCCTTAAACGCCTTATAGTTCTCATTCTAGGTTTTAGAATATCTTCCCCTTAAACTCTAAAGGACCTATAGATCTCGCTTTACGCCTTTAGCTTATACCACCTTGGCCTTATAGCCCTATGTATACTAGGTTAAGGGATAGTCGCTTATAAATCGGCTTCTAGTTTTTATACTTTAGAAATTCTGTATATAGTTACCTGTTTTGTATATCTATTATACTAGAGATATATTAGACGTATTAATTTATTAATAGTAGTAATTACTCTCGTACTATTATAGGTATAATAAATATATAAGAGGATTTAAGTAGTAGAGAATAGTATAATAAGACATAATCTGTATAAAAGAAAAAGGATATAAATATAAATTTTTTTTAAAGAGAAAATAAAGAAATTAATATTTTAGGAAACCTAGATGGCTTAACAGATATAAGAAGATCAACCTAGGGTTCGCTAGAAAGCCATATACACAGTTTATAAAAATCCTATTTAGCTTTAGGTAATAGAAACTAATCAACACTAATAGAGGAGTAAGATATTAATTAGAGGCTTAAACTAAGCAAGATAAAAAGGATCTAAAACTTAATAAAACCAGCTAGCAACTGCAATAATAGTATAGATTACCATAATAAGAACGCCTTTAAGCCAGTCTATTTTAGTATTAGTTATAGTAGATTACCTATATAGAAAGGAAAACTTACTAGATTTACTATCTTAGATAAGATAATTTACTAGGAGTACAGCAACAAACAAAATAGCAATTAGAAAGGTATTAAAATAAAGCATTATATAATCCTAGCCTATAATCTAACCAAGTATAATAATAAATGGGAGAACTAGAAGAGCGATTTATATACTAGATTTAATAGTAACATTAATTACTAGATTTATTTTATCCTTATAAGCTACTATAACCGCTATTATATACTTAGTAGCGTTCCTAATAATTAGGAGTAGGATAAGACTAATAAAAGTAGTAGAGACAGTGCCGCTTACCGTAATATTACTAATACTGTTAACTATAAACTTAGAATAAAAGGCGACCAACGCAGTAGAGATTTTAAGGGTTATAATTGCACCCTAGATCGTCAATTAGGCCTCCTTAATCTCGTCATCTTCCTTTTCTACGTTTAAATCCTATATAGGCTGTTCTTAGTTTACTCCGCCTCCAAATATAGCTGGCACTCTAGCGCTAATCTATACAATACTACGGAGAGGTATACCCTACTTATAGAAGAACCTACGCTTAGGAGCCCTCTAGCTTAGAGTATTACACATTTTAGTATATAACTTTAATTGAAATATAAGGTAGCAAACGTATATAATTAGGAGGATAATAGCTATTCTACGGGAAAGCTCTAGATTAAGTATAGAGCTATTAGGGATCGTGGCTGCGTAGGTTAGTACCTATTATAGATCTAAAGCTATTATTAAACTTACTTAACAGCGTAGAGTGGAAGGCGATTAAAATAATTAGACTACTAACGCATAGAGCTAGAAGACCAGCCGCAGTACCTACTACTATTATATTAAAATGTTGTTCTACCCGGTTAATACCTTTAAAGAAAAAGCATATACTAAGGATAAGGAGTAAGTTCGAAAGTATACTACTAATTAAGGAAGTTTTAATAATAGTAATCTGGCCCTTAGTTAGGGCTAAGATAAAGACAATTAATTTAACAGCGTTTCTGCGCTAAATATTAGATAATATTAGGACAAATAAGAAACGGAGAAACGTACCTAAAAGTTGCGTTTAAAAGACCACCTAATATATCACCAGCGCGGAGCGCAATCTCTTTAGTAGCGTAACTAAGCATTACAGTAAGCGGAATAATAGTAATAAAGTTAATAATAAATATAGTAATACCGTTAACGTAAAGATAATTAACTATAAAGCCAACGGGAATAGTAAGAAGAAGTATGTTTATCTATAAGCTAAATAAAACGGCATAAACCTAATCCTTAGTAGGTATATTACGCTTTAAAGCTGCTTTTAGCCTTTTTTTTTAATTATTAGCTTAAGATATAAGGATCTTTATAGGCCTATACCAGCCTCTTTATTAGGTCGTTTATTGTTAGGCCTTATCTAGGCTGCTTAATAGGCTTTTAAAAGTGTTACTAGATCGAAATATACCATTATAAGCACGGTTTTTAATTTTTCCTAGAAAGAGCACGATAGAGAAGGGCAATTTTATAGTCTAAAGGGTACCCACGTATAGCAAAGATTAAGAAGTCCGATAGTACTTAGGCTAACACTAACGCCTTAAATCCACAATAATGCGTTTAGCTTTTTTTTATAGTTAATTTTACAAGTAAGGATCTAAAGCAAATTCTAGAATAGTTGCTATAGAGGAGAAAAGAATTAACGTTAATAACTAGACAAAACGGCTAGTAAAAAAAAAGAAGGTAGAGTATTCTAATAGACGAATAATAAGTAAAAAGTAAACCGACTACTTATAAAAATGAGGACGCAGTAGAATATATAAATAAGGGTATAAGTCTATATACCTAAGTACTGGCTGCTTAGTGTCTTAAATATAAGTCCTCCCTTAACGTAAGGCAGATTAATAGGAGTTATTATACCGCCTATATAAGGCGAAGCGCTTATAAAGGGCTTAGCTAGAATGCTAATTAAACCACCCTATAACGCACTAATAGCTCCTTTACTATAGATAGGAAGTAAATATATAAGATTAACTGGCTAAGATAAGTCTACTACTTAAGCAGTACCCTGCTCCGTAAAGGGTAGGCGTTAAAAGTGGATTATATAATGCTATTTCTGCTAGGTAAGGCGTTATTAGGGGGTTATTGTTGGCTTCTAGTTCTAGTTTACAATGTTATATAAATGCCTCTAAACCCTACACTATTGGGGCTGTCTAAAAGCTAAGTTACCTATTTACCTTATCTTGACCTTAGGCCTAGCTTGTTAGCTATTAAGGCGATAGAAAGTTGTGTTAAGGCGTATAATAGGGCTTAAGTAAAGCCACGTAACCGGATAGGTATTACTATGCGAAGCAATGCTTAACCGGCTGCCTCCATATCGCCGTCTTAGAATAATTGGAAGAAAGGGGTTAATACTAGCCCTTATTATTTAATATAACCCTCCTATAGAGGTATAGCAAAGGTAGGTATAGACGGAAAGGATTATACTCCTATCGTAGCCGTATTATAGCGCATTTATGATATTATACTAGTATCCCTAAGTCAATAAATTGGCTTAACTTTCGAGGTATAGTTAAAGCGGAGTCCACTATCAGCTCTCCTATTAGCTAGGCGGTAGAGAGGAGTAGGATATAAAAAGCCTTTATATCCTTTAACTAGACCTATATTAAGCACAGTATCCTTTAAGGAAATCCCTCCTTACTTTCTCGTAAAGATACTCAAACTATTAGCTACCTTATCTCTTTAATAATAAGCCACTTAGACGTTATAATAGAGGATACCACATTATATTAGGCCGAGGTGCGCTCTAAATATTAAATTATTTGTGGGATACCGATAATGGAGCTAGAATATACTATATGCTTCCTATTTTAAGGGCTCTAATAAGGCCGTTAATATAGTAGGGTAGGTATACAATAGTTACTTCCCTATAGTTTTATCCGTTTGCTAGCTTACTAATATAAGTAGGATATCCAGTTAGTATCGGAATATAAGAGTAATTTAGAGAACATCGAGGCTAATATAAAAGGAACTATAAGGAAATACTTACTCCGCACTAATGAGATAAAGAAATCGTCTTAATATAGTCCGTTTAGTAACTCCTTCTAATAAAGCTTATTAACCCCTAGCTTACTCTATTAGGGGCGATAGAGAGACTAGGTAGCTTAATTAATTAACTTAGCTATAGGCTTAGCTAACTCAATAGAAGAGTTAGTAGCTTTAAAAAATGCAACCGCTATATTATAAGTCATTTAGGGAAGGTTGACAATTAGATTAATAACCTAAGAAGTAACTAAAAAGAGATAAGAGATACTATTAAGCGGCTTTAAAACAAAATCCACACTCTTAAGAGAGGTAGTAATAAAACTTTAGATTACGGAGATAAATGGGTTATAAAGGCAAGAAATAAGGTTACGGCATTTAAGAGGAAAAGGGCACGCTTAGCCTAAAAATAGAGAAGTCTACAGAATTAAGAAGGAAATTTATTAGCTTAAATAGTACACTCTTTAGTCTTATATCGTTTGCTTATTAAAGAAAATTTATATATTAGATTTAAGCTAGATAGCCCCGCCCTTTATAGTAAGTGTTTACCGCATTTATATGCTTAATTAGCAATAAATTAGCAGATCTAACTAAGCTTAGCGTTTAAAGTAAGCAGAACCACGTTCCCCTATCACGTGTTTAAGTCTAGTCGCTCTACTAGTGTCTTCTTTACTAGTAAAGGATAGCATTGTCCTTAAAATAGAAGTTAATTCGTAGAATAATAGAAAAAAAGGGGGCCTACGTAGCGAATCTATTTTTTGCTAAAGGGGGGGGGGAAGCTAGTCGTACATAAGACTATACAATTCCTCACTAAACCGTCACTCTGAGGGTTCTTTATTTATATTACTTTATAATATAATTAACACCTAAATTAGCTAGTATATAGTAATAGAAAAAATTTATAGGCTTTATTCTTTAAAATAAGCTATTATTTATATATATTAAGTGCGTAGTTATAGAGTTATAAGGGTACAAAGTTATAGGGAGCTGTTTTCGCATAGCCACGACTTTTTCGCCTAGCCCTTAGGCGATTTAGGCGGAGCGGATTAATATAAACATCTAAACGGTTTTACTAATAATTTGGAACCTATAATAAATAGCCAAGTTAAGAACGGATGCAAATTTTGAGCTCTGCGCTAGCGTCCTCTTTAGCCTCGCTGTATTTAAGTCTTATATATTATATACAAATCTAAATTAATAAGAAGTAAATCTTATAAAGATCCTAAAACTAGAAACGTAAGACCAGATCTAGAAATATTAAAGAAATTCCCATATAATAACTCCTATGAACTTTATAACGACTTAAAGCCCCCTTATATATACTTAAAGAAGTCCCTATATAAACAGCCCTATAAGCGTAACTATAAGTCTAAGCCCCCTCGCGTAACCTAACTACCCCTCCTTACTATACCGGAATAGATAAACAACTGCTATATATAATAAGTAGAGAAACGACTTAAATAAAAAGAAAACACTATAAAATAACATATTTATATCCTTAAGGTATAAATCTATAAGGACCGTAGTCTTAAACATAACTAATAGTTATTAAGGCAGCATGTGTTCCAGGTCCATAAGAAATACAAAAAATCCTAGGTCGCTAGCATAGATTTACATTTTATTATTGCTTTTAAAGTAGTAAATAAACTCTTCTAAGGGAAGGCATAGATTATTGTAAATGCTTCGCAGCTCGCTATAAGTCAAGCAGGCAGAGACTCTAGTGGGAATAGTAAAATATTATTTTGTTTTGTGATAGGCTAAACGAAAAGAGGCTAAAGTTTTAACCCTTTTACCAGCTTTTATTAAAACTCTTCTTTATATTTATATCCTATATTTATAGATTTAGGACTATAAAGCCAAGGCCACCGTATTTAATTATCGCCTATATAGCCTCGTCGCTTAATATCTCTTTATTACTGTTTGCCTATATTTCTTAACCTTTAGTACTAAAACGATTTTCTCCGCTATATAATGTCTTTGCGTCCTATTCTTAATCCTTATTACTAGAGTCACTCTTCTAACCAGTTAACGCCTCTACGTTACCGTCACCATCTCTAAAGCCAATTTCTCTATCTATAAACGCCTACTCACTAGCTAACGATTTAGGGATACTACGCTTATAGGTACTTAGGGTTGCGGGATACCACTTAAAGAAAAATCGTAGTTGATGTTATTGGGATATAGAACAAGCCTATAGGCCTCCGTACTAGCTACTTAGCGCCTTAAATACAAGTCCTCCCTTAGCGTAAGGCAGATTAGCAGGAGTTGTTATACCGCCTGTATAAGGCGGGGCATTTATAAAGGGCTTAGCTAGGATACTAACTAAGCCTACTAAGGGAGGCGTTATTAGGGGTCATTATTAACTTCCAATTCTAGTTTATAACTTTATGCGAACGCTTCTAAACCCTACTAAGGTATACGGCATCTATTAGGGATTATTAGCTATTTAAATCCAGTAATAGCTTAGCTAATGGCTACTCCCAATAATGCCTTACTTGTGGATCACTCTAGGCGCCTATAATCTTAGGCGCAGATAATATATAAGCTAAGAGTAATTATAGCTACTAAATATTGTACCACAGACACTATATAAAGTGGAAAAGGGCGGCTAGTATACTCCGCCTTTCCCTTCTACCTTCTATCCTAACTTAGCCCTAGGAGAGAAATGGAGTATAAACGTTGTGCTCCTAGTTCTTACATGCCATTAATTTAACTTACCTTTAAATTTAACCTGTTAACTATATATCCCTTACCATCCTTATAAGAATACCAAACATTATATATATTACCTTAACTAAATTTAGATACGTTACTAATATAGCCTATAAGCCCTTAATTAGTACTTATAAAGATATTACCATATACTACCTCCCTAAAGATATTATATCTAATCGTTAACCTACTAAAAACCCTAGATTATCTTAAAATTGCATTAATACTAAAGACGCGGCATCCAATAGTAGGGAGGAGAAACAATTACAGCTTTCCGGTCGTATATAGGAGTAAATACCTTATATACCTACCCAAATACCCAATAAGGCTAGTTCTTACGAAAAGGACAATAATATAAAGGGCGATACATAAAAGGATACAGTTTGGGTAAGTGTATAAAAAATATACCTTAATTACCTTAGGGGTTTAGAAGGCTATGGCAAATTTAAGATAGACTTACCTAAGCTAATAAAGGACTATAGCGAGGCTAAGATAGACTTGCTTTAACTAAAAAAGAACCATATTAAAGGCTTATCCTAGTAAATAAATACAGTTATAGGTTCTAAGCATATTTCGCCAGTACCTAGAGGTATATTTATAAGACGCCTATATTATTTTACAACACTAATAATTAAGCAGAGAATGGTTTAGCCCCTCTATATCCATCTAAAGTGTTAACAATTTCCAATACTAAGATCTTAAGCGGATAAGTAAAGTATCTTATATCCTAGTTACCTACTTATTATATAATAAAGGACATAACACGTCTCCAAAACCCTAGTTATAGAGGAATTATATCTTTATATAGTCCTATTATAGTAATATACTAGTATTCTACCTGGGTTTTAGCGGTGGCTATACCGCAAAAGAAACTTTTATTATACTATATTAAGAATCCTCATTACTTCCGCCGTTATGCTAAGATATATAAACTGCTTAAAGATGTTATAATGGAAATAGCTAAGAGGGGCAAACCGTATAAGTAAGGAGATTAACGAGGAGAAGTATTAGAGAATTTATTAGAAGAGATATTAAGGAGAATAGTACGTAAGAGAAAGGTGGATTATACTAAAGATAGAGATTCTAAGAAGTCTAAGGAATAAGAAATTTCCTATAAAGACTTTCGCAATTACGTTAATTTCTTTCAGCATTCATTAAGGATTAAGGCGTTAATTAGGATTTCCTTAGCTTAGTATTTTGTTTCTATACAGTTACTTCTATATTAAGAATCTCCCGTTATTATCCGTATATAAATAAACAAATTCTTAATATTGGATTAAAGTTAGAGACTTGCTTATAGTAAGCAAGCTTAATAAGTCCTCCACCTTTATATGCTTAGTAGTAATAAGTTAGCCGCCCTATAACTCGCTTAATCCTTAAGGTTATTACTTTTTAATCTAGATGTCTTAGAATTAACCTTTATTAACCCATCCTCTTTAACCTAGTTAAAATATACTAGAGTCTTTTTAACTAAAATAGGATAGAACCTTTCCTTTAAAATAGTTAGTATATTCTATATAGTAATAGAAAGAAGAGGGCCTACTAGGTCTTATAGGTTTAGAGGCTATAAAGATTAATTTATAAACGTATAAATATAAAATCGACTATTGCGCCGTATAAGGATATAGCAATCTACGTTAAAGTGTCGCTTTAATCTATTGGCCTTTTCTAAGAAGGTCCCCTTTTACTTTTAAAAATTCTCATTTACGGCTCGCTTTAACCTTAATAGTAATCTTTACTTTAGACACATAACTATAATAAATAATTAATGGCTTAGTAGCTCTCTAGTGTTTTTATCAGATAACTAGCGTATAGGTTAACTAAATTTCATATTAATAATGTGGGAATATTAAGAGTAAATATAGGATATATCTCTTAATGTTGGCCTAAGTTGCGGCTTTAAAAACTAAATCTTGTTTTAAGAACTGGGTCCAATTTTAAAGACTATATTTTAATTCTAAAGACTATATTCTAAGTCTATTTTTAGGAATAGGCTAGTTAATTATTAGGAACGTCTACTAAGCCAAATATACTAAATACGGCTAAAAAGGTATAGCGGTTAAGCTAAGCGGCTTAATAGTCTTAGAAGAGTAAGCATAGGGCTATTTTTACCCTAGCTTAAATTGTAATCCTAAAACCGAACCCGGCCCTAGGAGACAGCTAATTAACTATTATAAAAAGGGCGCGATCTTAAAAACCGGATCCGGTTTTAAGAAACAGGATTCTAATTTTAGGAAATAGGTCGATTAACCGCTATAAAAAGAGGTTAACTATCTATATTTGGCATGTTAGGTTTAGCTTGTTTTAGGACTAGCTATATAATCGTATATAGGCGCTTATATAACTAACCCTAGGAAACCCGCTCTTGGGAGCCCCACTATATTAAAGCCTTACGCGTTACAGAATAAACTAAAACTGGTTATTATGGCTTAGTATTTAACTAATCCTTATAAAGCCTCAGTCCGAGCCATATTAGGTTAGCTTAACTTTTCTATACCTAATCTTTAATCTTTTATATTCGCTCCTATCTTACTTCCTTCCTTATACTTTTTTCCCTAGTCATTTCCTTATTACAAAACGCGCTTAACGTGTTTTTAATCTCCCTACACTTATCTGCCATTATACCGTCCTTATATACTAGCCTCTTTAATCTTCCCTCCTCGCCTACCTACCTGCCTATTACGCAGCCCTCCTAATATAGCTCTTAGCGCGTTTACTCGTAATAGTAAATATCTCTAGATTAAAGATAATTAAAACAAAGCCTATTAGGAAAGGACTAAATAACTTTCGCAATTTATTCCACTTAACTTATTAGGATTTAGGCATCCCTAACTCTCTAGACTTATTACATTAGATAGGCGATAAAGGTATTTATTAATTTATTTAATAAGTCCGCTCTAACACATATAGGGCTTAAAAATCTCGTGGTCGACCTTATCCTAGTATTATAAAACCTTCCCACCACTTAACTACTACTATCTAGCGCTAGCCGTGGCAATCTTCTCCATAACCTTATCCAACTTAGCTCCTTAATTAATTCTAACGACTTTAATATTAAACGGTTTACCCCTCTCCTAAAAACAGTTATTAACCGCGAATTAAATAAGGACGTTTAGAGTAATACTATCGCGACTATAACAGAGTCTACACCTCCCCCCTAACTGCTACTATTCCATATTTAAACCCCACATTAACGTAATATAAGTAGCTTCGCTAACTCGTCTAAATATAGGAAATACGTAGATAATATTCTAAAGGAGGAGCTTAGCCCTCTTTACGTTAGGATTCCTAACTTATATAAGGCATTCTTTAGGGAAGTGGAAGGCCTTAAGGCGGTAAACGCCGCCGTTTTTAAGAAATGTAAGGAAGGGGATAATCCACTATATGCTAAAAAGGGTGGCTGGCGTAACTAGCCTAAAGGCGTAAAAGAAAGTAAAGTCTTAAAGTAGTTTAATAAGTTAATTAAATTATTTCTAAACTTTATAAAGGAGTATAGGTTCACTCTTAAGACATAACAAAGACTAGTATAGTACACTTAGCAGCCCTTATAAGGATCTACGGCTGACTAAAAGCTAAATATCGGTTTTATGGATAATCTAATAGCCGGCGAAAGTTCCTAATACTATTAGTCGCATATTATTACGGACGCTTTAAGTACAATATTATAACTACTTGAAGAAGAGACGGAAGAAGCTAGTTAGTTAATTCAGGTACGGTCCAGGATAGAGCCGATAGAACTATATGATAAGGAATGGTAACCAAAGTTATATAATATACTACGTATTAAACGAGAGGAACGAGAGGAACTTATATACCTTATATATAAGATGTATATTACGTACAAGAAGGATTTTATAGGAGTACAGTTATATATTTAAGGACCCTTAGTCCCTACCTAAATAGTTCCTTCTTTGTAGTAATTCTTAGAATATAATTAGAGTTAATTTATTGGGCAACCACTCCACCAGTTATTATTACGTTGTTAACTTTTATACTTACATTTCTTACACACCTAGCCTAATAATAAGCCTACCGTAGTTCTTGCTATAAGGTTCTATTATATAATTACTACCTAGTTACGGTATTAATATAAGAAGTTAAACAATATACTACCAAAAGCAGCCACTATAACGCTATTAATGGTAGCAATTACTTTAAGGACAGGAGGTAATACTAGTATAGCAGATACTAACTTATAGCAACCTATGACGGTCGGACAGCTATAGGAAATAGTTAACTGGCTAACAGCTAATAATATAGTATTAAAAAAAAGACTTAATAGGATAGAAGCAGCAAAGATTAAGCTACTATTAATTAAGAGATTTATAGGAGAGAGGTTAAAGCTTAAAGGATTTCTTATGTAGATACACTTTAAGGTCTTGTAAGAGGGAGTAAAGTTACTTATACTTATAGATCGGATAGCCTACGTAGGACTATTCTTGTTAGGAAAAGCACTTAAGTGGTTTAAATTTTACCTTACGGAGATATAGGTAAATGGAATGACGACTACTAACTAAAACGTACGATTTATATTCTTAAGTTAGGAAGAATTTGTAGAATAACTTACGCAGATATTTGGAGACCTAGAAGAAATAACTATAGCGGAAAGAAAACTCTAGAACCTTGTGTAATAAACTTTAGTAATTAAGTATATAATATAGTTCCAGACACTAGTAATATAAGTAAAGTAGAATAATAGGGCGCTTAAAGCATAGTATAAATAGGGACTTAAGGCTAAAGTCTAAAATATAATTATCCTAATAGAAGATGCGGACACCCTAAGGGAACTAATAGATTAGGTAATTAAGATTAATAATTAGATCTACTAAAGGGAACAGGCTAAGAGAGGCTAGGATAGAGTTTTATAGTTATATAAGGCGCAAAGTACGCAATAACAAAAGCTAAGTTAGAAACTATAGTATGGCGCAGAGCTAATAGACCTAAGTAGCACTAAAGAAGCCTATAAGAGATGGAGTAAACTATAGAAACCTAGAGGATAAGGATTAGGTAATTAAAGGTCTAAAGAGTAAAGGCCGAATTAAGGATCTTATTAGCAGAAGATATTTAGGCGGACTCTATAGTAAGAGAAATAGTTTAAAGAAGGAGCTTATATAAATTATAAAAAACAGAGTCATTATATTAGAGACTATAAAAATGGGTAGAGTTACTATATAGTAAAGGGCACGAGACTAGTAGACAATATATACGTATAAAGGGACGATAATATGCTATAAGGAATAAAAGAATATTTAATTAAAAGTTTTGCGTTTTATTACAATAACGTATACCAAATTTATAAGNANNCTAAGTATAGCGCAAGCTATTAGCTATAAGAGCCAACACCTATAGGATATAAAGGAACTAACGAACTAGTTTATAGATCGGATATTAAGGATAATAAATTTAACCTAGGCGAAATATTCCGTAACAATAAGGTAATAAGGGCCGCTTACTAGGAGTAAGTAGACCTTAGAGATATTATACTAAAGGTAGAGGATAATTCCACTATAGAATAAGGAATATTAGTAGGGATTAAAACCCCACTAAATATAATGTCTATCGCTTTATAAGATATAAGAGAAGTAGGACAGTAAACCACTTTGGTACTTAATAAAGGCAAAAGGCTAAAGGCTTAAGATTCTTATAGCAAGATAAAAGATAACTAAGATTCTTAAAATAAGATAAGGTAAGCTTAAGGACCTATAATAAACAATAACTAATGGAGCAGAGTAATAGCTTAGTTTAAAGATATACGAATAAGCTTAGGATAGAAGTTCCTATAGGTATAAGACTCTTAAGACGAGATAAGTGAGATTTAAAACTCTTAAGATAAGATAAGAATACTAAGTAAGCCTAGTTAGACTAAGGCTAGAGCTAAGCTTAAGTTAGAAGTAAGCTTGGGATTAAAGAACCTAAGGGGTTAAGAATTTGGAGTATAAATCAGGACACCTATAGATAAGAGGTAAGGAGCTTCTTTATAGATTAGAGAATCTGTGGTATAAACAGTAATTAGACTAAAAGATAAATATATAGACCTAGAGGATTTACCAGTTAAACGAAGTATTTAGACTAAAGATTAAAAAATTAATACTAGGATTAAGAAGTAAGATAACTTTAAGGATTAAAGCATAAGGCATAAACCAAAAGAAACCATAGAAGAGTTTAGGCAAAAAATTATTGTATAGTAAGAACAGAAACTAGACAAGAGATCTAGCATATTAGGACGTATAAAGGATAGAGCACTAGTATAAAGAATTACTAATAAACTAAGAGCAGGTATACTAAGAGCTAAGTAGCTTATTAAACTAGAAGATAAAGAGGATCTAGGGATTCTAACTAGGTTTAAGAAATAATATATAAAGGGCTATTATAATATAGTAATAAGAAAATACTTCCTTATAAATAGACCGTATATACTTTAGCAGCTATATTAAAAGTGGTATAGGCAAAGGCATAATAATAAGTAGGAAGATTTCTATATGTGGTTAGATAAAAAAGTTATTTAAAACCACCTAATTATAAAGAAGGCTATAACGCATATTAAAGGAGCCTTAATTATAATATTAAAGAATCTAGAAGAACGTTTAGAGGACTAGAGAAGTAAGAGGCGTATCTTAGTACCTACGAATAAAGTTGTAACGTTTAGATTAGCATAATAAAGGTTTAAACTTAAGGATAAAAATAAGCTAAGAGTTAACCTAAAGCACCTAGTACACTATATGTTATTATAGATTGCGTATATAGATAATATATACAAAATGCATAAAAATCTAAAGGAAAAGAATTAGAAATACCCTATAAGAATATACTAGATAACGGATAAGTAATAGTATAGGAATACCAAATATATATATAGATAGCATCCAGCAGAGGTCCAAAAGGAAGAAAGTTTAGTACTTTAACTAGGAAGATTCCTTATGGAAAAATACTTAGACGGACAATAGTAGTAGAAATGCCTAAAAAACACGTGTCTATAGTATATTAAAGATAAAAAGCGAACTAGGTATTAGCTAAAAAGTAAGCTAAGTATACTAGGATTAAGTAGCTAATAGTTAGGAAAAGTAGAGGCCTACGGGACTAGAGGGAGCTAGTAGTAAAGCCTTAGACCCTTAAAGGAATTTAAAAATAACACCTAAATTTACAAGTTAATTAGCAAAATCAGTAGTTTAAAGCGCTAATAGATAGTAAAGCAATACGAAACCATATCTTACTAGCAGCAGTTAAGAGAATAGGACTACCTTATAGATAAAAGGAGTAACCTTACCTATTAGTTATAATTTTAGGAGATCCAATAACCTATAAAGGAGGGATTATTAATCTTAAAACAGGACCTATTTAAATAACTATTAAAGGGAGACAAATTAAGATGTCTTTTAATATCCTACCATTAGGACGGGACAAGGCAGTATTAGGCATGCCTTAGTTATAGAAATATAATCTAAGGATTAATTAAATTACAGGTTAAGTTAATATTAGAAATACTTAATACCGTAAGATGTAATAACAAGCTAAGATAGTATAGTACTAAGTAGGAGCAACCTATAAAGAAACAGAAAAAGGACTAAGTTATATACTAAAGAGATACTATAAGTACGGCAAGAAACTATAGTTACTAAAAAGTAAGAAGCTATTAGAATATATAGTATAGGACTATAAGATAGAGTTAGAACTAGAAATAAGTCTAAAGTTTTTTCTAATCTATAAGCTTACTAAAGAAGAAGGTAAAGCATTAAAAGAGTTTATCTAGGAAAATCTATAAAAGGGATATATTAAACCATCGCAGTTATTAGTAGGTTATCTAGTACTATTTATACTAAAGAAAAATAGTAAACTAAGGCTGTGTATTAACTATAGATAGTTAAACAGCATTACTAGGAAGGATAAGTATCCTTTACCCTTAATTAGCAAAATCTAAAACAGAATAGGCAATGCGCAAATCTTTATAAAGATAGATCTAAGATAGGTATACTATTAGATTAGGATTAAAGAAGGCAATAAATAGAAGGCAGCCTTTAGGTTAAAGGAAGGACTATATAAACCATTAGTTATATAATTCGGGCTTATAAACGCACTAGCAATATTCCAAAAGCGTATTAACAATATATTAGGAGAACACTTAGATGAATTTATTATAGCATATCTTAACAATATCATTATCTACTTAATAACTAAGGAAGAATATAGGAAACATATTAAATAGGTCTTAAAAAGACTATAAGAAGAACAGATGCTAGTAGTAATTAAGAAATATAAGTTCTTCACTAGGAAGACCAATTTTGTTAAATTTATTATTAAACTAGGCTAACTTAGTATAGATCTAAAGAAGATTAAGGCTATAGTAAATTAGTAAAAACTAGAGAACGTTATATAGTTAAGATTATTCCTAGGGTTTTATAATTACTATAGAAGGTTTATAGCGCAGTAGTTAAAAAATATTAAGCTACTTATAAGGTTAATAAAGAAAAAAGAACTATAGGCATAGGAAGAGGAGCAAAAAGAACTTTTTAAGAAAGTCAAAGAGTTGTTTACCTAGGAGCCAGTTCTTAAGATCTATTAATTAGGACTAGAGACAGTTATAAAGATAGATATATTAGACTATACACTAGGGGCATACTTTATATAAAGGTATTAAGATAGATAGCACCTAGTAATATACTATAGTTAAAAGATAACACTACTAGAGTTAAACTATAACATCTATAACAAGGAGTTATTAGGTATAGTTACAGCATTAAAGAAATAAAGAGCATTCTTATAAGGTATAGAAAAACTATTTATAGTTAAGACAGATTATAAGAACCTAATAGAATTCCTAACGATAAAGGAACTTAACTAAAGATAGGTTAGATAGGCAGAGATGCTTACGGAATACTATTTCAAGATTTAGTATACTAAAGGTACAGACAATATAAGGGTAGATACTCTAAGCCGTAAAGCTAAACTATAAAATAAGGAGAAGCCATTAGGGGCTCTATTATAAAAGGATATAGACGGATTAATTAGGTACAATTATCCGAGAATTATAGCAACTTAAGAAGATAATAAACTAGAGAAAGTCTACAAGACACCAGAAAGCTTTTAGATATAAAGAATTCTAAAAGCACAGCTAGAAGATTTACAGACGGATATATATAAAAATTAAGAAGTAAAGTATATTCTAAGAAGCATAGCAGAGCAGTTTATGGAAGACTTCTATAAGAGACTAACTTAAGGACACAATAAAGCTACGGGCTTAGTATTAAGACTCTAAGAGGAGTATATTATTAACGGAATCTAAAGGATAGCTAAAAAAGTTATAAAGGAATGTCTAGATTACTAAAGGAATAAACTAATAAGGCATAAGCTATATAGAGGGCTACAACCTATTAAAATACTAGAAAGACTATAGGAGGTTATATTATAGGACTTTATTATTAAGTTACTAAAATTAAAAAATCCTATCACCAGACAAGATTATAACGCGATTTTAGTAATAATAGATAAGCTTATAAAGTAGGGATACTTTATAGCATATACAGAAGAAATCTTAGCGGAAGATATTACTAAAATCTACGTTAAAGAAGTGTTTATAAGATATAGAGTACTAAGCAAGATTATATCGGATAGAGACCTAAGATTTATAGTAATATTCTAGGAAGTATTCTTAGTAGAGTAAGGAGTTTAAGCAGTAACTTCCACCATATACTATCCGCAGACAGACGGTTAAACGGAAAGATTAAATTAGACACTAAAGCAGTATCTAAGGCATTATATCAATTATATACAGAATAATTAGGTATCACTATTACTAGTTATACAGTTTATATATAATATAATACCTTAAGAAGGAATAGGCACATTACTATTTAAGGCAAATTACGGATATAAGCTAAGAATATTATTGTTACTATAGTAAGTAAAGAAAATAAGTAATATAGCCAAAGAAAGAATAAAGATGTTAATGAATCTTTATGCAGACCTTATAGAATTAGTAAAGAAAGTATAAGAAAGAATAAAAAGGTACTATAATACTAAGAGATCTAAGGGACCAGATCTTAAGGAGGGAGATAAAGTATAGTTACTATATAAAAATTTTAAGAGTTAATAACTAAGTAAGAAGTTAGACTATGTTAAACTAGGACCTTTTAAAATTATATAAAGGATTTCACCGGTCACATTTAAGTTAAACCTACTAGCTAAAATAAAGATCTACCCTATATAGCATATCGCAATGCTAAAGCTAGCATATAGAAATATTAAGCCACCAGTCTATAAAGCAGACACGTATAGAGGACAAAAAGAAGATAAATAGCAAGTATTGAAGATCGTTAATTATAAGGATATTAACAATAAAATATAGTACAAGGTTAAGTAAATAAGCTACACTAAGACTACCTAGGAGCTACTAAAGAATTTAAAGAACGCTATAAGAAAGGTATAAGAGTATTAAAAGAGATTAGGTCAGGCAGTATTAATAAAAAAGGATTACTAAAGAATAAGTTACCTAAGGGGGACCTAAAAAGAGCAGTTGCTAAACTACTTAGATCTATTTCCTTCTCTATTAGAGGAGAGTCCGTTTTTTTATTGCCTAGTTCCTATAAACCTTATTCTATAAGTTTCTACTCCTTAAAATAAACCTTCTTATAAACCTTCTTAAGATAAAGCAGATAAGCAGACGCCGCAATTTAAGTATTTAAAGCCTTCTATTCCGCGTCACGGGAACGTTCTAACTTAGTAAGGGCTTATAATAGTTCACCATCTAGCCGCGCAGTAGTAGATTAAATATAAGACCCTAAAACAAATCAATTAGGGAACTAGACGACTATTAAGAGTAATAGGTCGCGTATATTTAGCATTAGAAGTAGAGCAAACGTTATAAAACAAACAAATATTTGCTTTAGTATACTCTAAGCAAAAAAACGGTTATCGCGAAGATAGGTTCGCCAATATAATATAAACTAACCCCTCTTTCGAATAACAAGAACACGGAAACGGCATAATCTTACTAAGAGATAATATTGCAGTAATAGTGCGAGCACAACGTTGGGCGTATAAAGAAGAAATTGCTTTAGGTATAATAAGTAATAATATTAACCAAATTAATTAGACGGATATTATACCTTTAGTAAATAACTTAGAGATGTTTTAAATCTTTAAGGACAAAAATAAAGAGGAGGGAGATAGTGTTACGGACGCTTTAAGTATAATATTATAACTACTTAGAGAAGAGACGGAAGAAGCTAGTTAGTTAATTTAGGCACGGTCTAAGATGGAGCCAATAGAACTATATAACGAGGAATAGTAACTAAGGTTATATAATATGCTACGTATTAAACAAGAGGAATAAGAGGAACTTACGTACCTTATATATAAGACGTATATTATATATAAGAAGGATTTTATAGGAGTACGGTTATGTATTTAAGGACCCTTAATCCCTACCTAGATAGTTCCTTCCTTATAGTAATTCTTAGAATACAATTAGAGTTAATCTATTAGGCAACCACTCCACCAGTTATTATTACGTTGTTGACTTTTGTACTTACATTTCCTACACACCTAGCCCAATAACGAGCCTACCGTAGTTCTTGCTACAAGGTTCTGTTATACATATACTTGTGCTAAAAGAGCTAAAGAGTAATCTAAATAATAATATAGCCTTAAAAGCATGGTTTAATTTGGGAAAATATATAAACGAAGTCTTCGCTACTTAGGATACACGTCACTTTGTCCTAAGCTTTACCCTTTATAGGTTTATTATGCGGTTATAGGAGTATAACTAGGTAGAAGGTATTACATCTTTATTATTTAATATTAATAAAGATAGACTACAATTTACCTCGGCGATATTAGGATTCCTCTAGATAAATAAGGAATAGCTTAGATTTAACCCTACTATTCTAACATTAAACGGCAACTAATATATTAAAATTGTATATAACGGTTAGACCGAGCGTCTTATCCTTAACGAAGTTATAAAGTAGGCACGCTGTATTACTAGTTAGGCGACAACTTGCTAAAAAGTATACCGTAAGGGTGACATCTTTAAGGCACCCCTTATTATTAAAGACTTATAGCAGTACCTAGAGCGCAAGAAAGAGGGCAACCTACTATATAAGGCAACGAAGAAAGGAGTAGTTAACGTAGCCAGGTACTATTACCATAAAACTATTTATATAGGTAGATAAGATAATAATATCTTTAATATCCGTAAGGGGCTAGATATTACTAAAGCAATAAACTATAAGCTAGAAGGCTTAATAATGCCTCCAAAACTAACTAGAGTGCAAGGCAGTATAAAGATAGGCTAAAGTACTAGAAAGAGATCTTCCAGCTATACTAATACCTTATTACCGCCTAGCAAGCGCACATGTTTAACCTCTTTGATTAAGTACCCTATTATATAAAATTGAGTGCATTAATATGTTATTACTTATAACTATAGAAAGGCTCTTTATAAGGTAAGCTTTTAGGCTACAATGCTTACTACGCTAAAGGGTAGCATTAAAGGATATAAGTCTTTATATATATAGGCTGGCATCCTTTAATATAACGTTTTAATAGGCAACCTCTTAATAAACGAGGAAGATAATAATCCTTCTTAGCAATTATTCTTAATTAACCTCGATCTTGCGATTAAAGAGCGGTAGAAAGGGCCTTTAGGAGCGCGGGGCAAGACTAGTATAAGAGCGTTTATAGCAATTAGAGTGCTTCTTAGCAAGAAATACTCCTTTAGGTATAATCTAAAGTCGTTCTTCTAGGTACTTTTTTGGATATACGTATACTATAACGGGCCGGGTAAAGATATCAGTATAACTAAGTTTAAGTACTAGAACTATAAGAATACTATAAAGCTAGCTAAGTTAAAGTCTGGGCTAGTGAGTAGGGAAAGGTATTTTCTTAACCATACTAAGATATTTACGCCTTACTATAAACCGCTAATCCCGTAGGTTAATAAGCTATAAAAGGTGGTTTTCCTAACAGATGGGAGATAGGAGAAGGAAGATAGGGGGCTTTATTTCTAAATAAAAGAGATTCTCTAGCAAGCATAGAAGGATCTAAAGGTATTAGCGGGTTAGATAGAATAATATTTTACTCTCTTATGCTCTTCTACTACGCATAAGTAAAGTTTTACTAAAATTCGGGCAGGGGCTTATAGCTAATGGCTAAGGCGTAAGCCGTCCCATTATATATTAGAATCTCCACACTAGAGCATAGTAGTAGCTTTACTAAAGTAGTATAGTAAATCCGTTAGCTAGGCAATATAAAAGTCGTATTTATTTTAGTCCTTTTAAGAATAAGGTATATTTAAAATGAAATTACCCCACGCTCTTTCTATAGAATTCACTATTAGCAGGAACCCCAACTATATAGATTTACAGAGTTATGTTAATAACTAGCTTACTAACGTATATAATACCCACTTATAGGGCTTTATAAAATCAGCCTTTATACCTTTACGCGGTAGAGCCCGGGAACCTAGCAGTACTATTAACGTTCCATTAGGATCGTACTAATAGACTACTAAAGTAAACGTAGAGATATACATACGGCTGCGCAGTACCAGCGCTACGACGTAGTAGTGGTGCGAATAATTTTCTTATTAGGAGGGTAGCCCTAACGGAGGCTTATAAACACAATTATTACGTCTCTATATACACGTCCAGTACACTTAAATCACGGCATTCTATTCACGGCGTCCCCCTTCTTCTTATACGGTATAAGCACAATATACTATACCTATATGCGACCGTATACACCTCGCAGGCGGAAGGCCTGTAAGTAGACGCGAAAAACGTCGGGATTAACCTCTAAAAATTTAAGAAGACGTTCTTCTAAATGCGGTTTTAAAGAATAGGGCGCTAGCTCTAATAGTAGGCTCTAATACTAGAAAATCTCCTTTACTACCTCCCACCTACTTAAATCATAACCTTCTTTTTACTAAGTTTGATATAAAATTAGGCTAAGCTTTAAAAGAATTATAGGGAGACTTACTAACGTCTTATAGCATCGGCTCTAATCATTTAGGGAGATTTGTTATTTATATAAATTAGTAATCTGGTTGGTTAAAGTAGCCCCCGTCCTAGTTATAGGCTTTTACTAGGGGCTAAATATAGATATAAGAGTGGTCTAAAAACTTATAATGCCTAGCAAACCTTAATATATTAGGAGAGGTAGTTATAGAGGCTAGTATCTATTAAGCTGGGAAAGAGACTAAATAGGCGATGTTCCGCCGTTAAAAGGTGGAAAGCCAGCTATTTATATACAGAGGGAAGGCTAGTGGAGCGTAATAGCTAACTAGTAAATAACGCTGCAAATAGAATAGAAGGAGGATTAGTATAGATAATAAGTGTTATAACTAGGCCTAGGTTAAGAAGACTAACTAATTAAGACTAATGGTTTACTAGGGCTTTTATATATTACCAAAGAATTAAAATATGTCCTGTATATAGGTGAAAGTTATTATCCCACTTGCTTACCACCTTTTGCGTAGAAAATGTGGAGATTTAGATGCTAATAGCTAATATATAGAGTTAGAGACAGAGCAAATAATTCTTTATTTAATCCTAATTATTAAGCCCCTATAATAAAACGAGACTAAAATATAAAGGTCTAAAGTACGGGCGCCTAGACTAAAAGTGTAACGCCTAAAAGCCTAGTTTAACCGCCAAGTCTTATAAGGCAAAACGACTATAATTAATAGGTCTGCGTGTATAGGCACTAGGACTAAAAACGAGACGCTATAAAGTACAGGCGCTTAGATAAAAAGTAACGCTATAAAGCACGGGCGCTTAGATAGAAAGTAACCCTAAAGCATAGGCTCTGGCCTAAAAGTGATCTAAAGTTTGAGCTCCTAACTATAAGAATTCCAGAGTATAAGCATCTAGGCTAAAAACAAGACGCCCTAAAATGCGATGCTCTTTAGTTAGGCCACTAAGGTTTGTTATAGGGGACTAACTAAATATTATCTAAAGCCAACTATGTCTAGTTTAAGCGCTAAGTAAAGGAGTAAAATGAAGCAAAACTGTATCCTAAAAGTATGCTGGCCGCGTGCGTATATATATATATTGCGGCCCTCGTTCGTTTATATAGATACTCTTCGCCGCTATTATAATAAAATTAACAACTCTCCTTTAGTATATCTTGACTACTTATATATTTATCTACCTAAGTTTCTACTTCTATTTTTATTTTTATAATAGAAAACAGAAAGTAACACAACGAGCTTTAGTGCTAGCAGCCCTCCTTTTATCGCCCCAATTTATTTCTGCTATCGTTTTAGTTATTATTAATGCATTTTGGGATCATATACACTATATATTAAACTATAGTTAATTTTTAGGCCAGAAATAGAACTAATATCCTATTATAGCTGACGCAAGATTACCGCTTATTATTTTATATGGGTTTGCAACTATTCCTTTAATTATTAAAGTAATTTATAAAGTGAATTTATAAAGGGGTAAAGCTAATAAATATAGTATACGTCGCTAAACAATATTTTTTTTAAAGTTAATAGTGGCAAGCCGATTTTTATAGGGGTTGGGGCAGTAGTGTTCTTATTAAGGATAGCACTCTTTAGACTGTAGGTTTTCCCTATATATTCTCTTAACCTTTCCCTCTAACCTATATCTATAGTTTAATTGCCAAAGTAGGCTATATATCCCTCTTAGAGAGTTCCTACTTTTAGTTTACATTAGAGGTTGGCCTTATTAGCCTTAAAGAGATCTTTATTACCTACGTATATTTAATTCTCCTTAAAAGCCGCATTAGAAAGTAGCCCGATTTTATAGACTATTAAGGCTCCTACCGCTAAGAATTGCTTAATTTATTTACTATAGAGCGTAACAACCCTATCTAAAGGCTTACTATAATAGTCCTTATAAACGCCGTTATAGTACTCCCTATCCTAGCGTATATGGTACTAGCAGCTACTTATAAGGACCATAATATCCCTTTTATAACGGTAAACTTCTCCTTATAGTACATACGATTTATTACTAACTAGCTAAAGTTTTAAATTGCCTATATTGGCTAGAGAAGACCCTAGTAAATTATAGCGCGAATACCTTCTATTACCCTAACTAGTCTATTACCCTCTTATCCCTCCTACTATAAAAGGTCGGATAATAGCTAAACTGCTCTTATAGGCCCTTTGCGGTTTTCTTATACTTTCTTAAAAGATAGTATATACTAAGATTTTTATTACGCGCGAGATAGGACAGAAACAATTACAATATAAGGAGATTAGTATACACTAGGCTTAACGCCGCTTAATTAGGACTTTTGGTGTCTTTGGTTATTTATATCTTACTAAATCTATATATACTATTTCTAACGGCTTTCTTGTATCTAATATATTGGTCGCATATTAAGATATAATAGTGTAATTGTTTCAGCCTTACCTGCTTTTATTATTAAAATGGATTTGGTATATAGCCTTTAATAAAAATACGCGGTACTAAATACACGTCCGTTTAGGGCTTATACCTTATATAGACTTATAGGTGCCTTCTACGATCCTTACTTATTAACTAAACGGGTATATAGAAGAGCCCTATAAAAGTTACGCTAGATTAACTTCGGGAACGCCTAAAAGCTTAGGTTCTTTTACATGCATATTATTACAACTATCACCGCTAGCCTTACCTTAAAAATATAGGATAATTAATTACTATAGTGCGGCTATCTAAAACCCGTCCTAAGCTACGGAAACGGTGCATTGCCTATATTAGTAGGTAATTAGAGAGAAGGGTTTTTTTTACAATTCCATCTTGCTATATAGGGTAATATAAGAGTATCTTAGCTACTATTAAGTTAATTTTATAATACACCTTAACCGCATTACTTAAATTTTAGCTTACTAGATGCCTTAATTAATAGGCGCTTTAGCTAAATTACACAGCCGCTCTAATTTAACAAAATCTTCTTCGTCCGCATTAACTTAGAATTAGTTAGAGTTAAACTTAGCTAGGCTTTTCTAAGGAACAATTTAATACGCTAGAGGTAATTAATAGTTGGTATACCGATTTTCGTCCCCCTAGTTAAATACCCAGTTAGTTAATTATATAAGGTAGCATCTTCTACGTCTAGGGTATAGGCGTTGTAGTTTAAGAAAGTTTAGGGGGCTTCTTATAAAGATAAATATACATATTTTTCCTAAACAACTATATAGAGATAAGGAGGCTTTATAATAGAGTAAGGGAGCCTTATAAGTAAGTAAGGGAGTAAAAGAGCTATATAAAGAAGTTAGTAAAAACGGCTTGGCTGGCAGATATATATATAAAGTTAAGCCGTTTAAGAAACTATATTCTAAATCCATTAACTAAGATTTAGATTTTATTTATAGAATATATTCTAAAAACAAAATTAATAAATTTAGAAACTGGGATATAAATATATATTTATTATAATTTAGGTTAAGTAGGAATATATAGCGAATAATTATAAAATAAAATAGTATTACATTATTTAAATATCTAATAAATATTATATCTTACTAGCGTAAAATTATATATCTCCTCCTCCGTTATTTCTCTCTCTTTTACGTTTTAGGCTCTTTCCTATGCCTATAGGATAAACTCTATAGATTTTATCTAAGTAACTTTATAACTTATAAGGATTCTAGGAGGTATACTTATACACTAAATAGTCTGCTGGCCCCTTAGGTAACTTATTTATATGCTAATTAATATATACGTTAAAGTAACGCGGCTCTAGAAATTATTAATATTTTAATTAGCTAAAGCAAAATAGGCAGCGCCTAGTAACAGCAACAATTCTATAAGTATATACGAGGCCGTAAAATATAAAAGGGGTTTAAAAGTGGCTAGAACAATAATTAGCCTAATTTAAGTTTAATTCTATCTATAGAGAATATTTATAGCAGAAATATACGCTTATTAGTAAAGTTAGCTTATATAGAACGCTATAGTCCTAAAAGAGGTATAAGCTAAGCTTAATATAGTTTTCTATAGGGCGGAGGCACCCGTTCTATAAATAACACTCTAGGGCCGTAGATAGCAAATAGCTAGTAATATAGGATACGACCTATTTAGCAACATTAATACCAGTATACTTAAATAAAGTAAAGCAGCCAGCCCAAAGGCATTTTAGTACGTAGTCTTTAAGTTATACTATTAAAATTTCCCTAGTAGCTGAAGCTTTGCTCTCTTAGCAGCAATAAAGTAAATATAACTTTATTAGAATTCTGTTAAAAAGATAAGCAAACGCCTTCCTATACTAAGCTAAAGTCTCACCTTAGGAGGCGCTTTTTACACTATAGATAGCAACCTATAATATCGGGCTTAGCCTCCGGAAAATAAACGGTATATTATACGCCATTTACTATTTCTACTAACGGCTAAATAACTTTACTAAGGGTATAATGCCGATTACGATAGAAGCTGTAAATAACTTCATATCTTAAGGGCTTATATTTTAGTACACATTTAAGGTTTTAAGGCAATTTAATATCCCTAAGCTTAGCTTTAAAAGTTTAAGCACTAGTAACCTCTATAGAAACTAAGTTCAACCATAAGAGGCTTAAAATTTACTCTTCTTATCCTCTTGCAAATATAACTGGCTTAGTAATAGCTTATCTAATAGCTTCTATTAGTTTTAAAATGTTAGTATAGAACTGCACAAATAATATATTACCTTACTTTTCCACGCGTTTGCTTCTTTCTATAGGCTCTATAGTTATCCTTTAGCAAGGCCGTTAATATGCGCTTATAGCACCCGCGTTTTACAAGCTCTTTAATTATATCTTACAGCACTGCTGGTTTTATTACAGAGTTAGCCGCTATACTCCCTATAGGGTATATTAGTTGCAGTATAGGAACCTTATCCATATCCGCATTAAAGGATAATTAAAAGAATCCATTTAAGGTATTAAATTAGAGCAGAGATAGATCTAATACACTTTAGATTCCCTTAATAACGCCATTAGTAATTATAAGGGCTAGAAAAAGGGTAACCGGATATATATCTTGTTTGGATAGATTATCTATAAGCACTATCGTAACCCTAATTACGGTAAGGAGCAGTTATAAGTATATTTTAGGTAAACCTACTCATTTAATCGCTTTTTTAATTTAGGTTCTATACTGCGATTTAATAGTAATAGGAAACGCATATTATATTAATACGTGGTTGCAAATAAGCTAAAATCCTAATAGTGGAGTCCTTTTGGGAAATGGTGGGTCGCCTATAATCTATAGTAAATTAAAAGCAGAAGGATAAATGCTAATTAAATCCGAGATTAAGGATACTCGTAGGAATATTTATCTTGCGCCTAAAGAAAGTAAAAAATGTCTCTAATAGCAGACGTTAAGGCTTTAGGCTTAATCTAATAAGCAAGCACTTTGGAGGACAGTTAGTAAAGGTTTAGAGGTAGCTATTAAAGCGCGGAGTTAGCGCAGTCTACTATAGGTAAAAAAAATAGAAACTAAAGGAGATAGCAATAATGGAGAGAGCTAATAATAATTCCTTTATTAATTAAAGGCAAAATAGGCCTATTAAAGGCCTATCAGAAGGGCTGTTAGAACGCTTAAAGAAACAGTAAACAATAAATTTAAAAGTTTAATTGTTGGCAGTAACAGCATCGCGTAACTTTCTGAATTTTAAAAAAAATGTTTATTGTTCCGGTCTTAGCGAATACAGTAAGGTATAGGGCGCAGGTGGGAGTAATATAGGCACTACGGCTTAATCCTTTAGTGCCGCCCTAAGCGCCAAGACTATATAAATTAGGATCTTAAATACGGCATATTTACTTAAAAAAGGACAATAAATAATAAATTTTTAAAAAGGGATGGTGAGTAATGGAAATAGGCGGTGAATTTTTAATAAACAGCGTAGATATACAGCGTTTTTAGGTCCATAACTAATTATACCTATTAGTTTTAGTTCGTTCTATAACATATAAGGTTCTAATATAATGGGGCTCTTACGCGATCTGCCAAGAGATATAATAGATATTTTAAAGTTAGGATTAGATTTAGGAAACCGAAAATGGAACCAAAAAACGGGAAAACAAAAAGTATTTCTTTAGTGGGAGGGCGTGCATGTAATACCACGCTTAAGCTACAAAAGGGCCTAATAGCAAAGAGATACGAACAAAGACCGCTTGAATGCCGATATCTAATTCATTAAAGATAGCAATATATCGTAAGCGACGAGGGCGCGGATGCTTACGCTACTCGCCACTATGCGCCTATGCTGACCTAGTACGTCAATATTAGTACCTACCTCGATAAGCAACTAAAGCACTTCTATCCCTTATATTGATAGTGTACCTATATATATGGCCCGTGCACGCAATTAAAGAATATTAACTTCCTTATATTAACTAGAGAACGTATATAGAGGGCTTCTAGAGCTAGCTTTAATGGACAGAGTTCTTATAAGTGACTTATCCGTCTAACACTACCCTTTATATAAATAGGCGAAGACATACCGTAGGGTTTCTACAGCCTAAGCTTAGTTTAAACTAATAGATATATAGTATCTAAGAGCAACTACCTAACGTTTAAGCCTTCCCTAACACGCCGCCGTAAATTTTCCCAGTTTTCCTACTAACACACTTAGCCCACTTCCTTTACCCCTAAACCCCTTAAGTTATTACCCACCTAAAGGGGCCTAACGTTTACCCCCTTATAAGACGCGACATAGTCTTATATATTCCGACTTATATGCACATACTGTCCTATCTAGAAGTACACTTAGTATATCTTTCTAATTAGTCCCACTACGACGGAGCTATAAGAGAAGTCCCTTTTTACTACTCCGCTACGGCTGTTTCTTAACTTTAATATTAACAAGTTTTGTATTGGGCTTTTTTTTAAGATACTTAATTTAATGGTAATATGCACTTCTAGTCCTACCTTTTATCCCTTTTGCGATATTATAGAAGGAATTCCCTGAAAGATAGTTAGATATAAGTTTCTAGTCTTCCTCCTCTATCTAATTACTATTGCGCTTTTTAATAAAGTATATTAGGCATTAAACGAGGGAAGGAGGAAGACTAGGTCTTTTGGGGCTTTATATACTATAGCGGTAGTAAGTAAGACACTTCGGAGTTAACGGGGCATAATCCGTATATATTATATCTGGATATACATTCGAATAGTATATAAGATTTTATTTCTGCACTAATTACTTTAAATCCAACATACGTCGCTCTTTAATTTACTAGAACTGTATCTTCGGCATCCGTCTATGTCTAATTCTAGTTATGCGTATATTAGGTGATTTTGCGATACCGCTTTTTATAAACGTTCTCTAACCTCTTAAACACTTTTGCGATTATATCCTAACTATAATCGTTATTAATTATCTTAATTAATAACTTCCGTTAAATCTTAATCTAATACCTTATGCGGAAGCATTCTAGGAAAGTTTTAGTAGATATAAATTAAGAGGGGGGGCCGGTAATACAAATGTAAAGAGTGCAACTGTAATATCTCGCTAGACTAATTACTACTAGCGATAGCAGGTCGATTGCTAACAGCAATGCTTAATTGGCTAGTAGTAATAACACTAGATTAACTGTTACCGGTAAATCTGGAATCGCTACTATTTATAACGCTAGGATTACTAAATACTAGTAATGGTAAAGGACTGTTGCTTATAACACTGGAATCGCTACTATTTGTAACGCCGGGATTGCTAGATTCTGGCGATGGTAAAGGACCGCACTCCCTTCTATAATAATCCTTATATTTAATTACAATTATGCCTAAAAGCAACTCTACTGTCTCCTCCTATAAATCTCCCTTTCTCTAGTTACGAGGTCGTGCATCCGAAGCTTTATTGCGACGCTTCTTTCTGCATAGTTAACTGTGTGGTGGGGTATCTATAGAAGGCCTACTATTGGTAATAGGCGGGTTAGGCGACATATCCCCGCTAGTAGGAGGCGTGCTGCTATTAAAAGATCTGGCTGCGTTATGCTGTATTAGGTGTTAGTAGAGTAATTAATAAATAAGCACTAGTAGTACGAACTATTAACGCGTATATATTCTAAAGGTATATTAGTGTAAGCTAAACTAACTCTAAACTAATTAAGTTTAATTATAATAAAGGGTTTAATCTTAAAGGCGGTATATTTATAGAAGGATTATAGCTATTAAAATTGGAGTTTGCTATATTATACTGTGTTAAATATTAGCAAAGCAACTATAAAGGAGCACTAGAGGTACGAACTGTTAACCCGCATTTCTTTTATATTACGAAGATTGGATCTAGTAAAGTGAATCTCTTAAACGCTAGAAACGTTAAATCTGGTAGAGTAAATCTCTTAGGCTCTAGAAACGTTAGATTTAGTAAAGTAAATCTCTTAGGCGCTAGCATTAATAGATCTAGTAAAGTGAATCTCTTAAGCGCTAGAAACCTTGGATCTGGTAAAGTGAATTTCTTAGGTACTGGCACTAGTATTGTTGGATTTAGGGAAAGTAGACTATTAACATCCATTTTTAAGGTTTTGGGTTAGTTAATTGCTAATAGAGAGAATAGGTAAGATTGGTTACAAAATATTAGAGTAGAGGAGAAAGTTATTCTATAAATACGTTTACTCTAACTAATAGGGTACTGCGCGGCTAGATTAAGGTAGGTATGGATTCTTATCTACTATAGGGGCACTTTAGCTTTAGATCTTCCAGGCGCATAGACTAGGTTCTCTATAGTGGCGCAAGCCGACCAATTTAGAGGCGTAAGGATTTCATTGTGATTATATATTAAAATCTATTACTAAATACTCTACTAAATGGTATAAAAAGCAGCTACTGAATATAAACGCCATAACCTATAGAGTTAAATTACCACATGATTTCTTATAGCCTATCCTATTAGTAATTTGCAACTTGCGCATATATATATAAACGACTTAAATATATATACACAAACGACTTAAACACATTTACGTAAATAACTTAAACGATATATTAATCGGGAGATTAAAAATAAGAACTTTATCTATTAAATATGGCTCTAGGGCCTCTATATACATATAAGAAAGGTGTAAAAATAAGAAGGGGGAGGGTAATAGGCAATAAAGATAGGTAATAGGTAATTAGAATAGGGTAGTAAGATATAAGGTAGTAGGTAACTAAGATAACCCAATTCTAATTAATACCTAGCAATTAAAATAGGCTTCTTTACTATACAACCTCCGATTAGGCGCTTGTAGGATTTAATAGCGAACTTATAGGTGCCTATTAAGATTTGCCACTTGTATAAAGTCTTAACGGCATTTTAAGCACTTAAACTTTGGATTTAACGTATTTAGAGGCATTAAAAATAAATAAAAGTCGTAGCATAAAGCCGAACCTACGAGTTCGTTTATATTAAAGCATTTCTTACCTTCTACTAAAGCTCTTCCAACATATATTACATTTTGTTTGTAAAGCTACTATAAACAGTTTCGGAGTAGGAGTGTTGTTACCGTGTATAGGAGATGCCTTATTCTGCTATATAGGCGGTGTAAATAGATAGCCTTTATGCATTTCTAAATAACTATTAGGAGTTGTTGGGGGGGTTTACCATAGTTCTATCTGCCTAGTTGTTGTACCTAACTAGGGAAGTAAATTGCTAAATATTTCTGGGGATAAAGGGCTAGCCATCTAAAGGATCTTATTCTGTGGTTAATACTCTGCTAACTTTAAATACGCTATATAGTACTTCTAAATCTTGCTTTGGATCTCTCTAATATATATATTATTTATCTTTAATATCCGTATTAATAGTTTTGCATTAAGCTAGGATATATTCCTAGCTTGTTTAAGCAGTAATTAAAGTATTTTAAGCTCTGTAGATGAATTATATTAGCATTTAATAAAAATAATAAGCGTAGTAATAGTAGTAGATTAAATAAGACTTAATATATTTAACGGACGTAGGCTATATTAAAGGCATAGGGAGAGCCACCTTTATTTATAAGGACTATACTATTACTACCACTTTTAGGGTATATCCGCTGTGTACTATAGTCGTAGGGATCTATAGTATAGCTAGTGGTTATTTTAAAGGCCTAATAGTACCGTTTACTACTTGCCTAGTATTTAATATACGGGTTATTAGGAGGGGGTGTAGAGGGGGAAAGGTAGAACATTGTTGGATTTAATTCCTACGCGCGCGGATCTAATAACTTATACCTTATTAATGCCTACTACGTATTAGCAAGCTAAGGAGAAATATAGATATACCGGCAATAACGCGACAGGCATCCGAGATATATTCGGAAGACTACGCCGAGCTATTCGTCGTTGGCTGGGAATTGGTATCCTAACTTATTAAACCTTATAGAGGCGCTATATAGTCTAACTACTCTAAGCCCTTATATAGCTTTCTAAAAGTTAGATTATTTGGTCTTTGCTAGGAAGGGATAGTATTAAAAGACGTTACTAGAATAAATTCCTATATATAGGCATTAAGACTAGAGGGTAAAAGGCTAGGCGGGTATCCTGCTAACTAATTAATACTTAATATATATTGGTAACTTAGGTATGCTAGGGACATATCGACTATTACATTTAAACGGCTATACTAGAGTATCCGTCGCCAGTTAGGGATTAAAACTCGGCCCGGCCAAATCTAGGTTCGTCTAAGGGGGTGTCGCGATATAGCTTGGGGTTAAATACGGGTTCTAAGAGTGTCTTTTTATATAGGTTTCTAATTCCCACGGCTTATTAAATCCCTTGCCTTTCTGAGATTTCTTACAATCTAGATATAGGCAGAGGTAAGAATTGCGGCTAATATGTATTCCGTAGGCTTTTCTTTCGTAATAAGGGCGGTTACTAGATTTTGTCACGGTGATCTAGCAACCCTTAAATCTGCATTAAAACGTCAGCATTAGAATTAGTCCTATAAATGGCTGGCACTAAAGGTATTAACTTGTTTAAAAAATTAGGAGATATAGATAAATGGGTTGCCATATAATGAGATCTGCTTTAATCTAAAGAGAAAGAGAAATTAAAGTTAATATAAGGAAAAACCCGACTAGCTCCCTATAAGCCTATCAGCGTTAAGTAATTATACTAAAGGCTTGTTAAGTATAAGGGGTTATAAAAGAGGCTTATATTGTCTATTATTAAGAATCTCTCGCAGATCTATTAAATAAGGTCCGACGGAAAGACTAACCGGGGGGGGGGAAATGGGCTTATACTTACCATTTCTAGGGCTATAACCCATGGCATTGGGTAAGAGGTAGATATAGAAAAAGGAATATTATATCCAGTTGGCGTTTATAGTCTGTGTTATAATTAGCTCCCTAATTAATCGTGTTTACCTAAATTAAGGTAGCTGGCTAAATGTACACGGTTTATAGGCTACTTGTCTCGAAGTCTGTGGTAAGGTAATTCTCATAGCATACGCATTATATAACGACTGCCTTTAGAGTCTCTACTAGATTAATTTTAAGACTACGTAAAGGATTTATACTACGCTTAGGAACTATATACTTTAAGAATTTGCTAGATTTTTATAAATTTAGCGCGCTAATAAACTTATACACATAGAACTAAGAAAATTCTATAATAACTATAAAGAAGCGTAGACTTAAGTCTCTAACCTTTAGTTAAGATGCAAATTGTTAACTGTCTCTTACTATCCACCCGCTAATAAGTTATATGCCCATAAGTAATATTATAACTTACCCCTACTTCTAAGTTCCTAGTTTTTCTAACTAGTCTCCCTAAAGGATATATTTATCTGTCTACCTTAAGAACCTAAAGATAAGATGTTGACTTAGTATGCATAAATAATAACTAGATAACTAAATACTCACGCAAGCAATATCGTTTAATACTATACTAAGAAAGTGTTAAGATTTACAATTAAAATAGTAGAAGCGTATAATATAAAAAGTTAAGAAGATAAACTGTTAGGGAGCGGACTGCTAAGCTAAAGGGTAAGAAATTGCTAGAGGAAGTATAGGGAGGTGTAATTTATTAACTGGACAAGGGTACTATTAGGATTATTATGGATAGGTACTCCGGCAAATTAGTCTAGTAGCGCTTTATTATTAATTTAGACTAGCTTTACTAGTTTAGGTAGAAATAAAGGTTAAACGGACACTGCCTTTATTAACTTAATTTAACGAATAACTATAGGAATAGAATTGCAGATTTCTTATATTATAGTAGATGTAGTCTAACCAAAATACAAGAAAGTTAATCGTAATTGTATTTAGAGATCTAATCTACTAACAGTGGAAATTTATAACACCTATAACTAATATTAAGATCCCGGAAAAAATATAAGGAGATAAACATTAATTGCATAACAGTGGTATCTATTTTCTCTATTTCCTCGGTTCCTCCTAGCTTAAAGAATTATAGACTTATAACAATGTTATAGTCTTTATTAAAATCGTCACAGGTATAGAAATACATTTATTCTTTATTACTAAATATATAAATCGTTTTATAGGCAATGTGGATTATAACTTCGCTATTTAAATAAAAACGCTAAAGAAGCTTACGGTAAGCGGCCAACCCAAGTAGTAGATCTCCCTAAAGTTGCTCTACTTAAGCTTTAGTGGCGTTAGATAACGAACTAGTAATATAATAAGGGGGAACGTTTCCCTACGTAATCTAAAAGTATAGATAACGGTAGATCCTATCTAGTAACTTAATTTTATAAACTAGTAGAAGAAGAGGAGAAGGAGGAGGAGATATTAATTCTAAATCTACGTCAATAGGTAATTTGCGAGTAGTTATTACGTATAGATCTATAGTTAATATATTATCTTTACCAGTATATTAATCTGGGGGAGAGGATAGTTTAAGGTATCTAATACCGGTATATAGTATAATGCGAAGATTTAAAACGGATATTATTAAAAGAAGGACCTGTATATATTAGTAATTAAAAGAGAAGTAGTTTATAAAAATATACCCAGTCTATATTGTAACCTTATTCCAGAAATTTCGATAACACGCCTATAACTATACTAATTACGATAACGAAAAATCCGTGTAAGCTAGCTTGCAGCTAACCCTAGTCTCTAATTATTGCGGCTTGCGAGCTAAATATAGACTTGCAGTAGTCTATATAGAAGGAAAGAATGGTTACGCTCCTAAGGAGAAGGATAGCCAGTATTCCGCAATATGCCTTAGTTTTTATAGCAGCAGTTTTACTTTAGCAAAGTCAGTGTTAGAGCCCTAATTTAGAATTTTCACATATATAATCGCAAAATATATTGTTAAAAATACCCCTAGTACCATAATAACCGAACTCCTAAGCAGATACACCTATCTTAGAATACCTATCCCATGCGCCGTTGAGGTGCTACGCAAATGTGGCCCATGCGCGAACATCAAAACATTAGCACGCGTCTCTACCAGAGTATCTCTCTGCAAAATACCGCTCTGCATGTGAGGACCTTGCTAGAAAGAACATCTGGATTGTATTAGGCGACGACAAAGTCAATATATATCAATTTGGAGCCTTATTATCATGATATCAACGTGCAATTGCTTGATTAAATCTACAGCTTTATTTTACCAAGGCAAGCCTTAATCCGGACGATCTGGTTAGTTCACTTACCGTAGCACCTTTATCAACGGCGCATGGGATAAGGGATATATTCTTTATACTTAAGGGAAGAAAAATGGCTGCTGTGAAAATCTAAGTAGGTATTAGTTACACATAAAGGACTTAGGCTTTATACTTACCTCTAGAGTAGTTATAAGAAGTAAAGCGGCCTTTAGGAGGGCCTGGTTTAACTTATCCTACTACCTAATACCTAATAATAATCCGCATACTATAGTAAGGACAATAAAATGCACTACGTTATAAGTAATTAAATAAGGCGTAATATAGGTTATAAAAGGGCTTTTAGTAATAAGAATAGTGTAAATACTACTAAAGGTTGCGACCACGTAAGCTATAAGTATAATAATAATAAGGGGAAGAACGGAATCTATGTTAATAAGTATACTATATATTAGCCTTAGCCTAATGCCATAAAAATAGGGTAAACAACAATTAGCCTAATACTTTAAGTAGTAGGGCGCGAATGCGGGGAAATGCAAAGTAGAGAGAATTAGTAAGGCCTTAAGGTAATAAGGCAACTATATAGTTAACGTGCATCTTTAGCCGCCAGGGCGTAATTGCTCTATATATTACTAAACGTCCATCCTCCCCTTACTATGCTATTTAAGATTTAGACACATCTAAGGATTAATTAAAAACTACCCTCCCCTATAAGCCAAAGTTAGTTTCCCTAATAAAGAGATATCGTAATAGTAATTACCTCTTTCTTTTTTAGGGAGCGCTAGTAGAGTATGCCGTAAATATAAAACTAAGATCTATACTTAACGTCTATAAAGCCGCTCGCCGATTCCTATTAAGGCGTTAAAATCCTAGTTTAAAAAGGCATATCCGCAGCTAATAGTTTAGCCCCTTTAATCTTATAGCACATCTTACTCTAATTAAAGGGTATAGCGAAGAATAAGGTTAGTTCTCTCTACTATAGGTAGTAGAGATTAATTAACTAATAGAGATAGCTTAGAAAAGTATACACTTATAGATTATAGATATTCCTGAATGCTTATACGGAAGGAATATTAATTAATAAGTATATTACTAAAGGTTAAAGTCCTATATGCGTGTCCCGTTGCCACGTTACCTAGATTACTGTGCTTTGCGAAAGTGCTGCGAAAATCAAATTAAGCGAGCCCCGCCCACACAGCATCGAATTCGGGTGATCTTACCATACAAATCGAATGCCTACCACGCATACCACGCCTAAAACGCTTATATCTGCCTGCTATGTCTAAGAGGCTTCCTAATTGGCAGCTCCATCAAATTCTGGTAGCTTTCCTATTTGATTGGACGGTTAAATATATCGCGGCAGCTATAAAGTTACACCTCTCAACTATATACCGTATCCAGCTTAATTTGGACCTTTATAAGGAGCCATACCCCCCGCCTAATCTTAAGATTGGGCGGCTAAGTAATATACTAAAGGAATATAAGCAAGTTCGTGATATATAACATTATAGTGTTAGGTATACTATCTGTGTATATAGGCGCTTCTTACCTACTTAGAAGATCGCCCTACTGCCTACCTTAATGAAATGGCCTGGTTCTTATAGGACGACTGCAATGTTGTAGTGTCAATATCGTTAATATGGCGGGCTTTTAGACGTAATAAGTAGAGTAGGAAGGCTGTATAGCGAAGAGCGCAGGAGCGCTTAGAAGATCTTCGTGCTGCCTAAAAGGGACGCTAATGTACATGGGACGTTAATTACCTTATATTTATTAACGAGTTAGGCGCCAACGAGAGAACTGGTTATAGGAAGTTTGGTTAGAGTCCTATAAACCTTTCTGCAATTAATATAGTCTTAATTAAGCGCTCGGAGCGTTGGAGTATTCTTCCTACGTATATAATTAATAGCTTTCTCCCTAGAACTCTTATATGGCAAGGCTTAATTACTTCTAAAATATTTAATGCCTGGATTGAGTCTTCTGTTCTACCGCATTATATACCCAGCTATATAATCTTAGTATTAGATAATGCCTTAATATATAAGAGTTAGGTAAGAAAGTAATTGCATATATATTATAACTCTATAATCTAACTAGAAGATGTAAAAGTTTGTGGAGCTCTGCTCCGCCACCTAAATATCTATTAAATATCTTCCTCTTTACTGCCTAGAGTTTAACCCAATTAAGCTTTCCTTTTATAATCTTAAGGTGTGGATTCGACTAAACGCTTACTTAATTAAGGATTATTAGAGCTTTGGTACGTTCCTATAATTTAGAATATAGTGTATAGGAATCCGTCGCTTGGCTTAAGGACACTTTTAACGGGCTGGCTACCTAGTAGAAAACTAGTAAGGAGCGCGATCTTCTAAATTTAGGTAGCGCCCTTGGGCTTAAGCGGTAGGGGTAGGTAGCCAGCTAGAATAGTACGAAGGCCTACATATATAAGGACAATAGTATTCCGCTTGGTTGATTAAAGAGGCTGCGTAGGTTAACTGGCAGCTCGTTTCCGAAGGCTATCGCGCTGTACTATCGCGCTTACAACACTAGAAAATTTATCTATATAAGCAATACGATATAATACTCAAGCCTCGCAAGTAATTAAGGAACGGTAGGCGTGGTATGCGTGGTAGGCATTCGATTTGTATGGTAAGATCACCCGAATTCGATGCTGTGTGGGCGGGGCTCGCTTAATTTGATTTTCGCAGCACTTTCGCAAAGCACAGTAGCACACTAGCGCTAAAAACCCCTATCGCCAAATCGCTAAGTTTTTTTTAAAAAACTTAGTAACTTAGCAATAGGGTCCTAACCTAAGATATTCCTAACCCCCTTATATTAACTAGACCTTTTAACAACTTACTAGCCATTATTATAAGTTTATTTATGTCTTTAGACTTAGGTTACATTTTAGGTCTATTTATAAATATTCTTTCTAATACCACTCCTTTAGAAATCTAGCGTTGTCTTCCTTAGTTACGTTTAGCCTCTAAGAGGCTTAATATATTACCTTTAAAACTTACTCTACTACCTTCTAAGAATAAAAGCATTTAAGGGGATAAGGCTAACCCACTAGCTACCCCTAGCTATAAATATATCCAACGTCTTTCCCTACCTACTTTACCTTCCTTAGAGTACGAAGGCACCTAAAAAAAGAGGCTAGTTATTTAGCTACCTCTAACTATAAACCGATTATATAACTTTCCCTAACTACTATACCTCCTTTAGGATATAAAAGCACCTAAGAGAATAAGGCCAGTTATTTAGCTACCTCTAACTACGAACCTATTTAACCCCCCCTACCTATTTTACCTTCTTTAGAATATAAAAGTACGCAAGAGGACGAGGCTGGTTATTTAGCTACCCTTAACCGCGAACCTACTTAACCCTCCCCTCTTACTTTACCCCCCCTACTTACTATTACTATTAAGGAACTAAATAAAAACACTAGTTATAGAAAATTAATCCTAAAATTGCAATTAAGCCTTAAAGAAATCCGCGCATATATTATAAATAGAGCAGCTTGTGCTTTTTTTATTAATAAAGAGGGGAAAATAAAAGATTAGAGGACTAATAATATAGTTAAATTTAATGGTTATAATTTACCTAGAAGACGTTTTCGAACTTACCTCACTAATTAAAACTTGGCGAATAATTTTAATTAGTGGGAAATAGCTACTTACGGCAGATTAAAACTTTAGATTAAAACTTTAGATATTAATTAAGGATCTATCTACTTTTGTAAAAGGCAGACACATAAAAGAGTTTTAGAGATTAAAGAACTTTTTTAAAGAGCCTATAGCTAGACAACGTCTTCTATTCGGGATTAAGTATCTTATTATCTAAGCCAGTCTAAAGACCTCTAGAATGTCGGCTCTTATATCCTACTTTATAAAAGATTTCCAAATAATAAATATAAGTAAGGTACCCCTATTTATTTAATAGCTACAGAATAGATAATATCCCGAAATTTTAATATTTGCATAGGAGATAACAAACTAGTTTAATTAGTGTAAGTCAATCTATATAGGTAGGGTATTTAATAAATTAGCGTTTGCTCCCCTTATAAGTATCTCTGTTTCTATATTTTAGTAGAAATAGTAAGTTAATTACCCTCTAAACTGTATTAGTCTAGCCTAGTTAAGCTTAGCTAAATAAGTCCTCCCCTTTCCTTAGCTAAGTTAGAAACGAATCTGCTTAAACTCTAAACTTTAGTTAAACTATTTATTAGGAGGTAGCTTTAACTAGAAAACAGATAATAAACAAAATTACCAGTTAAATTAGCTAGAAGGCTAGAATATAGGGCGGTTAAAAACACTTATAGCGGTTATAGATTAGTAGGTAGAGAGCATATAAATATATAAAAGTGTAATAGTACTTCCAGATAGCAAACCTCTAACTTATTAAAGACTATAAAATATCTTCTTTACGATTAATTAAACAATATCCTTAAACCTCTAAGCCGGTAGGCGAATCCCTTATACTACGCCTTAGTTAAAAACGCTTGTTACAAAATTTCCCTACCCCTTTTAATACCTGCGGTAACCTTGCGTAAATTTCGCTAGTAAGTAGCAATAGTAAGAAGATAAGTTTTACTACTCTATAATAGGCATATAAGGGTAATATCGCCACTAACATGCCACTAGTAAGTAGCGATAACATAGAGATAAGGTTTAATGCTCTAGGATAGGGATATAAGGGTAACACCGCCACTAATATGCTACTAGCAAGTAGCGATAATATAGAGATAAGGTTTAATGCTCTGGAATAGGGATATAAGCCTAATACCGCCATTAATATTCCACTGGAAAGCAGCGACAGCAAGAAGGCAAGGTTTAATGCTCTGTAATAGGTATATAAGGGTTATTCCTAAACCTAAGCTTTAAACTTTTAACATAATATATTATTTAACTATTTATAAAGTAGAACTAGTAGTAACGCCTAAGCTTATAAGAGAAACCGTTATAATTACACTAATACCGCCTCCGCTCCCTTTTTATTTAATATATCGCGGCTTAGCCTAGCAACAACCCTAACCGCTCTTAACCTTTAGAACCTTATCACTATCTAGG
The DNA here is from genome assembly GCF_001692895.1 of Cenococcum geophilum 1.58. Lineage (NCBI taxonomy): Eukaryota > Fungi > Ascomycota > Dothideomycetes > Gloniales > Gloniaceae > Cenococcum > Cenococcum geophilum. The sequence goes on from NW_027137586.1 coordinate 1,729,603, forward strand.
ACCTATAAGTCCCTATAATAGCTAAATACTAACGTGTAAATAACCGACTTATATAGATAGTATATCTAAGTATACTTCCCCGTAAAATAGAGTGTTGGGCCTATTATAAGGGAAACATTATCTGCTTTAACCCCTAGCCTATAAAGTATTTCTAGTATCTTTAATCTTAGTATCTTATTTACGTTAGCCGTCTAACTCACTTTATAGAAGTAAGGTAAAGTAAACGTATAGTTATAGCACATTAACGCGCTTAAAAGCTTTCTATAGTCTTACCTAGACTAATAAAAGGGCTTATAGATATTTTACTAGTTTATATAATCTTCTTAATTGTCTTCTTAAGGCTAGACCGTGCGAGGTCTATATACTTCGCTTTAATAACGGGTATAACAATATTGCTTTCTAGGAGAGCTTTCTTAGGCGGTTCGTTCTCGCTTATACTTACGCTGTTATATCTAAATTTAGTATAAACGCTACCAGGAAATTTAACTTAGTGGCGGGGCAGGTAGTTTAAAGGGGCAGATTTTATTAGGCTTTTTACTTTTTAATTTTTGCTAGGTAGTAAATATATACAGATATTAAAATGCTTGGTATCTTAAACGAGCCTTAAATATTCTACGCCCTAACACTTAAGTAAACGTTACTATTAACGCTTAGGCTTCACCATTTTTATTAGTAAGGATTTAGTGGTAATATTTTTAATGCCTTAAATATACCGCTAAAGGTAAGTAACTATATAACCCGCGTCTCTCTACCTGCAATAGGCTGCTAACCCCTTATTTTCCGTAGGTATACTTATAACTATTATACTATATAACCCTTAAACAATCTCCGCCACGTATAGCACCCTATAATTAATATATAATGGCTACTATACAGGCCACTATATATATTAGACGCCTAATATCTCATCCTATATAAACGCATTTACACCACCTTTCCTGCCCTTTATAATATTTAGTGGCCTAGATATTATATATAGCTGTAATAAGATCTACTAGCGGTATACGGCACGCGACCTTTAACCAGTCTTTATTACGCGCGGTATCCTCTAAACAATATATATGCAGCCATTAATTTTACCTACTAATTCTTATTTAATCCTAAAGGTAATACTTATAGGCAAGTAGCTCTATAACTAAGGTCTCTATTTAGAACAGAATGCTAATATTTTGCCCTCCGCAGTCGCATATATAAATTCTCCCTAAACTCCCTTATATTTAGTGCCTCCTAATTTATACCCTACTCTATAAATACTGTTATTAAGTAGTATATACTTACTAAAACCGGCGGTAGAGTAAAGAACTTAAAGGCGGCGCAGAATAGGCTTCTATAAATGCATTTATAGCGTCTTCTTATCTTATACCGTCTGGCAATCCTAATTTAAGCCTTAAATATTATTTTTAACCTTTATTAATCTTTACTACCCGTAATACTAACAGCGGCCCTATATTCTAAAAGTGTCTAGAGCATAGCTAGACGCGAGGTAGTATTTACGCAAGTTTTCTATAGCCTTGTAGTCTTTAAATATATATTAGTAGCACCTTCTATCCGCGATTTAGCCTTAATAATTTCAAAATAAATACTTACTAGTTTTTATTACCCGCCGTATGCATATATATAGGTTAGGTTAATCTTTCTAAGCCTAAGCACACCGCAATTAGCGCGCCCTTTATTATCCTTTATACGTTAGAAGCTAAGTCTTAAGTTAGTACTATAACATAAAAGGCTACTAAGAAACCTATACCTTCTCCACTAAATTCTTCGCATTACGACCCACACCTCGCAATTTTAGTAACAGCACTAGTTACTACGCGCTAATTTTAATAATTTATACGTTTCTACCTCTAACTAATATTTTCTTAAGCTAATATTAATAGAAAACTGTAGTTTCCTTACTCCTATCGGCACAACTATATTAGTATAATGCCGTTAACAATAGACTTTAAACTAGTTCTCTGTTAGTTTACTAATATTCACTTTTGCTATATACTACTAATATTTTATAGTAATAGCCAAGGCTATATTTTAGGTATATTGGGATATACAAATTAACGTTTAGGATAAGGTAGTTAAAGGTTACCACTATACTATTACCGTAGTTTAGTTATATGGTCATATTATCTCATCTAAAGAGTATTACTGTAAATGGCGCTTAACGGGCGCTCATTGCGGCAACGGTTAGGAGGGTGCAGTTAAAGTTTTATATTACGAATTAAAAGCACAGGCGGCCTTAAAATTTAATACTTCTAGCTAAGCTAAGCTTAAACCGAAAGCAGAGGCGGCCTTAGAATTTAATACTTCTAGCTAAGCTACGCTAGTTAATTACTAAGCTTTCTATAGGAGCAGTATCTTTACTACTACTAATGGATTCTTAACTACTTTCTAGTAATTTATTTTACTTAATGTAATCCTATTATACTAATCCGATATCTAACTATATATTTATATTTTTATATAAACTCACGTATAAAGTAACGTAAAATTTAGTCTTTCGCCACTAGAATATAGTGTAGGAGTTATCCTTCCTCTAGACTAGCTAGAATCTTTTATAACTAGTAATAGTATAACAACTATATCCTTTACGGTATATAGGAATCGTATATATAAAACGTTTAAATTAAGAGAGAAAGTTTACTTATAGCTTCTATATACAAACGAATTATATATAGATGTAAGTTTATACTTACCGTAAAAGTTTCTTTCGTAACTTAACCCCTAATATTTACGTCCGCTAAGATCTAGCCTTAGGTAGCAATTGCAGAACTAAAGTTATAACTACTTATAACTATAGCTGCGTACTTTAATCCTAATATACTACCTAAGCTGCAAACTTATAAGGAATTTCATTTAAATTATAATCCAAATTTGTAAATGTATAACGGCATTAAAACAGTTTAGGTTTCCTAACTTAACAACTTTCTCTAAACTAATAGTAACTAAGGCTTAACTAGCGGTTAAGAGGTAGTACTGGCTAGAATTATTATTTATCCCCCTAAATTTAAAACGTTTAATAAATATATTATTACTAATTATAAAATTAAACAAAATGATCTTTTAATTATGGGCGATTTCCTTATTTTAAAGGGGTACTGTTTAACACTTAATAGAGCGGAACCTGCACACTATATATATAAGGCTTACTACGTAACTAAGTATCTCTATTTAATAAATGTATAAATAGGTTATATAAGACGAATTTCAATAAGGATTAGTCTACTACTATACCTATAGATCTATAGTGAATTGTTGTTAGATAAATAGATAAAGGCAGATATAAGCTATAGATTGTGTAGTATTAATAGTTGTTCTTCTTCCTTTAGACCTACACGGGACATCCGAAGATAATAGCTGCTTTACTATAATATAAATACTCATTTCTTAGCTATTATTCTTATTAAGAATAAGATACGCCGTTTTATTATCTTTAGAAATGTGTAATTACACTTAAATCCACTACAATTGTACCTATCTCCGCTATATAGTAAGAGCTTAGTATATAAAATACTAGGAGATATAGAAAAGATATCTAGTAAATATTATAGCGATATAAGAGCCAGCTCCTTTCTTATTATTTTATAATAGGTAATTAACGCTCCCTATAGAGAGTATAGGCTTAATAAAAACGATAGTTAGTTTAGCTAACTACCTATAAGCCACTGCAAGCTAATGCTAACTCTTTCCTCCTAGGTGATTGTAAAGATATATTATTGAAATTAAAGCCATCTAGTAGCAGGGCAGGATTATCCGCATCGCTATTAAAGTGATATTTCTTTGGCCTACGTAGTAGGAGGGCCTAGTTACGTATAATAGGGGATTATTATTTAACAAATTCGAAAGCTAGTTAGGGATTTAATTTAATGGTTGGCATTCTTATACTAATATAAATATAAAGTCTCCAGTCTTAGGGGTTTTGGTTTTATATATATTAAAATCCTTAATATCGCTAAGTCTTAATACACTTAATTCTTAACCTAGTGTCGTTATTTATAACGTACTAGCCGCGCCATAACGATTATCTAACTATGGTTAAGGTGTAAATATAATATATAGCTATAAAATTAGGCCTCCCGCCGGCGTATAAGCGCCTTCCTTTTGCATTAAATGGCATTCGGCAGTATCTCTTCAAGCTTGCATGTATACCCCCTTAGAGGTCAAGCATTAGGTAACACTAAGCAGATATATAAACGCACGACGATAAATTAGCATAATGCGTGCGGCGACAATTTCCAGGCTAAACGTATAATTTAGATTGGAAGAGCCTTCTATAGTGTAGGTCTAATCCTATAATTTAATATAATACAGCTTTAGCGGTTATTTATATATCTAGCTCCCTAGTGTTAAAATATCTCAACTTTATTCTTTCTAGTATCTTTTAACTTAGAAACCGAGAATTATACCAAACGTTCCTAGTCCTCCTCCTCCTCCTCCTCCTCCTCCTCCTCTTTATCCTCCTCCTCCTATTACTACTACTACCACCACCACTACTGCTGCCGTTGCTACTCCCTAACCCCCCTGCCTTTTACTCCCCCCTAGGGTTTTATTCTGAGATGATACGGTATAGCTATTTAAACCGAAATTTTACGTAGATTTAGATTTATTAAAAACGATACGCAGCTATTTAAACGTTAAGACACCTTTTAAGCTTATGTTACTTGTAACTTTATATCTATATAAGAACAGTCTTAAGTACAAAGCAGAGTCTCTCCTTAAGATGATAAAGAATATTAATAACGCCGCAGCAAGAGAACTTTTTAAGAAGGTAATAAAGATTAATAATAAAGTAAGGGCTCTTATTAGTGTATTATAGGAACATACTATCCTTTCTTTAAAGAATATAAATAAGACGAATAAACATTGCTTTAAGCCGAAACTTTGCTAAGAGCTTTAACTAATAAAGTATAGAGGCAAGAAGATTAGTATTAGTATAGATAGGGAATAGTATTATAGTAAGCTTTAAACTTTTGCCTTAGCTTCTAGGACTAGACCGCTACGTTATAACCTTACTATTGTTATAGATAAAGCAATAAACGGTCTCCCTATTATTAAGTATAAGGTTCCTTAAAAGGAGTAGTTTTAGGGGTTAACTCTAATAAAGTTCTAAAAGGAAAATCCCCCCCTATAAAATATACCTACTTTAAATAAAGAATATAACGACGTAGCTAGAGATATAGATAGCGCTGCGCTTATAGATGCGTTAAAGATAAAGGGACTCTAAATAAACTAGTTAAGGAGTTAGGGGCGAACTATAGGACTTAATAGTGGCTAAGGGGTTTATACTACCCAATCCTTTAAGTCCCGCAGCACTAAATAATTTACTTTTACTTACTAAATCGCTTAATATAGAAAATAGCTCCTTGATTTCGGGGACCACTATAATCCATTTTAATCTTTACTTTCGATACTTAAATCGAGCTCTTAATTTCTTGTGCATTATATTAATAACCTAAAATAGCAATAAAAGTGCATATAGAAGCCCTAAGCGATCTTATATATTTCGCTATAACGTTTATCTAGGNACNTACGTAAGGATNTCTAAAGNAGGGTCTATTAGTGTTTCCTATAATTAAATTATAAGTACGTAGATAGCATTACCTTACTATACTATTAGCTACTAATCCCTTAGGTTAATAGATTTCGGAAGGTAGTGTTTTTAATTGCTCTATATATTTCTAAGCGTCTATCCTTCCCCCTTACTATATATTTAAGATTTAGACACGTCCGAGGATTTATTAAGAACTATATTAGTAGCGTCTTCTTATATAGCAATGCCAACTTAAGCCTTAAGTACCATTCTTAACCTTTACCGATCTCTACTCCGTAATACCAATAGTAGCCCTATATTCCGTTAGCGTCTAAAGTATAACTAAAAGTAAGGCGATTCTCGCCCTATAGAAATCCTTTACTTTTTCTCCTACTAGTTAGCAACCTCTATATACATATTTACAGCACACTTGCCTTTAATTTAGGCTTTAGTGCGTCTAAGACAAGCAGCTACTAGTCTTCGTTACCCGCAGCACTGGTATTAGTTAGGTATTAATACTATAGGATAAGCCTTTATAATTTACACCGCAATCTAAGCCTCGCCATTAATGCAGTACTAAGGAAGTTAGTTTTAGGCTAATTAAGTCTTCTATGCACTTAAACAGACCCCTAAAAATTACACACCCTATCTAATAAAGACCTCGTTTACATTATTTACCTTATAATAACGGCTGCGTTGCTACTAACTGTACTTAACTTTTAGGCAAGCAACTATATACCAAAACCTCCTTCTATCCGCTAATAAGTTATTTTCTATAAGCATTTTATAACCTTACGTCTCCCTTTAGATAATTTTTTTAGCTAATTAAAGCTTACCTTGCGTTATAAGCTAGCCGTCCGTTTTAGATATAAGCCCTAATATTATATCTTACCTCATACCTAACTATCCTTGCTTTTTAACCGTCTCCATTTCTAACACCAACTTTAAACTCTATAAACATCCTAGACAAGATTTAGCGGTAAAGAATGCTTTAAAAGAAGATAAGTATAACGTTAATATTTACCTAAGAGTGTTAGATTTTTTTAGGCACTTTATAGTTCCCAGTCCTTATATTTATAAGGATTTTGGTTATTACCCATCAGGACATTATATAGAAGTTATCCTTTTGCAAGCTAAGCTAAAACATTTTATAGAGAGTGCTATAATAACTAAAGCCTATATTATAGGTACAGGTTACGTATATAAAACATTTTACGTAAATAGCGAGCTTTATTTATAGCTTCCGCATATAAACAAACTATAAATAAATATAAGTTTTTACTAAACCCTGAACGTTTCTTTTACTACCTAACTTTTAACATTTACGCCCACTAGGATTTAGCCTCGTCTAAAGATTATAGAACTAACGTTATAACTATTTAAATTTATTGCTGCGAACTTTAATCCTAATATGCTACCTATAGACCGAACTTACCTACAGTTTAGAGAGATTACTAAAAACAACCTATATAAATTTAATTACATTAAAACTGTTTAGGTTTTCTAGTTCTATAACTTTTCTAAAACTAACGCGGAACTAGATATAACTAAAGGCTAAAAGGCAGTACTAGCCAGAATTATTACTTATTCCTAAGAATGTAAAACATTAGACCATTATATTATGGCGCCTTTTAGAACCAAAATATGCGGTAATTTCCGTATGGCCGATTTACTTATTCCAAAATCATACTATTTAAAACTTAATAGAGCGGATGCTGCACACCGTAAATATAAGGCTTACTACGTAACTAAGTATCTCTATTTAATAAATCTATAGATAGATTCTACTAGACAAATTTTAATAAGAGTTAGTCTATTATACTATACCTATAAATAGATAAGGGCAGATATGCGTTATAGGTTATAGTAGTATAAGAAGAATTCGTGGCTTCTATTTACAGCGTAGCGTTTATCTTCAATACATATAATGGTCCTCAGTGTTTTTATCTATATTTAATATTTAATATCAATACGAAAAGTGTCAATATTTAGTATATTAAATATTAAATATTTTATAATAAATATAGCAGTATTGTTCTATTTTACCTATTTCCTACCTATTTCCTATATCTCTACCTATACTATACCCCTAATTTATCTATATAACTATATAAAGGACGGGAAAGAGGTAAAGGGAGGAAGAGAGGGGGGTAGGTATAGTGTCTAACCACCTATATACGGATCCTACTATTATATGCTTTAATTTTGTATAAAGGCTTAGCTTAATATTTAATATTTAATAAAATGTCAATATAAGTCGGCGGTTTAATATTAATATTAATACGCTCTTATATTAATATTAAATAAAAATAAAAACATTAATAGTCCTACTTAATCCTCTTATACCACTTATAAAGAGCATTACTTACTAACCCTAATTATCTTTCTAGTTTATACCTCCCTAAGTAATCTTAGGTGCAAAGGGTAGTAATATATAAATCTATCCACTTCTAGCGTAATTAATGTTATTGCTTAACAAAGGTAAAAAACAGCGGGAGTGGTTTAGGTGTGGGACTCCGACCTATAGTTCTAAAGTTTTTAGATATTATACTTGTCTATTATTATATAAGCGCAATATCTATAGCAAGCATAGTAGTAAAAGGAGCGATGGGCTCTGCGCCTACTATGCCCTTTATAAGTTATATTTAAGAGTTATTAACTAAAGCGGAGAGGACGATTAAAATCTTCATAACCATTTTTTAAGTTAGTATTGGTGTTGTTATCGTCCAATATCCTATTAAGTGTTATTAGGAAGCTAAGCGGGTAAGGTATAGCTTAAATCTAGGGTTTAGCAAATAAGGATAATTAGCAGTTAGTATTAGCCGCTATAGTTCCTCCATTATAGTTTATCCTTTACTCTATATAATATTAAATATTAAATATTAATTATAGATATAACTAAATATTCTAAAGCACTAATCTAGCCTTAGCTGTAAAGAGAATTAGAATTAGAGCTAAAGCTATTAACTTTAATACTGGATATATTAATTTCTTCGCTAGCTTATTACCCGCTACCGTCTAAACTACTTAGAGACCCTTCTATATCTAGGAATAGCTATAGCTTATTTATTCTATCTTCCTCTAATAGCGGCTTCCTTATATTAGGATGCAGCCGGTATATCCTTAATTTCTTAAATACCTTCCTCTTCCTTATATAAGCTTGCGTTAGAATCTCTACCTAAGCCTCTCCCTATTGCTTATTACTCATTTTAACTATCTCTAATTTAGTTAACCAGTTAACAAGCGGCATTTTATTAGCATAAGGGTTTTTAGTTTTTTCCTTATGGACCTTGGTTCTAATATAGGTATCTAGCTTTCGCTTACTATTATTATAGAATTATAGGACCTATATACATAGGCTAAGCTTCTTAATAATATTAATTCGTTTTCTTTTACTACTTCCGTCATTTATATACACCTTACACTATTTCTTATTAAACTTAAAGTGTTTCTCTTTTATGCTCTAAAGTTTATTAGCGCCTCCTAGCGCAAGTTAATAGCCACTAATTACTTAGTAAAATGGATGGTTTTCTATACCCGTATTAATAATAAAGCGACTTTACTATTTATTTTTATAAGGTCTTATAGCCTCTAAAATACTAAATTCTATTCTTCTGTCCTTATATAAAGGCATCTTAATACAATTATCGTTTAATTAAGAGTCTAGATTATTAAGGTCTATATTAAGGTCTATATTAAACTCCATAGATTTAAGTATCTCTAGTATATATTCTAGAGCGGCAGGGGCTATAGCTAATAGCCTTATAGTGGGAGGGACTATAGTTAATCGCCTCGTAGCGGGCTCCGGGGCGCCCTATCTAGGTAGAACGCTTTTAGCTTTCTTTCCATTAGATCTAGATAGTTTAGCAGATTTTATCCTCTTAGTAGTGGAACCGCTCTTTATAGGCGATTTAATAAAGCCCTCTTCTTTAAAAATAAATAGTGGTTTATTAATATTACTTTTATTAGTAGAACTGCCGACTCTAGCTAAACTTACCGCCTTAGTAGGAGAGCTACTCTTTATAGGTCGTTTAGTAGAGCTTACTTTAGTATTACTTACTCTAAAAGTAGGGTTAATACCTATAGAGGGTTTAGCAGAGCTTATTGCATTATTAGTAGTAGAGCCAATCTTTATAGATAGCCTAGCACCGCTAGCGCTGCTTAATTATTTGGCCGAATCGCCCTCTATAGAGTTTAGCAGCCTTAAGCTCTCTTAAGCTGTGGCATTTATAGAGAGTACTGGCTTCTTTCTAGGAATCTAAGTACTTGCACTATTAATACCTCCTAATAATAGTATCGCTTTAATCCTAAGTATAAGTGCGTCTCTCTTTTATTCTTAGACGTCCTTATTAGGTATCTCTAAGATACTAAGAATTTCTTTTATAGATTAAATTAGTATTTTATAATTAGTTAAAATTAGGTTAAGCTCTTTATTAACTCTTATAAGCTCTATATTTTTCTATTTAGCTTTTTTAATTATATTCCTTAGAGATATATCTCTTGCTACGGACTTCTTTTAGCGGGCTAAGTTAAAAAATTCCTATACTTATAGTCTAACATCGTTCCATACTACCATTTGCTTAGGTATTAGGCCTCTTAGGGCCTTTAAATAGGCTAAATAGGCAGTAGTAGCATTTGGCGATTCGTTAATTAACTGCTTAATTTTAATTTTAATATAGCTTGGCGTTATTAACTTATAATTAATACCTACTTTCTTTAGTAACTCGATAAACACAACTAACCCCTTTATAAGTTTTTTTATATTTTCCTTTCTTGCGACTATTCCTTTCTTAAAAGTATTAATTTTGTTAAGCTGGTTTTTAAACGCTTAAATATTATCTAGTATTATTTTTTAAGGGAAATACTAATGGCGGTCTAGTCGCTTAAATTTCTTTTTTAATTCCGTAAACTTATCCCAGACTTTCTATTAAAACTCTTTTACCGTATCCTTATTATCCCTATCTAATGTTTAATTCTTTATTGCAGCCTTTTTAGCTTTTAGGTATTTTATATTAAACTTAAAAAAGATAGCTTAAGCTAGCTTAGAATTATAATTGTGGTTAAACCTCTTAATTTCTATATCTAGTTTGTTTATTACGTTTTTATAGGTTAACGGAATACCTATATCCCACCACCGTCTAATAAAGGGAAAGGCTTTGCGATATACTTTTCTTATCTCTTCTAGTACCTCGCTAAGTCCTTTTTCTTAAGCTTGCGATATTTACACTGCCCCTTTAAGCTAAAGTGCTACCCCATCCTTGTCTAGGGAGTAGTATTTTTTAGTTAATTTCCAAACCCTAACCTTTTTTATTTTAATGTCGTCTTTATTATCTAAGGCATTCTTCTCTATTTTATTATTTAAGATAACTTATTTTATCTCCTCTTCCTCCTTAAAGTCGTTATTTACTACTAAAGCTTTAGGTCGCCGATAATCCGAATATATTTTAAACAGCCTAGCGGTATTCTCTAATTTTAATTTTAAGTTCGTTCCTAATAGCGCTAGGTTTAAAAACGTTGGGCTTAATAGCTTAGAGTTAGTAGGTAGAAGACTTAGGTATAGTATATCGTTAATTTATAATAAACCCTAATACTTAATCGCCAATCTATTAGTCTAAACATCCGCTATTATAAGTATTCTTCCGTACTAATTAGTAATATTAAAGTTAGGTTAAATAATTAAGAGTAAATAATTAAGCGCAGCTTAAATTGGTAATATTAAAGTTAGGTTAAATAATTAAGAGTAAATAATTAAGTGTAGCTTAAATTATATAGTTAAAAGGAGGTTAGTTTAGATAACTAAGGGTAAGTTAAGATCTTTTATAGAACCTCTATAACTACCGTTCCTGTTTATAGTAAAAAAAAAAATTTAATTTAATTTTTAATATTTCTATTTTTTAAATTATACTTTGTTAAATACGTTACTAGATTACTTATTTAAGGATTTTATTTTAATATCTTATATAAATATCTATCAAAGCTATTGTCCACCTATTAAATTAAAGTATTATATAGCCATTTATTGTTTCCACTCTTATTATCACCACTTTAATTTAGTATACTATTTTACTAGAGGGTGCCAAAGCAGCATTATTTTATAACTTGTTAATTTATTAAACGAGTAGTATAATAGGCGGGCGATCTTTAGGAATTATAGCAGGTATATAAAGTTCCTTAACTAGCGAACTTCTACTACTTGCAAAACCTACTACTTATATAACTGTTGGAAACTATAGAAATTTATCTTTTTCCCTAAATACGCTTAACGCTACAGTTAGGACAATATTAAGATTTAATTTTCTTAGCCTTAACTATACCTTAACGCAAAGCCGTTTTAGAGACCCTTATTAAAGTAATAGTCAATTTAATATAGGTTTTAATTAATTTAATCCAGTAAATATAAGCAGGAAATTCCTGGTTAATTATAAGGTGAAAACACACGCCCTATAATAGTTCTACTATGCTTAAACCGTCAAGAAATCCCATTGCCATACTAGTATAGTATTTAGCTTAAATACTGGTGGAGCTAAGGAGAAATTTATGCAAAACGCTTTAGGGTTTACTTTAGGAAGTTAAGCCCTATTATCCTCTATAATAGCATACCCTCTCCTTTAAATTAAATGGAACTTAACAACTTAGATTATATTAACTTAGCTAATAAACACAGGAGATATAGTTTAGCGATTGACGCTAATATTATCCGCTACCCGCGAAGCCCTACTGCACGCGTCTACGTCGCCGCGGGTGGAAACATCATCGGGAAATCATTCCTTATGATGGCTAAGTGCAGAGGCGATAGAGGAGAGCCATCGCAGCGCGCGCAGCGCGCTGGTGTTGCGACTCTGTGGTGTTGAGCCTACGACGCGTACATCGCCCTCAACAACACCAGGAGTCCTACTGCCCCCGCTTAGGGCTCCTGCCATACCATCTAGGGGGGCCATCAAGGGAAACTGGGATACGAAAACCGCCCGACGTACGACTACCTGGCTCGCAGCCAGGCCCGAAACTAGCCTTATTCAGCTAGTCAACGTGGACGCGCCCTAGGCGTACAATAGGACACCCTTAGGCTTACACTAGCTCTAAGACCGAGAGGATACGGCGAAGGCGTAGGGAACCTCTTTTTATAAGAACTTGTTAAGGTTAACGCGTCGCAGATACTTTATACGAAACTTATTAAGGCCCCAAGGCCACCACGAAGAACTTATTAAGGCCCTGCCTAGAGAACTCGTTAAGGCCCCTCCATAAGGGCCTATCTGGTATCCGGTACACCCAGGTGACTTAGAAGAGGGTCTTAATAGGCGTGGTACGCGCGACCTAGACAACGGCGACGCGCCGGCGACGCAACGGCAACGCGACGGCGACCGGACGGCGACCAAACGGCTTAACGAGGTGGAAACACGGGTAAAGCTCTAGGCAGCGGAAACACAGGCCAGCTTTGACGGCCCCATGGCGTTTAACTTACAGTCGACTCACAGTTAACTCACGGTCGACTTATAGGCGACTTACAGAAGGGTCTTAATAGGCGTAGTACACGCAACCTGATGCGTATATGCATAAGGCAACTCACAGGAGGATCTCAATAGGCGTGGTGCACGCAACCTAATGCATACATATGGGGGAGGCTGTAGGGGAAACATAGGCCAGTTGGACGAGGACTTAACAGTTAAAGACACAGGCCAGCTTATAAAAAGGGGGGACACAAGCTTAGTTAGTAGGAGGGGGGAGAGTAGGTCACCCGGTGCGGGACCTGGTCTCTACGGCCCCCCTCCTACAAGACATGGTCGGCCTATTATAAGGAGACTCTTATAGGCAACGCGAAACGGGAACTAGTAGTATATAGGGTGTTGCGCCCCTATATTACTACTGGCTTCCTATAGGGCGTAGTACGTAGTAGCCACTGCTAGCTCTAAGGACCTTATCCCTTAACTAGGCTCTAACCTTTGGTGCACCTAGTAGGCAGGCAGGATCACACCCTAACTAAAGAGACTACTACGTGGCTCGAGAGAACGGATGCGCGTATTAGTATATTAACAGACGGAACCGTTCGCCTTTAGGGCGGCTCGCCGGTAAGATATACTTAAGGAGCAAATAGGAGTTACTTAGGCGGGAGAGGCAGTGGCTCGGCCTCGTCCGTAGAAGGTGTACCTAACTATATTACAGGATACAGCTATAACACCTCCGTAGGATTACGTCAGTAGGCGCGAAGATAGAAGTTGCGACCCCTAGAAACGGCAGCTTATGCCCGCACCGGCGGAAACAATAAAGAAGGCGTAAAACTAGAGGCCATAGAAGGCTTCTAAGCCGTGCGAAAGCATACTAACTCTAAAAGGAAACTCTTATACAGACTACTGGGGGGTAGACTAGTACTCGGGTAATACCGTTATAAGATATCCAAAAGAACTAGTAAAATTCCCCGCAATTGGTGGTGGCAGCTAACTGCTTATAGTTTAGGACCAAAGCACTAGAAAACTGGGGTAGAGGCCTAAATAAGTAGGCATGTTAAACTCTACTATATTACTAGCTAATATATAACTACCTACGTCAACAGTAAGCATCTAGGGCTGTAAAGCAAAACCAGAAGCCACCCTTAAGGTCCTAAGGGTATAGGTGGACGCTAGACTAAACTGGAATGCGCATATTACACAGGCGACTCACAGGGGAGCAGCAGCATTCGCAGCGATATCGCGTATCGCAGCCTCGACCTAGGGACCCTCATTCAGACGCACACGACTACTATACACAGCTGTAGTAAGGCCAACAATGCTATATAGCGCCCAGATCTGGGGCGTGGACCTAAAAGGCAAGCCACTAGCAAAAAGCTCCCTAGAGCCACTAGTTAAACTATAAAACCAATGCCTATGTAGAATCACAGGGGCCTATAAGAGGACACCACGTGCCACACTAAAACGCGAAGCAGTAGTACCTCTACTAGATATATACATAGACACAATTGCTATATAGAGAGCAGCTATAGTATAAGACCACCTAGTGGAGAAGGATATACGCTAAACACTTAATCGTATATAAGGAGTAAGGGCCCCCCAAAGGGGCAATGCGCCTAAGCTTACAAGCCAGGAAGCCCTCCGCCTACGTGCGGTAGAGAAAGAACAGGAAATATGGGAGCTACTACAACACTAAGTAGAGACCCGGCGCTACGCCAGCGGAGCGCCACCACGGCAGTAGAGGATAGGAGGCTACTAGCATAAGTGGAGATCTACTATATGCATCGCAAGATGGGCAGATATTAAGTGGAACTAACGATGAAAGAAGGCGGCAAAAACACAGAGGGTAGCCACATGGATCACCCTATAGATAATACTAACCCTCCCCCTATACGAAGGATAGACGAAGGCAGAATCTACGGCCGCCTTCCTACTAAGGATAGAGGTCCTAGGGCTAAATGCATGGCTAGTAAGCATCTATGTCCCAAATATTACGCCATACTATACGTACGGATGGCCTACATAGTTAGTACGCTACGTACTACTATTCTGCAATTAACGCACTGTAAGAGACTAGTTGTTTGCTAGAGCAGGCACAAATAATATTACCTAAATGCTCTCTATAAGCAGGGGTCTATACGAAGTAGCATAATGGCTTATAAGCCAAGGAGTCCTTTAGCAGTTCCAGACAGCAAATAAGATCTAGCAGGAGGACACTAAAGGATACGCCCCCTTCCAGTCTCTTAGAGACTGGACACCCCCTACCTAGTCGAAGGTGGCACGCCGGCAAATCACTAAACCCTCCTACTACCCCCCTAGATCTTCTAAGACACCTTAGAAGTATGGTACGTAAGGCAGACATTATATAAAGGTACACAGGCTAGGCGAAGGCGGAGCGCGTAAGACTAGCTGAAAGGATATACCTAGGTTTTCCCCCCTAGGGGGGTTTTTCCTATATATAGAAGGTAGAAGCCTGCATGGACCTAAAAAGGGACCGAATCGGGCGATAAATAGAATTAATAATAAATAATATTATCCGCTATTTTCCCCCTAATTGTAAATAACGCAGGAATTTACCTAAACGGCTATAGTAGATATATAGGGGTATTTCTAGGGCTTCTTATAGTCTAGGTAAATGTAATATAGGGGTAAATAGAACTCGTTTTAAAAGGAATAGTCGACCTAAATTAAATTTCCTTACTACTATTTTACTACTGTCTTTAATACCTAGTACTCCGTGTCTTACCACCTATTTCTATTACCTATTTTATCTTAGTTACCTATAATATTTGTCTTAGTTGCCTAGATCTACCTTATATATATAGAGAGCTTTTAGCCCTCTTTAATAAAATAGAGTTCTTATTCCTAATTATCCGTTTAACAGGAATTAAATTTTAGCCCCTATCTATAAGTTAGTTATAAGTAGAGTAAAGAATAATATTACTTTAACTATTTTAAAGATTGAATTTAAAAACTAATTTAACTATATTATAACTAATTCCAGGAAATCTACTAATATACTATAAGTACATCGCCTCTAGAATCTCTTCAAAAGAGTTAATAGGCTAGTAAGTTATAGATAGTACTAGTATTCCTACCTAAGTGAGGTTTCCTTTATAATTTACCATAACTTAAGCGCTTTTACTATCCATTTAAAAGGCCTTATAATAGCCTACTCCACTAGAAATCTCTAATAGCGCGAATAATATGGCCTCCGCACTAACGCATTGCCTTAATTTAAAGGGTTAGCTATAGCTTCTAAATAATAAGTTAGAGATTCTTACTATTAAATAGCGGCCGTTTTATTTGGCGTACTTAAAAGAATCCTAAGCCGGGCCATCTAATCGCCTGCGTAGTTATATAGTCGGGCTGTAGCCAAAATTAGGAGAAAAGTCAAGTTCTAAAAACTTAACGTAGCTTTATATATAGCATTTTAAGAGTTTAACAACCTAAGGAAATTTAGCGTTATAAAATAGGACTTATAAGGGCATAACTTACTAAAACATAAGCTCTTAACCTGCTTGCGCCCCTAGGATTAGGTCTATAAGGCTAGGCAAAGATTAATTAAAGGGATTAACTGCGCTAAAGCAAACGTAAGGTAGACAAAGGAGAGGATTAATGTCTTTATTATAGGATTGGATCTTATTGCTAGTTTAGCTTAACTAGCTAGGTAGGCACTAGCAGCCTATTATATAGGGTATTATTAGCGTTTTAGGAATTTATTTTAGGATTTAATATTATAATTTTATAAAGTAGGAAATCTAAATAAGAAAATAGAAAGTATTCTAAATAATAGATACTGTTTTAGTAATCCTAACTTAGTATATAACCCCTATAAGTTTAGCAATAAAGTGCTTCCTCTAATAAGATATAATGCGGCGCTAATAATGGGAAAGATCTATAAATTTAGGTCGCTAAATTTTAGCTAAGCCGTAAATGGGAAATATATTAAGTAGGGTATTCTAAGAGATCTAACGAATTTAAGATTGCATTATTTTTACCTTAGTATATATTGTCTACACTTAAATCTAGAAATATTACAATGTTAGCCCGCTAAAATTAATCCTACTAATAATTAAAAACTATTAAGGCCCTTATCCCTTATCTTTTATCCTTTATAGCACCTAGCGATATAAGCTAAAACTTAATTACGCTCTATAGATGTATACATTCTACCCAAATTATTAAAGAATACTATGGATTTTGGGTATATATATTACTAAATAGATTAAATAGGTAAAAGGATAGACCTAATACTTATAAATTATTATCTAGTGAATTTTATAATCTCCGCTATCTGTTTATATTTCCTAATCCACCATCTAAATTATCTGCGAGTCTTTGGGCATCTATAACTAGATAAGCTAAGAATTAAAGTACTATCGGTATAAAAACTCACCTAATACCGCCGATTCCTATCCAATAATCGTAAATTAATTTGCCTGCCCCTTTTAACTTAAAAACTAAAACCTAGGTATTAGACCAGTTTACTTTCTAAAATATAATATTATAAGGGTCGCGGTATAGTCCGTTATTTAGAATTATAGGATTATATAACTTAGCTATATCTTTAAGTAACTCCCTAGAGCACCTTTCTATAAGCTGGCGAAACTTAATTGTACTAGGCTCCTACTTAATAAGATAGGATTCCTTTCCGCTATTACGTTGGAAATCCTTTACCCTCTTTATAGGCTATAGCCTATTATGCTTAAAGCATCTTATAGCCTTATTATTATATATTTCGCTATTTTAGGCGCTTAATAATTCTAGTAGGTCTTACCTAGGTCATTAATAAAGGCTAATTTTAGGTCAACTTTATAAATAGGACTTTATAGTAATAATACTAACTTAGGATTTTTAACGGTAATTGTGTTATATATAAGAACTATATAAGTTAGTAGAGGTATATTTTTATTAGATATATATTATAAGGTATATTATAAGTATAAAAGGCAACTAGTAGGGGTTAGTAATTAAATTAAAGTTATAACTAATAAGAGTAAGAGCTAATAAGTAACCGTTAAAGTAGGCCATAGGCTAAAAATAGGAAACTTGTTTTTAAATTGAGTTATTTTAATACCGTTTTAAACTAGAAGTATAGTTAGCTAAATATTAAGCGCCTAGTAGTTTGGCGCCTTTTGGATAATTCTAAGAAACTAATTCCTGTAATTTAAATGCTAATAACTTAAACTTTAACTCTAGAGGAAGCTAGATATCTAAATTAAGTAGAATACTTGCTATTATGCTTTAATATAGTTTATAAGATAATTTCGCTTCTAGCCGCCTAGTAGCTAAGGCTTTACTAATACGTGTATAAAATATTATACAGCAAGCAACTTAGTAATTGCCTTACCAGAATAAATAAATTACTATAGTTTATCTATTTTTTGCTTTGCTAGAATAGAAGGAAGAGGCTTTTTAAGTATTAAGTGATCTGCCCGGCCAAATAGAGCGTAAAGTTGCTGCGAATTAATTAGATCTTTAAGATATATAGGAAATCCGCTTATTAACCTAGGCATACTTATAATCCCTCTAATAGACATCGCAATACTTTCGCTTAAAGTATCAACTATAAATTATACACGTCGTTTAAATAGGGGATAACCCTTTAGTACTTTTAATATATAAGCTATTAGATAACTATAAATAAGGAACTAAGATAATATAGCAATAAGCTAAGAGTATAAGTATTAACGCCCACTAGGAGGGAGATTAAGTTGGCAAAATATATAACCAACACACTTATAACGGCCGTTAATATACTAAGGGAGATATTTAAGCTTAAAGTAGAATATTGCAGCGTATATTAAGTCTATAATAGTAGGAATTATAGAACTTGATTTTATATATTCCGTAGTTTAGGCTTTTAATTCTCCTACTGTAGATAGGTTATTAAGTAGAGGTTTAGGTCCTTAGAAATAAAGATTAAGATAATAATATTTGCTGCGGTACTATACTAGGATAGTATAAATAAACCTCTTCTAAGCTTCCTCGCTGTCTAAACTCTATATAAAGCTTTTAAAGAGTCTTAGGTAAAATCGATCTATAACTAAGAATTAAGTACTAGTAGCTATTAATATAGAGGTTGTACCGGTCCCTAATAAGAAAGTAAAATTAGGCTCGCCCTTTTTAGGCCATAGGAATAGACTTTCCGATTAGGTAATAATAATTAGATTATTATTTTAAAGGCCCCTATCCTAAAAAGTACTAAGGTTTTTTACTACTTTAGGTTTAAAGAACCTTTTTAATTTAGTATTAAATTATGGGATATATAATAGATTAGCTAACTAGGGTGCGGCAGAAGTACAATATACCCTAAAATATATTAGCTTAATTCTAAGCATCCCCTAAACTAAACGTACGCTTCACTAATAGATATATTATACTGTAAATAATTGGCCTGGATTAAACTATACCCTATATAATTAGGACGTTACTGCTTTAAATTAGGAAAGTACTTTACTTACTAATCTCCTTAGGTCGCTTGCCCCTATTATAATTGCAAAACAAATAAGGCTATAACTCCTTGGTAGTTGTCGTTGTTACTATAACTCTAGTATTGTTTATTAGTGGATTAAATATCTTTAGATGGGATCTAAAAGCGGCCTTAAAGCCTAATTCGATGGCGGTAAGGCTATACTAGCCATTTTGGGTATAGCTTAGCATTATCTCTTATAACCTAGTAAGTAAAGTAGATCTAAATTTTCGCCGCTTAAAGGTCTTACTTGCTATATCCTTAAATCTCTATAACGACTTAGCTGCGCTCTACCCCAAGAAACCTATCTCTATAGCGGTTATCCCACCTAAATACTAGATTAACTTAAGTTCTTATTAATAATATTTTATTTTTACGTACCTGTAGAAGTGCCATAGATAAGGTTAAAATGTTCTCGCAGTAAACATTTAAAGTTAGATAGTGCCTGCTTAATATATATTAGAAAGATAAGAGATATAACTTCCCTTATACCTCCGCCGTCTATACTTAAAATACGGATACTAGCACTAGGTGGCATAAATTAAAAATTAAACGCTCTATAAGGTAAGGCACAGAGGATATAAGATAAGAGATAATAGCTGTATTTCGTTAAGGATAATTGTCTTCTATATGTTTTAATGCATATATTACAGAGTATATAACCGCAGTCTAATACCTTTTTAGGCATTTGCATTAGATAATAGAAGTAAGACTTATAACTTTTAAACTCTGCTACTTGGGGCCGAAGCCTTATAATATTTTACGTGTAAATCTAGGATGCGGTTAATAAAGAGTTTAATTAGAGTGTTTAGAATATAGACTAGAAATTATCTAAAACCGCTAATAAAAATTTCGTGTAGATACTCGCATCTATAGTATAGTCCTATATTATAGAGATATAAGCATTTAAGAAATGCTTTAAGAAGATAAAAGTAGGAAGAAAGTCTATAATTAGCATTAGTTAGTTAGCTAAATTTAGGGCGGGGGTTATATAATAAGAACCTAGGGGATAGCTTAATAGGATTAACGCTAATGCTACTAATAGGGCGACAAAGTGCCATAGCTATACCTAAGACGGTATATGCTTAATGAGATCTCTAAGGCACGCCGAGAACCCCTCGTTTAAGAAGCTATAAGGTTATACTACTTAGACGAATAAGAACAGAGCGGTAATAGTAGAGTAGAAGTGCTTTAAAGCCAAGCTTAATAAAGCCTTAAAATGCTTAAAACGGAATTTAACTTAAGTGGATTAGTATAAGACGCGTACTTCTTCTAATATAAAAAGAATTTGCTTTTAAAACGCGTATAAACGTTTCGCTAGGCTTATAGACGAATTTAGTCCAAGAATATGGATACTATGAAAATAAACCTTTAGATCTATATTTACGTCTTTAGCTTTACTATATTACTTAAAGTTTTATATTATTTTAGTTATTAAAGCTAGGGACTTTAATTTAGCAATATTTTCATTAAAGGTTAGTAATAATATATTAAACACTAGTAGAATACGGGGGAGTACGGGGAGATTAGAACTTAGAGATTTAATAGCTTACTAAGCTATAAGCTTAGACACTTCCCTTAGTCCGCCTAGATCTATAACAAAATAGCAAACTACGTCGGAGAAAGGTAAGAGTACTCGATTATATAATAATAAGCTAAGCATTTTATGACGTTTTAAAAACTATTACTAAGAGATTTTTCTTATTACTATCTCCCTACTACTATAGGAAAGAAGTAACTGTAATAAAGAATAGTTTTAAAGTTCGCAATTGATAAAAAGGATTAGTAAGGTATCTTTATAGGTTTTAGGGTCTTCCTAAAGGTAGATTTAATTATACATATTAGCTAGAAAATTTCTATCTATAGTATCTCCTAGTAGGTATTGCAAAACAGTAGACTTTATTTTTTTACTAACTAGCGTAATAAATGATGGGCTCTAATACTAGCTCTCTTCTAGTATTAAGGACTTAAAAGCTTATCGGTGCTTAGTAATAGCACCTTTGCTTTTAAAATCGACAGTTATTTAAGGAATTTTCGCCATTAATAAAAGCGGATAAGGCGGAGGAGTGGAGCTTAGGGAATCCTCTAAACATTTGCTTATATATATATATTTAAATATTTATAGGTTCCTAAAAATTTAATTCTGCTTTATACCGCCTAATACAGTTTTATAGTCTATAAGATGGTACAATTAGAATACTAAATTAAATTTTTTAGTTTTAATATTTGGTTCTAACTAATATTTCCCATAAAAGAGCTTTAAGTCTCCCATATTGGTAGGAGTGTTAAACTCTTAGCATAAGTAATAGCTCTTCCTACAACTATAGATAACTCTAAGCTGTTTATACTTAAGGCGTGGAACTACCTAGGTATAGCGAAAATAAAACTTAGGGTACTTAATTTCGACCATCCTCTTATACGTAAAAAATATCGGTTACTATCTAAAAAGAACGTCCGCCGCCTTAGAAATGTATTTAAAAGAGTAGGTTATAAAAGGCTAGAAAAAGAAATTTTTATTAATGCTGTTATAGACAATATAGCCCTTATCTCGTCACTGGCCTTTTTAGGTCTTAATAAACAACGTTTTTATTAACTTTAGGAGGGTAACTTAATACCGTTTGTTGGCCTAAGGAGTATAGACTGCCTTAGAGGCTTATATCGTATTAAAGCTGCTAAAGAATTTTTAGACGATAATAACTAGTAGTAAATAGTGAGGCTCTTCTCTAAAGGTAAGCGCGTTTACTTAAGTGTCTTGCTATTCTAGCTAAGAATCTATTATAGATCTCCCACAAACAGTCCTTATAAGGATGATTAAAGAATACTTAAATAAATAGAAACCGTTAGACGGGGAAGTGTTTCGCAAAATATAATACTATTATTTTAAGAATGATACAAAATCAGAGAATAGATAGTAGGCCCTATTAGATAGGTCCAAGCCAAATAATCTAAGACAACTTCTTAAGAATTCCCACTTTGCGACAGCATTTAATGCCCTAGTAGAAATGTAAGGCCTATAGGAACCAATTTAGATTAGAGCGCTATATAGATTCTTAACGCTTAAATATAATAAGGTATATTATTCTCTACTTACTTATAGAGAGTGCTAGCTAAATAAACTAGGAACTACTTTATGGACTTAACCATATCTCTAAAATTTGGAAGAAAATTATCAGCTATAGTGATATAGATTTACCCCCATTAATAGTAGATATAGATACTATTTGAAATTTAGAACTGCTTATACTAGCTGTCTTAAAAGCTAATATAGATTATATTACCGCGCTAATAGAGTCTAGGAAGATTTTCCTAGCTATTTTGGACCAGTTAATAAGAGACCTTATTTTACAGAATATTTCTTTAGTAAATTGTTTAATTCCTTTATTAAGAACCTTTTTTAAGAACCTTAAATACCTAAAACCTTGTTATATTATACTAAAGTATTTAATTAGTAATAAAATAAAACGAATAATTTGTTAGAGCCTTAAAGCTTGCTATTATTGTCCTAAAAACTTAATTATACCGTTCTTAGAAATAAGCCAGTAGCGCTGCTTAAAGCGTAGATTTATAGAAGACTAATAGCTTTGCTATACACTATTATAGGCGTTTTGTCTTTATAATTTCCTATATATAACTTAATATACTCCCTAAAAAGAAATTAGAAAAGAAAAGCCTACTATTAAGGAGCTAAGTCCGGCTCTATATTAAAACCTTAGCCATCTATCTATTACTTAAGGCTTTTAGACTTTTATAGCTCTTACGCTTAAGTTATAAGATCCTAAAAGAGAACTTACTGTTTAACTATTGCAAAAAGCTAATCCTTAATTAAAGTCCATAAATAAGCAAAAAGTTACGGCTATTACCTTAGTTCTTAAGCAATCGGAAAATTAGGATAACTATATTTAATTACTACACTTTACTAGTTCTAAACCCCTCCCCACTAACAGAAGGTGTAGAAGGCCCTTTAATAATAATTATAAGAAGGATAACGATTGCCTCTTTATCCTATATATTTATAGGAGTAAGGTTTATCCTAGTGCCAATATTACACCCTTTTTTATAAAACGTAACTTCTTTATAACCTTTTTCGGATTTAAGTCATTTAAGGTATACCTAACCCCCTTTTTTATATATAAACTTAACTAATTAAGAGAAGGATATATATTTTACCTTAGAAACTTAGTTATTATTAATCTAAAATACTATACCAATGCAGAGTCCTACTGATGCGTATAACTGTACCTATTACCACTTAGTTAAAGAACTGCAAATTAAAATAAACTAATTAAATTCATAAATTAAAGAGTTAGAAGATAGTGAAACAAGTTTAAAAACCACTAGAAAGTTAATAGCTTCTACTTTTATAATAATAGAGAATTAATTAGCGAGTGCAAAATCTCAAATTAGGGATTTTAAGAAAGAGTACTCTCTAGTTAGTAATAAGCTGGAAGAGATAATAGCTTAAAGTATATTATTTAAGATTTCTAAAAAGAGGCTAGAATCCCAGTTTGTGCAATAGTAGTTAATACTTAATACGGCCGTAGCTAAGAAGAAATATCTTTAAAGCGTAATAGTAGAAAATAAATATTAATAGGACTCTATGGAAGGCAATAGAAAGGATACCTAAATTAAGCAATTATAATATAATCTAGAGGCCCAGATAGCTAGAGTCTTAGAGCTAAATAACGGCCTAAAAAAATTAAAGGATATTTAAGAAGAAATGCGGAACAAGTTATAAATAAAAAAAAGAGATTATAAAGCGCTTTAATAAAAGATAGAGAAGGCAAAAATTAAAATAAAAGAAAAAAGTATAGAGTTAATAGAAGTATTTAATGCTTTAAAGAATAAAACTACTACTTTAACCTAATGTCTAGAGGTAATATAGATAGAGACGAAATAAGTTATGGAAGAAAATAATAACTTACGTTATATACTGCAATTAGCTAGGCCTAAGAAGGAAAAAGCAGTTTAAGAGGTGGTATTATAGGCCTAATCTAAGTATCTAAAAGCTCTTAAGTTATTAGAGTAAGTGCGTTAATAGTAAGAGAATAAAAGACTGCGTTAAGTATTAGAGTTGGCTAAGTCTAAAAAGGAAAAAGCAGTTTAAGAGGTGGTAGATTAGCTAAAATTATAGACCCAATCTAAGCATTTAAAAGCTCTTAAGTTATTAGAGCAAGTGCGCTAATAGTAAGAAGAGAAAAGACTGTATTAAGTATTAGAGTTAGCTAAGTCTTAAAAGGAAAAAGCAGTTTAAAAGGTGGTAGATTAGCTAATAATATAAGCCCAATCTAAGCATCTTTAGGTCCTTAAATCGTTAGAAAAAGAGTATAAGCGTTAATAAAAGCAGTTAAAACAGATAGCAGAGACTAAGCATAAACGCCAATAACATAAATTATAAAACTAGGCTAATTAAAGCATAGCGGTATATTAAGGCTAAGTAGAATATACATTTTTTATGGCGAAGATAAAGATTACGGGCCTTAAATATAATATACAACTTAAAGATAACCTCATTAACCGAGGTTTTTAAAAATTAAAAGAGCTTAAGGAGTATAAAAAGGAGCTAGATTTAGGCTTTATTATTAAAGTAGATATATCTAGTAACCTTCGGATTATTATAATTTAATTAGATAAGAATGGTGGCTTTTAAAGAGTAGAGTTCGCGTATAAGCCAACTTAGGCGCTTAAGGGCTTTAGATCCTTTCTAACTAAGTAACGTAATATAAAAAGATATCCTAGAGAATAATAAAGTTTCTAGCTCCTAACCTTACCGTTATAACGTCTTATAACCCTAAATATCTTTTAGAGGTATATAAAAGACATAGGCATTACTATATAGGCACTAAAGAAGATATTAATGCTTTTGTAAACTAATATAGGAGTATATTCACCGTAGATAGCAATATTAGGCTTTTTAGGAGGTCTGGGTTAGGGAGAAAATAATTATATAATAGATTTAAGGACATATTACTCTTAAAGAGGCAACTCTATTTTAATAGGAGGTCTATATAATAAGAGATGCCCTTACTTTAGCATATACCTATAACTGTTTTAATAAAAATAAAGCGTCTTCCTAAAATATTACTTTAGCTAATACCTTCTATAGAAATAGAGCGCCTCCCTAAAATATCACTTTAGCTAGCGCTATACGCGCTATTTAAGGTTTAATTAGGGGAAGAGGTTTATTATTTATATAATCCTAATAATAAATTAAATATTTAAATTAAATATTTAATTGCTTACGCTATAGTAAAAATATTTAAAAGGCTAGGTACTAAATTCTAATAATATAAAGGCTCCCTATCCTTATATATAATTTATTAGGTATTATATATAATATAACCTAAATTCCCTAAATTATTCTAATAATCTCTTTAAAGGCAAAGCGCTAAATACAGGTACTATAAAAGGAGGGAGAATTATACAGTTGGTTAAGTTCCGGCTTAGGCTTTAACTATAATAGTAAGGTCGTTAATAGGGATCCTTATACAGTGTATAAAAAATCTTACTTAGAGGGGTAGGAGAGTTATAGTTACCTATGTTGTTATAGTTAGGTAATGCCTAATTACTAATAGGGAGTAACGCTTTACTATAGTGGTTTATAAACTCTATCCTATTATAGTAAATAGATAAAAACTGTTCTAATTAATTAATACTTCTAATAGGGGATAAGTAAATAGGCTCGCTCTTAACCCTAATATTTAGATTATAGTAGACCTTGCTTAGAAATAGAAGACATTTTAGGGAGCTTTAGCTAGATAGGGGAGTTTTATCCCCCTATAAGCGTACTTTAGCGGCACTTTAATAATAGCAGAGAAATTTATTAATTAGGTTGCTTTCCCTTTACTACTCTATATAAGCGTATAGAGACAGTAAATAAGAATAGTGCTTATAATCTCTTCTATAAAGGGAGGCTAAGAAGTTAAGTTCTTATTAGATTAAAATATAAAGATTTCCTAGTTCCTCTCTATAAAGATAGTAACTCTTATTCTAGGCACTAGTTAAGTAAAGATAGAAGCTTTTTTAAAAATACCTTCTCGTTGGGTTATAAATATTCGGTCACTAGCTTCTAAAGGTCCATATAAAGACGCGTAGGGTCGTTTTCTTAGGCGAGGCATAGCATTAATACCCTTTTAATGAAATTTAAAGGTAGACGTACGTAATAGTCTCTAAATAAAGTAAGACTAATAAAATAACGGTTTATAGTAATTAAAAGTGTTCCTAGTAATATTTATATTTAATTCTACTAAAGATAATATAAATAGTATAGCATGCATATTATATATAAGTTGTGCGCCTTAGGGCATATTTAATAACTTTTTTAGCTAGGTTGACTCTACCTAGGCGCAATCTTTAGGATATAAGCGCCTCTTTTAGACGTTAAGGCAGGGGTGCTTTCCACCTAGTAAAATGGGTTTGTTTAGTAAGAAAGAAGCATTACTAGATAGTTGGCGTCAAATTAGATCCTAAGATAGTAAAAATAGGTTAAAAATATTATAAAGGGCAGGATCGATCGACCTAGTCGTATTAGTGTTCCACTAGTACCCCCCTTAAAACGGTAGGTACTAGCGGAATTCGCCTAAGTAGACTGCCTAGGTGGCTTAAAATTGCTAATAAAACTCGCCGCTATAAGCGTAATTGTGGTTAGCGTAAACGCCTCTACCTAGCTAGATAAAACCTCCTTTTTAACTGCTAAGGCGACTAATCTACTTAAATCCACCTATAGTGTTAAACGGACAATATCCACCAGGCGGATATCGATATTAATAGCCTATTCGCGACTAGTAGACCTAGGTAGACTCAGATAGCTTTTTTAAAGCGCCTACTTAGTGGAGCCTACCTAGCTAAGTAATAGTTCTTAAATATGCCCTTAGCTAAAAAATAAGTAGGGTAAAGTAAGTTACTAGTTCTATATCTAGTAAGCGGCTAGTTTACTAATTAGAGTTTAACTATTTTATAGCGTATTAATTAGACCCTAAAATAGCTTCTTACTTAGATTTTGGTTTCTAATTATAGCTTCCTTAATTTTCTTTTAATACCCGCTCTTACGTTAGAGCGCCGAAATAATATCTTATTATAGAATTTATTAAAATTTATTATTTTTCTAGTAAACTTATTTCTTTTAATAAAGAACTAAGCATGTCTTTATAATGCTTAACTATCCTATAAAATTCTTAGGGAAAGAAAATAAATATAACTACTGTTTACGTCGTTTTATACGGCGCAGTTATTACCATCTTCTCTATTTAGAGAATTTCCAAACTTATTAGCTCTTAGGCTTGTAAAAAACTTCTATTAAATATCCAGAAATAGACTCTATATACTTTAATTGTTCCTAGGCAAAAAAGCATATTAAACGTTAGTCTTTTAGCTGCATTTTGCATCTTTCTTTACGCAGTTATAAATGTTGTTGGCTTTATTTTAGGCTTGTTTACAAGCATCTAATTTACGCAGCGTTTGGGATATCTATTCGCTATTAATATAGTTCTGCTATTCCTTAGGGGCAGAACTAATTTAATTAGTAATAAAGTCCTACGCCTACCGATATATAATTATAGCTTAATTCACCGCTAGATTGGTTGGGTATATATCCTAAAAGGAGTGCTTTATATACTTCTAATTATATCTTTAAAGCATTCGCGTATAGTAAATATTAAAATTATAGTTTGTTTAAAACTCCCTTATTCCTACTAAGCTTAATTATAAATAGCTTATTATATTTATTTCCGCTATTAGCCTTCTCTCTTTTTTTATTATTTGTCGTTACGCTTATAAAATTTTCCTCTATACTTACCTTCTTCTCGCATTAGCTTTAATGGGAATATTATAGTTATATATTAGACTAAAGCGGAGCTATCCTATAGCTTGTCTCTTAGTCGCATTATTACTTTAGGTTCTTTAGAAAGTACTTTAGGCTAGATTTATATTATATCGAAATCTAGGATTAGGTTTTTAAGCATTTATAGTTACTATCCCTAAGGAGGCAAGGATTTAGAAAACGCCGTTTAACTTAGAATTATAGTAAAACGCCCCTAGAAAATACTGCTAGGGCAATTTGTCTATATTACTATTCCGTACAGTTTCGGCCTTATTTAAGCACATCCTTATATAATAGTATAGGTCTTGGAAAATGAGACTAGTATTAATAAAACTATAGTACTCCTTGTTTAAACCAAGTAAGGGTTTAGTAGCAGACTAAAGTTATATAGTAAAGCAACTCTAGTTATATTAGATGGACCATATAGAGGTGCTTAGTACTACTACCTAAGCCAATATAATAAGGTGCTGTTTATAGCAAATAGTATTGGAATTATAAGCTATTTATTATTAATTTGATATCTCCTAATGGTATATAATAATTGGACTGCCCGTATATAAAGGCTATTATTAGTATAGTTCTTAGAAACAAAAGGTAAGAATTCGTAGTATACTAAAAAAAATAAGGGTATTACTAACTATAAAGACCAATATAAATGGGTAAAAGAGTTTATTCTAGCTCTATATAATATAAACCACCGCTAGATTTTTACTATTTTTATTTTTTTCCTATATAAAGTTACTAAGTCTATAGAAGAACTAAGTAAAGGGGATAAGATTCTTAGAAAGAGGCTTTATAAGCTTTTATATCCACTAAATATAGCATAGATTATTGACTAAAAATGGTCTGCCGAGGCAGGAAATATAATAATATTAGGTAAGTTTCCTTCAAAAGGTAATAATACTTTTTAATTCAACGGCTGATAGTTTATAGGACGCCTAAGTTTAAGACCTATATAAGAAAAGCCCTTCGCTTAAATACACATAACATTACGCTCCTTAATATAAACTTTTAGCCTAATAAAACACCGGCGAGTTAGGTTTTAATAATTAGGTACACCTCTTAGATAATAAGCCATTTTTATTACAAAATTATTCTTATAAACTACGATAAGCTTAGGTGAATTCTAACTAAATTATACAACGATGGAGCTGTGGGTAGTTATCCTACGTTAAGCTAAGGTTTAGAACTGGAATTGCTAGGGGCGGCTTATATAAGCTTTAGATTTACGCAATTGCTAAGATTTATAATTAATTAATATTTAGTAGGTATAGGGTATAGCTATTATAAAAGCCCTTAATTGGCCTTTAATAGCAGATTATTTATAAGCCTTATATAACCTTTAGCTAGTTATTTAGTTTTCTTAAGGTCCAACTAAAATATATATAAGCGATTTCTTAGCGATACTAAGTCCTAGCACCTATATATGCAAGCCCTATCTTTAGCTAATATCTTCTATAGCGGTCCTTGGAAATAGATTTTAGATTTTAAAATATATTAGATTTTTAGGGTCTTTTAGGGTACGCTCTTTTCTTTATCTTATAATATAAGAGGTTATATACTAATCTTAGAATTTTACTTTATCTTAAGAAATAATAGCTTAATGCCTAAAATGGACTCTTCTAGTACTAATTTAAGCACTCTAGTAGGTCTAAATTCTTCTTTTACTAATGGTTTTACTAATAAGGAAAAGAGTATAAGCTATTACTCTCTCTGCTAAAAGTCTAACAGCTATACCAATTAGGGGTTTCTTAAGGAATTCTTTCTTCGCGAGCAGAACTCTATACTTTAAATTTAAAAACTTAAAACCGAACTAGATAAAGCAAGAGTAATAATTAGTGTACTTTAAGATTAATATTTAGAGGTAGAAGCCGCACTGCTTAAGTGCCGTAAAGAGCTTGAAAATGCAAGATAGATAAAGTTTAAGAAGTTAAAGCAGTTTAAAAATTAGCTTAGGTAAGTAAAGGAGCGGATCTTTAACAACGAGGCTAAGCTTAAACTTTACCTTTAAGATCTTAAATAGGAGAACCACTATAAATAGAAAAGAATTAATAAATTAGAGTGCGCTTTTAGCCTTTAAAATTTATAATAGTATGAAGATAAAGGTAATAGAATGGGAGAAATATCTTTAGTCGTAAAAGTAGAATTAGGTAGTATAATAAGCTATTTAGTTTTGGCTAAGCTAATAGATTTTAAGATCTTATATCTAAATTTATGCTTTATAAATTTCCCAGTTAACATTTTGTGTTAAATATTCCTATTTTATTATTATAGCTAGGAATATAGTTTAAATCTACTACTAATACCGCATTATAGATGCTTCTCCTATATATCTATACGGTGAGGATAGCTGTAACTTTACTTTTAGGCGGATTATAGAAGTTTTAAGTTTCTCTTTTAAAAACTATTTATAAAATAATATAGCGGTTATAAAGCGCGCGTAATCTTTTCTGCGGAGTGACTATTAGTAGCATTTTCTAAGAAACCTATACTATTCTTAATCTAGCTATATAAATAAAGCTTCATAAATAAAATATTTTGCCTACATAAACTTTAATTTTGTTACTTATTTAGATTAAAATCCTTTATCAGCAATATTATAATACAATCTTTTCCGCTAGTCTATATATAGGGAAAGTCTATTATCCTTTACTTTTACTTAGATCACCCTATTCTAAATTGCCTAGTATATATTAAATAAGCTAGATACTTAAAAGGGGAGCTGCTTATAAAGGATGCCCTTAACACTTTAGCGGAACGTGCTGGGAATTCCTAGGAATTTAACCTAATCTTTAAGAACTTAAGCTTAGGGGCGGAAGGGTTTAATCTAGTTTATAATAATAACGGCACTAGAATAAAACTTTAAGCTATTTTAGATTTTAGTACGGAATTATTAAAGAGGACAAATGCTTAGATCTCGGATTTTATAGGCTAGATTTATCCTTATATACCTTAAATTAACAATTGCTTATTTTATACTATAAAACTTATAAGTATTAAACTTCCTATTTATAAGAGTATTAATATAAAGATAGTTTAGAAACCAGTTATTTTTCCTACTATTATGCTAACTAAGCCTTTAGAATTACTGCTTAGCTAATTAGAGGCTCTTAGGCATTAGAATAATTATATATTAGAAGTTAGTAATCTTAATAAAACTTACTAGAAAGATAGGGAGAAGAGCCTAGTATTATTTTAGATTATTAAGCTACTTAACTTAATTATATAGCTTCCCCGTCTTAACAATTTGTACAATATTCCGTAATAGTTTAATTAGATTAGATTTAGCTTCGTCTTCTATTACGTCACTATTAAGCCTCTATCTCCTTACCTCTATTATAGGTATTAGTATCTACCTTCTGCTTATATACGGCTTTCTCTAATAGCTTATCTACCTTCCGTTTATATCCCCTTTCCTTTAGCAACTCTTTAGACTGCTCTTTTAACTAGTATCCTTACTTTACTCTACCTCTTATTATCTATTTAAGCTCTTTATATATTTTAGCATGTTAATTAAGTTAAGTCGGTTCCCAAGTATAGTATAATCGAATCTTATTATATAGCAGATTTGTAGGTAGCTCCTAAGTAGGATCCCAATATACTAACGCCGTGCCATTATTATTATTAATAGCGATGTATACTGGGTACTCTAGGCCTTTATAATACTCTACTACGGATACCTACCTAGGCTCCTATAACATAAGAAACTCTAAGCTTTTGTTTATAACCTTAGTATAGGCGATTCCTCTAACATTCCTAAAACGAGATTTATTCTTCAAGTTCACCCCTATAATTATATTAATAATATTATAAACTAATTACTAGAACTTAGGCATTGTTCTTACTATAGTATACCTTGGCGGTATATATGGTCTTATTCGCGATAGTATTACCGCCACCGCTGTATAAAGAAACTATATTAAATAGTTAATTGGGTATAGAGAATATTTGCTTCTATTTAGGATTGGAAGTCTATAGCTATTATTTAACTATAAAAGACATTGTTGGTAAGGTTGTAAAATTGATATATATTAAAGCTAAAAGAGTTTAGAGAATAGAAAAGGGATAAAGGATATAAAGGAGGAACAAACAGTAAGGTAATGCCTCTTTTATATAGTATAGAGCTCTAGCTATACCTTTAAGCATATTCCTCCGAAAGTTGCGTTACATAAACTACTAAGGTATAATTTTTTACCGCTAGAGGTGTCCTTCTTTAAGCATAAGGCTCATCTTAACAGGTTTCTTATTCGCTTAGGTCTTAGTAGCTTATCTAAAAATCTCCTAGTCTTTATCTTCTAATTTATAGGAAACTATGCTATTATTAAGGACGCGGGATATCTATTGATCTATAATTATACTGCTAACCCTAAGGCGTTTATACGTCTAGGTTCTAGAGCCTATTTAAAGGCAATATTTAACCTATAAAGGGTACCATCTAATTACTTAGGCTCTATTTATGGAGTTTATGGCACTCTATATAGATATAACACATTTTAATAAGACACTTGAGTTTTGCAGCTTCTTAGCGAATGCTTTAACCTCGGCAGATTAACTATATGGCCCTTAGGGGCTCTCTAAGCTTATAGAGTTATTAAAACTATTAATTTATACTAAACGCTAGATTATAGTAGCTGATGCGTAGATAGGCTTATTTGGTCTTAATCTAAGCCTAGCGCTTAGTACATAACGCCTTAGTGTAGGCAGCTATGCTTTCTATTATAAGTACTACGTATTACGTACCTCTAAAATACTTAGTGGAAATAGCTATAAAGCTTTATACCCATAGGTTATATAGAAGTATGGTCTTCTAATAATATCGAATTATATATGTCACCTTTATTAACCTTAGAAAACTTACTAATAATCCTTATAGGTCCTTAAGCAGTATTCTAGGATGGATTATTATTAAATATAGTATCGCTTTATAAGCTTATATCTATAAGTATAAAAAGTAAGTTTTAAAGGGGGTGTTTAATAAGAGTTATTAAATATAGGGCTTTTATTATCTAAGAGTTAATTCTGCTCACTATTACTTTCTAATTACTATCTTATTGATTTAGATCTAGCCACCTTTATATAACTATCCTCTATAGCTTTAAGCCGTACCCTATTAGAATAAATGCCGAAGCTAAAGCCCTATTATACTATAAAGAAACTATATAAGTCCTTAATTTTATTTTTTTCTAAGAAACAAACTTCGCTATTTATGGCCTAATTTAGTTATATCTTGTTATATTCTAAGCTAGACGCTTAAAGTTAATACCTTTAAGTACACTCCTCTAACTAAGATAAACTGCATTTATTAATAACGCGCTATTAACTTATTATTAAAAAACGGCTTATAATTCTTCTTTATATAAGCTTCTTTAATAAGAGAGTAAAAAACTTATAACGCTATTATACGTATAACGGATTTAAGAGGAGTTCTTAGATCTTTCCCCGCTAAAAGCTATAAGTTTTATACTTAGAAAATAAGTCATCTTACGTACGGTATCGATTATTGTCTTTAATTTTTATCCTTTTAGTATGGATTTGGGAACGTCTTATAAAGGCTCGCAATTCCTTTAGTTACTCTAGGTAGTCTAAGTGCCGTTATATCTCTAACTCTACTAGAGCGTTTATATATTGTTCTAACACTAGTACTGTATTCTTTAGCTATAAGTAGTATAATAGAGGTAATACTAACTATATATATTTCTAGTCTCCCCTAAATTTAATAATCTTGCTTATTTTCTTACTATTATATATAGAGTATGGAATATTACTAGCTTAACTGCCCATATAGGATATATATTTATAACCCTTTTAACTAATAGATTATTTATCCTATAGGGAACTTTTATATATAATTCCTTTAACTACTAGATCTTTAGTACTATTTTTAATTTTATCCTATACAGGATAAACAGCTAATAAATATAATAATCTACTAAATTTTAATCCTATATTAAAACTTAATTACCTAGATTTTATATCCTATTTTCTATAATATCCTATACAGAATAATTTAATAAAAAATCTTATAAAAACTGGAATTTGTGTTCTATTTTAAAAATATATTTATAAAAGATAATATTTTATACGGGATTTCTACTTAAATTCTCTTTTTATATCTAGCTTTTAAATACCTCTTTTAACATTCTCCCATACGGAATAATTTAATAAAAAATCTTATAGAAACTGGAATTTGTGTTCCATTTTAAAAATATATTTATAAAAAATAATATTTTATACGGGATTTCTACTAAAATTCTCTTCTTATATTTAGCTTTTAAATACCTCTTTTAACATCCTCCTATACGGGAAAAGTGGCTATAAAAATAATACTTTTATTATTTTCCATCCTATACGGAACGTTATTTAAAACCATTTAAATTTACTAGCTTTTCTTTTCTTATTTTCTACGCCATCCCGTATAAATAGTATTTCTAGAAAAATAATAAAGTTCCAGTTTCTCTATCTTATTTTTAGTGTATAAGCGTGAAAGAAAATATTCTATATAAGATTTTTAGTAGAAATCCTTTTTATTCGTGATTTCCGTATGCCGTTTTATTATAATTCCTATGCGGATAAAAATACTAAATAATTTATTTTAAGCAAGCCGACTAATCCCATACGGACTTACTACCCTTAGACTTTTAAATTTAGATTTTTTTGTACCCGTACGGACGAAAATACTAAGTAATTCTATTTAAGTAAGTCTGCTAATCCTATACAGATTAAGTACCCTTAAACTTTTAATTTTAGTTTTTTTTAGTTCTTATACGGAACGGAGTCCTATATAACTTCTATTTACTAAAAAATGCCTTTCCGTATAAATAAAATAGCCTTACCGCATTAAAAACTATAGAAATTTCTTCCGCGTAGGCTAAAACTATATAGCTACTAATTAAAACTTAGAAGTAATTTTAATTATTATATTATACGCGAGCAGATATAGGACATATAATTAAATAACTAGAAAGCTTCCTCTAATAGCTTTATACTATTGACTTGCCCTATAAGTAGATTAGTCTTTATTAGTATACTCGTCACTAAAAGCTCTTATAATTTTAGCTATTATCTTTTCTACCTCTCCTATGTAGTTAAGACTTTCATTTATAGTCTTTTTAAACTCCGCAATTTGGCAAAAACTTTTAGCCATTATCTTTTTAAACTCTGCCATCTGGCGAATCCAATTCTTTAAGGTATTAAGGTCGCGTTTTAAACACTTGGTTATGGCCTATATCTTACTTACTTATTTACTTTTACGTTAGGGTTCTAGGATTAGTAGATATAGATTTTAATATTATACCTAGTAAGGTCTTCCACTTACTTATAAAGGTTATTAGATTTAGCTAAGTCGCCTTAGAACAGGTTTAA
Organism: Cenococcum geophilum 1.58; assembly: GCF_001692895.1. NCBI lineage: Eukaryota > Fungi > Ascomycota > Dothideomycetes > Gloniales > Gloniaceae > Cenococcum > Cenococcum geophilum. Next base: position 1,765,215 of record NW_027137586.1, read on the forward strand.
TTCTATAGTATTTTATTAAAGCCAGTTAATTAGAGGTATATTAGAACAAAATCTTTTAATTTCGCTTATAGATAGGGAGTAAGGAGTAAAGTCTTCGGCTTCTAGATTAAGTTTCATTGGCGTTATAGTGACGGTTATATTATTAAAATTCTAAGATTCCATTCCTAAAAGAAAGCTATTAGAATAATCTATTATAAAGAAAGAGTATTTATAGTAAATAAAGGATTAAAGACGTTAAAAGATTTAAAGACTAAAAGTAATCTAAGACTAATTATTGGGTAGTACTCTATAGACTCCTTTAAGATATTATATAACTCTTTACTATAAAATTAATTAAATTACTTACCCCTTACCTAGGCTAAATTATTATTTATATTTATAAACGCGCGCGGTTATAGGCGTAAAATATAAATTTATACTATAGCCTCCTGGCGTGTCCGGTGGTTAGCGTATTTTATTAACTTTCCCTTAAACTATAAAAATACCAAAACTTCCCCTACAAAAAGGCTGTATAAACGTGGCTATACTAACTACTAGAGGTAATAGGATGCTATAGAGCTGTTTTCTGTTTTCTTTTTTCTCTAGCGTTTACTAAAATAATTTTAATAGATTTTAGTATCTAAAGCTAAGTAAAAATAACGTAGGTAACGGGTTTTAACTAATACCCTAGATTTGACTAAAAGGAACATTAAAGCTTTACCTAAGTTATATCTATTATGCCTAGGTAAGCCTTAGTATAACACTGCCTTTTAAATATACGTTACTTTAATTTTAGCTAAACAATAAAAATAGAGGCGGTACGCTAGCTTAGTTAAAACTAGGGTATTAGTAAAAACCCCATTAGATATAAGTAATCTTAAATATTATTAAGTTTAAATATTACAAAATATAATGTTTTATATTTTATAAACTAAGTATATCTAAATTATCCCTTTTACTTAGCTAAGCTATCTTCTAATGCGCGCTAAAGCTTAAAACACTCTAGTGAAATAAGCTTAATAAATAGCAGTAGGTAAAAGTAGTTAAGGTTATACTATAATATATATAGGTGCTTTTATAGTAAGCAGTCTGTAAATATTAAGACTAGTACAATATACTGGTTTGTCTAACTTTATAATTACTAGCTTCTCAGTATTAAAAAGCTCCTCTAAAAAGTTATTTAAAACTTTATATCCGCTCCACCTATCCGGCTATTTAAGACCAAAAACCCTATTCTTTGCCCTTTGTTGTCTAATAAAGTTAACTTCGCGAAGGTCTTTCCACGGCCGCCCGTTTATATATCTAAGTTATTCTAGGTCTAAGTTTAACGTTAAGGACGCTAATTACTAGGTATATTTTTTAAAATTAGCTATAAAACGTTAAATTTTAATATAAAGGTAGAATTAATTAGGGTGGCTATATAAAAGGATATACCTATTACGGCCGCAAATTCTAACTGCGTTTAGAGTAACGGATCTATAAAGTAACCCTACCGTACTAATATACTTAATTACATTAAAGATCTATACTAATTTAGTGCTTTAATAAGCTCTAGTAATGTTATTTAACTTACAAATATTGCAATAACTTATATCTGCTGTTCCTAGAGACGTAAGTAAATATAAAAAATCTCCTCTAGAGTAAAATGAGAATATTTATAGCTAAGGTATATCTAATCGTTATCCAAAAATACTTAATTAATTTAAGAAATGTTTCTGTAACGAAGCAGTTAAAATTTTACAAGTTTTACCTTGCCTTTCTCCACTTCTAGCCTCTTTGCTATTATTATTCCGTTTATACCCTTATTAACACAAATTATTTATAGCTAATTTCCTTATATAAGATCTCTAAGACGCATTAGAGCTCTCTAAGGATTGTAAGGCTATATATTTAAGTCTGGATTTATACTAGAAGGTATAAGTAGGGAGCTAAAGGCACTATAATTGGGATTTTAGCTAGTTAGTGGAAGCTTGACACACTTTAAAGAATTTTGTAGAAGTATTACCTTAGTAGGGACTTTATAACCTTACGGCCGAGGGTAACGCTAGAAAGCTTCTTTAAAAACCTTTATATACTTTAGGCTTTCTTTTTTAGGCACTTCGGCTACTTTTAAGCGCTTTAAAATTAAGCTGCTCTTTATATTATTAGGGGCTAAAAGTTTATAGGAAGAGTTTTAGTGCTAGCGGCAAGACTTATAATCTATAGCCACTAGTAGTTAGAAATAGTTTCTTTATTTATATTAATAAAATTTATACTAAGCGTAGGAGTCTAAAATTATTTATATAGCTTTAGCGCTTTTAATAACAAATATAAAAAATATATTTATAAATAAAAATTCGCTTTTACTAATTTCAAAATTACGGGAATTATATAGAATATTTAACCGCTATACATTTATATTGTAAAGTAATTTTTATCTACTATCCTTAACAAACTATAGAATATAACTATATACCTAGACACCTATTTCTTTAAAGTATACTTTCTAGCCGTTAATAGAAAACATATAATAATAGCTTAACTATCCTAATACCTTCTAAGTATACCATAAATACTTTTACCCCTTATTTACAGCCTTACCTATAGCCCTTACCCGGCAATATTACCTTATAAGATGTAGTAAACCCCAATAGAGCAAGCAGCACAACTATTTAGATAATCCCTACTATAAATTAATACTTCTAGTTATCGCAGCTCTTACAAGGCGAAATTTAGGCTTATAATTAAATATAAACTAAACTTCAGACCGAAATCGAGCGCTATATTAAGGCTGATAACGGTATATAAAAACAAACTAAATAAGCTTTAAAATGGTCTATATTATATTAAGAGGCTTACGCTACTCTAAATTAGTATAGAATAGAAGAGGTACTGTTATATAAAGAGATTCGAAGCTTAAAATTAGAGATAAAGGCACTTAATATATAGGTATAATATAATAAACTATATAGGAATTACTAGTTAATATATTTAGTAGGTAATCTCTACTAGAGATTCTAGATTAGATACGACAGGATTAAAAGAGTAAAGGTTACGCACTATACGTTGTATAAAACCTCGTTTAAGTAATAAAGGAGGGGGGGTAACTGCGGGATTATACTCTAATTTAAGATATTAAACACTACCTAAGGGAATAACTAGGTTTTGAGAGCTATAAGTTTATTTCAGTTTAAGAAATAAAAGATTAAAGCATTACGTACAGGAAAATTAAAGAAAAAAAAAAGGTTGGAATAGTTTTACGAATATTAAATGTTATATAATTAGCTATATAAACCATTTAACGGTAAAGAAAACTGTAACTATAAGCAAAGCACTTATATACGTTAGGAACGCCAAATAAAATCTATACTAAAGCTCCCTAATATAAAGCTATTCGTGGTTCCATTCTACTATTATTTATTAGGGCTAGTTATAGTAAGCCATATATAAGCCGCTCTCTACAGCGTTCCCGTAAAAGCTGCTATTAGGTATATATAATAAGGATATAAGATTTTTAGTATTACTACTGCTTAGAAAGACAATGTAAAGGATTTCTTACGTTATAAGATTCTGTTGAACGGACGATCAGGAATAAGAACTCTGTTTTATTAAAGAGGGCTCTAGAAGCTCTCTTATATACATTAGGTAGGTCCCAAATACAATGACGACGACGTCGTCATGTAGTAGGTTATAGTTAAGAGAAATAGGTAATGAGACGTTTGATAAGACATATAAGCTCAAGATACGAGACAACTAAGACATAGTTCGTATAGACGATCTAGGTCGTCAGACAGTATTACGATGGTAGTAAGGAACTTCAATTCAGGTTAATATACCCCCCTAGCTACACAGAGCCTTCTAGGCTGCTGTAGAAATACTAAAAAGTTATAATAGTAATTTAGTGTTAAGTTAAAGGAAATCCTCTATATATTTACCTTATCTAAATATTATTTAAATCAAATTAAATTAGATCCTTAATATTAATAAGGTTTAATTACTAAACAAATATCTCGTGCTTTTAACAAGGCAGAGCCTTTATCAGGCCGTCTACTGTTATATCCACAGTAGGCACCTATTTAATATTAATACTTCCTTTATAAACTTCCTGGCGGAGCTAGTGGTAATAAATATCAACGTGTTAAAGCTTAGTATTAAGCTCCGCGTCGCTTTTAGTAAGTAGTTAAATCGTCTGTAGGTTATCGCAATATATTATTTACTTCTTATTAGGGTTAAATCCAATTTCTTTAAAGAATCACTGCCACCAAATTGACTTGGTAGCTGCATGCGACAGGGCTAGGAGCTCTACTTCTGTACTTAATTTTATTACTAACTTCTGCTTCATAGATCGCCAGTTAATTAGCCCTCTAAATAAGGTAAATAGATAACCTTCTATGCTCTTTCTGCTCACTAGGTTGTCGCTGAATAATATATTACTAGCCCTTACAAAGATCTAGTTCATCACATTCTCCTTTAAGTACTTAATCGCAAGAGTCTTGGTTTAATTAAGGTAGGCAATTACCCTCGTAGCAGCTGCGTTGTAAATTAGTAACGGATTTTATAAGAATTCTAACAGCTTACTTGCTGTTCTCGCTATATCTAGATAAGTAATATTGGCTATATAGAGCATAGATCTAACTTTCCTCTAATAGGCGTAGGTATCCTACTTAGAGGCTTACTCCGGATTAGGCTTAAGTTCCTTAATACCCATTAGTATATATATCTTACGATAATCTTTAACTTTAAAGCTTATCGCAATTTTATTAATATAGGAATCCTAGCTAAGCCAGAGCTTCCTATTCTTTCTATCGCGGATAATTTAAATTCCTAAGAACTAGGTAAGGTTACCTAGGTCCTTTATCTCGTACTTTCTTATAAGGTACTCCTTAAAGGTTTAGAGCTTAAGTAGGTCTTTCTTCCTAAATATAGCTGTAATATCGTTAACGTAGAAGAAGACTATTAGCCAATCGTTATAATATAGGCAAGGCTCCTCTACTACTAGCTTTAAGCCTTCCTTTTTTAGCGTTATTATTAAGTCACCGTGCCATAGCAAAGGTAATCGCCTTAATCCGTAGAGGGCTCTTTGGAGAAGTAGGCACTTGCCCTTAATTAGAAATCTATCTAAACACTTAATATACACAACCTCGTTAATCACGCTATTTGCGAATACATTAATAGCGTCGCCTTATCAGCAGTCTAGGTTAAATATTGTAACAATAGCCATCAAGGCTCTAAACAATCTTGCTGCTAAAGTTACGGCATAGGTGTCCTTATAAACTAACTCTTATAGATCACCTCGTGCGCAAAGACAAGCTTTAAATCTTGTTAGATATCTATTAATATTAGTCTTATATATAAATACTTAGATAACAGGTACGGTTTTAATATAGATTATCTCGTTAACAACTTAAAACGTTCCTTAATTTTAAAGGTCCGTATATTCCTTTCGGGCAGTAGCCGCGAACTCTTCCTTATATTAATGTCTTTAAAGCTCCTTCTAATTCCTAGGCGGCGGTGGGAGCTAATTACGGTGCAGCTTTTTATAAAATATAAGCCCTACATTAAAGGCTAATCTTTAAGCTAGAAGGCTCTAGTCGGTAATATTAGCAAGAAAGCCTACGTAGATCTTTAATCGTCCTTTAAGTCTCTTTCCTTTAACTACATTTTGCTCTCCTATATCGCTATTAATCTTCTTCTTTAGCTTAGCTTTATTAGTCGGAACTATAATATAGTACAGCTTCTTTGCTAAGGTGTTTAAGGACGGTAGTAGAGGCTCTAGTGAGTTAGGTTTTAGTATCTCATCTAGGGTAGGAAGCCCTAGAGCTAAGTCGTCTTTAGAGCTTAAATCTTATTGCTTACTACTCTTAATATTAGGCTCTTCCTCATTTCCACCAGATTCCACCTATCGTCTCCCTTTAATATTAACTTGAATCTCATCTTAAGTCTTATCGCTTTCATTAGACAACGATTCCAATTCGTCTTAGAGATCCTATATTTAATGGACATTAATAATTTCCAACATTTGGTTAGTTCTAACTCGGAGTACATTCGCTAAATCTAGCTGTAAGTTATTATAAAGCAACCGCTTATTAAACTTCACGTCTCTGGTTCTTATAACCTTCTTTTAACTGGGAATGTAGATTTAGAATATATTTGTCAAATTATATCCTACTAGATATTTTATATAGGCCCTTAGCGCGAGCTTATTTAGGCGTAGAATATTATATTTAAGAGGGTAGGCCCTACAGCCGTAGGCTTATAGGTGGCCTATATTTAGTTTTAGTGGTAATATACCTATAGCTGACTAGATTCTTTTAAAAGGCGTCTACTACCTAAGTCTTCTACTAGGCGTTTAATTGAGTAGATAGGCAGCTACTTTATAAACTTTAGGATATAGCTCCTCTAGTAAATGGGCCTCAATTCTTATGCACCGAGCCTTCTATATAATCACCCCCCTAAATCGTTCCGCTGGACCGTTCTGTAATTAAGTATTGGGTGCTAATCTTTTAAAACTAATTCCTCGTTCAGCTGCCTATTGCTTAAATTCGCCTGCAAGAGACATCTCCCCATTTATGTGGATAATGGCTACCTTAAAGCCATATCGTCGTTCAATGATATTGCAATATTTAATAATAATTTGGGTAAGGGACGACTTCTTAGCCATTGTCTCTACCTTATTCATTCGCGTCACGTTGTTAAGGAAGTGTACCGCGTACTTATTACCATTAAATATAACTATTCCGGGTATTAAATTAAGGTAGATTCTATAGAAAGGAACCAGTAACCAAGTCGGAGGTCTTCTAGATACTACCTTATAAGCTTTACTTACTCCACACAATTTATATTCTACCGTTGTTAGGCCTTTTACAATCGCGCCTATCACTAACTAAGGTAGTTACTTAATCGCGTCTTTTCCTACATAGCCCATTCGCTAGTGCTATATATAGCCTTCTGCCTAATTTAGTAGAGGTTTTAATAAATGCTTTATTAGCTTTAATTAAGTCGCAAATAAAGCCTTAGGTAAGTCACTTTTTAGCTTATTATATTTGATAGTGTTTTAACTATAGTGGCGGCCATAGTAGGCGTACGTCTTGTCGTCGCCATAGAAGAGAGTATTCTCTTTATTGTTCTAGTAGACTCCCTTATTATTAAGCTTGTTAAGATATACTAAGTTAGTATAAAAGCCTAGTATAAAGGCTGCTCCTAAGAGCTGTATCTATCTCTTCCCTTTTGGGTTATTAATTGTGACTACAGCTGTACTATAGCCTACGATTTCTTCTATATGCGAGCCTGTGTAGACGCGTTCTAATATAGGCTTAATATCGCTAATAAACCTGGCTTTATTGTTAAAGACATATAGGCTAGTTCCTAAGTTAAGAATCACACTATCGCGAAGCTCGTAATTAGAAGTTATATTATTGGATCCTATATAATAAACTGCAAAGTTTCCGGTAGGCCCTTATGAGCTCTAATTGCTGCCTTCCTTTAGCTTTTTATTGGCTCGATTGTCCTTCTTATTAGCTTAATCGTCCTTTTTAATTTACTTAATATAAGCCTTAATTTCGGGCGTTGTATTAGCAATCTTCTCATCCACCTTCTTCTGAATTTCGTCACTTGGTTTGAACCACGATAGGCGAGGAATTGATTCTACGATATACCAGCATTTATTAAAGTAGTGACGCTTTCCGTATAGGCACTCTGGCGGCGGTCGCCTTTCCTTCTTCTACTTATCTGCTAATGATTAAGGCTTTAATTTAGGCTTTGAATTTAGTAACTCGTCTTTAAAGGTGACTTTAAAGGATCCTTGTGGGGTTTTGCCCTTCTAGGTAAGGTCTATATAACGGTGGTTTCGGTATATTTTAACCAGTTTAAAGAAAGTAGGAAGCGTCTTCTTCTCCCACTCACGCTTATTAAGCTCGTTCTTCCAATATTCTAACTAGCTTGGTGTAATTGATTTAATTATATATGCGAAGTCTTTTACCGAACGATTACTATCTACCTTAGGTAGAGCTTGCTCCTTGTACTTAGTATACACCTTCTCCCACTCTTATAACTAGACCTTAAAGTTCTGGTTCCGAGGTGCCTTCCTAAGCCTTGCATATTAAGTGGCTATTTAAAGCTTTCGGGCATAGTTAGTTGGAGTAATTCTCTTCTTAAGAGATACTAAGACGTTATAGGTGGTGGTGCATTTAAACGTGTAGATGAGGTAGGTACGTGAGATAGAGCTTAGGATGTGGCTATATAACGTATTAAGAGCTAATAGCTGTTTTCTGTATAGCTTTATATTGTCCCTATAGTTGGCTTTAAGCGTACGGAGCTCCTCCTTCTCCTCCTCATCTAGGTCCGCGAGCTTCGTCTTCCCCTAGCTATTGGTATCCTTGGGTAAGGCACAAATAAGTTCTTTAAGCTGTGGCAGATCGGTCTTAGGTGTTAATGGGTCGATATACTTCTAGAGACGATTGTTATTCGCTTTTAACTTAATGACCTTAATCTATTCGTCCCAATTGTTTGGGCTTATAAGGATAACGGATAATATAATAACGGGTAGGGTTTCTTGTTGAGAAGTTATTGTAGGTAGTTGTCTATAATTAAGATAATGATTAAAATTAATGGGAATAAAGGCTTTGGAATTAAAGATAATGCAGTAGACAGACCGGGCTTATAACTGTTAAACGGACGATCAGGAATAAGAACTCTGTTTTATTAAAGAGGGCTCTAAAAGCTCTCTTATATACATTAGGTAGGTCCTAAATACAATAACGACGACGTCGTTATGTAGTAGGTCATAGTTAAGAGAAACAGGTAATGAGACGTTCGATAAGATATACGAGCTTAAGATACGAGATAACTGAGACATAGTTCGTATAGACGATCTAGGTCGTCAGACAGTATTACGATGGTAAGGAGCTTCGATTCAGGTCGACAGATTCTGAGGTTTATATCCTACCTAGAATTATAATCCTAAGTTAAAGCTATATTATATGCCTATCTCTTTTTTAAAACTAACTTCTCTATTATAAGGCTTGGAAATATCCTTATAAAGCTATAATAAATATCTTAATTTCTCTTTATTAGCTTACCGCGAATAAAGGGTTTATAATATTTTGGCATACCTTAATTCTACGGCCTGTTATTATGCCGCAAAAAGACTAGTGATGGTATTAGCCTATAAACTTAAATGTTGTTTTAAATAAGAACTTACAGTCTAATAATTACTAAATATCCCTTATGCGGTATATCCCTTAAGTTAAAAGGGCACCCTAAACGTTCCCTAGGTGGCAAGCTATTACTATTACGCTATAAATTCTTTAAATCCTCCATTTTTTTAAAGATAGAAATGCCAATAGTATTAGGTAATAAAGAAGTTACTCTTAGGGTCCTAAGTATAGATAGCGCGAGCCTAATTTATATATAAAGGTATAAGGTAGTATAAGCCTCTAAGGCTTTACACGGACTTTATATTTCTCTTTATATCGCACTTTATACACTTATAGTGTCTTAAATCCCACATAAGTGCTAATAACGACAAGAGATTATAAGCGGATGGCTTCAGCCAGCAGAGAGCATAAAATTGCGCCTTATTATTACGGCGGCACTGTTTTAAAGCAGAGCGCATTACCTAAATTGTTTCTTCTTTAGGATATCTAGGCTAGTTTATTAGCATTTTTCGATCTTACCTAGTCGTCTTATATCTCTACGGCGGTAATAAATCTATTATATATTTAATTAAATAAGCTTTCTAATATAGCTACGGTTTAAACGGATTTTTATATATTTAATAGGCGTTCTACGGCAAACCCTATAGGGAGGTTGTACGAAGAAGCTACCTATAAGCGGCCTAGAGAAGATCCGGAGAGATATTTCTAGATAGTTGGCTTAAAAGCTCGCAAAGATAAACACAGCCAAGCTAATACCGTCCCCCCTATAGCACTGCTTTTATTATTCCGTATCTAGTATAGAGGCTAATATTATATAGTATAGTAAAGGTTATAACTAAAATAAAGAAACCCTACTTAAGCTATTAAGTTCGCCTTCTTCTATATTAACCGTATCCAATAACTATTAACCATAACTTCTAACCGTTAGGTTAAAAGAGTTCCACCTCTAATATAAATAATTTATTTAATATATTTACCCTTACGGACTATATCTTTCTAGAATAGATTTAGGATCCCTTAATAGTAAACCCTAAAGATCTTATTTTTACTAAACCCAACTTAATATCTGGATCTTAGGAAGCTAACATTCTCTCTCCTTATATAGATAACTTTTAATACAATTACGGCTTAGACGTAGCTATAGTCAAAACTATAAATATAGTCTCCGAAAATATAGACGCTTCTATTAATAATATAGACATAAATAACGTCCTGCTCCAGAATTTTCTATATAAGCCTACTTTTAGCGCAGACTACTTAAATCTAGAAGATTTTAAAGGTGACTAGACCGATCCTAATCTAGCCTTTACTTTATTTAATAAAATAATACAAAATTTAAACTAATATATTAGATTAAAGAAATCTATCTTAGATAACCTACCTAATGGTGTTAATATGTTAGATAAAACCTTAGTATTCTCTCCCTTGGGAGACTTTATATTAAATAAGTAACTAGCGGAATAGGCTAATAAGTAGATTAATAAGCTACTAAATAAGCAGCTAGGTTAGTATGGAAATAGGTAACTAAGGGAGTAGCTAGACAAGTGGTTAAATAAGTAGCTAGACTAATACCTAGATAGCTAATTAAATAAGCATCTAGATAAGCAACTAAGTAAGCGGTTAGATAAGTTCCTATATAAGCAGCTAGATAAGTCGCTAAAGGAGCAGCTAAACTAATACCTAGATAGCTAATTAAACAAGCAGCTAGATAAGCACCAGGATAAGTAATTAAGGAAAGAGCTAAATAGTTAGGCAAATAAGGAGGACGACTGGCACTTCTATATAGAAGATGTCGAGCCCTAGGAACAGCCCTAGAGCCCCTAAGAAGTATTAAATAATAAAAATCGGGGCCTAAGAAGATCCTTAGCTGGTATATAAAGTTAAAAACAGAGGAGATATAAAAGTAAACTAATAGATAGTAGATCTAATCATTATTGATAATGAGGTGGATTATCGTATATATAAAATATAGTCTACCTAATACCAAAGGTCTTCTTAAACTAGGAGGTAACTAACAACTTTAAACAACGATAAGATACTATAAGATAGTAATTAGTATAACTTGACAGCCCTAGCTAATAAGGTTGTATTAGAGTGAAAGCAGATATAGGCGGATTAGTTTAATATATTAGAGATTATCGGGAGATATTAGTACCTAGAAATTGAAGAGTTTGAAAAGAATATATAAAAAGAGGTTATAGATATACGCTTATTATAGAGATCTAGGGTTTCTTTTAGCGTAGGAAAGATACTTATAGACCTATAGAAGAGCTTTTATATCCGTTTTAAGGGAAATAATAAGATTTCCAAGACTGCGCGGAGTTATGTAGGCCTTTTAGATTAATTTGCTAAATATAAGTATATACTATATTTAAGAGAGTTATAAAGATAAGGTTATATAGAATATATAAGCTTCTTATAATATTAAATAAGTCCCCTATTTAATTCTAAGCGTAAAACTTAGCTTAGTTAGATTATTAGCTTTAAGCAATAATTAACTTATTAGGGCTACCCCTAAATACTAGTATATAGAGCCCCTTATCCGGTTCTAGATAGAGTAGGAATTATATTTCTAAACTTCTTTTTAGTTACGGTAGAGCCGGCCAAATACGCCGCGGCTTTATCTCCTAACTCTTACTTACACTACATGCCTTAGAAACTATAGCACAGCGCTTAAAAAGTGGTATTGCTTTTACCTACGTTATATAGATTTAGGTAGAAATATTAATCTTAAAGTAACTCTTCTTTAGCCGCTAAAATATGCGGTGTTTATATAAGCTTCTTTGTATTAATGCTAATAAGAGCTAGAAATACTGCTAAATTTCTTAGCTTTAAAATAGTTTAGTATGGGGTTATTAGCAAAATAGGTGTAGATTACTAATATGTTTAACCACTCCCCGGGCCGCACTACTCCCTAGGCCACCTTAAAAACACACTAAAAATAGGAAAAAACGCACTTTAGTATCTTGACAATGGTTTAATAATAAATTTTATAATTTTATAATTAGCCTTTTATGCCTACTTTAAGACTCTTAATAAAGTTTTAAAGTAATAAGTCTAGCCGTTATTTTTTATTTTTATTTTTTTTATATCCATTGTATTATACTACGTACAATACTGCGCATGTAGCCTTGGGCTATGGCGCTATAGTTCTATATATATAAATCCTTTCAAGGCAGCTTAATATGTACTAGTAGCTATGTCCTAGTAGTTTATAAACCCCTAAATTAGGAGTTTATAGTTTCCTAGTAAAATACCAAGATACTACAACTACTAGGGAATGAGAAAATGGTAAGAAAAACTATAAGAAATCCTAACCCCTGTCCCTGTCCTTTTGTAATTTATTTCTATTCTTTTGCTCTCTAATATCATTTTAAGAGCCTAGTAGGAGTTACCCCCTTCTAGAATCCTATCTGTTTTATTCTTCCATAGAATCTTCTTCGCGTACTAGTTTAGCAGCTTTAAGAGTCTCGCAGTCTTTACTATTAGCAAAGTGTTTTTCTTTACAATTAATGCAAAGAGGGGTGGTATGCTGGTAAGGCCTGCCTGTTATTATACAGGTAGAATAGGAATAGTCTTTAGATAAATGTACAGCTGCACAGTATCTGTAGGCCCTAGTAGAGCACCTATCTCCTATATGGCCAAATTTTTGGCAGCTCGTACACTGCGTAGTAGGAGAGACTTTGAGGTATTTTACTACCTTAGTAGCTGTACCTGCAATTGATATCTCTTTTTGCTTAAGGATTTCTTGTCTTTTTTCTTCGTTCTCTATAGTAAAAACTATAGAGCCAAATCTGGTCTGTGGATTATGTCTTTTTTCACTAGATGAGATCCATCTAGGTAGTCCTTATATCCTTATAGGATTAAAGGTCTCGATTTCTTCCTTTAGGAGCTTAGAGCCTCCTTCTCCTAGGAAAGGTAGGGTAGGAACCCCATGGGCTATAATTTGAACCCATGGTTCTAATTTTTGTTCTCTTTAAAAGGTAAAGCAGTTATGCCAGATCTCCTTATATTTGACTAGGAAATCTGCATTATACTCTTCTGTAGTCGTAAGGAGAATNTTTTGTTTTCCTTTAGTTCTAGCTATAGACGCTAGTACTAGCTTTTTTACTTGCAGTTTTGATGCAAATAGTTGGTTGACTTTGTTTCGTATAGAGAAGGTATCTAAAGGTTGGTCCTTTTCGTCTGTAATTAGAACTAGCTTCCTTTCTTATAGTTGCTTTTTCTTACTTCTAGTAGAAGTAGAAGGGGTAGGAGACGGTAGTGGCGAGGGTAGAGGGGACGAAGTAGGGAGGTTCTTCTTTAGCCTCTCTACGTAGGTTTCTTTAGTAGGGGCTACCTCCTTACGGAGAGCTCTTACTTCTTCAACTAGTCCTTTTAGGACATCTTTTGCCTTTTCTTCTTCTTCTTTTGCAAAGGGGTTTTCTCCTATTAGGATACTTTCTGTATAGTCTATTAGACGTCTAACTTGTTTTTCTTTTTCTTCGTCTTGTATCCCTTTATAGGCCTCAATTAGGTTCTCTAAAGCCTCGCTTAAATATTGTTCTGGAGAACGAGAATAGGAAGGTATACTAGGCGTACTAGCCGTAGTAGTCGTTGGTTTTATTATCTTTTTTGCAGGTTTTTAGTTTTCTTTTTCAGGAGAAGACTAAGGATGTCCTCTTTTTTCTCCTGTCCTAAGGCCAGGAGAAGGAGAAGGGGGAGAAAAAGTAGATGTAGAATCTTCATCACTTATTTCTATAGGAGGTTTTTTTTTAGACCTATTAGGCCTTGGCATTTTGTATCTTATAGGGGGGTTTCCTAGTTTTTACTATCCTTATACCCTTTCTCCTTACTAATCCTACTAGAAGATTTCTGGGGAGATTAGGCTAAAAGGTAGTAGAAAAGCTAGCTCCTGTCTTGTATTTTTGGTATTGGTGGTAGTAGTAGTGGTTTTAGTGTTCCTGTCCGTGCCTCGCTTATAAGCTAGGGCCACCTCTAGAGAAAATTTTCTATTAGGAAAAGGGGGTAAAACGATAAATAAATCCACCTCTAGCTCGCTAGGCGGTAGGAATTAGGTCTTAAAAGTTGGAAAATCGATTGTTTTTGATGGTAAGATGGGTATGCGTAATTTTTGGAGTATGGCGCTACCTTTTGGTAAGGTTGCATATGCGGTGAAGGTTTTTAGCCGTTATTAAGATATTGGGTTTTAGCCCCTAATTTTAAGCTAAATTGCTATATCTTTAAAATTACTTAATAGATTACTTTTAAAATTTAATAGGAGTTTTAAAATATATATAAAAAGCTAATTATAAAAATTCGTAATTTATTATTAAACCGTTGTCAAGATACTAAAGTGCGTTTTTTCCTATTTTTGGTGTGTTTTTGGGGTAGCCTAGGGAGTGGTACGGCCTGGGGAGTGGTTAAATATATTAGAAATAACGGATAAGTAAGTAAAGCTTTAGTTTTAGAATCGGCAAATTGTTTTCGCAGCTTTAACACAACTTCATTAAATAAAAGTGTACTATAGAAAAGTAAGATTGATATACTTACTAAATAAACCGTAGTTGTACGCTCTTTGCGTATAGAAATCCGAAAGCTTTATAATATAGAGTAATAGCATTACGATTATGTTATAAAAAGCTTAGATATAATTAAAAGACAGCTATATTTTAGCTAAGAACCAGATAAAAGCAACGGAGAAAGTACTTCTATTAATAGTTATACCTCCTAATAGTCTTCTTATCTAACCAATTATATAGCATTAGAACCCTTAATAGAGGGCAAACCAATTTTTAAGCCCTAATTTAAGAAGCTTCTTTAAAAGAAAAGGGTAGTAATTAAAAAACTATTCTAGTAAGTGTAGATACAAAGTAGGTGCTAAGAAAGTACTAATAGTAGATATATAAAAATGAAAACAACTTCAATCTTAAAGAACCAGAGAAATTCCTATAGAAGAAGCCCTATAAATTTGGCAATAAGTAAAAGTCCCACTATACTTCCTCCTAACCCTTTCCCACTATACTAGTAGAGGTACATAATCCCACTTAGTAGATTATAATAGATAGAATAAGCGCTAAAGAGTATATACTAGATATTATTCTTTAACTCTTTAATATATAAATCTATAAGCCTACTAACCTTAAATATAACTGGTACTTGCTTAGAATATAAGTGTTTAAGCTTAGAAAGAAACTTATAGAGTTTAGGGTTATTGTTATATATTAGTTATCCTTTATCGGTAATACGGTAAATAAAATCTTCCGTCCATATTAAGAGACTTAAGAGATTATTATAAATTATATAGAGCTTAGAAGAGGTTAAGCTAAGAGAGATAAAAGTAGGGATTTTAGGACATAGATAGACTACTAGGCGTTCTATAGGCGTCCTATAATTTCTTATTAAATTTCTACTTTATTCTTCCGCATAGCATTACACTTATAGAGTCTTGCCTACTAAATTATGCCAAATCCTAAGTTCTCTATTATTACTTAATGATCCGTTATTATTACTCCGGCTCGGTTTATTAATATTAATAGTATTAATTCGCCCTTTTACTGGGTTACTCCGGCGCAATCTATTAATAGGGTGGCTAGAACTCCGTAACTTATTACTGCGGTTTAAAACTACTGTCTCTTCATTACTATCTTTATTACTATCCTCTTCCTATCCTTAATTATAAGGTATAAAATATATAAAGCTAAGGTATACACAGATCGTCTCCTAAGCTCTTTTTACAGACTTATAAGAATTATTAGTAATCTAATTTAGGTTTATCTAAGGCATTATATATAATAGGACTTATTTAACAAGTATAGAAAAGAACTATATTTTAGCAAGGCTTAGTATTTAAAGGAAAGATAGCTTAATTTAAGGACATTTAGAGGTAAGATAAATGCCACCTTTATAATATTTCCTCTATTACTTAATAGAGCTAAGGCTAAGTTTAGAAAGGGAGACTAATATTGCCTAAATAAGGCGAAGTATATTAGCGGCCCCTTTACCCTAAAGCTAGCGTGTAATATCCGTTAGCTATAATTACTTTTTACTTAGTATACTATCTGCGCCTAAAAGTATAGGCTACTTAACTAAATCTAATGGTGGCTGTTTAAATTAAAGAAGGTATTGCTAGGGGTAATTATTGGCTAAGCTGTTACTAAATATAAATACCTAACTAAAATATATTGTATTAGTGTAGAAGAACTAACGTACCAGTCTTTAGCTTTATAAGTAGTGCTTAGCTACTATTACTTATTAGATTACGAGTAGTCTTAATATACTACTAAAGTTACTAGAAGCAGCTCTAAGTATAAAGCGCTAGGATTCTTCGTACCTATTATAATTTAGCGCTCCGTTACTCTTAGAGGCAGCTAAGTAAGATAGCGTTTAATAATGGCTTTATAGTAATACTTTAAGCCCCTTTAACTATTGCAGATAAATCCGTAAACGTCTTAGCCATAGTATAGGAAGCTATGGTCTAAGATATATAAATTAAGATCCTATTTAACCAAATTTTAGGACATTAGTAAAGCGGGCTTAGCTATATATAGGATACGGTCTAGCGTGTTAAAAAGAAAGCAGCGACAGCCTCTTTTATATAATGCCTTACTTCTATAGAGGCGAAGTAAGCTTATACGTCGTAACCTATACGTTTTACGTTAGTCTAGGCTATAGGATGGCAATGGGCATTAATTATGCCGCTAGTAGGGTTTAAGGATCTATCTAGCCCTATATATAGGTAGAAAGGAGGATATAAAAGGATCTTACGTCCCCTTACTAGGAATCCATATAAAACACTTCTTAAGTAATCTACAGTATATATTCCGTCCTAAAGTTAGCTAATTAAACATTAATAATAAAGGTTATAGAAAGAATAATTAACATAAGTAATAGCGAAATAATAAGTAACAGAGAAAGATATGCAGAGAGATCTAGAGCAAAGGGCGTGTCTATTAGGGGAAAGGCGCTTCTAAAGATAAGGAATGCTTCCTATACTATAATAATAAGAGGCCTTACTAATAGGGCACTAGAGCTAAAGCCAAAACTGGAACCACTAAGGCTCCAAATCGAAGTGTAAAAGAGATTAACTCGGCGTTATAACCTAGAAGTTATTGTAAGTATATAAATATATCGCAGTTAGGTTAGAACTTACCATCTTAGATATTACCAATAATACGTTTAATAGTAGTAATTCTAGTCACGCTATTGCTTTATAAATAAGCTATCTATAGACTAAAATTAAAATTAAGATACTAGAGAAGGCTAACCAGAAGCTAAAAGAGGAGGTAGTATCTCTTAAAAGAAAAAGGGGAATTGTAAATAAAATGTAGTAGGGAAAGCGTAGAGATACTAGTAAGCGTATTATACTTAAGGTAGAGGCATATCTAAGTAACAATTAGGGTAAATACCTAACGATTTTTACGTGGAGGGTTGGTTTAATAAAAGTAAATAGATATCTAGCACGTGCGTATTTTGTTTATAGGTAAGCGGGGTTGAGAATCTAGTGCCCTATATAACTAATACTAAATAATATCCCTATTAATCCCACATTAGTTATTAATATAGCCCCTTAAGAGTAAATAGGGTACTTTTTATGCTTACTATATCTATTAAATAACCTAAAGACTAAAAATAAAAAAGTTAATAAAATTATTAGGAACACAGAACAGTAAACTATATTAAGTTTTTAGTCTAATATTGCCTATATAAATTCTACGCATTCCCTTTAGGCTCTTTTATAGTAGAACTATAAACTTATTCTAAGGCAGTCTTCTCTATAGTATCTTATAACGCCACCTTATTAACACTGACAGCCATATTATATATAGCTTAGATATTTTACATTACTGTTTGATTTTTATAATCCGTATCCGCGCATATATAGGTGGAGAGAATACTGGTTCTCGCTACCGGTAGAGTACTTAAAGGATTTCCTAGATTTCCTTAAGGATATAGTAAGAAATACTTATTATAAGAACTCTAATATTTAGCTAAACTTATTATAAGTGCCACAGACCCCTAAATTTAAAGATCTGTCTATAATATATCTTCTTCCTCCTAATACTTGTAATAATAATATTCTTCTATCTACTAATCTTATATATAAAGATAGTTAATTGCAGCCTAATTAGACAGTAGGAAGTTTAATATTATCTACCCATTCTGGTAGTACTTTACTGCTAATATACTAGGAGAATGGCTATATTACCCTACTTAATTAGACCCCTAGTAAAATTTCCTCCGGAAATGTCTTTATCTATAAAACGGATTAGTCTTTATTATTAAATACTCTTAAAGGGATTTACAATATATAAACGCTAAATAGTAGCAGCGGTAATACTAGAGGACGTCTTCTTAAAGAAGTATTATTTAACGATGGTACCTACTACTAAATTAATAGCAGCCTAGAATCGAACCGCCGGAGGGTTTTGCTATAGCGGCATTATAAGTCTTTTAAAGGGAACGATTTGTGGTATAGAATAGAAGTTACTCTCCTTAAAGATCTAGTTAGAGGAAGTCTCTATATATTATACTGAGTTTAGGATTAGCCAACAGTTATAAGCCCGCCTATATTACTAAAGGGTAAAATTAAAATATACACCACCTATATAGATATATTAATTATTTAATGGCGAATTAGGTTCTAAATTATGCAGTAAAAAATTTAGTAGATTAAATTATAACTTACGAATTTAAAGCATAGTTACGTTTTGCTAATTAAAAACTATATCTATTAAATATAAAATAGAACTTAAAATTTAAATTTGTAGTAAATATATAGATAGTCTAAAGTAGTAACTTAATATCCTTATTAAATCCCCTAGAAAATACCTATTAAAGCTTAACTTAAAACATATACTCCCAAGCTTTAACAGCTTTAATATTAGTAGGGACAATAATAACCTCAGATCCCTATAATAGATTAGTAATAGCATATTAAGAAATTCCTAAGGAGATCTTTTACCTATAGAAGCTTTTCCGGCTAGGATAAGCTCTTATTAGAAATATAGATAAAGTGCTTTCCCTTATAACGCACCATTATAAATATTTTAGCTTTAGTTAGATCGCTAAGCTTATTAGCTTTTTTAAATAACGTGCTGCTCCGTCTACTAAACCTAAGTTATTACCGTTTTTCTAGAGTTTATATATGGACTTTACCCTTATTTAATAGAGTTGTTTTAGTTCTAGGTCTTATTCCATCTTCTTTAGAAGTATTACCTATTAGAGATCTATTAGGGCCCTATTTATCCAACATAATATTACTACAGCTTAACTATTTTAGTATTAGCTATAGGGTCATCCTTAGGGTATTATATTATCGCATAAAAGTTCTAGTTACCTCACCTTCTAAAAAGGACGGAATTTACTTAATAGGCGACGCCTATAAAGAACCTTTAAGGGGTATAGAATGAGATATACTAACAGGTGATAATTTTAGTAACATTTTAAGAAGCGGAGAATTTGTTAAATTAATAGCATGCTTTCTCTTTTATTTTTTAAACTATAGAGTGGTATAATCCAGCATTTAAGGATCCTTTATAGGCTTATATACTATTTTATAAAGTTTAGGTAGGTTACTAAAGAATTATAAAAGCTTACTATATATTCCAAACTTATAAAAGACGTATAAGGGGAAAAAGTAAAGATTAGAATGAAAAGTGTGTAAATTAGAATATAAAGACTACTAATAACTACTACTTATATCTTATACGCGTAAAACAGATTTAGAAATCGTAAATCAGATTTCTGCTTAGCGCGTACTATAGCGTTAGCGGGAACATAAGTAGTTAATAGTAGTATACCAAGGACGTGCCGCCTAAAGCTATAGCGCTTAAGAAATCTTAATTTCGATTTACGCTAATATAAATTTATTCTCTAAAAAAATTAACCCTTAGTTTTAAGGGACATAATAGGTCCTTTAATTAAACTATAATAATTGCCCTAGCTAGATTTTCCACTTTAGTAGTAAGTATTCTTGCCGCTTAAGTATAACTACTTATAGTCCTAATTAATAGTTATAGAAAATGTTACTGCTTAATCTGCTAATTAAAATATTATTATTAATAGCCGAGAACCTATAAGTAGAGGGAGATATTAACGCTTTTACCCGGATAAATAACCGCCTCTATAGTATTTTAAATCCCTACCTTTATCGCTATAATGTTAAACGGGAGGATAGTACGGCACTAATATAGGCTGTAAAACGAGGATAAGATGTAACTGCTCGAAAATCTCTTAAAGCTACCAAAATTGGAGTAGTAACTTAATATCGATACTATAGGCGTGCGGATTTATTATAGGTAGTAAGAAACAGATACGAATTAGTAGTACAGCTATTAATTAGAAGTAGACTTAGCAGTCTTAACCTAAAGGACTTTTCCTATAAGCTATTATGCGCCGCAAGGTTTAGGTGGACGGTAGTAGTATAGCTACTCTTAGAAAGCGTTAATGTAAACTATAAGTAGGAAAACGGCCGGATACCGCTATTATTAGCCGTAGAAAAGGGGTATAAAGATATAGTTTAACTGCTTCTGGAATATAAGAATGTTTATATTAATATAAAAAACCGCTTTAATCGGACACCACTATTATAGGCTGTTAATTATAAGTATAATATAGTAGTATAACTTCTAGTTAAGTATAGGGGTGTTAATATTAACTTAAGGGACTCCTTAGGCAGAACGCCATTATCTATAGCTAAAGTATATAGGGATGCTACGATAGTCTAACTGCTTCTAGAGTACGAAAGTAATAGTCTAAAATTTATAGATTAGTATAGTAGTATAAGCAGTCCTTTAATCTAATATTAAAGGATAGGTAAAAATTAACTTAGAGGTAGTCTAACTCTAGTATATAGATTAATTAGCAGGCCTATAGTTCTTAATAATACAGTAGATATAAAATTCTATAGATTAGCTAACTCTTCTTCCCGTTAATTAATATAATTATTTCCTATATACCTTAACCTCTTAGAGATCTACTTTCTTTTTATATTAGTAAGTTCTTACTATATACTGGGCCTAGCTTTATATTTGGCTATAGTAATTATATAGTTAGCAGCACAGCCTAGTATATTTAACAACTATAGCCTTAGCTAGTATATAGCTATATTTAGCAACAATTTCTAATTATAGGAAATACGCTATAATAGAATAAGCTAGAAGTGGAACCTAAAGCTAAAAAGAGATCCCTAGGCCAAAAAGAAGGGTGTCACAGCGACTCAGTCAATCGAGGCACGAGCGCCGTAGAACGTATGCAAGCCTGTACAATTGGTAGTCTATTGACCCGGATATCAAGATNAGGAGAAGAAGAAGATGGCGGTGAGGACACGTCTATATACAAGGGGGAGCTAAGCCTTTAGCCGAACCCTGACTAAGCCCTATCCAGGTTACGCGCGTCAGTGCCGTAACATTACCCCCCCCTTCAAAAAAGCTTGCCCTCAAGCTTTATTCTTAGGTGCTTGTCTTCTACCTCTTGTACAGTTGTGGTTATTTGCTGCAGGTGGGGCAGTAGTAGTCGATGAGATGCTGCAGGCAGAGCAGCGAGGGTCGATCGTAGTGCTGCGGGCGTAGCAGCAGAAGTCAATTGTGGTACTGCAGGCAGGAGCAGTAGTAGTCGAATTAAGGTTTAGCTGCAGGCAGGAGCAGCTGTGTTCGGGTAGTAGTACGGTACTAGCGGCGGTAACGATAGTGGTCGAGCGCAGAGCTCGTCTATCGGTTGTCTTGTGATAGCAGGTCGAACGTAGAGCTCGGGCTATCGATTGGTCGAGTAATCGTAGGCGTAGAGGCACGATCATTGTCTCGTCGACTGTGGCAGGGCAGTACAGTCGTTTGTTGTAGCAGTACGATGCAAGCGGAAGTCGTGGATCGCAGGCGTAACGGCACGATCGTACGGTCGGTGGGACTGTAGGCGTATCGGCACAGTTGTAGTCAGGTCGTAGTAGCAGGCGTATTGGCGCTACTGTTGTCGAGTATATAGATCGTATGCATATCGGCACGATTGGTAGTCAATAGCAGAGTAATGCCAGCGTTAATAGTCCTGGTGATTTCGTTCCTTGTAGCTTGTATAACTTAGTATTAGTTAGGGTCGTTCTTCGCAGCCAGTGTATAGCACTAGTCTCAGTATTAACTAATTTCGTTCCTTATAGTATACGTAGCTTAGTATCCATTAAAAAGGACTATTTAGGTAGCAGTACGGTGCAAGCGTCTGATAGAGACATACGGTGGTCGTTTAAAGGGTCGTTGTTCGATCAATCGATTGGTCGGTAGGTATACGCGTTCAGTTGACAGATATACGCGTTGCTCAGTCGGTCGACGAGATCGTACGGTCGGAAAGAGGTTACCGCTCGGCACGTGCTTCCCCATAGCATAGGCGGCCGTTTGGTAGAGAGAAAAGAAAAAAAAGAATTGAACATGAGCATGAGGGTGCCTGCACGGTGTAGGGATTCCATACCCAGCCACCATAGGACTTCGCACGAGTCTTGCTTTGTCTCAGAGTATGCATCTCCTGCCTTCTTTGTTATAGAAGTTAGGCTCTTCTTCCTTCCTTTGCCTGCTAGTATATAGGGCTCCGTCACCCATCAACTACCCTAGGCCACAGGGCTTCTTTGACCTGGGATACAACAGCCTGCGATCGGTTGAGGGATCTTAATATAATGTTACAGCGACTCAGTTAATCGAGGCACGAGCGCCGTAGAACGTATGCAAGCCTATATAATTGGTAGTCTATTGACCCGGATATCAAGATAAGGAGAAGAAGAAGATGGCGGTGAGGACACGTCTATATACAAGGGGGAGCTAAGCCTTTAGCCGAACCCTGACTAAGCCCTATCTAGGTTACGCGCGTCAGTGCCGTAACAAAGGGCATACTATAATTATTGCCGTCTCTTTCGCTAGAAGTTATTACCCCTCTTTATATTTATCTTATCGCAGAGTATAAGGTTAGTGTATTTGCTATAAAGACTAATCTTATCTAAAAATAGCGTCTAAAATATAGGGCGAATAATAGATTAGTTAGCTAGATACTAAAATTTTACTACCCCTTTAAAGCTCTTTATGTATTTAACATTAACTATTACTTTAATACTTATGGACCTTATTATAGTGCCACCCCCTAGCTATAGCTGTGAGAATTTTATTAGCTAAGGAGTTTTGGGCACTATATATCGCGACAAACTTTAAAATAAGGTTATTAAAGCTCTAAATAACGCGAATTCTTAATGCTTTATTAAAGTCGAAAAGGAGATCTATAAGAGACTTAGTTAATATAATAGACTCTTATAATACTATAGTAGCGAACTTTTCTAGAAGGATAACCGCATGGCGATATATTTAGAACGCGCTCCAAACGGCTAGCTCTATAGGTTTCTTTAGGACAAAAGCAATAATATTAATTAAACTTTATAAATGTGTTGGATTTTATAGCTTGTAAATATTCTTAAATATATTTACTCTAAAGGTGTTATATATAGTAATATTTTATACTATAACATTTTCTTAAATAAATATTTAAATGTAAAGCTAATTAACTTTACTAGTTTATCAATTAATAGGTCCCCTCTTCTCACTTTATACTCCATTTAAGCCCAACCTCTATATTTAAGCACGCCTTAAAAGGACGAAATTTTTGCCTTTAGATTAGCTTATTATTATATCTTAATACGTTATATTACCTTTTATAAACTTTCTAACAACGATATAAAAGATCGTTATAAATAAGGAATATTTCCTAAATTAAAGTCCCTAGGGGCCTTTAGAGTTATTATTAGAGGCTATTAAAATAGTAAATATAACCACATAAATAGCGTTATTAAAGAAATAGATAAGTAAGGTATGTTTATAAAACTAGAATTTTTTTTAAACTATCTAAACTTATTTATAGGTTTACGGAATCTATCTCCGGTAGCGGCGCCGCGGCATTTCTTTTACACTCTTAAGGCTTTCCTTTTAATGTTTGCGATATTTTATCCTTTACTTAAAAATCTAAAGGCTTCTCTATCCAGATTTAT
The DNA here is from genome assembly GCF_001692895.1 of Cenococcum geophilum 1.58. Classification (NCBI taxonomy): domain Eukaryota; kingdom Fungi; phylum Ascomycota; class Dothideomycetes; order Gloniales; family Gloniaceae; genus Cenococcum; species Cenococcum geophilum. The sequence continues at coordinate 1,789,314 of NW_027137586.1, forward strand.
ACTTTACCTATTTCTTAGGCGTTATTAGCGTTAATAAAGGCAAGTTTTGTGCTTTACAAGTCTATTAGTCTTACTATCCTTATATATAGTATAATATACTAACTATCCTTTATTCTGGATATGCTAGATACTTTTTACTTACTAGCGAGCTTCTAAACTATGCCGTACTTTATATTATAGGTATTAGGTTAAGATATGCTTACCTACCTAGCGTAATAGCGCTAGGGTAGGGGACGATGTAATTTATCTTTAAGGAATGTCTTAGTTTCTTCTAGCACTCTTTATATTCTACTATAATCTTAGTAGATTAGCACATCTTAAGTATAGAGAAGTTTATAACTCGACAAATTCTTTTAAGCGTATTAGTAGTAAAAGAGAGAATTTATATTTTGGCTTTAGTGTAATATAAATAAATAGCTATAGGTGCTGTAATGCCTAGTAATATAACGAGTCTTATAGCTTATAAGGCTTCGTTTTAATTAAAGATGCATAACACAGATATATTAGTAGTAAAATTTGGATAAAAATAGCTGCATATAGTAATACCGCCTTAAGAAAATGCACTTAAATAATTAGACTATTAAATGCAAACCCCGGCTTCCTATCTTTATAGGACCCGCTATTATAAAGCTACTAAAAAGCGGGGACACTGTAGTTCACGTTAACCTAAATATTAGCCCTATTCTATAATATATATTACTATATAACTAGACCCACCTAGGACCTAGCACGTTATCTTAAACTTATACCTCCTAAAACACTAATATTAAATTCCTATCCCGCCTTAAACGCTTTAAACTAATAGGACCTTAGTCTCGGTAAATAGTTAGAAGCTTACGCAGAAACTTACTAAGCCTATACCTTTATACCTCTTAGGCTTATAATATATGCTAAAGCCGTAACCGCCTTATAATCGTGGTGCTAAGAAAATAGGCTAATAACAGGAAATTACAAGACGTTACAGAAAATGCGCTATAGGGCCCTGCTATTATTGCCGTCTCTTTTACCTAGTAGGCCAGCCCCTTTTCTTCTGTATAGTAGGTCGGGCCTTTAATTTTAAATAATAATACGCCTGTAGTAATCCGAGAGTTCTCTTTAAAAAGTAGTCTTTAATCTATTCCTATAGAAGATTATATTCCTCCTTTAATTTAATAAGCAGCACGTCTTCCTTTTTAGTAAATTTTACTCTAGACTTTAGCTCTTAGGGCTTTAGGTCCTAGGGCTGTTTAACTAGGTTAAAAGGTAAAGGGAATTATTAAGGAAGAATATTTAGTATATATAACCTGTTTTCCTAGCGCCTAAGAGCTACTTAGATTAACTATTCTTCTAAATTAGTATTTAAGACGGCTCCTAGTATTACTTTACTAAAGTTAGAGTTAGGGGCTAAGTTTAATAGCGGCTTTTAGGCATAAAGGCGATTATATATAGGGGATCCAGCCCGCTTATAATAATTGCTGCTAAGCTTAGTACTCCGGTTAGACGTGCGCATAGATAGAATTAAAGGAGAAAGGTAAGACCGCTAAAGATAATACTTCGCAGCACGCTTTGGTTTTAATTTACTATTAATAGGCGCTAGTAATCCTTACTACCCTATATACCCATAGGCCTTATTACCCTTATTACTATCGCTGCTGTTACTATCCCTAGCGTTATTATTATCCGTATTACTGCTGTCGTCGCTTTTATAGTTGTAGTTTTTAGCATTACCTTTATCCATAACCTCGCCGTCCTTAGTATTATCGCTATAATCGCATTCTTTAGCTAGGCCATTAATAAGATCGTCCAGAATTTAATTATAATTATTATTAACCTTATCTTATGGTGATTTAATATCTAATCTAATATTATAAGAAGACGAAGATTACTAAAGGGAAGGGCTAGCAGACTATGTAGCGAAGGCCACTTGCTCCTTAATACGTTTATCGCTATTATTAAGGCTAAGGGTAAAAGGGCCGGGAGGCAAGGTCTTCCGGAAAGCTAGTAAGCTTTATTACTTTTTAGGTTGTAGGCTCTTACTACTTTTACTAATAGAAGTATTAGAGATATAATTAATATTGTCTAGCTATTTAATATAATTAAACCTCCGCTTCCTTAACTTCTGGGCTCCTAAAGACCCTTAATTAGTAGTAACTAATGTCCTAAGCTCCTACCAGAATTACGGAACGGTTTTAATGCAACGCCCCTCTGCTAAATTATCCGTTTAGTTACTATCTAGCGTTAAGGGTATAGTATAATTATATATAGGTACGCGTACCTTCTCTTCTAGCGCTTCTAATATAGGTAGCTCCTTATTATCTTTATTGTCCTTATTACTACCATTATTCCTATTATCTACTAATTTTTAGATAAGGCCATTATAAATTAAAAGGGGAAGCGTATACCTAATCTATAAGGTATTAGTTAATTATCGGCTTCGCCGGCTCTATTAGCCCCATTATTAGCATTACTAGCTTTATCACCCTTAGCTTCCGAGTCTAGATCGGCTATATTATCTTTAATAACTATTAGATTTACTACTAGTTATTAAAACTATATATTTAGAACTACTAGGGAAAGAGGGAAAGTAGTAGGGTAATTATTGGGATAATTACTAACTACTTCCTCTAGCAACTTAACTGTTATTTCTATCCCTATAGAAATCTTCCTCGTTATCCTTATTATCCTTATTATCCTTATAATACTTATTATAAGCTTTCTCGTAATTATATATACGGTCTATAGGCGCTTTATTAGATAGAATCTCTAAACTAAGATCCTAGGTAGAATAATATGCCGTTAATTACCTAAGCTTATAATACTTCTTAACTTTATAAGGGGAAAAGAGGTACTCCCCTGCTTCTCCTTTTAGGCTTACTGCTTGCGCTTTTCTTAGGGGCTATAATTATATAGTGCTAAGATAAAGCTGTTAATTTTTTGGGGGGACTAGTATAGAAATTGTTATTATTAAGCGAAATTTTAGGAGGGATTTAAAATGAAGATTAAGATAGTGCTAATGTTATTATTATTATTGGAGTTACTATTACTTTATAGCTTTTAAAAGCTTTAGGGGGGAATTAAAGGTCTTTTTAAGTGCATATTAGTCCTCCCTTCGCCACTAGCTCTCGCCTATTACCCCTTACCCTTCGCCCCTTATCTAGGTTTCTTATTAAATTAAAGCATTTAATACGTATGCCTCCGGCATAAACTAGGGTTAATTGCCGTTTATAAGGTAAGGTTTATAAGGGCTTAAATCCTAGCGCCTAATTAATACCCTTAGCAAATTGCGGTTAAACTATATCCGCCTATCCGAGCTAGCGTATTTAGCTTTAATATAGCCGTCGCATCTAGCCCCTTATTAGGAGGTTAATGGCGCAAATTCTCTACCCTTGTTCCTTAGTAAAGGGCAGCGCTAATATATCTATTTACTTCCCAATAATGCCAACCCAGCTTATCTTCTGCGTCGCTTATATTAGTAGGTAAAGCCCTACTTATGCGTGCGCGTTACGAGCTCTCTATAATAGAAGGAGGTAGTACCCTTATTAGTGGCGGACGGGGCTCTCTAATACTAACCGCCTAGTGACGGATATGCCTGCCGCTCGCACGGTAATTGTATACATGTCCATAAATATACTAGGTAAAAGACTATATAAGGTGCTACTTAATGCTCGCCCTTTTAACGTAGCTAGCTGGCGTTAGAGATTTCTTTATAGTTATACCGCTAAACTATTATGCGCCTAAAAGCTACAACCTTACAATTTTAATCTAGGTAGTTCCTATTACAGCCCTATAATTTAGAAGCCTAGATTATTAATCCTTTACTACTCTACCGTTAAGCAGTTAGGTAGAGCTAATAGCCCCTTAGCCCTAAACTAGTAGATTAAACGGCGTCTCCGAAACATCCGTGGTAATATAACTATACTATTAGGTAGGCATGCATAGCCACCCAGGCAATACTCTATATAATATCTATTTAAATAATGCCTAATACAGCCCCCTATAGCTATTTATAGCTATACTAATAGGGACTAAGTTATAAATTCCGTAACTTAAGGTAACTTAGGGCTAATAGTATACAGCTAATTTCGGGGAGAGGATGTCCGCATAATTAAGTAGGGTCGCTGGCTAAAATATAATAAGATATAAGGCCTATCCAGTAATATAAGGGGGCTTACGGCGGCGAGGGACTAGGTGCTGTTGCTCTAAAAAGGAAACTCTCCTAGAAAAATAAAGCAGGCAGTATTACTAGCATAATAATTCCTACAGATCCCGTTAATTGGCAGCTGCGGGTAGTAGCTCCCTAGAGGTAAAGAAATAACTTAAATAGAAGGGGGGAAAGCTCTAAATATTATAAATGCCTATATATATAAGTAGGATAAGTCTCTTAAGGTCGGGCTACGGAAAGGACAAATAGCAATTACTACTCTAGTAACGAGAGTAGAAAAAGCCATTTTATCTATTACTATAAAGAGAGTATAAAAGAAGTTATTATTAGAGAGTATAAGAGGCGCTATACTACTATTAGTCTAAGACATAGAAATTAAGGGAAGTGGTAGGGCTTATATATACGCGGACCCTAATAGGGGAATAAAATAGCTTAGGGGTAGAGTAAGGAGGTTTAACTGAGGCGATAATATCTAATAAAAGGGATGCGCGGCGTTAGAGAGGGAGAGAAGATAGAAAAGGGAAAGTAAAATAGTAAGAGGTGGACGCTTTTATATAATAAGATTGAAGCACGGGCTAGGATAAAGCGGCAAGCTAATAAGCAAGGGCGTGTTACCTATAAAGGAAGCATCCATTTCCTAATATAGATTCACTCTCATAAATATACCTACTTATATTATTATTAATAAGATTAAATAATAGAAAGAGACTTAGAAATTAATTAACTTAATAAAGGGCCCTTATATTATAAGGTTAACAATAATTATACACCCCCTAAATAATATGCGTACACCCCCTAATTAATATATATACACCTCCTACCCAAATAGCTTAGGTTCTTCCACTTTAAGTTAGAATATTACGTGTATTTAACTTGTTTATACCTAAATTATAAAAATTAAAGTGTTAAAATATAATACCTGTAATATATTTAAGATCTAAGTTAACTAGTGGGGGTAGACTATAGAGTGCTCTGCGAGGCGCTATAAGATCTAGATAGGTGCTGCTGCCTCTACTTAGCGTCTGTAGATTGCCTCTACGGCACGCCCATAACTGAGTCCGGCCCGCGCTTAGGTAGTGCAGCTAATGTTTCACTCGAATGCCGAGAGCTCCCGCTAAGTAGGGTTATTAATGCGATTTATAGAGCCACTTAGGCGACTGTGATGACGCTTTACAATTGCAGGCTCTTGGAGGGCAAATGCGAAGTATTAATTTAAGTGTGGGCACGTGGTGTTGTTTTCGCGATTTGGGTGTAAACAAGTCAAACACACGTAATATTCTAACTTGAAGTGGAAGGATCTAAGCTGTTTAGGTAGGGGGTATACGCGTATTATTTAGGGGGTGTATGATTATTGTTAACCTATTATAATTTAAATCCTAAGAAAATTCTACGGAAATGCCTAATCTGCGTATATGTTGAGACGAAGTTATTTAGGCAGGACTTGCAGAATATATTAACGCAGCTTAGTATATAGTTTAGAGCCAATTTCGCGCGGATAGGCGAGCTAGCTATTAAGTTAAATACTAGGCCAGTTACAGCAATACCACCCTTACTTAGTATTATTATTTAAGGATATAAGTGGTATTTACACTTAGGGTTAAAAGTTGGGGACAAAGTTATAAGTTATTACACCTCTTCGCTTCTGTAAATTAGGCGCCTAAGAGTCTACTCTTAGCACTAACAATCTCTTCTTAAGATTATACCCTAAAATATATATACTGCGCCCAGAGCAGCGGCCGCTTGCGATATTTATTCCTTTTTTAAATCTTTATAACGGCTTTATATAATGCTAATACAGTAGCTCTATTATTATACTACGCAGTTCTACCTTAACTAAGTTTAAAGTAGAATAACTTTATAATATCTATATATACCTTATCGTTAGACGGCTATAGATACCTAATTATATACTTAAATCTAGCGACCTAGAATCTACTAATAATATAGAGCACCTTATTTAAAAGCCCTATTGCCTAATTCTACGTGGTTAAGCAGGCTAAGAGGTATATAATCTCTACCTATAAGAGGTAGGCTTAAGATACCTTATAAACACTTAATATATCCTACCTTAACTTTTAAGTAGATATCTTAGCTATCTATAGTATTAGGCTACTCTTAGAAGGGTTAACTAGATCTAATACCCTATAGTAGGCAAAGTAGGCGATATTATACTTCTAGAGTTAAGTTATAGTACTTATAATATCTAGGTACTTTAAAGTTTATATAGAAATAAAAGGCCCTATAGCCGCTATAACCTTAAATCTCTTCGCTCTTATCTCTAAAAGATTATTTATACTAGGGGTTTTAGGTATAGTTAAAATAGCTACTCTTTAAGAATTATAGTAAGATAGGGTAATAGTCCTAGTACGCTCTTAAGCATATTAAAGGGCTTTAATTATTGGCGTATAGGATAAAATAGCTTAGTAATATACACTTTCTATTAGTCTAGTAAAGATATTGCCAGCTAAATAAAAAGGGAAGGAACTAGTAAAGCTAGATCTAATCTACTAAACCCTTAGTAGGTCTTCTATAGAAGGCTATATATAGTAATAAAGCTTGTCTAATATAGGCCTTACATACCTACGCCATAGCCACAATAAGAAGTAACAGTAGGCTTTATTTTATAGCCCTAATTACTTAATAAAGTTATAGTAAAGTCCTAATTAATCCAGTCCTTAGCTTTATATACGCTTAAACTAGGAAGTAGGAGGACCTTAAACGCGTTAGTAGTTATAATAATAGTATCGCTCCTAAGGTTAGTAATATTTATAATAACAATACTGCCTATTATTAAACAGCTTTATATCTGCTTAGTAGTAAGGCCTTTATAAAATTAGCTAAACTTAGGGAGTTACTAAATATCTTATACGTATTTCTTAAGTTTTGCGATTACTTCTATTTAGCTTATTAAAGCAGTCCTCTGTATATAATTATCTGTAATATTTTTGGTAAGCTTATTTACTTCTAAACGAAAACTTTCGTATTATATATATAGCTGGGGATAGTCGGCCTTTAGTTTAGAGGTATTACTTTAATTATCTATAAAAAGGCTAAGGATTACCCGCTATCTTTACTCTAGTACCTCTAAGGCTGCTTTAGGCCCCTTACCTATTTAAAAAGTAAAAGAGTAGGTAGTTATAGCTAGTCTAAAAAAGTATAAAATAATATATTATTAGTTCTAATAGTTTAAGGATCTATTATAAATATAAAGTAATAGGTTTATAGCCTTTACTAAAAGATTATAGGCGCTTTAAAAATCCCCTTAACTTTAAAGCAGCTAAAGCGCCTGGATAGAGGCACGTATATAAATAAAGGGAGTAGTATCTTTATATTTTTAGGCCTATTAGGTTACCTAAAGGGCCTCTTTAAGGTCCTTTATCTTTCCTATATATTTATATTAGCTTTTAAGTTCGTTTCCTAGGTTATTTAGCTAGGCTATAAAATTTAGATTGTTTTTAGGCGTAATATTAACTGCCTACTATACTATAAGAATAGCCTCTTTAAGGTCCTCTATCTTTTTTATATATTTATATCGGTAACTAAGTTTAGTTTTTAAGTTGTTTAGTATAGCTATAAAATCTGAATAGTCTTTAGGCGTAATATTAACTACCTATTATACTATAAGAATAGCCTTTTTAAAACCCTCTATCCTTTCTATATATTTATATTAGCTTTTAAGTTTAATTTTTAGGTTATTTAGCCTTCCTATAAGATCTAGATAGTCTTTAAGTATAATATTAACTGCTTACTACGCCACTTAAATAGCCTCTTTAAGATCCTCTATCTTTTCTATATATTTATATCAGCTTTTAAGTTTAATTCCTAAGTTGTTTAGCTAGGCTATAAAATTTAAATAGTCTTTAGGCGTAATATTAACCGCCTATTATACTATAAGAATAGCCTCTCTAAGGTCCTCTATCTTTCTTATATATTTATATTGGCTTTTAAGTTTATTTCCTAGGTTATTTAGCTTCCTTATAAGATTTAGATAGTTTTTAAGTATAATATTAACGGCTTACTACGCCACTTAAATAGCTTCTTTAAGATCTTCTATCTTTCCTATATATTTATATTGGCTTTTAAGTTTATTTCCTAGGTTATTTAACTAGGCTATAAAATTTAAATAGTTTTTTGGCGTAATATTAACCACCTATTATACTATAAAAATAGCCTCTTTAAGGTTCTTTATCTTTCCTATATATTTATATCGGTGAGTAAGTTTATTTCCTAAGTTATTTAGCCTCCCTATAAAATCTAAATAGTCTTTAGGCGTAATGTTAATAGCCTATTATACTATTTAAATAGCCTCTTTAAGGTCCTTTATCTTTTCTATATATTTATATTAGCTTTTAAGTTTATTTCTTAGGTTACTTAGCTAGGCTATAAAATCTATATAGTCTTTAGGTGTAATATTAACCGCCTACTATACTATAAAAATAGCCTCTTTAAGGTCCTCTATTTTTCTTATATATTTATATTAGCTTTCAAGTTTAATTCCTAAGTTATTTAGTATAGCTATAAAATCTAAATAGTTTTTTGGTGTAACGTTAGCCGCCTACTATATTATAAAAATAGCCTCTTTAAGATCCTCTATCTTTCCTATATATTTATATTAGCTTTTATATTTAATTCCTAGGTTATTTAGCCTCCCTATAAAATCTAGATAGTCTTTAAGTATAATATTAACGGCCTATTATACTACTTAAAGGGCCTCTTTAAGGTCTTTTATTTTTCCTATACGTTTATATCGTCTTTTAAGTATGACCTTTAGGTTATTTAGCCTCCTTATAAAGGCTTTATACTCTTCTTACGTCTTTATAACAGCCCACTTCCCCTTCTTAATTACTTTTTCAAGGTTTTCTATTTGTCCCTAGCGCCAGAACAGCTTAATTTTTAATATAGTATAGCGCATACATAGCTCTATTTAGAGGCTATTATCTTCGCCGGCTATAACGCTTAAGATAAGCCCAAAGTTCTCAAGTAAAAGCGTGTCAAAGTCGGACCCGTCGTCTATAGCTGTCGGATATAAAATATAAAGATATGCGAGATAAACCTAATAAGCTGTTTAGCACCACTCTTAAATCTCTATAGGCATAGTTGCGGTAGGGGTATTGCACTACTTACTAGCTGCGCGGCGCATTTTAAGCTTGCTTTTACAAAGTTCAGCTTAAAGGGTATAGCGTAGCGTGGCCAACTCTAGGTGGCTTAATAAAGCCTCTTTATTACGTTACGGTTCGAAGACGAGCTGCCTCCCCAACTTAGGAGATTTACAAATGCATCGATTGTGTAAATAATCTCCTTATAGATATCTCTTACTTTAAACGGTAAATTTATTATATAATGCCTTAAGGTATCCTACTTTCGTAGTTTTTCCTCCTACTGTCGGCTGTCAGCCTTAGACGTTTTATTATTAGCTTTAACGACCCTTATTAAGACTTCTAAATCTCCTTTATAATACCAGCCTGTCACAAAGTAAGCACAAGTGGTGATAATATATAACGAAGTAGATATTATTAAGCTATATACATAAACTATATAATAAGGTCAAAACGTTACGTAAAGAGAGAAGGTAGGAGATCGGGAAGAAAGGGCATATATCGTTAACTTAGTTACTTAGTTAATACGTGTATAGGGCAGAATAGGGTTCAGGTTGTAGTCCTAGCAGAACTTAGTAGAATTTGGTAGAACTTAGCAGAATATAGCAGAATGCCGTAAATTGCCGCTAGATTACCGTTAGATTACTATTTTGCAGTTAGTCTCTAATTACTAAGTTAGTAGAAACAGGTAGACATGTGTAAGGTGTTACGGGGGTATCCCGTAATAGTACCCCCCCTTTAAACTTAAGCTTCTGCGAGGTAGGGCTATAGTAGTTCTAGGTAGAGTTTATAAAAGTCTTCTACGGCTTATATAAGTCCTATAGAGTCAACGGGTTCCTATAAGGACTTAGTAAAGCCTCTTTATTTTATAAGATATATATATTAGCGTTTCCGTTTATCATACTTAATATCATTAATTCTTTTAACAAAGTACTCGTTCTCACCATCTACTTTAACTAATAGGGGAGGGTTCTATATCTATCTAAGTAGGGCGTCTAATACGGGGGCAGTAGGACGGAGAACTAACGTATAGAATACGGGGTGGATTTTAACCGTATTAGGGAGCTTTAATTAGTAGGAGTAAGAGGAGACAACCTTCTTAACCTTATAAGGGCCAGCGTTCTTCCAATTAAGTTTCTTAGCAGGTTATTTTATATTTAGATTTCTTATATCTAGCCAGATAAAGTTACCAATTTGGTAAACTAGTACTAGGGTTTATTTCTTATTCGCTGCGGCTTTATAAATAGATTAGGCCCATATTATTTCGTCAGTAAGGAACTATTATAGTTCCTCCATCTTTTCTACAAATTTGTTTACTTCTATAACTTATAAGGCTTAATAAGTAGGGCAAGGAATGTTGCTAAAGGGTTTAAAACCCATTTATAGATACTAGCCGTAGTTAGCCAGAAACGGGGAGACCTTTATAGTTTCTAAAACGGAATTATTTGCCGTAAACTTGGTGAATGCAAGCCAGTTAATCCAGTCATCTTATAAGTACGATGTGTATATCTAAATATACTGTTCTATTATAGCATTTACACATTCCGTTTAACCATCCGTTTCTAGGTAGTATACTATAGATAATAGTACTTTAATACGGAGTCGGGTAGTTAGTTTTTCCCAAAATATAGAGATAAACTAGCTGTAACGGAACCTTGTAGCAAGTACTACGGTGGGCTCGTTATTGGGCTAGGTATGTAGGTAAAGCAAATTAAGTCAACAACGTAATAACAACTGGTGGAGTGGTTGCCCAACAGATTAACTCTAATTGTATTCTAAGAATCACTACAAGGAAGGAACTATCTAGGTAGGGACTGAGGGTCCTTAAATACACAACCGTACTCCTAAGAAAGTCGTTGCTCTGTCTGCTCTGTCTGCTCTGTTCGCTCTGTCACAGATCTCGCAGATCACACAGATCACACAGATCACATCACGTGACTCTGCTTACCATTTCTCGTCACATGGTTCCACGGGTTCCATCCTGGACCGTGCTTGTATTAACCAACTGGCTTCTTCCGACTCCTCTCCAAGTAGTCGTAACATCGTACTTAAAGCGTCCGTAACACTAGCTACCTCTATTAGAGATAATCGTTTTGGGGAGTCTGTGGAGTTTCTATACGTAATCCAAAAACAGCTAGGCGACGGCAGGTGTTAATATATTGGGGCAGGCAATTAAGTATCTTATTTTAGACAGTCGGTTTACAACTACTATAATATTTGTGCAGCCTTTACTTATAGGGAGATCCACAATAAAGTTAATTAAGATATCCTTCTATCTTCAGTCCGGAGCAGGTAGTGGCTTTAGAAGGCCGTTATATGTCTTATACAAAGCTTTAGCTCGTCGGCAGATATAGCAGCTAGAGACATACCTTCGTATTATATTATGTATATTCGGCCAATAGTATTCTCATTAAAGCAGTTCTAGGGTTTTTCCTCGGCCTGGGTGGCTAGCTACTAGTAGGTCGTATATATATTTAAGGAGCTTAAGCTTAAGCTTATTATAATTAGGGACAACTAAACGGTTCTAGTAATATAAGCGGTTTCCATAGGCTTTATATTTACTTAGAGAAATCTTTTTAAAGCGTCTGGTGCTATCTTATATTAGCTTAAGCGTCTCTTAGATAAACTCGTTATTTAGGTATTTATTAACTATAATCTGCTTAATTAATTAATCAGTTATTTCAAGGACGAGTACTATAAGATCTTTAGTAGGAGGGTTAAATAGTTCAGAGCGAAGCAGGGTTTAATTTCGGTAAGAGCGCGCTTTTTCTAGGGCTAGCGCGTCTTGCGAGCGTTAGGTTAGGGCATTAGGCTTCTAACCTTAAACGCCTAAGCGGTATATAATTAAGAATCGGAAACGAGATAGATATTCTAACTAGCGGGCCTAATAATAACTTAGCTGTTTCGTGGTTATAAAGTACTATAGGTTCTTATAGTTGCTAAGGACCTTAATTAGAAATCCAGCGCCTTCTAGTTTGGGTCGCCATTATTTAAAGCATCTAATAATAGCTAACAATTCCTTATCATAGATCTCGTAGTTATATTCGGCTAGGCTTAGTTATTTTAAGAAGTATACTATGGGGTACAATACTCCATCCTTATTATATTAAGACAGGATACCTCTAGTAACATAGTTAGATAAGTCAGCTTCTATAACACTTATTTAGTTTAGGTTAAAGTATTAGAGCATAGGCGCAGTAGTAAACATAACCTTTAGATAGGTAAAGGCCTTCTTACATTCCTTATTAAAGATAAAAACTTTATCCTTTTGGGTTAGAGCTATAAGGGGTAAAACTAGGGCAAAAAAGTTATTAATAAACCATTAGTAGAAATTAGCAAATCCTATAAAGGCTCTTACGTCCTTAACGTTCTCAGGTTCTTGCCAGTTCACAATTACTTCGACTTTCTTTAGGTCTATTTATATACCGTTTATAGAAATAAGGAGTTCAAGGTATAGGACTTCCATTTTATAGAACTCGCATTTATCTACATCTAATTATAGACTAGCTCCGTGTAGGGCTTATAGGACAAGGTTAACGTATTTCCAATATTTAGTCAGGTTATTACTGTATATCAGGATATTGTCGATATAAGCAGTACAGAAGATGTCCAGGTAGGGGCGTAGGGTATTATTTATATAATGTTAAAACAAGCTTAGAGCGTTTGCGAGGCTAAAGGGTATTACTAAGTATTTAAATAGTCCATATTGGGTACGAAATGCAGTAAGCCATTCGTCCCCTTTTATAATACGAAGACAGTTAAATGCAAAGATAATATTAAGCTTCGTGTAGTAACGAGCCTTACTTAGTTAGTTTAGCGTCTCTTATATTAATGGGATCGGGTATCAGTTCTTAACGGTAACGGCATTAAGAGCTTAGTAGTCTATACAGAAGCGCAGACCGCCGCTGGGTTTCTTAATAAAGATCACTGGTGCGGCTATAGGCGACAAGCTTACTCTAATAAATCCTTTGCTTAGGTTCTCATCTAAATATTTTTATAGCACTTAGAGTTTATTTTAGAACATCCCGTATAAGGGTCTAAATCCAGGCTGCTTTCCTTTTTTAAGTATAATCTTATAGTCGTATGGTTAGTGTTCTAGTAGCTTATTAGCTTCCTTTCGTAAGAACGCATCTGGGCGATAATAATACTCTATTAGTACCTTCGTGGCAGGGTTAGTATGCTTTCTTAGTGCCAAGGCCTTCTTAATATCGGCCATCGTAACAGCAAAGATTGTATACTCGGGTTTCTTAGCAAGTTACGCTAACGGGGTAGCTCTAATTATATAGATATCTAGGGTACCGAGCTCGCTCGGATTGCTCGTAGTTTCTTACTTAGGTTTAGGTTCGGTATCGGGTACGGAGTTAGTATTAGATTTAAGTTCGGGTTCTTTAAAAATCCTTTTTATAGTAGAATACTAGTCCTTCTAGTATTTTCATGTATTAAGCTTAAGCTTCTACTTAGCTTAGGGCGGTGCAGTACTTAGGGTCTGTTCGTGGGGTTTAGTAGAATTTTTAGATCCTTAATGGATATCGGTGGAAATCTTATATCGGTGGAATTTGGTAGAATTTCTGGGTTAGTAAAATCTAGTGGATTCTTTAGGCGCGGGGTAGATAGTTGTGGAAATTTTAGACTAGTAGATCCTAGTAGGTTTTTTAGATTTTAGTTCTAGGTCTAAGTAGTAAGTTATAAGGCACTTCTGCTTATAACGGGAGGCGGTAAATAAAAGCTTAAGGTTATCCTAATTAATAGTTACCTTATATAGCTTTATCTAGGGTTATTTAAGGATCACTAAGTAACCCAGGGTGGTAACAAAAAGTTTAATTAATTCTTCGTAGTTTAGGTATTGGAGTCTTAGGAATACTACGTAGGTAATATAGCCTAAAACGGTGCGTTTGCCATCAAATCCAAATATATCAATATGCCGGTTAAGGGGGGTTAGGGTAAAACCATTATCTTATATAAAGATCTTGTTAATAAATCCTATGCCGCTAGCTCCTGTGTTAATTAGGATTTAAGCGTTAGTCTATTAACCATTCTACTAAAGACGGCAGTTAATAGTTATACTACGGTCCCAAGAGTCAGAGTTCGTGACGTTAAATGCGTTTAATAAGATCCTATAGCAGAGCTATCCCAGAGAGCAACTTAGCTCCAAGACCTTCCTTTTAGAGGTAATTAAGGTGGGGTTCTTATAGGACGTTAGCTATAGCTTTATCCTTATAAATAGTACTTGCTAAACGCAGGGCTAGAACTAGGTAGAGATTAGGGACGATAATCGGAAGATTAATACGGTAAACGGCTGCTAGTATTAGCCGTTTGTAGATCGTTTCAGGGCGTAGGTAAGGGGATAAGATAATATTTTAAGATATAATCCTTACTTCTACACTTAAAGCAGAGGCCTAGCTTAATGCGTCTTTCTTATTTAAGGGACCCTAGTGGGGCGTACTCTAGGGTTCCAGTGTCAATATCCATAGCGTTAGGGTGCTTAGGCTAAGATGGCTTAGTAAACGTTTATAGGGCTATCGTATTATATTAAGGGGCGTATTTCGGTATTAGGCGTAGTATATTATTATACCGTTTATTAATAACGTTTACGCAGGCGTTAAGGGCTCCCGGTAGGTCTACACCTATTAGGGAGGTTTTTAGTTTAGGGCTTAGAGATTTAACGAGGCTGTTAATTAGTACGGAGTCGTTCCAGCCTATTTCCCTTACGTAACGGTTAAATTCGAAGAAGTATACTAGGAAACTTTTCGTTCCTTAAGCTATATAGTTTATCTTTCTCTAGGTAGTAGCTTGGCGGTTTAGGTTACCGTATAAAGCTTTAAGAAGTACAACTAGGCTTTATACTAAGGTTAGCTAAAGAGGTTTAATAAGATTAGCTGCCTCTCCTCCTAGTTAACTTAGGGCGTAATAGAATTAGTTAGCTTTAGTTAGGTAACGGTTGGCGTTACCAGTTAGCTTATTTTTTTTAGCTAGCTTAGGAATAATTAGAGCTCTTATCGTTTACTAGTAAATACCAGGGAGTTAGGTAACCGCTTAGATCGTTACAATACGGTAGTTTGTTTAGGGTAAATAGCTACTATAGGTTCGGGACTCACGTTTCGCGTATTTATCTCTAGAAATAGTGTTTAGTCTTAGGGTTCTAGCATAGGCATCTTAAGAGTACGGACCTCTTTTTAGAGGGCTTCCATTGTTTTCTAATACCGTGCTTCTTATTCGGCTTATTATTAAGTTAGGGTAACTTATTATTATTTAAGGGCCTCTATAAAGGACTTCTATATACTTACTATTTATTTTTAAAGGATAAATATAATATCGGCGGCCGTCACGGGGGCTTTAGGTACGTTTTCCATTTCGGGTAGTAGTGTGAGTGGTTAACGCAACGTAGTGTCACGAAGTAAGTATAAGTAGTAATAATATATAACGAAGTAAATATTATTAAGCTATATACATAAACTGTATAATAAGGTCAAGACGTTATATAAGGAGAGAAGGTAGGAGATCGGGAAGAAAGGGCATATATTGTTAACTTAGTTACTTAGTTAACACGTGTATAGGGCAGAATAGGGTTTAGGTTATAGTCCTGGCAGAACTTGGCAAAATTCGGTGGAACTTGGCAGAATATGGCAGAATGCCGTAGATTGCCGCTAGATTGCCATCAGATTGCCATTTTACAGTTAGTCTCTAATTGCTAAGTCGGTGGAAACAGGTGGACGTGTGCAAGGTGTCACGGGGGTGTCCCGTAACACAGCCCCGATATTACTAAGAAAATCCAAACTTAGTAAGATAGTATTTATTATTCTGTCAACTAATAAAAAGTAGTATTATAGCTTATAACCTTCTTTTCCTCCTCGTTCTCAAAGCGTCTTAAAGCGTTAATTTGGATTACAGCTAATTAAGCCAAGACGTACTACTTAAACAACACTAGACAATAGTTTTAAGATACTATACAATCTAGAGAAACCCGCAAGTAGATTAAGAGAATGATTAATAAAGGGGAAGATATCTATGCTGTAGTAGTATATTACACGTTGCTAAACACTCAAATAATGGAATAGCTAGAAGGGTAAAGCACTGCTAGTAAGAACTTGGCGATATTAGTATCGATAACACTAGCAGCATTTGTCGTAGTTATACTATTTAGTAATATAGTAGATCCTAGGCTTGGTGGCTTCTACGGTTATATAGAAGATAAGCAAAGACAGTTTATAGCGCTAGGAGAGCAGATATACGCAGTACAGTATTACAAAGTCCATTATAGATGGTTTATAGGCAATAAAGTTAATAAGATAATACTTATAAAGAAAACATAGTAGGAAAGGTATAATAGGCCGAGGTATCTCTAAAGTAAGATTAAAGACATAATTAAGGTGGAGCTAAAGGATAAGATTATATTAAAAGGTAACTATAATAAATACGCCATAGGATCTGGAGAGATTTTGGTCTTAGCTATTAGTAGATATTAGTGCATTTAGTTAATATATCTATACGTGTCTTAACATAGATACCTAACGAACTTTAGATTAAGGAAAGTAAGATATAGAAAGGTATAAATAGGCTTTTTATTGGATAAGATTATATTCTGCTAAGCTCTAAGCCTAAAGGCACTAGTGCTATATATTATATACTCTATTCAATTCGATTTTGCCTTTTAACTTTTGCCGCCTATATATTTACCTTTTTTCTGCTACTATCTACTTCCAGTTATAACATTTCTGTAGGTCTCTTATATATAGTTAGTTGTAAATAATCTTAAAGTTCCTTTTTCTATATACTTAGAGTCCTCTTTATAGCGACTAAAGATAAATCTACTAGGTATACTAAAATGTCGTAGGACGCCTTTTTAGTGGTGTAAAGGTCGTATAACAATTTTTTCTAATATAGCTAGGAGGCTTTATCAAGCCACCTAGGGTTAGCCGCGCTGCGCTATATCCTGCGAGCTAAGCTTTATCGTAAAAGCAAGCCTAAAACGCGCCGCGTAACAAGTAAATATTATAATAGACCTGCTATACCGCTGTAAACAATAGAGATTTAAGAGTAGATCGCTAAATATCTTATTAAACTAATCTTCACATTCTATATCTAACAACCATAGACAACCAGACCAACTTTAATACGCATTTACTTAAGAACTTTAAACTTATCTTTAGCGCAGTGGCTGGCGAAGATAACAATCTTAAGGCGGAGCTATATATATACTATATAGTGTTAAAAGTTAAACTGTTTTAGCGCTAGGAAGACCTTAAAGAAGCGATTAAGAAGGGGAAGCGGGCTGTTATAGAGATATAAGGAGAGTATAACGCCTTTATAAAGAGGCTAAATAACCTAGGGGTTATACTTAAAAGATAGTATAAACATATAGGAAAGATAAAGGACCTTAAAGAGGCCCTTTAAGTAGTATAGTAGGCGGCTAATATTATACCTAAAGATTATATAGATTTTATAGAGATGCTAAATAGCCTAGAAACTAAACTTAGTTACCGATATAAATATATAGGAAAGATAGAAGACTTTAAAGAGGCTATTTTAGTAGCGTAGTAGGCGGTTAATATTACGCTTAAAGACTATTTAGATCTCCCTGTTTAGCTAAATAACCTAGGAAACTAACTTAAGAACCGATATAGATATATAGAAAAGATGGAAGATTTTAAAGAGGCCATTCTAGTAGTATAGTAGGCGGTTAATATTACGCCTAAAGATTATTTAAATTTTATAGGGAGGCTAAATAACCCAACAGACAAACTTAAGAGCTAATATAAATATATAGGAAAGATAGAAGATCTTAAAGAGGCTATTTTTATAGTATAGTAGGTAGTTAATATTACGCCTAAAGACTATTTAAATTTTATAGGGAGGCTAAACAACTTAGGAAATAAACTTAGCCGCTATTATAAATATATAGAAAAAATAAAAGACCTTAAAGAGGCTATTTAAGTAATATAGTAGGCGGTTAATATTATGCCTAAAGACTATTTAGATCTTATAGCTATACTAATAACCTAGGAAACCAATTTAGTCACCAATAAAAATATATAGGAAAGATAGAAGATCTTAAAGAGGCTATTTTAGTAGTATAGTAAGTAGTTAATATTACGCCTAAAGACTATCTAAATCTTATAAAGAGGCTAAATAATCTAGGAAATAAACTTAGTCGCTAATATAAATATATAGGAAAGATAGAAGACCTTAAAGAGGCTATTTAAGTAGTATAATAGGTAGTTAATATTACGCTTAAAGACTATCTAGATTTTATAGCTATATTAAATAACTTAGAAACTAAACTTAGTCGCTAATATAAATATATAAAAAAGATAGAAGACCTTAAAGAAGCTATTCTTAGAGTATAGTAGGTAGTTAATATTACAACTAAAGATTATCTAAACCTTATAGGCTGGCTAAATAACTTAAGAACTAAATTTAAAAGCCAATATAAATATATAGGAAAGATAGAGGACCTTAAAGAGGCTATTCTTATAATATAATAGGTAGTTAATATTATACCTAAAGACTATTTAGATTTTATAGCTATATTAAATAACCTAGGAACCAAACTTAGTTACTAATATAAATATATAGGAAAGATAGAAGACCTTAAAGAGACTATTTTTATAGTATAATAGGCGGTTAATATTACGTCTAAAGATTATTTAGACCTTATAGGCTGGCTAAATAATTTAGGAAATAAGCTTAGTCGCTAATATAAATATATAGGAAAGATAAAAGACCTTAAGAAGGCTATTTAGGTAATTTAATAGGCTTAAGAGTATAAAAATATAGCTCTCTTTATTTATATCTGCGCCTTTACTTAGGCGCTTTAGCTGCTTTAAAATTAAGGGGACTTTAAAAGCGCCTATAATCTTTTAGTAGAGGCTATAAACTTACTACCTTATATTTATAATAGGTCTCTAGACTATTAGGATTAATAATATATAGTTTTTTTTACTTTTTTAGATTAGCTATATCTGCTTACTCTTTTACTTTCTAAATAGGTAAGGGGCCTAAAATAGCCCTAGAGGTACTAAAGTAAAAACAGGGAGTAATTCTTAGCCTTTTTATAGATAATTAAAGTAATACCTCTAAATTAAAGGCAGCTCATCCCTAGCTATATAAGCAATATAAAAGTCTTTATTTAGAAGTAAATAAGCCTGCCAAAAATATTATAGATAATTATACGCAGAGGACTGCTTTAATAAGGTAAATAGAAGTAAAAGCTTAAAAAGTATATATAAGATATCTAATAGCTTTCTAGGTTTAATAATTTTATAAAAGCCTTACTACTAAATAGATATAGAGCTGTTTAATAAAAGGCAGTGTTATTATTATAAATACTACTAACCTCTAGAGCGATACTATTATTATTATTATTAATATATTTAAGGTCGTCCCGCTTTCTAAGTTAAGCGTATACGAAGTTAAGGACTAGATTAATTAAGACTTTACTATAACTTTATTAAGCGACTATAGCCGCAAAAATAAAGCCTACCTTTACTTCTTATTATAGCTATAATGTAGGTATATAAGGCCTATATTAGATAAGTTTTACTACTATATATAGCTTTCCGCAGAAGACCTACTAAGGGTTTAGTAGATTAGAACTAGCTTTACTAATTCCTTCTCTTTCTATTTAGCCAGCAATATCTTTACTAGACTAATGGAAAGTATATATTACTAAGCTATTTTGTCTTATATATTAATAATTAAAGCCCTTTAATATGCCTAAGAGTGTACTAAGACTACTACTCTATCTTACTATAATCTTTAAAAAGTAGCTATTATAATTATACCTAAAACCCCTAGTATAAGTAATCTTTTAGGGACAAGAGCGGAGAGATCTAAGGTTATAGCGGCTATAGTTCCTTTTATTTCTATATAGACTCTAAAGTGCCTAGATATTGTAAGCGCTATAATTTAATTTTAAGAGTATAATATTACCTACTTTGTCTACTATAGGGTATTAGATCTAGTTAACCCTTTTAAAAGTAGTCTAATACTATAAACAGCTAGGATATTTACTTGAGAGCTAAGGTAGAATATATTAAGTATTTGCGAGATATCTTAGGCCTACCTCTTATAGGTAAAGATTATATACCTCTTAGCCTACTTAACTATATAGAACTGGGCTATAAGGCTTTTAGATAAAGTATTTTATATTATTAATAAGTTTTAGGCCGCTAGATTTAAGTATATAGTTAGGTGTCTATAGCCATCTAATAATAAGGTATATATAGATATTATAAAATTGTTTTACTCTAAACTTAGTTAAGGTAGAACTGCGAGGTATAATAATAGAGCTACTATATTAGTATTATATAAGGCCGTCGTAAAGATTTAAAAAAGGAATAAATATTATAAGTAGCCGCTGCTCTAGGCGCAGTATATATATTCTAGGGTATAATTTTAAGAAGAGATTATTAGCGTTAAGAGTAGACTCTTAGGCGCCTAATTATAGATAAAAGAAGTGTAAATAGGCTATAGTGCAGACTAACGAAGTTAGCTATATACTAGTACCTAGGTATTTATTCTAAGGCGTAATAGTGGCCTAAGGAGAGACAAAACAAGTAAGGTACTTAATTAGATATAATATATACTTTAGTAATATAACACTAACATCCTAATTAGGCGTGTTTTTGGTCCAGTATAGGTTGCGCTTTACCACCGCTAGTAGGGAGGGCGGCCGACCCGCTCTAGCTATACCCTTGTTTTTGTGGCGTTTCCCTCCGTTTTATAAGGGAGATAGGACGTTTACACCCAAGCGAATAAGATGCAGTAAGTGTACAAGCCGATTTCAATAAGTAAATACTCCTAAAGATCCCCTAAACTAGAGCTAGTACTTTAGTAATAGGATATATTTAACTAAATTTTAGTAACGGCCTATTCTTAGGAGTGGATGGCTATAATAAAATATACATATATACGTTTTCGTGGTGTGTACTTAGATATATTTAAAAGTCTCTTAAAAAGGACACGTTGCTAATAGTAAGGCTAGTTCGGGTGCCTAATACTTAATTAAATTTGGTTTAGTAGACGATAAACCCTAGTCTAAAGCGAGCTGCTGCAAAAAGCTAGCACTTAGTGTACCTACAGTATTAATAAGTACCTAAAATATCGATAAGTACCTAAAGTAGGAGTACCTATAATTACGGGGAGCACCCCTAATAGAAGGGAGTACCCATAATAGGGAGTACCCTCAATATTAGTAAGTACTCCCAATAGTGAGGAGTACCTACGACAATGAGGAGTACCCGCGATAAGGGAGTACCTACGGTAACGAGAGCACCTATAATATTAAGGAGTACCTATATAATAAGTACCTATAATAGTTAGGAGTAATGGGGAGTGCCTATAGCGATATATCTTTAGCCGGTTTTTAGTGGCTATCTTTAGAGTTAGCTGGCTGTTAGCGTTTAGCTTATATGTTTTGCTTATAAGTTTCGCGTGCGGATTTCACGTATGGATTTTATGTGTGGGTAGGGTGGTTTTGGATAATGCGAATAAGCGAGCATAAAATATCCTTTATCCAATAGAATACGTATAAATATCGCAATTAATAAGGATAAAAGTGCCCTATGCAGAGCTTTTCTACCCCAACTGGGCAGAATTTAGTAGATATTGCGGATATTGTAGATATTATTAATATTGCAGATATTGCGGATACCGCAGATATTGCGGATATTGCAGATATTGCAGATATTGCAGATATTATAGATATTGCGGATATTACGGATATTGCGGATATCGCGGATATTATAGACCTTTCCCCCCAACTATATAATAGCTAAATGCTTAAAGAAAAACTACTTATTTCTCTTATAGTTCTTCTCTAATACCAATTCTTTAAACACTTTGTTTTCTTAAAAGTTTTAAAATCTATCTACATTCTCTCCTATAATACTATATAACGTCCTCCTAAAAAGACTCTTTCTAGCTTATTACTTATTGCTAGAATTAAGAGAATTTTAATTGCCATAAGTGAGAGCCGTAGCCAGCGCTTTTATTGCTGTTCTTAAGATTACCACTAAAGTACAGTTGTTAAAATCTTATACGGCGTCTTAGAGATAAAGTCCTTATACTCGTCTAGACTTTTTGGTCGAAATATTATACTATTAAGATCCTTAGCAATCTTATTAAACTTATTAAGGTCTTAAGCTAGAGCTAGCTTTTTGTATAACGATATACTTCTAAGCATAAAACTTCTATTCTAATATCTTTCCTAAAGCTCTTTAATGCTGTTAAGTATAGGCTTACGCTACTCCTTCTTCTAAACCTGCTTAATATATCTTATATAATGGGCTAAATAAAGAATAAGTGCAGCGGCGTAAAGGGGCGAGCTATCTGTTTAATAGTAATACCTATTAAAGGTATTTTAAGCATTTCTAATACGTTTAGAGAACTCCTTCTATTATATAATATTAGCTAAATTAGGAAATAGAGAGGGGAGATAAACTAACTTAGAATTTATTAAAGTGTTTAATTATAACATCTATTATAAAGAGTACATTCTTAAGCGTTGCTTTGTGTCCCTAATATTTTAGGGTTACCTAGTAAAATATTTAAAGAAAACTTTTTATTATATAAAGCGCCTCCTAGTTCTTTAAACTAAGATAGTCCTTTTTAAGTGTATTAAGGTTACGCTTAGTATATATATTAAGGGCAGACTCTTTTTAAATTACTACGCTAAGCATAAAATACCAGCTATTCCATCTTATATAATTATTAAGCGGAATTCTTCTCCCTGTAAGGCCTTTAAACTCCCTTATACGACTAGCTAAGCTATAGGTATATATAGTAATGTTATAAAGCTTTCTAAGTGCGCCAAGTTTCTAAAATATATTACTCTTCTCTTTCTCCTCTTTTAGATCTAACTCTTTTCCTTCTTTGTATAACTTAATATTATTAAAACTAATTAAGTTTTTAAAGAGGAAAGCCTATACGGTAAGGTTAAGAATATAGCCCTAACAGCGGATCCGTTGGTTGACGGGATTTTATTTAATTTCTTCTTCCTAAAGAAGCTAGTCGCTTATTATACGATAAAGCTTATTATTTGTAATATGGTTATTAGATATAACAGCACCTAGCTTTTATATAATCCTATAGCCCTTAAGCACTAGAAGGAGAGTATTCTATTACTTATTTCCGCTATAAAAGGCTACTGTATAAAGGCCAAGAAGAGCGTTTATAGGCTTTTCCTGGCTATTAATAAAATGGACGTAAATTGCGAGGAGAAGGTAATTATTTAGAGAGGTCTAGATATTAACGGAGAGATAAATACTTATTAGCGCAAACTGCAGCCTCTTTTGTATAATATCCTTTTGTAATAGCTATAAGTTATAAATCTTTTTACTAACTACTAAATGGGCTATAGTTATATGGCCGTCTACTTTAGAATTAATTAACTATAGAAGAATATGGAACTCTAGCCACTTAACTATCTAAAATAGTAAGTTTTATATAACAATTAATATAACAAGGGCTTTATTAATAACTTTCTTATTTAGGACCGCTTGGAGTACTTCTAAATCTAGCTCTTTTATCTTATTTTAAGACGACGCTTTAAGGTAAAGGTCTTTTAATTAACCCTGTATTACTTCTTTTGTATAACTAGTTTTAGGCTTAACTGTAATACTATGCTTTAACGCCAAGTGGTTTTAGAAGTTAGAAGTTAACTATATAGCGTATAACTCTATGTAGTGTTTACAATAGAATAAAAGGTAGGCTTTTTTATTTCGGACGGGCTTATTATTGCCTAGTAAACAGGTATGCTCCTATATTAAAAGGGCTGAGCGACCTCTTATATTTTTTTAATTTAGAGGTATTAATAGAGTTAAGAGCTTCTAATTTTACTTCTAAAGCCATATTTATATAATAAGGAAGAAGGAGGCGACTGAAAATTTATTTGGGGTATGCCAAGACTTATCGCAATAAGATTTATCCAAAACCACCATGTGTATGGGTTTATGAGAAAGTATGCTATTTAATTAGTATTTACATCGCTTTATTTTTATAAATTAGAAAATAGATACTTTAATTATAATATAGCCTTTAGCTAAGTTATAGTAATTACTAAAAATCTCTATAAGAGTTTTTACTATAGTTGATTTAGGGTTATTCTGAGGAAGAAATATTCCTTAAGATACCCTACTTAAACCTATATTATACTAGTTCAGTCTTGACAAATCCAGTAATTATATTTTGTTACTTTATTTCTATACTATGTTTAGGTTATCTTATCGGCTTAGCTAGTCTAATATATATAAAACCTAAGTAGTAAGGTAATTAGTAGCCTATATAAATCTAGTTGCCCGTGTAAATCTGATGGCCTATATTATCTACTACCAGCCTATAACTAGATTAGTATAAGCAGTAACGCAGATACTTTAGTATTTACTACTTATGCTAAATACTAAATTATAATATAGTGTGTTTTTTAAGTGCTATTTAGATCGTAATTACTCCGCTCCTAACCTCGCCTTAAACTCTTAATTTAGAGCGGATTATTTTCGGTCTTATTATTATTAGAGCTTATTTTAGACTTAGTAATTAATATTTAGGTCCCGTTTTTAGCACCTTGGAAGTTTCGCTTATAAAAGTTAGACTAGTATAAAAGGTATACTAGTATATAAGATTACTAAGTAGGACTAATATATAGAGCAGACTAGGATTACTTAGCTAGAGCTCTAGGACTAGTATAAATAATAAAATAATAAACTATTATATATAAATTAGACTAGTGCGGAGAGTCTATTAATATAAAGTATATACTAGTATAGGTAGGCAAGGATAAGGGACTAGTATAGTAAATATACTAGTAAATAAAGTTTACTAGTCTGCCAATTAGACTATTTTACTTTTTCCCTATCTATATATTAACATATCTTATATACTAGTCCATCTTCCTTATATACCCCCATACTGGTCTAATAATGCTACGAGTACCCGCTCTAATTATTTTCCAGAACTTAGATAAACCGCCTTACTTAAACCACCTTAGTTGTAACGTGATCTACAAGCGAGTGGTCGACCCATTTTGTACCCGATAGGTTCGTAGGCTAATATCTTAACCAACAACGAATATATTTAATTTCTATATTTATTAAATGCTGCTTTAATGCCTTAGGTATATACGAGCGTTATATTCTAATGAATTACATAGGCTATACCTTAGTGGTGCTCGCCGCGATAGCTGTAGAGCTAATAACTGCCCTACCTCTACCTATACTGCCTTACTTTGTTATATACAAGATAGCCTATCTAATATCGTTAAAACTCCTCCTTTAGCTATATACGACCGCTTTTAAGCTCTTTTCTCTTTTACCGCTAATTCTCTATCTATAACTGGCTATTTTTGGTTATAAGTAGTGTGGGAGGGTACGACCTCTCTAAGATAGGAAAGTCACAGTGCTGTCAGTCAGTCAGTCTGTCGGTCGGTCGGTCGGTCGGTTGGTCGGTCGGTTGTAATTAGTTAGTAGAACAGTTAGTAAGAAAGAAAGAAAAGAGTGTATTCCGGTAGGTTGTAATAAAGAGAAGGAGAGAAGCCGAAGGCTTAATATATACAGGAAAATGCCAAGGTACTAAATAGAGGCCCATTTTACCCCACTACAGTAGTACTGCGCTATGCATTGCCATCTTATAGCCTTTAACTAACTAACTTAGAGCTTGCTTAGTTAGACTTGGTAAGCTTTATATACGCCGCTTAATATAGCTCTTAATTAACTGCGTCTAATACTGTAGCTTAGTAATATTATATGGCGTTTTAGATATCTATATGGCTCTATTCTAGGACTAAAGTAAAGGAGTTAGTGTGCGAAGTTGGACGTAAAGGCGTAATAAAACATAATCTGGATTGTATAGAATGAGCCCTATAGCCGCAAATCCACCTTAGATATTGCTACTATGTAGTGCTTCCGTATAAGCTTATTGGTATAGCCGTAGAAACTCCTATTTATTAATATATTATATGCTAAGCCATATAAGCCATTTAATATATTAGCCGTATAACTACTTTAAGACTAAAAAGTGGCTAATATTAAGTGGCTATAGTAGATGGGATGAGTAAGCGAGTATGTAAAGAACGATAATAGAGTAATTAGAGCAGTAAAGATTAAATTTAGGCATAACGTAGCTATTATAACCGTTAAGGATTAGCAGCCTATATCTACTAACTATATAAGCTTTAATATATTTATTAAAAACGTCCGTTAACTAGGTTAATCTAAGTTTATTAGTTATTTAGCTATTTTCGCTAACTTTAATTATCTAATCTAGTAGTAGTAACCTGTCTTTATACTAAGCCGCTTAATGTATAACTGCCTTAAGAATAACTAGCGGAGGTAATATAAATCTACGTGTATTAACTGCCTTAATAACTATAACCTATTCTTAATTCCCTGGCTATATTATTACTAGACGGCCTTGCCTTTTAAATTCTATAATAACCTTTACGGTAGCTATTACGCCCATTTAAAAGCCAGTCTTATTAAAGTTATAAATATCTTCCGCTGTAATTCTGTACTGCTTAATTATGCTTCATATATACCAAAACCACTTTTAAATTATATCTAGATCTTTACATTTAGCCTATTAATAGTTATACTTACGGTTATATTTAGACTTAATTTCGTTATAGCGGTTAACAAAGTTTTATACCTAATTTTGGCCGACTATTTATGGGGTAGTAGATTCCAACCGTTAAGTAAGAAGAAGGTCCGCTAACCGTTGTACGGATGCCGTCGTAGGCGGTATACCACGTTAATCTATAGATTAAATCTATTATATTAGAGTTTCTTCCTTAGTAGAAGAAAGTTTGTGGTTTAATGGCTGAGAATTATGTTGTAACTAAATACCGCGAGCGCGGCGTTAAATAGTTGTAATGGGGGCGTTATATATAAGCGCAGCCGCTTAAAGGCTCTAAAATTGGCCCTTTTTAAAAGCTTAAATAGCTAGCTAAACTCTCCCCTCCGTATAAGAGGAATCTTTAAATTATAGTATGGTTATTTTAGTAGTTAAATAAAGAGACGCGTCGCGTGTTACGGACGCTTTAAGTACAATATTACGACTACTTAGGAAAGAGTCAGAAGAAGCTAGTTGGTTAATTTAGGCACGGTCCAGAATGGAGCCAGTAGAACTATGTGACGAGGAATGGTAACCGAGGTCATGTAAGGTGATCTGTATAATCTATATAATCTATATAATCCGCAATAAAGCAGATAAAGCACACGTATATTATGTATAAGAAGGATTTTATAGGAGTACGGTTGTGTATTTAAGGACCCTTAATCCCTACCTAGATAGTTCCTTCCTTATAGTAATTCTTAGAATATAATTAGAGTTAATCTATTAGGCAACCACTCCACTAGTTATTATTACGTTGTTAACTTTAATTTATATTACCTATATACCTAGCCCAATAACGAGCCTATTGTAATTCCTGCTATAAGGTTCCGTTACACAATTACTACCTAGTTACGATATTAAATATAAAAAGTTAAATAATATGCCACTAAAAGCAGCCACTACGACGCTATTAACGGCAGTAACTACTTTAAGGTTAGGAGGTAACACCAGTATAGCGGATACTAACTTTTAACAACCTATAACGGTTAGATAGCTATAGGAGATAGTTAACTAGTTAATAGCTAATAATATAGTAATAGAAGAAAGGGTTAATAGAATAGGAGCGGCAAGGATTAAGCTACTATTAATTAAAAAGTACTTAGGAGAAAGATTAAAGCTTAAAGGATTCCTTACGTAAATACACTTTAAAGTTACGCAGAAAGGGGCTAAGCTACTAATACCTATAGATTAAATAGCCTATGAGGGGTTATTCTTATTAGGAAGAGCACTTAAGTAGTTTAAATTTTACCTTACAGAGATACAGGTAAACGGAATGATGACTACTAATTAGGAAGTGCGATTTTATATTCTTAAGCTAAAAAGGGGTTATAGAGCGACTTATACAGATATTTAAAAACCTAGAAGAGACAACTATAGCGGAAAGGAAGCTTTAGAATATTACGTAATAAACCTTAACAATTAAGTATATAATATAATTTTAAACGCTAGTAATATAAGTAGAGTGGAATAATAGGGCGCTTATGGTATAGTATAAATAAGGACTTAAGGCTAAAGTCTAGGACGTAATTATCTTAATAGAAGATACGGATACCCTAAGGGAATTAATAGATTAAGTAATTAAGATTAATAATTAGATCTACTAAAGGGAGTAGGCTAAGAGAGGTTAGGATAGAGTTCTATAGTTATATAAGGCGCAAAGTACGCAATAACTAAAGCTAAGTTAGAAACTATAGTACGGCGCAAAGCTAATAGACCTAAGTGGTACTAAAAAAGCCTATAAGAGATAGAGTAAAAAACTGTAAAAACTTAAAGATTAAGGATCTAGTAATTATAGGACTAAGGAGCAAAGGCTAAACTAGGGATTTTAGTAGTAGAAGACGTTTAGGCGGACTCTATAGCAAAGTTAATGGTTTAAAAACGGAGCTTATATAAATTATAGGAAATAAGGTTATTTTGTAAGGGATTATAAAGATAGTTAGAGTTACTATATAATAAAGGGAACTGGACTAGTAGTAGAAGATATATACATATACAGGGATAATAGTGTACTGTGAGGAACAAAAGAATATTTAATTAGAAGTTTTGCGTTTTATTATAATAACGCATGCCAAATTTATAAAGACGCTAAGTATAGCGTAAGCTATTAGCTATAGAAGCTAAAATTTATAGAGTATAGAGGAACTAATAAACTAGTTTATAAATCGGATATTAAGGACAATAAATTTAATAAAGGCAAAATATTCTATAATAATAAGGTAATAAAGGCGGCTTACTAGGAGTATATAGACCTTAAAGATGTTATATAAAAGGTAAAGGATAATTCCACTATAGAATAGGGAATATTAGTAGGGATTAAGACCCCACTAGATATGGTATCTATTGCTTTATAAGATGTAAGAGAAGTAGGATAGTAAACTACTTTAGCACTTAATAAAGGTAAAAGGCCAAAGGCTTAAGATTCTTAAGAAGAGATAAGAGATAACTAAGATTCTTAAGATAAGATAAGGTATACCTAAGGACCTATAATAGACAGAAACTAATAGAGTAGGGTAGTAGCTTAGTTTAAAGATATACGAATAAGCTTGGAATAGAGTTTCTTATAGGCATAAGACTCTTAAGATAAGATAAGAACACTAAGTAAGCCTAGTTAGACTAAGGTAGGAGTAAAGCTTAAGCTAGAAGTAAGCTTAGGATTAAGAATCCTATAGAACTAAGATTTTAAGTAATAAATAAGGACTATTAATGAGAATAGAAAATCTATAGTATAAATAGCAATTAAATTAGGAGATAAGTATATAGACCTAAAGGACTTACTAGGGGAATATAGTGTTTAGCCTAAAGATTAGAAGGCTAATACTAAGATTAAGAAGTAAGAAGACTTTAAGAATCCACTTATAAGGCAAAAACTAAAAGAAACCATAGAAGAATTTAGATAAAGGATTATCGTATAGTAAGAACAAAAACTAGATAAGAGAGCTAGTATATTAGGACGTACTAGGGATAAAGCACTTATATAAAGAATTACTAATAGGCCTAAAGTAGGCACACTAAGAGCTAAGTGGCTTACTAAACTAGAAAATAAAGAGGATCTAGAACTTCTAACTAGGTTTAAGGAATGATATATAAAGGGCTGTTATAATGCAGTAATAAAAAGATACTTCCTTATAAACAAGCCGTATATACTTTAGTAGCTATACT
The DNA here is from genome assembly GCF_001692895.1 of Cenococcum geophilum 1.58. NCBI lineage: Eukaryota > Fungi > Ascomycota > Dothideomycetes > Gloniales > Gloniaceae > Cenococcum > Cenococcum geophilum. Next base: position 1,819,317 of record NW_027137586.1, read on the forward strand.
AAAAGTAGTATAGACAAAGGCATAATAATAAGTAGGAAGATTTTTATATATGGTTAGACGAGAAAGTTATTTAGGACTACCCTATTATAGAAAAAGTAATAAGTTATATTAAGGGAGCCTTAATTATAATATTAAAGGATTTAAAGGAACGGTTAGAGGACTAGAGAAGTAAAAGGCGTATTTTAGTACTTATAAACAAAGTCGCAACGTTTAGATTAATACGGTAGAGGTTTAAACTTAAGGATAAAGATAAGCCGAGAGTTAACCTAAAGCACTAAGTATATTACACGCTATTGTGGATTGTATGCGTAGACAATATATATAATATATATAGAGCATTAAAGAATAAATACTAAAAGTACCCTATAAGAATATATTGGCTAGTAGAAGAATAAAAGTATTAAAACGCTAAGTATATATATAGCTAGCATCTAATAGAAGTTTAGGAGTTAGAAGACTTAATACTTTAGCTAGGAAGATTCCTTATAGAAGAATGCCTAGATAAATAACAGTGGTAGGAATGCCTAGAGAATACGTGTTTATAGTATATTAAAAATAAAAAACGAATTAAGTATTGGCTAAAAGTAGATTAAGTATAAATAAGATTAAGTAGCTAATAGTTAGGAAAAGTAGAGGCCTATAAAACTAGGGGGAGCTAGTAGTAGAGCCTTAGACCCTTAAAGGAATTTAAGAACAGCACCTAAATTTACGAGTTAAATGGCAAGATTAATAGTTTAAGGTATTAATAGATAGTAGAGTAATAAAAAACTATATCTCGCTAATAGCAGTTAAAAGGATAGGATTACTATACAGAAAGAAGAAGTATTTTTACCTATTAGTAACAATTTTAGGAGATCTAATAGCCTATAGAGGAGGTATTATTAACCTTAAAACAGGACCTATTTAGCTAACTATTAGAGGGAGATAAATTAAGATGTCTTTTAATATATTACTATTAGCGAATAATAAGGCAGTGTTAGGAATGCCTTAGTTATAGGAATATAATCTAAAAATTGATTAGGTTATAGGTTAAGTTAATATTAGGGATACTTAATAACGTAAAACGTGATAATAAGCTAAGTTAGTATAGTACTAAGTAGGAGCGACCTATAAAGAAATAGAAAAAGAACTAAGTTACGTACTAAAGAAATACTATAAGTATAGTAAGAAACTATGGTTACTAAAAAATAAAAAGCTGTTAGAATATGTAGTATAGGACTATAAGATAGAATTAGAACTAGGAATAAGTCCGAAGTTCTTTCTAATATATAAGCTTACTGAAGAAGAAGGCAGAGTATTAAAAGAGTTTATTTAGGAAAATCTATAAAAAGGATATACTAGACTATTGTAGTTATTAGCGGGTTATCCAGTACTATTTATACTAAAGAAGAATAGCAAATTAAGGCTGTATATTAACTATAGGCAGTTAAATAGCATTACTAAAAAAAAATAGGTATCCTTTACCCTTAATTAGCGAAATCTAAGATAGAATAGGCAACGTGTAAATCTTTACAAAGATAGATCTAAGATAGGCGTACTATTAGATTAGGATTAAGGAAGGTAATAAATAAAAGGCAGCCTTTAGATTAAAGGAAGAACTATATAAACTATTAGTTATATAATTTAGGCTTATAAACGCACTAGTAACGTTTTAGAAGCGTATTAATAATATATTAAGAGAATACTTAGATGAATTTATTATGGTATATCTTAATAATATTATTATCTACTTAATAACGGAGGAAGAATACGGAGAATATGTTAAATAGGTTTTAAAGAAACTATAAAAAGAATAGATGCTAGTAGTAATTAAGAAATGCGAGTTCTTTACTAGGAAAACTAATTTTATTAAATTTATTATTAAACCAGGCTAACTTAGTATAGATTTAAAGAAAATTAAGGCTATAGTAAATTGGTAGGAACTAGAGAACGTTATATAGTTAAGATTATTCTTAGGGTTTTATAATTACTGCAGAAGGTTTATAGCGTAATAGTTAAAGGATATTAAACCATTTACGCAATTAATAAAGAAAGAAGAACTATAGATATAGGGAAAGAAATAGTAGGAACTCTTTAGGAAAGTTAAAGAGTTATTTACCTAGGAACTAGTTTTTAAGATTTATTAACTAGGACTAGAGACGGTTATAGAAACGGATATATTAGACTATATACTAGGGGCGTATTTAATATAAAAATATTAAAATAGATAGCACCTAGTGGTATACTATAGTCGGAAGATAATACTACTAGAGTTAAACTATAACATTTATAATAAGGAGTTATTAGGTATAGTTATAGTATTAAAGAAATAGAGAGTATTCTTATAAGGTATAAAGAAACTATTTATAGTTAAAACGGACCATAAGAACCTTATAGAATTCTTAATAATAAAGGAACTTAACTAAAGATAGGTTAGATGGGCAGAGATGCTTATAGAATACTATTTTAAGATTTAGTATATTAAGGGTACAGATAATATAAGGGTAGACGCTCTAAGTTAGAAAGCTAAACTGTAAAATAATAAGAAGCTATTAGGGGCTTTACTGCGAAAAGATATAGACGGATTAATTAGATATAATTATTTAAAAATCGCAATAACTTAAAAAGAATAGGATAGAGTTTATAAGTCACTAGAAAGCTTTTAGGCGTAAAGAATTTTAGAAGTATAACTAGAGGATTTATAGATAGATATATATAAGAATTAAGAAGTAACGTATATCCTAAAAAGTATAGCAAAGTATTTCGTAAAAGATTTTTATAAGGGAATAACTTAAGGACATAATAGAGCTATAGGCTTAGTATTAAGACTCTAGGAGGAGTATATTATTAATAGAATCTAGGGACTAACGTAAAAAGTTATAAAGGAATATCTAAATTGCTAAAGAAATAAACTAATAAGGTATAGGCTATATGGAGGGCTATAACCTATTAAAATACTAGAAGGACTATAGGAGGTTATATTATAGGACTTTATTATTAAGTTATTAAAGTTAAGAGACCTTATTACCGGATAAGATTATAATATAATCTTAGTAATAATAGATAAGCTTATAAAGTAGGGATACTTTATAGCATATACGGAGGAAATATTAGCAGAAGATATTACTAGAATCTATATTAAAGAAGTGTTTATAAGATATAGAGCACTAAATAAGATTATATTAGATAGAGACCTAAGATTTATAGTAGTATTTTAAAAGGTATTCTTAGCGGAGTAAGGAGTTAAAGCAGTAACTTTTACTATATATTATCTGCAGACAGACAGTTAAATAGAAAGATTAAATTAGATACTAAAGTAGTATCTAAAACACTATATTAATTACGCACAGAATAATTAGGTATTATTATTACTAATTATATAGTTTACATATAATATAACACCTTAAGAAGGAATGGGCATATTACTATTTAAGGCGAATTATAGATATAAGCTAAGGATATTATTATTACTATAGTAAGCGAAGAAAACGAGTAGTATAGCTAAAGAAAGAATAAAGATGTTAATAAATCTTTATATAGACCTTATAAAATTAGCAAAAAAAGTATAAAAAAGAATAAAAAGGTACTATAATACTAAGAGATCTAAGGGACTAGATCTTAAGGAGGGAGATAAAGTATGGCTACTATATAAAAATTTTAAAAGTTAATAACTAAGTAAGAAGTTGGACTACGTTAAACTAGGACCTTTTAAAATTATATAGAGGATTTTACCAGTTATATTTAAATTAAACTTACTAGCTAAGATAAAAACCTACCCTATATAGTATATTATAATACTAGAGCTAGTATACGGGAATATTAAGCTACTAGTTTATAAAGCAGATACGTATAGAGGATAAGAAAAAGACAAATAATAAGTTTTAAAGATCGTTAATTATAAGGATATTAATAACGAAATATAGTATAAAGTAAAGTAGATAGGCTATACTAAGACTACCTAAGAGCTATTAGAGAATCTAAAGAACGCTATAGGAAAGGTATAAGAGTATTAGAAGAGATTAGGTTAGGTAGTATTAATAAAAAAGTATTACTAAAGAATAAGTCACCTAAAGGGGACCTAAAAAGAGTAGTTACTAAGCTACTTAAATCTGTTTCCTTCTTAGATAGAAAAGAGTTGGTTCTCTTATCGCTAAGCTCCTATAAACCCTATTCTATAAGTTTCTACTTCTTAAAATAAACCTTTTTATAAACCTTCTTAAGACGGATTAAACAAGCGGACGCCGTAAAATAAGACTTAAGAGCCCGTTACTAAGTATCGGCAGCCTCCTATTCTGCGTTATAAAAACGGCGTAACTCCGCCAAAGTAATAGACAGTTTATTATCTAGCTGTGTAGTAGTAGATTAAACATAAAACTCTAAAATAAATTAATTAGGGAATGAGACGACTATTAAGAGTAATAGGTTGTATATATTTAGTATTAGAGATAAAGTAAACGTTATAGAACAAATAAATATTCGCTTTAGTGCACTTTAAGTAAGAAGACAGTTATTATAAAGATAGGTTCGCTAACGCAACGTAAACTAACCCCTTTTTTAAACAGTAAGAATATAGAGACGGTATAATCTTACTAAGGGACAATATTGTAGCAATAGTGCGAGTATAACGAATGGTTAAAGAAGAATAAATTACCTTAGGTATAATAAGCAATAATATTAACCAAATTAATTAGACGGATATTATATCTCTAGTAAATAACTTAAAGATATTTTAAATCTTTAAGGATAAAGATAAAGAGGAGGGAGATAGTATTATGGACGCTTTAAGTATAATATTATAACTACTTAGGAAAGAGTCGGAAGAAGCTAGTTAGTTAATTTAGGCATAGTCTAAAATAGAGCTGGTAGAACTATATAACAAGGAATAGTAACTAAGGTTATATAAGGTAATCTATATAATCTATATAATTTATATAATCCGTAATAAAGTAGATAGAGTACACGTATATTATATACAAGAAGGTTTTTATAGGAGTACGGTTGTGTATTTAAGGACCCTTAGTCCCTACCTAGATAGTTCCTTCCTTATAGTAATTTTTAGAATATAATTAGAGTTAATCTATTAGGCAACCACTCCACCAGTTATTATTACGTTGTTAACTTTAATTTATATTACCTACACACCTAGCCTAATAATAAGCCCATTGTAGTTCCTGCTATAAGGTTCCATTACATCGCGTATAAAATAGGTTAACTACTTGCTTGTGTCGACCACTCGCTTATAGATTACGTTATAATTACCTAAGTTATAACTAAGAACTAGCCCTAGAGTGACCTTATATAGCCTATTATACGACTAGCTTTACCCCCCCTTAGCGAGTTGTAGATTCAGTACGGGTATCTAATTTCGCCTAACCGCCACCAACTATACATAGTAATTAAAGCGAAGCTATATGCTTGGTTGCTAGGGGCAAGTAAATTAAAGCTATATATTTGAAATTTGCCTAGCTTACTAAAGTTTTAATATTAATCTAAAATCGTGTTATATAATTGTTAATTTACCTTTAATATAAATTCTCCTTTATAACGTGTAGCAGCTTAATTAACGGGTGTCTTCTTACCCTTAATAAAATTAACGAAGCCTCCTTCCTCCCTTATTGCGTACGTCTTTACCCTTATAGAGTTCTTACTAAGGTGCCCTAAGACGCGAATATAACGCCGTTCGGCTAGACTTTATATTAGAGGAGCTTAAGGAAATAGAAAACGATTTAGAAGCTATAAATAAGGACAATAAGGAAAATATAAAGGCTTGGCTTAACTATATGCAGAGTTAGCAGACTTCTTATACGTAGAGCTAATAGGCTTAATTAAGGCCGTATAAGTCACTGTATTTAACACAGGATCCTACCTACCTATAGCTAACACCGTAATATTAAGCTATAGCCTCTCGGGCGGCTGCTTAAGCTACTTAAGCTCCTTAGGCTCCTCTATAAAATACAATTAAGGATAAAGAAGAAACAACTCTACTACCTTACCTACGTATAGAGAGTAAGATTAATAATATAGGAAGAGCTGGCGGCGGCGTATTTATTACTTATAATTGTAATATATTAATTTAATATCTAAAGAGCCGGCGTTTACTAAAACTCTTATTAATATAAGCCTTTAATATTATAATTTTTAGCAACTTAAAGTATTTCCTATTTACGAGAGGGAGCTATATTATTAAGAGTAAGGTATTCGCGTTAAGCTCCGGCCAATTAAGGCAAAGGTTAACACTTAATACACAGGCATTCGTGATGTTAGGTTTAATATAGATTCTAAAGTTATAGATTAGTAGCAGAAGATTAATACGCAACTTGTTATATAGGCTTAATATACTAATAAACGTAGCAAGATTAAGGCCCTAACTATTAACCTTTTAATTATATATGTTCCAGATAGAAATTAGCTAGCGGCCTCTTGCCTATTAATAATTAATTAACTCTGTAATAAGCTTCTAACGCCCTTACAGAGCTTAGAGCTTAATATAACGCCTTATATACTTACCAGTAGTGTTATAAATTTAATAGGCTTTCGAATTAAGCTTATTAAGTATTGGCGCTATAAAAAGCACTATCCTAACGCCAATTAGTGTTATATATTTAGTTAGGTAGATATTAAATTAATAGATAAGGACTTACAGGAGTAGGTAACTGGCATTTAGCAAAGCATTATAAATATTAAGAATCCACCTTATAAGCTTGCTACTCGGCTTACTAAGGGAGCAGTAATAAGAGGAAAAAGTAGGGAGTATACTAATCTACCTCAAGCAAGAGCTCCGCAGTTAATAGCCCAGGCGTCACTAATTACTTTTACATTCGTCAGGAAAACGGGAGAGTGGTAGGGGCTAGCCAGGGGCTAGCCCGGGGCTGGCCTGGGGTCATTTTAGCTGGATCCGCTGATCTGCTCATGTACACTTCTTTACGCTAGCCCGGGGCCACTTTAGCTACTTTAGCTACTTTGTATCTAATAGTTATAATATTTATAATATTTCCTATAACTGCAATATTTATAATATTTCTTATAGCCATAATATTTATAAAATTAAATTTTTTAAAATTAAATTAATAGCAGTTAAAGGGGGGAGCCTTTCACAGAGGCTCTAAATCGTTAATTGGCTAGTCTANATAATCCGCTACCCGTATNCTGATTTCCTAACTAGGTCNAATGCCTATTTACCTGCCTGTCTACCTGCCTGCGTATCTGCGTACCTGTCTACCTGCCTACGTACCTACCTGCGTACCTGCCTGCGTACCTGCCTGCGTACCTGCGTACCTACCTACGTACCTGCCTGTCTACCTGCCTACGTACCTGCCTACGTACCTACGTACCTACCTGCGTACCTACCTGCGTACCTGCCTACGTACCTGCGTACCTACGTACCTGCCTGCGTACCTACATACCTGCCCTGCGTACCTGCGTACCTGCGTACCTGCGTACCTGCGTACCTACCTACCTACCTGCCTGCCTGCCTGCCTGTGTCTGTTATAGGAGCTCTACGTCTTTTTAGGGAGACTACCGCTCAGGCTTCGAGCGATTAATTGAGGAGCAGGGGGAACCTCACGTAGAGGTCCAAATAGTCGATTACGGTATTCCCATAATCTGCCGGTCGTGTACCGATTTTCCTAACTAGGCCTAGGGCCTGCCTGTGTCAGTGTCTAATTCAATTTAGGGGAGGAGTTGGTTCAAACAGTGGTCATCTAGGGTGCCTCCCTAGGAGGCCTTGATCCGATTTGATTCGGTAACAGGCTGTATCGAGGCTCTGGTTCGATTCGATCGATCGATCGATTGAATTGTTCGTGGTGTTCGCTGGCTGGTCGTTGTCGTCTGGTTCTGGCGACGGTCGTCTGGTTCTGGCGACGGTCGTCTGTTCTGGCGACGGTCGTCTAGTTCTGGTCACAGTCTGCTAGCTATCGTTCTGGTGCCTCCCTAGGTAGGGAGGATGTAAGAAAGGGTAAAAAAATAAGGTGGCATTTAGGTGTACAAGGGGTATGTAAAGACACGTGTCGAGGCTATCGGGAATATAGCGGGGACCCGATGGTACTTAGGATAATTTAAATAATTAGGAAAATTAAAGTCCTACCAGAGCCTGCTTAGAGCCTATTTAAAGCCTACCAGGAGGCCTTTAGGATTTTAATACCCTAATAGCAATAAATATAATAATAGTAACAATATTTATTTTATAGCTATAAGCTAGCGTATAGCTCTAGGGGGTCAGCTAATATGGCTAAAAGCTAGCGTATAGCTCTGGGGGGTTAGCTAATATGGCAGAAAGCTGGCGTATAGCTCTGGGGGGTCAGCTAATATGGCGGAAAGCTGGCCCTGGGCCCCAAAATCACTTTTAGCGAAACCAAATTTCGTGCGCCACCTCCCGTTTTCCTGACGTTGGCTCTATAGGCTGGATATTAGATTAGTAAATTCCTCCTATACTAGTAAGCCGACTACCCTTATTATTCTCACCTATATTACTAATATAACGCTTATAAGGTATTAACCGCGCAAAAGATCTAGAGGAGTTTTTTAAGTATTAGAGGTAGAGTATAGCTAGTAATCTTAACTAGGAGGCTAATTTTAAAGCTGCGCATAAAGTTATTTATAATTTAAGGTAGGATTTAAAGCTTTTATGTAATAAATCTAATAGCGCTAATCCTATTAAGGAGCTTATTAAGGCTAGTATTAAATTAGGTATTATAAGACGGCTATAAAAGGACTTAAAGAAGTGGGTAAATAAGCGTCGTACTTAGCTTAGGGGAACTTTTTAAGATATAGATAATTAGCAAAATATAGGGTGTCTCTATTACCGCTAATACCCCTATAGTAGTAGAGACGCCTTATATCTAAGCTCTTTAAGATATAGATAATTATAATTAGTAAAATATAAAGTGTCTTCGTTATTGCTAGCGTCCCTATAGTAATAAAGACACCCCATATATAGCAGATTTATAAACATTACTAAAGGTTAATTATAACTCTTACCCTAAAAACCTTAACAATTGTACCCACTATGTTAGAAATGGCCTCTCGCGCTCTTACTCTTACTACTAACCTTATCTATACTCTAAAAAAAGGAATACTTTAAAGCTATAGCTAAAGGTTTCTAGATGCTCTAGCTAAGAGTACCACTCCCGCTAAATAAAGGCCTTTAGCTCTCTAAAAAAAACTCTTTAATTAGATTTAGATTAGGTAAGTACAGAGGTAAATATACTAGCTTAACGCTAAAGGCGTTAAAGAGAGACTGTATCCTTTCTAAATAATAGAAACTGGCGTTATCTATTACTACTACTAATCGCTTAGTAGGAAATTAATTATACTATAGTTGTTACGGACGCTTTAAGTACAATGTTACAACTACTTGGAGAAGAGACGGAAGAAGCTAGTTGGTTGATTTAGGCACGGTTTAGGATGGAGCCGATAGAACTATGTGACGAGGAATAGTAACTAAGGTCATATAATGTGCTATGTATTAAACAAGAGGAACGAGAGGAACTTATATACCTTATATATAAGACGTACATTACGTATAAGAAGGATTTCATAGGAGTACGGTTGTGTATTTAAGGACCCTTAGTCCCTACCTAGATAGTTCCTTTCTTATAGTAATTCTTAGAATATAATTAGAGTTAATCTATTAGGCAACCACTCCACCAGTTGTTATTACGTTGTTAACTTTTATACTTACATTTCCTATATACCTAGCCTAATAACAAGCCCACCGTAGTTCTTGCTACAAGGTTCCGTTATATAATTACTACCTAGTTACAGTATTAATATAAGAAGTCGAATAATATGCCACTAAAAGTAGCCACCACGACGCTATTAACGGCAGCAACTACTTTAAGGACAGGAGGTGATACTAGTATGGTAGATACTGACTTATAGCAACCTGTGACGGTTAGACAGCTATAGGAAATAGTTAACTAGCTAATAGCTAATAATATAGTATTGGAAGAAAGACTTAATAGGATAGGAGCAGTAAAGATTAAGCTACTATTAATTAAGAGATTTATAGGAGAGAGGTTAAAGCTTAAAGGATTCCTTACGCAGATATACTTTAAGGTCTCATAAAAGGGAGTAAAGTTACCTATACCTGTGGATCGGATAGCCTACGCAGGACTATTTTTATTAGGAAAAGCACTTAAGTGGTTTAAACCTTACTTTACGGAGATATAGGTAAACGGAATGACGACTACTAACTAAGATGTGCGATTTATGTTCTTAAGTTAGGAAGGATTTATAGAACGACTTACGCAAATGTTTAGAGACCTAGAAGAAATAACTATAGCGGAAAGAAAACTCCAGAACCTTATATAACGAACTTTAGCAATTAAGTATATAATATAGTTCTAAATACTAGTAATATAAGTAGAGTGGAATAATAGGGCGCTTAAGGTATAGTATAAATAGGGACTTAAGGATAAAGTCTAGGACGCGATTATCCTAATAGAAGATGCGGACACCCTAAGAGAACTAATAGATTAGGCGATTAAGATTAATAATTAAATCTACTAAAGGGAATAGGCTAAGAGAGGCTAGGATAGAGTTTTATAGTTGTATAAGGCGCAGAGTACGTAATGATAAAAGCTAAGTTAGAAACTATAGTATAGCGTAGAGCTAATAGACCTAAGTGGCACTAAAGAAGCCTATAAGAGATAGAGCAAACTATAGAAACCTAGAGGATAAGGATTAAGTAATTAAAGGTCTAAAGAGCAGAGGCTAAATCAGGGATCTTATTAGTAGAAGACATTTAGGCGGACTTTATAGCAAGAGAAATGGTTTAAAGAAGGAGCTTATATAAATTGCGGAAAATAAGGTTATTACGTTAGAGACTATAGAAGTAGGTAGAGTTACTATATAGTAAAGGGCATGAGACTAGCAGACGATATATACGTATAAAGGAACGATAATATGCTATAAGGAACAAAAGAATGTTTAATTAGAAGTTTTATATTTTGTTATAATAACGCATACCAAATTTATAAGGATGCTAAGTACGGCGTAAGCTATTAGCTATAAGAGCTAGCACCTATAGGATATAAAGGAACTAACGAACCAGTTTATAGATCGGATATTAAGGACGATAAATTTAACCTAGGCGAAATATTCTATAATAATAAGGTAATAAGGGCCGCTTACTAGGAGCGAGCAGACCTTAGAGATGTTATACTAGAGGTAAAGAATAATTCCACTATAGAATAAGGAACATTAGTAGGGATTAAAACCCCACTAGATATAATGTCTATCGCTTTATAAGACGCAAGAGAAGTAGGATAGTAAACCACTTTAGCACTTAATAAAGGCAAAGGGCCAAAGGCTTAAGATTTTTATAGCGAGATAAGAAATAACTAAGATTCTTAAAACGAGATAAGGTAAGCTTAAGGACCTATAACGGACGATAACCGATAGAATAGAGTAGTAGCTTAGTTTAAAGATATACGAATAAGCTTGGGACAGAAGTTCCTATAGGTATAAGACTCTTAAGACGAAATAAGTGAGATTTAAGACTTTTAAGACGAGATAAGAATACTAAGTAAGCCTAATTGGACTAAGGCTAGAGCTAAGCTTAAGTTAGAAGCGAGCTCGGGATTAAAAAACCTAAGGGGTTAAGAATTTGGAGTATAAATTAGGATACCTATAGATAAGAGGTAAGGAGCTTCTTTATAGATTAGAGAATTTGCGGCATAAATAGTAATTAGATTAGGAGACAAATATATAGACCTAGAGGATTTACTAGTTAAACGAAGTGTTTAAACTAAAGATTAAAAAATTAATACTAGGATTAAGAAGCAAGATAACTTTAAGGATTAGAGCGTAAGGCGTAAACTAAAAAAAACTATAGAAGAGTTTAGGTAAAGAATTATTATATAGCAAGAACAGAAACTAGATAAAAGATCTAGCATATTGGGACGTATAAAGGATAGAGTATTAGTATAAAGAATTACTAATAGACTAAGAGTAGGCACACTAAGAGCTAAGTAGCTTACTAAACTAGAAGATAAAGAGGATTTAGGGATTTTAACTAGGTTCGAGGAACGATATATAAAGGGCTGTTATAATATAGCAATAAGAAGATACTTCCTTACGGATAAACCGTATATACTCTAGTAGCTGTATTAAAAGTGGTATAGGCAAAGGCATAATAATAAGTGGGAAGATTTCTATATATAGTTGGATGAAAAAGTTATCTAGGACCACCTAATTATAGAGAAGGCTATAACGCATATTAAAGGAGCCTTAATTATAACGTTAAAGGATCTAAAGGAACGTTTAGAGGACTAGAGAAGTAAAAGGCGTATTTTAGTACCTGTAAATAAAGTCGCAATATTTAGATTAGTACGATAAAGGTTTAAACTTAAGGATAAAGACGAGCTAAGAGTTAACCTAAAGCACCTAGCACACTATACGTTATCATAGATTGCGTGCGTGGACGATATATACGAAATGTATAAGAATTTAAAGGAAAAGAATTGGAAATACCCTATAAGGATATACTGGATAACGGACGAGCAATAGTATAGGAATGCTAAATATATATATAGATGGCATCCAGCAGAGGTCTAAAAGGAAGGAAGTTTAGTACTTTAACTAGGAAGATTCCTTACGGAAGAATACTTAGACGGACGATAGTAGTGGGAATGCCTAGAAAATATGTGTCTATGGTATATTAAAGATAAAAAGCGAACTAGGCATTGGCTAAAGAGCGAGCTAAGTATACTAGGATTAAGCAGCCAATAGTTAGGAAAAGTAAAGGCCTATAGGACCAGAGGGAGCTAGTAGTAGAGCCTTAGACCCTTAAAGGAATTTAAGGACAATACCTAAATTTATAAGTTAATTAGTAAGATTAGCAGTTTAAAGCGCTAATAGATAGTGGAGTAATACGAAACTATATCTTACTAGCAGTAGTTAAAAGAATGGGACTACCTTATAGATAAAAGGAGTAACCTTACCTATTAGTTATAATTTTAGGAGATCTAATAACCTATAGAGNAGGGATTATTAATCTTAAAATAGGACCTATTTAGATAACTATTAAAGGAAGATAAATTAAGATATCTTTTAATATCCTACTATTGGGACAGGACGAGGCAGTATTAGGTATACCTTAGTTATAGAAATATAATCTAAGGATTAATTAGATTACAGGTCAGGTTAATATTAGAAATACTTAACGCTATAAGATGCGATAATAAGCTAAAATGGTATAGTACTAAGTAAAAGCAACCTATAAAGAAATAGAAAAAGGACTAAGTTATATACTAAAGAGATACTATAAGTACGGTAAGAAACTATAGTTACTAGAAAGTAAGAAGCTGTTAGAATATATAGTATAGGATTATAAGATAGAGTTAGAACTAGGAATAAGTTTAAAGTTCTTTCTAATCTATAAGCTTACTAAAGAAGAAGGTAGAGCGTTAAAAGAGTTTATCTAGAAAAATCTATAAAAGGGATATATTAGACCATCGCAATTATTAGCGGGTTATCTAGTACTATTTATACTAAAGAAAAATAGTAAACTAAGGCTGTATATTAACTATAGACAGTTAAACAGCATCACTAGGAAGGATAGGTATCCTTTACCCTTAATTAGCGAAATCTAAGATAGGATAGGTAATGCACAAATCTTTATAAAGATAGATCTGAGATAGGCGTACCATTAGATTAGGATTAAGGAAGGCAACGAATAAAAGGCAGCCTTTAGGTTAAAGAAAGGACTATATAAACTATTAGTTATGCAATTCGGGCTTATAAACGTACTAGCAACGTTCCAAAAGCGTATTAATAATATATTAGGAGAACACTTAGATGAATTTATTATAGTATATCTTAACGATATTATTATCTACTTAATAACTAAGGAAGAACACGGGGAACACGTTAAATGGGTTTTAAAGAGACTATAAGAAGAATAGATACTAGTAGCAATTAAGAAATACGAGTTCTTTATTAGGAAGACCGATTTTATTAGATTTATTATTAAACTAGGCTAACTTAATATAGATCTAAAGAAGATTAAGGCTATAGTGAATTAGTAGGAACTAGAGAATATTATATAGTTAAGATCGTTCCTAGGGTTTTGTAATTACTATAGAAGGTTTATAGCGCAGTAGTTAAAGGATATTAAGCCACTTATAAGGTTAACAAAGAAAGAAGAACTATAGGCATAGGGAGAGGAGTAAAAAGAACTCTTTAAGAAAGTTAAAGAGTTGTTTACCTAGGAGCCAGTTCTTAAGATCTATTAACTAGGACTAGAGACGGTTGTAGAGATAAATACATTAGACTATATACTAGGGGCATACTTTATATAAAGGCATTAAGATAAATGGCACCTAGTGGTATACTATAGTCGAAAGATAACACTACTAGAGTTAAACTATAACATCTATAACAAGGAGTTATTAGGTATAGTTACAGTATTAAAAAAATAGAGAGCATTCTTGCAAGGCATAGAAAAACTATTTATAGTTAAAACGGATTATAAGAACCTAATAGGATTTCTAATAATAAAGAAACTTAACCAAAGATAGGTTAGATGGGCAGAGATGCTTACGGAATACTATTTTAAGATTTAGTATACTAAAGGTACAGATAATATAAGGGCAGATGCTCTAAGCCATAAAGCTAAACTATAAAATAAGGAGAAGCTATTGGGGGCTCTATTACAAAAGGATATAGACGGATTAATTAGGTATAATTATCTGAGAATTATAGCAACTTAAGAAGACGATAAACTAGAGAAAGTCTATAAGACACCGGAAAGCTTTTAGGTATAAAGAATTCTAAAAGTATAGCTAGAAGATCTATAGACGGATATATACAAAAATCGAAAAGCGAAGTACATCCTAAGAAGCATAGCAGAGTAGTTTATAGAAGACTTCTATAAAGGACTAACTTAAGGATATAATAGAGCTATGGGCTTAGTGTTAAGACTTTAAAAGGAGTATATTATTAATAGAATCTAGAGAATAGCTAGAAAAGTTATAAAAAAATGTCTAGATTGCTAAAGGAACAAACTAATAAGGTATAAGCTATATGGAGGGCTATAACTTATTAAAATACTAGAAAGACCATAGGAGGTTATATTATAGGACTTTATTATTAAGTTACTAAAATTAAAAGATCCTATTACCGGATAAGATTATAACGCGATTTTAGTGATAATAGATAAGCTTATAAAGTGGGGATACTTTATAGTATATATAAAAGAAATCTTAGCGGAAAATATCGCTAGAATCTACGTTAAAGAAGTGTTTATAAGATATAGAGTACTAAGTAAGATTATATTAGATAGAGACCTAAGATTTATAGTAGCATTCTGGGAAGTATTCTTAGCAGAGTAAGGAGTTTAAGCAGTAACTTCCACCGCATACTATCCGCAGACAGATGGTTAAACGGAAAGATTAAATTAGACGCTAGAGTAGTATCTAAGGCATTATATTAATTATATATAGAATAATTGGGTATTACTGTTACTAGTTATATAATTTGCATATAATATAACACCTTAAGAAGGAATAGGTATATTACTATTTAAGGCAAATTACGGATATAAGCCAAGAACATCGTTGTTACTACGGTAAGCGAAGAAAATAAGTAGTATAGCTAAAGAAAGAATAAAGACGTTAATAAATCTTTATATAAACCTTATAGAATTAATAAAGAAAGTATAAGAAAGAATAAAAAGGTACTATAATGCTAAGAGATCTAAGGGACCAGATCTTAAGGAGGGAGATAAAGTATAGTTACTATATAAAAATTTTAAGAGTTAATAACTAAGTAAGAAGTTGGACTATATTAAACTAGAACCTTTTAAAATTACGTAAAGGATTTCACCGGTTATATTTAAGTTAAACCTACTAGCTAAAATAAAGATCTACCCTATACAGTATATCGCAATACTAAAGCTAGCATATAAGAATATTAAGCCACCGGTTTATAAAGTAGACACGTATAGAGGATAAAAAGAAGATAAATAGTAAGTATTAAAGATTATTAATTATAAGGACATTAACGACAAAATATAGTACGAGGTTAAGTAGATAGGCTACACTAAAACTACCTAGGAGCTACTAGAGAATTTAAAGAACGCTATAAGAAAGGTATAGGAGTATTAAAAGAGATTAGGTTAGGCAGCATTAATAAAAAAGGATTGCTAAAGAATAAGTTACCTAAGGGGGACCTAAGAAGAGCAGTTGCCAAACTACTTAGATCTATTTCCTTCTCTATTAGAGGAGAGTCTATTCTTTTATTACCTAGTTTCTATAAACCTTATTTTATAAGTTTCTACTTCTTAAAACAAACCTTCTTATAAACCTTCTTAAGACGAAGCAGATAAGTAGACGCCGTAATTTAAGTATTTAAAGCCTTTTGTTCCGCGTTATAGGAACGTTCTAACTTAGTAAAGGCTTACAATAGTTTACTATTTAGCTGCGCAGTAGCAGATTAAATAAAAGACCCTAAGATAAATTAATTAGAGAACTAGACGACTATTAAGAGTAATAGGTCGCGTATATTTAGCATTAAAAGTAGAGCGAATGTTATAGGACGAACAAACATTCGCTTTAGTACACTCTAAGTAAGAGGACGGTTATTATAAAGATAGGTTCGCCAACGTAATATAAACTAACCCCTCTTTTAAATAACAAGAACATAGAGACGGTATAATCTTACTAAGAGACAATATTGCAGCAATAGTGCGAGCACAACGTTGGGCGTATGAAGAAGAAATTGCTTTAGGTATAATAAGCAATAATATTAACTAAATTAATTAGATAGATATTATACCTCTAATAAACGACTTAAAGATATTTTAAAATTTTAAGGACGAAGATAAAAAGGAGGGAGATGGTATTACGGACGCTTTAAGTACAATATTATAACTACTTGGAGAAGAAACGGAAGAAGCTAGTTAGTTAATTTAGGTACGGTCTAGGATAGAGCCAATAAAACTATATGATAAGGAATAGTAACCAAGGTTATATAATATGCTACGTATTAAACAAGAGGAATAAGAGGAACTTACGTACCTTATATATAAGACGTACATTACGTATAAGAAGGATTTTATAGGAGTACGGTTGTGTATTTAAGGACCCTTAGTCCCTACCTAAATAGTTTCTTCCTTATAGTAATTCTTAGAATATAATTAGAGTTAATCTGTTAGGCAACCACTCTACCAGTTGTTATTACGTTGTTGACTTTTGTACTTACATTTCCTATACACCTAGCCCAATAACGAGCCCACCGTAGTTCTTGCTACAAGGTTCCGTTACAATAGTAGAAGAATATTCGCTATCCAGAACTTAAAGCCTTCGCTATTTGTTAAGCCTTTATATACTAAAGCTACTAGTATACCGTTAATTATATATATAGGCAGTATATTAAGCCTCCTCTTACCCTAATTATATGGCGTCTATAAAACTGGTATAATACTAAAAGGAGCCCAGCCTGCCTTCTATACGCCTATCTTCAAATTCATACCTAACTTATCTATAAATACCAGTTAATTGGCGGTATATTATAATATAATTGCAAAATATATATCGCAATCGTAAGCGCTACGTTTAAGGGCTACCTACTAATACTTCTTTATATAAGTTACTCTCTAAGCTCTATACTAGAGGATCTAATTAGCTTACCCGCTTCCTTATCTAGCTAGCTAAATAGAGCTCTTAAAATATTATATAATGGCTTACTATAATATTAAACGTGTTATAGATTAGCCACTGCAACTCGTTACTAAAGAGAGTTGGCTTCTCCTCTAGCCGTATTAGTATCATCACAATCATTAAATCGCTCAGTAGGAACTAGCCGCCTTTGCCGTTTAAAGGTGCTTAAGTTAAGCTAAAGACTCGTAGGTTTCTTCTGATGGAGGCAATTAAGCAAATCGTATAACTAGCGGCGGAGGTACACTCTGCTCGAGTCGCTCCAAGTCAAAGAAGATCCTTAATTAGAGCGTGCTGATATGGGCCTATTCGCGGAGCCATACTACGGGTAGAGGGTAGGTAGAAACCTTATAATATTTGACAACGATTACAATACTACAGAAGAAGATCGATTGTGGACAGGTTTAGGTTCTTACAGCCAAGTATATGGCTTCGCTTCAATTACTACTGTATGTACAGTTGGTGGCGGTCAGGCGAAATTGGATGCCCGTACCGAATCTGCAACTCGCTAAGGGGGGGGGTGAAGCTGGTCGTGCAACAGGCTGTAGCCCTACGCCTCCCAATTATATAATATAAATCAAATATCCTCTTACGTGACTGCGATAGATAGATAAACTACCTTACTTTCAGAACTACCTCGGTCGCACAATCACCTTGGTCGCACGATCACCTTGGTTGTACGATTACCTTGGCCGCACGATCGCCTAGCTTGCACGATCACTTTAGTCGCACGATTACTTAGCTCGCACGATCGCCTAGCTTGTACGATCGCCTAGCTTGCACGACCACCTACATCAGGAAATTTTTTTTGGAGCTCGTTGTTGCGGTTTGCAGCAAATTGCCGCAAACCGTACGGTTGCGGCAGGTGGATATGGTCGATAGCAATTTGCGCAAAACGCACGTTTTGCAACAAAATCGCAGCACCTAATAGCAAATTGCGGCAAAATGCTACCCCTATAAATAAATTACAGTAAAACGCTACCCTATAAATAAATAGCGCGCAAACTGTACAAATTATAAAAACTGTACGAATTGTATAAACCGTACAAATTGTACAAACCGTACGAATTGTACAAACTGTACGAATTGTAACTATATAAATTATAATTATATTATATAATAACTAAATTATCACATATTCTTATAGATTTCTATAATATACTTTTAAATATATTTATATTATAACTATATAAAATGTAGAGCTATCTACTTTGGGCATTAAGGGGGAAGCCTCTCGCAGAGGCTCTAAATCATCTACCTACCTACCTGCCTGCCTGCCTGCCTGCCTACCTGCCTACCTACCTGCCTACCTGCCTGCCTACCTGCCTGCCTGCTTGCCTACCTACCTGTCTGTCTGTCCGTCCGTCTATACCTACCCGTCTATGCCTACCTGTCTGTGCCTACCTACCTGTCTATGTTACCTTAATTCAATCGATCGATCGAATCGTTTATCGTGTTCGCTGGCTGGTCGTTCGAACGGTTGTCGTGTGGCTCTGGCGACGGTCGGTCGTTGGCGATGACGACGGTCGTCTGGCTCTGACGGTCGTCTAGCTCTGGCGACGGTCATCTAGCTCCGGCGACGGCCGTCTAGCTCTGACGACGGTCGTCTGGCTCTGACGGTCGTCTAGCTCTGGCGACGGTCATCTGGCTCCGGCGACGGCCGTCTAGCTCTGACGACGGTCGTCTGGCTGACGGTCGTCTAAGCTCTGGCGACGGTCATCTGGCTCCGGCGACGGTCATCTAGCTCCGGGCGACGGCGTCTAGCTCTGACGACGGTCGTCCAGCTCTGGCGACGGTCATCTGGCTCTGGCGACGGTCGTCCAGCTCTGACGACGGTCGTCTGGCCTGACGGTCGTCTAGCTCTGGCGACGGTCATCTGGCTCCGGCGACGGTCGTCTAGCTCTAACGACGGTCGTCTAGCTCCGGCGACAGTCGTCTAGCTCCGGCGATGGTCGTCTGGCTCCGGGCGACTGTCGTCTGCTGGCTGTCGTTCTGGTGTCTTCCTAGGTAGGGAGGATGTAAGAAGGGTAAAAAATGAGGTGGCTACCTAGGTGTATATAGGGGGTATACTTGGCAGAGGCACGTGTAGAGGCTATCGGGAATATAGCGGGGACCCGATAGTAATGTGTCGCGCGCACACACAAAGGCTTTGTGTAGAGCTTCGTGTAGAGCCTCCGTACGCAGAGCTTCGCGCAGAGCTCGTGCAGGAGCCTCCATATGTAGAGCTTCGTGTAGAGCTTCGTAGAGCTTTGTGCAGAGCTTCGTGTAGAGCTTTATATAGAGCTTTGTGCAGAGCTTCGTGTAGAGCTTCGTGCAGAGCCTTGTGTAGAGCTTCGTGTAGAGCTTCGTGCAGAGCCTCGTGCAGAGCCTCTATATGCAGAGCTTTGTGTAGAGCCTCGTGTAGAGCCTCGTGCAAAGCTTCGTGTAGAGCTTCGTGTAGAGCTTCGTGCAGAGCTTTATGTAGAGCTTCGTGCAGAGCTTTATGTAGAGCTTCGTGCAGAGCTTCGTACAGAGCTTCGGTGTAGAGCCTCGTGCAGAGCCTCTGTACGCAGAGCTTTGTGTAGAGGCCTCGTGTAGAGCCTCGTGCAAAGCTTCGTGTAAAGCTTCGTGCAGAGCTTCGTGTAGACCTTCGTGTAGAGCCTCTGTACGCAGAGCTTCGTGTAGAGCATCGTGCAAAGCTTCGTGTAGAGCTTCGTGCAGAGCCTCTGTACGCAGAGCTTTGTGTAAAGCCTCGTGTAGAGCCTCGTGCAAAGCTTCGTGTAGAGCTTCGCGCAGAGCTTTGTATAGAGCTTCGTGTAGAGCTTCGTGCAGAGCTTCGTGCAGAGCTTTATGTAGAGCCTCGTGCAGAGCCTCTGCATTAGGATTTTTTTTTTGGGCACGTTGTTGCAAGTGAAAATCGGGGTCTGCAAAACCTGCAGGCGTAAGTCGCAATTTTAGTATTTGCAGCAATTTGCAGCAATTTGCTATAAACACATAGATAGGGCAGGCGCGTGCATAGGTAGCCTATGTGTTTGTAGCAAATTGCTGCAAATCGCCGCAAATTGCCAAAATTGCGGCAAATTGCCAAAATTGCGACTTTCGCAGGTTTTGCAGACCCCGATTTTCGTTTGCAACAACGTGCCCAAAAAAAAATTTCCTGATGTAGCTCGCAAGATCTCCTAGCTCGCATGATTACCTAGCTCGCACGATTACCTAGCTCGCATGATTACCTAGCTCGCATGATTACCTAGCTTGTAGGATTGCCTAGCTCGCAGGATTAAAGCTATAAAGTTGTTAAACCCATTAATATCCTATTTACACGCTAGGCGTTAATTAGAGGGCGCTAGGTCATACCGTCCTACTTATATGATTACCTAGCTCGTAAGATCCCCTAGCTCCTACGAGCGCCTAGCTCCTACAACCTCCTAGTTTATAGGACTAAAGCTATAGCCGTTAAATCCGTTAAGATCCTAGCTGTATATTTAGAGGGCGCTACGCCTAATTTTCTAGCTTATATAATTGTCTAGCTTATAAGATTCCTAAGCTTATATAATTACCTAGCCTATAGTATTAAAGTCGCATAATCTGTATAGAATGCTTATTTATACTAGTATAGCCCTAGTTATGCAAGCTAGGTAACTATATAGTTTAGCTTAATACCTATTTATGCCTAGTACGCAATTAGTAAAAAGCAAATATTAGGAAAATTCTAAAACTTAAAAGGAAAAGAAATATTAAAGAAGTTCCTATATAAAGACTCCTATAAACTTTATAATAACTTAAAGCCCCCTTATATATACTTAAAGAAGTTCCTATATAAGTATAGCTATAAGTCTAAGCCCCTTTACGTAACCTAACTACCCCTCCTTACTATACTAGAATAGATAAACAACTGCTATATACTATAAGTAGAGAAATAATTTAAACAAAAAGAGAACACTATAAAATAATATATTTATATCCTTAAGATATAAATCTATAAGTACTGTAGTCTTAAATACAACTAATAGTTGCTAAGGTGGTATATATCCTAAGTCTATAAGAAATTTAAAAAATCTTAGGTTATTAATATAGATTTGCCTTATATTATTACTTTTAAAGTAGTAAATAAATTTATCTAAGTAAAGGCATAGATTATTACGAATACTTTATAGCTCGCTATAAGTTAAGCGGGCGGAGACTCTAGTAAAAATAGTAAAATATTATTTGGTTTTATAATAGGCCAAGCGAAGAGAGGCTAGGGTGGGTATAGTAAGATATAAAAGTTTAATCCTTTAGCTAGGTTTTATTAAAACTCTTCTTTATATTTATATCCTGCACTTATAAATTTAAGACTATGGAGTCAAAAGCGCTATATTTAATCGTTGCCTATATTTAGTTAATATTGTTAGCCTTATTATTAATTAATATCTCTTTATTACCATCTGCCCCTATTTCTTAATCCTTAGCGTTAAAGTTACTTTCTTCGCTATATATTGTTTTTGTGTCCTATTCTTTACCCTTATTACTAAAGTTACTTTCCTAACTAGTCTACGCCTCTACGTTACCGTTATCTCTGGAGTCGGTTTCTCTATCTATAAACGCCCACTCACTAGCTAACAATTTGGGGGTAATGCACTTATAGGTACTTAAGGGTTGTAGATACTACTTAGGGAGTTATAGTTAATACTATTAGGATATAGAACAAGCCTATAGACCTCTAAGTACTGGCTATTTAGCGCCTTAAATATAAGTCCTCCCTTAGCGTAAGGTATATTAATAGGAGTTAGTATACCGCCTATATAAGGCGGAGTGCTTATAAAGGGCTTAGCTAGAATGCTAATAAAACCACCCTATAGGTACTAATAGCTCCTTTACTATAGATAGGGGGTTAATATATGAGATTAACTAGCTAGAATAAGTCTACTACTTAGGCAGTATTATACTGAGAAGGATAGACATCAGAAATGGATTATATAATACTATTTCTACTAAGGGAGACGTTATTAGGGGTTATTATTAACTTTTAGTTCTAGTTTATAACTTTATATAAATGCCTCTAAACTCTGCTAAGGCATATAGCGTCTATTAGAGATCATCAGCTATTTAAATTTAGTAATAGCTTAACTAATAGCCATTCCCAATAATACCTTACTTATAGATTACTCTAGGCGCCTATAGTCTTAGGTATAGATAATATATAAACTAAAAGTAATTATAGCCACTAAATATTATTCTATAGATACTATATAAAGTGGAAAGGGTGGCTAGTATACTTTATTTTTCCCTTTTGCCTTTTGTCCTAACTCCGCCCTAGGAGGGAAATAGATATAAATATTATACTCTTAGTTCTTATATGCTATTAAATTGAATTACCTTTAAATCTAACCTCTTAATTATATATCCCTTACCATCTTTATAGGAATGCTAGATATTATATATATATTACCTTAAGTAAGCTTAAATACATTACTAATATAATATATAGGTGTGACGGCTCGTGCAAATGCCTCTAAACCAAAGCTTGTAGAATGCTATCTTACAAAGATACTAAGCTAAGGAGAAGGAAAGGGGGTTACTAGGGTTAGTGTAAACAAATAAGTAGCGCGAGCCGCTAAGGCGCTAGTAGTAGGCGAGCTAATAGTAGAAAATAGTACTAAATAGTATAAAACAGTACTAGATAGTACGAAACAGTATAAGACAGTATAACAAAATATAACAGAACTTGGGTAAAATTTGGTAGGTAACGCGCTCTAGCGCTATTATATTACCCCCCCTCCTAAAATAGCCTGCCCTTAGGCGTTATCTAAGCTCCCTATTATTGTCTAAATCGTTATAGTTATTTAACCCTTCTTCCTAGTATTTAATCCAGTTATCTAATTTACGTAGTGGTCTGGGGAGATTAGGGTGGGCTATATAAAAGTCCTGTAGCTTATAGGGAGAGTACTTAAAATTAGATGCGGGGTACTATTTTAGGTCTTCATTATGGCCTACTTAGCTTATATAGTATTTTAAGACATTACGGTCCTTTTTAACTACTAGGATTTCTTTAACTTCCTATTTCTCGTCCTCTGCAATTTAGATTAGCGGTAGGGGGTCGTTATACTACCTAGGTAGTAGATTATTTATAGCCTTTTATAGTCGGTCCGTGTTACAGACGCTTTAAGTATAATATTATAACTACTTGGAGAAGAGTTGAAAGAAGCTAGTTAGTAAATTTAAGCACAGTCCAGAATGGAGCTAATAGAACTATATAACGAGGAATAGTAACCAAGGTTACATAATATGCTACGTATTAAATAAGAGGAATGAGAGGGACTTACGTACCTTACGTACCTTACGTATATTATGTATAAGAAGGATTTTATAGGAGTACGGTTGTGTATTTAAGGACCCTTGGTCCCTACCTAGATAGTTTTTTCCTTATAGTGATTTTTAGAATACAATTAGAGTTAATCTGTTAGGTAACTACTCCACTAGTTATTATTATATTGTTAACTTTAGTTTATATTACCTATATACCTAGCCTAATAATAAGCCTATTATAGTACCTACTATAAGGTTCCGTTACACAATTATTACCTAGTTACGGTATTAAATATAGAAGGTTGAATAATATACCACTAAAAACAGCTACTATAATGCTATTAACGGCGGCAACCACTTTAAGGTTAGGAGGTGATACTAGTATAACGGACACTAACTCTTAATAACCTATAACAGTCGGGTAGTTATAAGAGGTAATTAACTAGTTAATAACAAATAATGTAGCGCTGGAAGAAAGGGTTAATAGGATAGAAGTAGTAAAGATTAAGTTACTATCTATTAAGAGGTACTTAGGAAAGAGATTAAAGCTTAAAGGATTTCTTATATAAATGTACTTTAAAGTTGTGTAAGAAGGAGCAAAGCTACTAATACTTATAGATTAGATAGCCTATATAGGACTATTCCTATTAGGAAGAGTACTTAAGTAGTTTAAATCTTACTTTACGGAGATATAGGCGAATGGAATAATAACCACTAATTAGGAGATGCGATTTATATTTTTAAGCTAGGAAGGATTTATAGAACGACTTATACAAATATTTAGAGACCTAGAAGAAACGACTATTACGGAAAGGAAATTTTAGAATATTACGTAACAAACTTTAGCAATTAAGTACACTATATAGTTTTAGACGTTAGCTATATAAGTTAAGTGGAATAATAAGGCGCTTATGGCATAGTATAAATAGGGACTTAAGGCTAAAGTCTAGGACGTAATTATTCTAATGGAAGATATAGATACCCTAAGAGAGTTAATAGATTAAGTAATTAAGATTAATAATTAGATCTATTAGAGGGAATAGGCTAAAAGAAGTTAGGATAGAGTTTTGTAGTTATATAAGGCGTAGAGTACGCAATAACTAAAGATAAATTAGAAAATATAGTATGGCGTAGAGCTAATAGACCTAAGTAGTACTAAAGAAGCCTATAAGAAACGGAGTAAGAAACTATAAAAACCTAAAGGTTAAGGATCTAGTAATTACAGGACTAAGGAGTAAAGGCTAGACTAGGGATTTTAGCAGTAGAAGATATTTAGGCGGACTTTATAGCAAAGTTAATGGTTTAAAGATAGAGCTTATATAAATTATAAAAAATAAGGTTACTTCATAAGGGATTATAAAGATGGTTAGAGTTACTATATAATAAAGGGAACTAGACTAGTAGAAGACATATATATATAAAGGGATAATAGTGTACTACAAGGAACAAAAGAGTGTTTAATTAAAAGTTTTGTGTTTTATTATAATAATATATACCAAATATATAAAAACACGAAGTATAGCGTAAGCTATTAGCTATAGGAGCTAAAATCCTTAGAATATAGGGGGATTAATAAACTAGTTTACAGATCGGACATTAAAGACGATAAATTTAATATAGGCGAAACATTTAGTAATAATAAGGCGATAAGGGCGGCTTATTAGGAGTACGTAGACCTTAAAAATGTTATAAAAGAGGTAGAGGATAATTCTATTACAGAATAGGGAATATTAGTAGGGATTAAGACCCTACTAGATACAATGTCTATTGCTTTATAAGATGTAAGAGAAGTAGGATAGTAAATTACTTTGGTACTTAGTAAAGGTAAAAAACCTAAGGCTTAAGATTTTTAAGAAGAGATAAAAGAAGACTAAGACCCTTAAAATAAGATAAGGTATACCTAAGGACTTATAACAGATAGCAACTAATAAAGTAGGGCAGCGGCTTAGTTTAAGGATATATAAATAAGCTTAGGATAGAGTTTCCTATAAGTATAAGATTCTTAAAACGAGATAAGTAAGATTTAAGACTCTTAAGACGAGATAAGAACCCTAAGTAGCCTAGTCAGACTAAGGTAGGAGTAAAGCTTAAGCTAGAAGCAAGCTTAGGATTTAAAATCCTATAGAACTAAGATTTTAAGACACGAATAAGGACTATTAACAAAATTAAGAAGTAAGAAGACTTTAAGGATCTACTTATAAGGCGAAAACTAAAAGAAACCATAACAGAATTTAGAATAAGAATTATTGTATAGTAATAATAGAAGTTAGATCGAAGAACTAATATATTAGGACGTACTAAGGACAGAGCACCTGTAAGAAGAATTACTAATAGGCTTAGGACGGGCATACTAAGAGCTAAGTGGCTTACTAAACTGGAAAATAAAGAGGATTTAGGGATTCTAACTAGGTTTAAGGAATAATATACTAAAGGCTATTACAATGTAGTAATAAGAAGATACTTCCTTATGGACGAGCCGTATATACTCTAGCAGCTATACTAAAAGTGGTATAGGCAAAGGCATAATAATAAGTAAGAAGATTTCTATATATGGTTAGATAAGAAAGTTATCTAAAACTACCCTATGACGGAAAAGGTAATAAGTTATATTAAAGGAGCCTTAATTATAATATTAAAGGATCTAGAGGAACGATTAGAGGACTAGAGAAGTAAAAGACGTATCTTAGTACTAGCAAATAAAGTTATAACGTTTAGATTAATACGATAAAGGTTTAAACTTAAGGATAAAGACGAGCTAAGAGTTAACCTAAAGTACTAGGCATACTATATATTGGTATAGATTATATATATAGATAATACGTATAATATGCATAGAGTACTAAAGGATAAGTACTATAAGTATTCTATAAGAATGTATTAGATAATAAAGGAGTAAAAATATAGGAATGCTAAGTATATATATAGCTGGCACCTAATAGAAGTTTAGGAGTTAGGTAACTTAATACTTTAACTAGAAAGATTCCTTACAGAAGAATGCATAGATAAATAATAGTAGTAGAAATGCCTAGAGAATACGTATCTATAGTATATTAAAGATAAAAAGCGAACTAAGTATTAGCTAAAAGCGGACTAAGTATAAACGGGATTAAGTAGCTAATAGTTAGGAAAAGTAGAGGCTTATAGGACTAGAGGGAACTAGTAGTAGAACCTTAAACCCTTAAAGGAATTTAAGGACAACACCTAAATTTATAAATTAAATAGTAAGATTAACAGTTTAAAGCACTAATAGATAGTGGAGCAATAAGGAACCATATCTTATTAGTAGCAGTTAAAAGAATGGGATTACTATATAAGAAAAAGGAGCACCCTTACCTATTAGTGACAATTTTAGGAGATCTAATAGCCTATAGAGGAGGTATTATTAATCTTAAAATAGGACCTATTTAGTTAACTATTAAGGGGAGACAAATTAAGATATCTTTTAATATATTACCGTTGGGGAATAATAAGGCAGTACTAAGAATGCCTTAGTTATAGAAATATAATCTAAAAATTAATTAAATTATAGGATAGGTCGATATTAGAGATACTTAACGCTATAAGATGTAATAATAAGCTAAGTTAGTATAGTACTAAGTGGGAGCAACCTATAAAGAAATAGAGAAAGGACTAAGTTATATACTAAAGAGATACTATAAATATGGTAAGAAATTATAGTTACTGGAAAGTAAAAAGCTGTTAAAGTATATAGTATAGGATTATAAGATAGAGTTAGAACTAGGAATAAGTTTAAGGTTTTTTCTAACCTATAAGCTTACTAAAGAAGAAGGTAGAGTACTAAAAGAGTTTATCTAAGAGAACTTACGAAAGGGATATATTAGACCATTGTAATTGTTAGTAGGATATCCAGTACTATTCGTACTAAAGAAAAATAGTAAACTAAGGCTGTATATTAACTATAGACAGTTAAATAGTATTACTAGAAAGGATAGGTATCCTTTACCCTTAATTAGTAAAATCTAAGATAGGATAGGTAACGCGCAAATCTTTATAAAGATAGATTTAAGATAAGCGTACCACTAGATTAGGATTAAGGAAGGCGATAAATAAAAGGCAGCCTTTAAGTTAAAGGAAGGACTATATAAGCTATTAGTTATATAATTTAGGCTTATAAATATACTAGCAATATTCTAGAAGCGTATTAATAATATATTAGGAGAACACTTAGATAAATTTGTTATGGTATACCTTAATAATATTATTGTCTACTTAATAACTAAGGAAAAACATGGAGAATATATTAAATAAGTCTTAAAGAGACTATAGGAAGAATAGATGCTAGTAATAATTAAAAAATACGAGTTCTTTACTAAGAAGACCAATTTTATCGGATTTATTATTAAATTAGGCTAACTTAGTATAGATCTAAAAAAAATTAAGGCTATAGTAAATTGGTAAGAACCGGAGAACGTTATATAGTTAAGATTGTTTTTAGGGTTTTACAATTACTGTAAAAGGTTTATAGCGTAATAGTTAAAGGATATTAAACCATTTACAAAATTAACGAAGAAAGAAGAACTATAGGTATAGGGAGAGGAATAGTAAGAACTCTTTAAAAAAGTTAAAGAGTTATTTACTTAAAAGCTAGTTCTTAAGATCTATTAATTAGGACTAAAAATGGTTATAAAAACGAATACATTAGATTATATACTAGGGGTATACTTTATATAGAAATATTAAAATAAATGGCACCCAGTGGCATACTATAGTGGGAAAATAACACCACTAGAATTAAACTATAACATCTATAATAAGGAGTTATTAGGTATAGTTATAGCACTAAAGAAATAAAGAGCATTCTTACAAGGCATAAAAAAACTATTTATAGTTAAGATAGATTATAAGAACTTAATAGGATTCCTAATAATAAAGGAACTTAACTAAAGATAGGTTAGATGGGCAGAAATGCTTATAGTATACTAAGGGTATAGATAATATAAGAGTAGACGCTTTAAGTTAAAAGGCTAAACTATAAAACAATAAAAAGCTATTAGGGGCTTTACTATAAAAAGACACAGACGGATTAATTAGGTATAATTATTTAAAAATTAAAGTAACTTAGGAAAATGAAAAAGTCTATAAGATACTAGAGAGCTTTTAGGTGTAAAAAAATCTTTAAAGTATAGCTAAAGGAGTAGTTAGAATATCTAGAAGAGGAAATACTATATAAGTATAGAGAGGTAAAGTATATCCTAAAAAGTATAGCAGAGCATTTTATAGAAGATTTCTATAAGGGAATAACTTAAGGATATACTAGAGCTAGGGGCCTAGTATTAAAACTCTAAGAAGAGTATATTATTAATAGGATCTAGGGCTTAGTATAAAAAGTTATAAAAAAATATTTAGATTACTAAAGGAATAAACTAACGAGGTATAAGCTATATAGAGGGCTATAACCTATTAAAATACCAGAAAGACTATAGGAAGTCATATTATAGGACTTTATTATTAAGTTACTAAAGTTAAGAGATCCTATTACCGGATAAGATTATAACGTAATCTTAGTAATAGTAGATAAGCTTATAAAGTGGGGATACTTTATAGCGTGTATAGAAGAAATATTAGCAGAAGATATTGCTAGAATCTATATTAAAGAAGTATTTATAAGATATAGAGCACTAAGTAAGATTATATTAGATAGAGATCTAAGATTTATAGTAGTGTTTTAGGAGGTATTCTTAGCGGAATAAGGAGTTAGAGTAGTAACTTTTACCGTATATTATTACAGACAGACAGTTAAATAGAAAGACTAAATTAGATACTAAAGTAGTATCTAAAATACTATATTAATTACGCATAGAACAATTAGGTATTATTATTACTAGTTATACAGTTTATATATAACGTAATACCCTAAAAAGGAATAGGCATATTACTATTTAAGGCAAATTATAGATATAAGTTAAGAATATCGTTATTACTATAATAAGTAAAGAAAACAAGTAGTATAGCTAAAGAAAGAATAAAAACGTTAATAAATCTTTATATAGACCTTATAGAATTAGTAAAGACAGTATAATAAAGAATAAAAAGGTACTATAATATTAAGAGATCTAAGGGACCAGATCTAAAGGAGGGAGATAAAGTGTGGCCACTATATAAAAATTTTAAGAGTTAATAACTAAGTAAGAAATTGGACTATATTAGACTAGGACCTTTTAAAATCATATAGAGGATTTTACCGGTTATATTTAAGTTAGACCTACTAGCTAAAATAAAGATCTATCCTATATAGTATATTACAATGCTAGAGCTAATATACGGGAATATTAAGCTACTAATTTACGAAGCAGACACGTATAGAGGATAAGAGGAAGACAAATAGTAAGTTTTAAAGATCGTTAGTTATAAGGATATTAATAATAAAATATAGTATAAAGTTAAGTGGATAGGCTATAATAAGGCTACTTAGGAGCTACTAGAGAATTTAAAGAATGCTATAGAAAAGGTACAGGAGTATTAGAAGAGATTAGGTTAGGCAGCATTAATAAAAAAAATTATAAAAAAATGAGTTACCTAAGGGGGACCTAAGAAGAGCAGTTGCTAAGCTACTTAGATCTGTTCCCTTTTTAGACGGAAGAGAGTCTATTCTCTTATTACTAAGTTCCTATAGACCTTATTTTATAAGTTTCTACTCCTTAAAATAGACCTTTTTATAAACCTTTTTAAGATGGAGTAAATAAGTAGATGCTGTAATATGGGTATTTAGGGCCTTCTGTTCCGCGTTATGAGAACGTTCTAACTTAGTAAGAGCTTAAGATAGTTTACTATTTAGCTGCGTAGTAGCAGATTAAACACGAGACCCTAAAATAAATTAATTAGGGAATTAGACGACTATTAAGAGTAATAGGTCGCATATATTTAGTATTAAAGGTAGAGCGAACGTTATAGGACAAATAAATGTTTACTTTAGTACACTTTAAGTAAGAGGGTAGTTGTTATAAAGAAGGGTTCGCTAATATAATATAGATTAATCCCTCTTTTAAATAACAAGAATACGGAGATGGTATAATCTCGCTAAGAGATAATATTGCAGCAATGGTGCGAGCACGGCGTTAGGCGTGCGAGGAAGAAGAAGTTGCTTTAGGTATAATAAGTAATAATATTAACCAAATTAATTAGACGGATATTATACCTCTAGTAAACAACTTAGAGATATTTTAAATCTTTAAGGATAAAGATAGAGAGGAGGGAGATGGTGTTACGGACGCTTTAAGTACAATATTATAACTACTTAGAAAAGAGTCGGAAGAAGCTAGTTAGTTAATTTAAGCATAGTCTAAAATAGAGCTAATAAAACTATATAACGAGGAATGGTAACTAAGGTTATATAATATGCTATGTATTAAACGAGAGGAATAAGAGGGACTTATGTACCTTATATATAATACGTATATTATATATAAAAAGGATTTTATAGGAGTACGGTTATATATTTAAGGACCCTTAATCCCTACCTAGATAGTTCCTTCCTTATAGTAATTCTTAGAATATAATTAGAGTTAATCTGTTAGGCAACCACTCCACTAGTTATTATTACGTTATTAACTTTAGTTTATATTACCTACACACCTAGCCTAATAATAAGCCTATTATAGTACCTGCTATAAGGTTCCGTTATAGTCCGGGGGAAAAATAGGGTGGATCCTTATTAACTCTGGTAGCTTAATCTTAAAGAAGTGTTCTACCCTTTAAAGAATCTTATATGGGCTAGCCATTTAGTGGTTTAGCTTATGGCTCGGCCTTTAGGTTTTTTAGTTCTTTATTAACACCTATACTTTATCTCCTACTTAAAAGTCTACTTTGCAATAATATCGGTTTACATTGGACTCCTTCTTCTCTTACGCCTTTTTTATAATTGTTTAAGCAGTCTTCTAGGCTCCGTATATTCTCTTAGTAAATGCCCGGGCCTCTTTATAGCTAAGGCATTTACGGGCCATAGTAGGTTTAGTAGGCCTATCCCAATTAAAGGACGTTTATGGTGTATACCCGTAGAGTAGTTTAAATGGCGATATCCCTATACTATTATAGGGGAGTATAAGCTGCGCGTAGTCTATTATAGGTAGTAGTTCCAACTAGTTGTCCTAATAGTAGTCTACAAAGGGACGTAGTCGCTAGTTGAGGTACTGGTTTATAATCTCGGTTTAGCTGTTGGTTTAAGGGTAGAATATAATAAAGAGCTTAATCTTAATCCTAAGGATACGGCAGAGTTTATTTTAGAAATCCGATATAAACTAGGGACTATAGTTAGAGATAATTAATTTAGGGGCGCCGTAGAATTAATAGATGTTATTAATATAGAGGCGGGCTATATTCTTTGCCATTATGGTCTTAAAATAAGGGAGGGAGACAGATTACTTATATAGTTGGTTAATTATAATAAAGGCCGCATTATAGCTATGGGCGTCCTTTAGAAACGACTTAAAGTTTATTATAATATATTGCCAAGGGCGTTTTAAGACTAGCAGCGGTTATAGCTACCTAAAAGTTTAATCCCTAGGGGCATTTACACGTCTATAGGCGTGGCAGTTTCTAATAAATTAATCTATATCTAATAAAAGTCCTTACTAGTAGTAGCGGGGCGTTAATAGTTGGTAGGTCTTATCTTAACTAGGGTGTGCTATAGAGACTTAACAGTAGGCTTTACAGATTAGCTCTATCCGTAGGTTATTAACATCTAGAACTATAAGCCGTTTTTAGTATAGAAGTAGTCCTTCTTCTATTTCTAAATTAGGGTTACCTTTTATAGCTTAGTCGCGGAGGGCCTTTAGGGAGTTAGCTGTGCAGTTTATAGTTAAAATGCGATTAACTAGCCCTATTAGTTTGTTTAAGACTTCTTTTATAGGTGCTATATTATTCTACTCGGAGTCTAGCTCCTTAAGGATCTATAGGTTAAGCTATTTAGGGTAAAGGAGGGCGCGCGTCCAGTATTAGGCTTTTAGCTCATCCTAGGGCCCTATATCTTATTCCCTTTAGGTTAATGCATTAGCCTAAGAGTTTTGCTTACTAGAACGATATATAATTATAAAGAAGAATTAGGAGAGTATTTCGGCCTAGCGAGCTTATTATTTAGTAAGCTACTTTATAGTTATAAAGTACTCTAGGGCTTTATAATCTGTGTATATCTTAATCTAGAAGTTTATACTTTTAAGCTCTATACGCTATTAGGATAGTAATTAGATAATAGCTAGTATTTCTTTATTATATACCTTATAGTTATACTTAGCCGGGTTTATTATTTTTAAGAAGAAGGTAATAGGGTACTATTTACTGTCTAGCTGTAACTGTGATAGGATTCCCGCTATAACTCTATTAGAAGCATCCGTTTTTAGTATTAACTTAAGGTCCGGGTTATAGTAACGAAGAATTAAAGAGAAGATAAGCCGATTTTTAACCCTTTAAAGGCTTCTATATATTTATTATTAAAGATAAAAAGTATATCTTTCTGGGTAGTTATATAAGAGGCCTTACTATAACTCTATAGTTATAGATAAACCGGTAATAGAAATTACAAAACCTAAGGAAGGACTAGATCCCTTTTACTGTATAAAGGGGCTTCTAGTTGCGGATTACCTCTACCTTTTTAGGGTCAACCTTAATTCCTTCTATAGTTACGATAAACCCAAGGTACTTTATACGTTTTACCCTAAACTCGCATTTCT
Source organism: Cenococcum geophilum 1.58 (assembly GCF_001692895.1). Taxonomy (NCBI): domain Eukaryota; kingdom Fungi; phylum Ascomycota; class Dothideomycetes; order Gloniales; family Gloniaceae; genus Cenococcum; species Cenococcum geophilum. The sequence continues at coordinate 1,852,903 of NW_027137586.1, forward strand.
TAATATTAACTTATAAGCCTGTGTTTAGTAGTCTCTCTAGGACCTTCTTAATATAAACTTAATATTTAAGTTTATTATTTAAGTATATAAGAATATTGTCCAAGTATACTATGCAGAATTCGTCTAGGTAATTAAAAAGAACGTTATTTATATATCTTTAGTATATAGCTAGTCCGTTTATTAGTCTAAAAGGAAGAACTTTATATTTATAGGAACTATAGCAGGTACGGAATACTATTAAATCTTTAAATACTAGATCTATCCTAATTTGGTAGAAAGCTTAATAAATATTAAGTTTAGTAAAGATCTTTGCCTAGCTTAAACGTGTAAGGGTTTTATTAATTAAAGGAATAGGATACTAATCCTTTTAAGTAATAGCGTTTAGCTTTTAGTAGTTAATATAAAAATAAAGGCCTCTATTAGGCTTTTTTATAAATAGGATTAGAGAAGTAAAAGGGGCTTAACTTAGCTTAATAAACCCTTTATCTAGGTTATTAATTAAGTACTACTTTATTACTTTTAGCTTGTCCGTTAATTATTAGTAAATGGGGCTATAACCTAACGAGTTATTAGCTTCTAATTAAATCTTATAATTGTACATCTAGTAGTGGGGGTAACTTATCTAAAGCCGCCCTTAAGAATGCATCCTTGTAATTTATATAGATAGTAAAAAGGAGGCGTTTAACTAGTTCCTCGTCAGTTTCCTTAGCTAGCTCTTTCTTCCTATTATTAATAATTCGGTTAATCTTATATAGGCTTATTATAAAGACCTTATTGTCCTTTTAGTATATATTAAAGTGAAACGCTATAGTGCTAATTACGGTAATATCTATAGTGGGGGGGGGTTATATAATAATAGGGGCGTATATAACTTTAGAGACTTCTATAGTACTAGCGTTACCATTACTTCTTTTAGCTTCTATTATATCTTTTAAAGGTTATCCCTTATATCCTATTAATGCGTTTTTTTTCTATACCGGTTAGATCTACGCGATTTAGATATTATCTACGTTACTATCTATCCCGCTTTTATATATAGAGTCTTCTTTAAATATAGCGCTTTAGGAGAGTATCTTTATTAGTATAGAGTTTTTTCTAGCTTTATAGCGGGCGTTTTCTTAAGTAAAGGCTAGGTTACGGGCCTGGATATTTTACTAGTAGATAGGGTCCGCCCTTACGGCTAATATTTTACGGTTAGTTTGGATTTCTCTAATAAAAGAGGGCAGCTTTAGTCTATCCTCCGGCTAGATAAACTATCTTTATTATATATTTAGCTAAATATTAAAATAGGACATCTATTTTCGTCTAAGGATTATATTATAGGACCCTAGGTCTAGGATATAAAAAGGGATACTATATTAGCGTTATCTATTAAGGGCGATATATAACTTTAAGACCTAGGTAACCGGCTAACCGGCTAACCGGCTTAGCCGTTATAGCCTTTTACCTAGATAGGCTTTTCTAGTTAGATGGCTTCTGTATTTAGAAACTTAGTAATATTATTTATATAAGCAGTATTTATAAAGGTGAAGCCATTTACTCTAGTGTTAATTAGGGCGGTTATATTAACTCTATATCTATTTTAAGATACTATATATAAAACTATAAAATACTTTCCACCTATTAACTAACTAAGATTAATCTCTTTAAGATTAATAGGGTACCCTAGGGGGGAGTCTTTCCCTAGGGTTCTTTTTTTCCTAACTCGTTAGACGTTTCTCCTCCCTCTATCTCCTTAATATCGCCTATATCCTTTAGCTCCGGGCAAGATAAGGCAAAGTAACCCTTCTTATTATAGTTATAGCACGTAGCCGAGGTAGGGTTAATTAGAGTATTGCAATAAGTACTAGCTAATAGCGTAGTACGTAGCTAGTTAGGCGAGGCTCGCCGGTATATAGTTATAACCACTTTTAGTACAAGAGCGGTTATAGCTTATTTTCCTACTCTAGCTCCTATAGGTGTGGCTAATAAGCTTTAATTACTATAGGGTTATTTCTACCAATTAGGGCGGGTGTTAATTTACTTTAGTTCTAAATCTAATAATAGGTAATAAGTTGCGAGTTTATTATAAGTTAGCAGGTTATTTAAGGTTATAGCAATCTTTTCTTATAGCTAAATTATTAGCTTATTATATAGGTCTAATCGGTAGTTCTTAAGGGAAACCTAGCCTTCTCTTATAAGGTATAGAAATTAAGTCTAGAATTTAGTAAAGGGTTAGTTCGGTTTTATTATTAGGCAATTATAGTTATACTAGGCGTTGTGTACTTTATTTAGGTTAATATAGATAGCCGCTAGGTGCCGTATTATCTTATTAATAGATATAAATTGGACGGGAGAATTGTCCTTAAACTTAGCTTAAAGGTGCTGTTAGGCGTCCCTAGTAGTTTAACTAAAAAGGTAGAGTATTTTAGCTTCTTTAGAAAGGAAATAGTTATGGTTAATACGGAGCTTTTCTTGTACTTAAATCCTCTAATTCTTAAAGGTAGGGTCTATCTTATTAAATAGTGGTAGGGGGTTAAGAAGCTTAGCGGACTTTAATTACTTCGTTATAGTATCCGTACTCCCTAGTATATCGTATTTAGTGGAGTAAATAGGTTAGCTAGGGCTTTAAGAAGGGAAAGCTAGGCTATTTTATAGGGCCGCAAGGCTCTTTAGGATCTCTTATAGGGTTTCTTATATATTTCTTGCTTTAAGACAATCGGCTTTCTAGCTAGCTGCGAGGGCGCGAATCTACTTATGTACGTTTATAACGTTATTATTATCTTCGATTTCTAATCCTAATTAGATTTTAGGTTCCTCTTAGGTAGAGGCAGCTCTCTTAAATAAGCTTACTTTAGGTGCTATTGTTAGCTTCCTAAGGTTTATTAATATTATACGCTTTAGTTTTAATTCTAGGGGTATAGGTTTAGTCCTATTTAGCTTATAAGGTAGGATATTATCTAGGCCTTTCTAGGCAATGTAAAGTTGTTTTAGTGTCTAAGTATAGCGCGTTAACGCGTTGTTATAGACGAAGTTTTCTTTTTTAGGATGGGATATTAGTAAGGCCTTCCCAGGCAATATAAGGAGAGCTTAGTATAATGTGACGGCTTATATAAATGCCTCTAAACCAAAGCTAATAGAATGCTATCTTACAAAGATACTAAGCTAAGGAGAAGAAAAGGGGGTCGCTAGGGCTAGTATAAACAAATAAGTAGCGCGAGCCGCCAAGGCGCTGGTAGTAGGCGAGCTAACACTAGAAAACAGTACTAAATAGTACAAAACAGTACCAGACAGTACGAAATAGTATAAGATAGTATGACAGAATATGGCAGAACTTGGGCAGAATTTAGCAGGTGACGCGCTCTAGCGCCGTCACAATAGGTCCTTAATTAGTAAAAACGTTACTATATACTACTGCCCTAAAAGTAATATACTTAATTATTAACCTATTAGAAACCTTAAGTTATCCTAAAATTATATTATTAATAAAGATATAGCATCTGCTAGTAGGGAGAAGAAATAATCGCAGCTTTTTAATTCTATGCAGAAATAGGTATCTTATATACCTACTTAAATACCCAATAAGGTTAGTTCTTATAAAAAGGACGACAATATAAAGGGCGATATATAAGAGGATATAGTTTGGGGATATATATAAAAAATATACCTTAATTACCTTAGGGGCTTAAAAGGCTATAGTAAAGCTAAAACAGGCTTACCTAAGCTAATAAAGGACTATAGCAAGGCTAAGATAGACTTGCCTTAACTAGTAAATACAGTCGCGGTTTCTAAATATATTTTACTAGAAACTCTAAGTATATTTATAAAACCCCTACATTTATTTAGCAATATTAATAAATAAGTAGAAAATAGCTTAGCTAATTTCACAACCTTTCTTAAAGTTGTATCTCCTTTATTTAAAGTATTAACTATTTTTAATGCTACGATTTTACACAGATAACTAAAGTATCTCATCTTATAGTTACCTACTTATTATATAATAGAGGACTTAAGACATCTCTAAAGCCCTAGTTATAAAGCAATCGTATCTATACTCGGCCCTATTATAGTAATATGCTGATATCCTACCTGGGTTTTAGCTGTGGATATACCACTAAAGAGACTTATATTATACTATACTAAGAATCCCTATCTCCTTTGCCATTATACTAAAATATATAAACCACTTAAAGGTATTATAATGGAGATAGCTAAGAGGGGCAAGCTATATAAGTAAAAAGATTAACTAGGAGAAGTATTAGAGGATCTATTAAAAGAGATATTAAACAAAAGGGTATATAAGAGAAAGGCGGATTATACTAAAGATAGAGATTCTAAAAGCCTAAGAAATAAGAAATTTCTTATAAGGAAAGATTTTTGCGACCACATTTATCTCTTTTGGCATTTATTAAGAATTAGGGCGTTAATTAGAATTTTATAGGCTTAGTATTTTATTTCTATCTAGTTGCTTCTATATTAAGAATATCTCGTTATTGTTTACATATAAAGGAACAAGTTTTTACATATTAGATTGAAGTTGAGAGACTCGCTTACAGTAAGTTTAACGAGTTCTCCACTTTTATATACTTAGTAGGGATAAGTTAGCTAGCCTATAACTTGTTTAGTCCTCTATCTAATCTAAATATTTTAGAATTAGCCTTTATTAGTCTACTCTCTTTAACCCAGTTAAAGTATACTAGCTTCTTCTTAACTAGTATAGGATAGAACTTTTCCTTTAAAGTAGTTAGTAGTCTATATAGTAATAGAGAGAAGAGGGCCTACTAGATCTTATAGGTTTGGAGGCTATAAAAGTTAATTTATAGATATATAGGTATAAAATCGACTATTACGCTATATTAGGATATAGTAATCTGCGTTATAGTCTCGCTTTAATCTATTAGCCTTTAGTAAAAAGGTCACTACTAAGGTTAAAACGAGCCATAAATAAGAATTTTTAGAAGTAAAAGGAGACCTTTACTTTAGATATATTGCTATAGTATTAGATAATTAATAGCCTACTAGCGTTTTATAGGGTAATTAGAGTGCGAGTTGGCTCTAAATTTTATATTAATAAGGTGGGAATGTTGAGAATAAATATAGGATTTACCCCTTAATATTAGCCTAGGTTTTAACTAAAAATAAGATCTTATTTTAAGAACTGGATCCGATTTTAAAAATCGTATTTTGATTTTAAAGACTATATCCCAATTCTAGGTTCTAGACGTACTAAATATAACCAAAAAGGTATCCTATATGCGGCTAAGAAAGGCGCAATAAAAAAGGCCTATACGCGAACATCAAAAATATTAACACCTTAATACGTTACTACTATAATAGGCTACAAATATACTTTTAATAACGCAGATCTTGTTAAACCTAATAAATATATTATGCCGAAAAATAAGAAGGTAAAAACCTTACCTCCTAGGCTATAGCCTCTACCTAAATTTAAGGTTAGATTTTAAGTCTGTATATAGGCCTTCTTATTACATATTGGAAAGTATTAAGTAAACGGACTATTTTCAGTTCTAGCTTAAATTGCAATCCTAAAAACCAGATCTAATTCTAAAGACTAGACCCTAATTTTAGTTTTAGGACAAGGGCTAATTAACTACTATAAAAAGGGTGTAATTTTAGAAACCGGATCTAGTTCTAAGAACTAGATCCTGTTTTTAAGAAATAAAACTAGCCATATAATCGTTTATAGGCGCCCCTTTAGCCTCGCTATATAAGCCCCGCTGTATTAAAGCCTTATACGTCGCGGAATAAACTAAAACTAATAAATACTGCCTACGACTTTCCGATAATACTGGAATCCTATATATACATTACATTTTTAGCCTATACAACTAGAGACTACAAACAATATACTCGCACTTTAGGTCATTATAGCTTAGTATTTAACTAAGCCCTATAAAGCCTTAGTTTAAGCTATATTAGATCGGCTTAACTTTTATATACCTAATCTTTAATCGTCTCTACGTTCGCTCACACTTTACTTCCTTCCTCCCTTACTTTTCTCCCTAATTATTTTCTTATTGTAAGACGCGCCTAATGTGTTTTTAACCTCTCTACACTTATCTACCGTTATACCGTCTATTATATACTAGCTTCTTTAATCTCCCCTCCTTGTCTACCTACTTACTTACACGTCAGCCCTCCTGACATAGCTCTCAGCATATTCGCCCGCGATAGCAAATCTCTTTAGATTAGAAATAATTAAAACAAAGCCTATTAGGGAAAAGCTCAATGACTTCCGTAATTTATTTAACTTAATTTATTAGGATTTAGGTATCTCTAGCTCGTTAGACTTATTACGCTAGATAGGCGATAAAGATATTTATTAATCTATCTATTATAAGTTCCCTCTAACATATATAGGGCTTAAAAATCTTGTTATTGACCTTACTATAGCGTTGCAAAATCTTCCCGCTACTTAAGTACTTCCTTTTAGCGCTAGCTGCGGCACCCTTTATAGTAACCTTCTCTGGCTTAGCTCTTTAGTTAATTCCGATAACTTTAATATTAAGCGGTTCCTACCTCTTCTAAATGCAATCCTTAGGATTGAACCTAACGAGGTCATTTAGGGAAAGGTATACACTACTATTATAAAGTCCATACCTCTTCCCTAATCGTTACTATTTCACATTTAAACCCCAAATATATATAATATAAGTAACTTTGCTAACTTGTCCGAATATAGGAAATACGTAGATAATATTTTAAAGAAGGAGCTAGGCCCTCTTTATATAGGGATTCCTAGCTTATATAAGTATTTTTTAGGGAAGTGGAAGGTCTTAAAGAGGTAAGCGCCGTCGTTTTTAAGAAATATAAAGAAGGGGATAATCTACTATATACTAAGGGCGGCTGGCATAACTAGCCTAAAAGTGTAGAATAGAAAAATATTCTAAAGTAGTTTAATAACCTAATTAGATTATTTTTAGGCCTTATTAGGGAGTATAGGTCCGCCCTAAAGATATAATAAAAGCTTATTATATATACTAAGCAGCCCTTATAAGGGTATACAGCAAAGCGAAAGCTAAATATTAGTTTTATAGATAATCTAATAGCTAGTAAAAGCTTTTAATGATATTAGTCGTATATACATATACTAAGAGAGCTAAAAAGTAATCTAAACACCAATATACCCTTATAGGTATAGTTTAATTTAGGGAATATATAAGAGAAGTCTTTACTGCTTAGAATACTTATCGCTTTATTTTAGGCTTTACCCTCTATAGATCTATTATACGGCTATAGGAGTATAACTAGGTAAGAGGCATTATATCTTTACCATTTAATATTAATAAAGACAGACTATAATTTATCTTAGCAATGTTAGGATTTCTCTAAATAAATAAGGAGCAGCTTAGGTTTAATCTTACTATTCTAATATTAGACGGCAAACAGTATATTAAAATTATATATAATAGCTAGACCAAGTGTCTTATCCTTAATAAAGTTATTAAGTGGGCACGCTGCGTTATAGGTTAGGTAACAACTTACTAAAAAGGACACTATAAAGGGGATACCTTTAAGAAACCCCTTATTATTAAAGACTCGTAGCAGTACCTAAAGCGCAAGGAAGAAGGTAAATTGCTATATAAGATATTCGAGAAGGGAGTAGTCAATATAGCTAAGTACTATTACTATAAAACTATTTATATAGGTAGATAAGATAATAACATCTTTAATATCTATAAGGGGCTAGATATTACTAAAGTAATAAACTATAAGCTAGAGGGCTTAATAATGCCTCTAAGACTAGCTAGAGTATAAAACAGTATAAAAAAAGGTTAAAGTTTTAGTAAAAAGAGGTCTTCCAGTTATAGCGCCCTATTACCGCCCAGTAAGCGCCTATATTTAACCTCTTTAACTAAGCGCCCTATTAAGCAGAATCGCGTGTATCGATATATTAGGAAAATGTTCATAGACTAAGATTTAAGTAAAGTTTATTAAGCGCGTTTCGCGTAATTAATATACAATTAACCAACTTAATACATTTAAAAGTCAAATAATACGCAGTTAACCAACTTAACAACTTTAAAAGTCAACTATATATTCCTTAACATGTAATTAGGGTAATATAATATAACATTTTAAAATTGTATGCCAATTATATAAATAGTTTTTTTATACTAGCTAATAATACTTTTAAATATTTATTAAAATTAAAATAATTTTATATAATCTTATATAATCTTATACAATCCTATACAATTTTATTACTATATTATATATTATAGGTACTATGCTAGATTATTTACTTTTACTATTTACTTTAACTTTTATATAATAATGCGATGCGAGTTCCTTCTTTAAGAAAATTATCTAAGTATAGAGTATTATATTGGTCCCAATTAATATAATTATTAATGTAGTATAAATCTAGATAAGAAGTAGCGGCTAGAACAATATACGCGCTTTATAGAATAGATAGTATTAAATAAAAGCGACTACCTCTAAGTACTTACCTATTCGAGCAAGGCCACCTTTTCACCTTAACTATGCCGTATGTTAGATGCGGCAGTCCATAATTTAACAGCTAAAGTAGCTCTACTATAGCTCCAGTATACTATATATATACACCGTACTTATCTAGCCCCCCAGTATCTAGAACAGTAATAATTAGCTAAAGTTAGCCTATAAGTCTTTTACCTAATAGCGTGCGGCCCTTTCTAATACGGTTACTATTATCTATATACTCTTAGACCTATACGTAATCACACCTCTACTAGTTAAAACATTGCCAATTTAGTATACAACATACTACCTTACTAATTTAGCCCTTAAGGTCGGTCGCATTTTTTCCGTCTCATTTCTAACAGCAGATAAATGGGTGTATTTTGTCAGGGCACTAAGCAGGCTAATAGAATGATACATATAATACTCTATAAGGAAGAAGCTTAAGGGCTTAAAGGCCCCAAGAAGGTATCTACACGATGGCCCGCGCGCTATTACGTAACACATCGCTAAGCTTAAAGAGACTGCCTAAGTACCCTCCCAGGCTCTATAAGCTCTAGCGAATAGGAAACTCCTCTAGGATGACTATACTATACTCTATAAGGTTGTGGTTAATAGGTAGGGGTAGTATAAGTAGTAAGAAATGAAATTAGGAAAATGGAAATTTCGAATATTAATGACGCTCAATCGCCTATCTCCTATGCTAAAAAGTAGTATTAATAAGCCTTTAAAATTTGAAACTAAGTTAATTGGCATTAATTCCGAGGTTCTACTAGTTATAGTATGATTTCCTAATTAGGACTAGGTAACCTAGGAGACTTTAGTAACTCTAATACCTATCTTAAACGCCTTATAGGCGACCTTTAGTAGAGCCTTTATTAAGCCGTCTACTAGCTAATCCTACCCTATTTAATATTATCCTTAATCTTATAGAGCTTAATATCCGCATAGCGCTCTTTTAGCACTGGTCGTTCGCCCTTAGTAAGTGCTTATATATTTACACTGCCCGTATAAATCTAAACTAGAGCTAGATCCGTGCCGTTATAGCTAAGGGCTCTTAAAAATGTCGTAATCTTAATTACTTCTTATACTGCCAATTCTATTACTAGGTACTCTGCCACCGTAGATAATATCGCCACTATTAATTGCTTCTTTAAAGCCTATTTAATTAGAGCTTTAGTTAGTTTAATAAACTAGCCCTAAGTTAATTTATAATTATCTAGATTATTACTATAAGCTACATTAACGTATACCTCTAGGTTAAGTCTCCTAGGGTTATACTGCTTGCCGCTATATATTATTCTATAGTCTTTTATACCTTAAATATATTTAAATACTCTCTTAACATGCGCCTAATATTTATTAAGTAGGTTAGCTAAATATTATAATAGCTTTCCTATAGCCGTAAATAGGTCTAGCCTTATCTAATATAAGAGCTAGGTAAAGGATCCAATAGCTTCTAAGTACTACTTCTTATAGGCCTTATCTGCGAGGTCTTCTAAATAGCGCTTTCTTAATTAAAGGCTAGTAGCTATTAATGTCGCTCTTAGGTTAATTTTAGTAAGCTTAAAGGACTTTAGAATCCTCGCTATATAGGCGTCCTATACAATCGCGATCTTTTAATTAACTCGGTCGCGTACTATATAAATCCCTAGGAAGAATTAAAGCTCTCTTAGGTCCTTAATCTTATATTGTTTTCGTAGGAGCTCCTTAAGGGCCTTAATCACCAGTATTGTTGCCGCCGCAATTATAATACTATTTACGTATAAGCAGAGATAGGCGTCCTAGTGTTTGCGATATTAAAATACGCAAGGATCTTTGTTAATTGGCTTAAATCCTATCATCTTTAGGTACTCTATTAGGGTGTTATACTATAGTAGAGGTGCCTGTTTAAGGCTATATATCGCTTTTAGTAATAAATAGACCAACTTATAATTGTTATCTTTAAATCCTTTTAGCTATTATATATATATTAAGTACTTCCTTATAAAGCTGTTTAGGAAGGCTATAATAACGTTAATCTGGTAAGCCTTAAGGTTATATACTATAATTAACGCCAGTAGTATCCTCTATGCAGTTAAGGTTACTACCGCGGCATACATACTATTATAGTCGATATTCGCCACTTAGTGGTTACTATATATAACCTACTATGCCTTATACTAGTTTATCTCTCTAGATACGTTGTATTTAAGGTTAAAAATAAACTTTAATAGTAGTGCTTGTGCGCCCTTTAGTCTTTTAACCAGTTAATACATCTTAGCCTTTTAGTATTAAGTCATTTTAACTATTAGTGCTTAACGCTAATAAGGAGCTTCTAGTAACTATAGAGCCTCCTTTAACATTTGCGGTATTTTAATCTTATACAGAGCTTCTAAATAAGGTTCTTAAGAAGCTAGCTGTATCTATATATAGGACAAGAATATAATCGCTATATAAAAGACCTTCTTTCGGCTATAAGTATTTACTCCAGTAGGAAGCTTCTCTACTTTAGCAGCTTCTATCTCTACACCTCCCTTAAGCTATTAGTTAATTCAGTAGACTCTATTATTATCTAAATTAACGTTATCTTAATCGTTATAGTCCTCATTATCACTTTTAGTAATTAACGGTATTATGCTCTCCATATCCACTAGGAGTGAGTTAGCAGTTAACTACTAGGCTGCCTTCTTAAAGGCTTATAGCGCCTTAGCTGCGTCCTTTATAGTAGATATATTGGTTATTTAAAATATAGTAGCGTACCATCGTATATCTCTATATAGATTAGCCGCCTTCTTAGAGACTGGCGCTAACGCTAAGGAGTTTCCTAACTCCATTAAGGGGCTCCAATTTAATAACTAATTTAAATGTGTTAACGGGCCTAGTTCTAGTAAGGGAGATAACTATAGTATTGCCCTTTTTAGGCCTAGTTCTCCTAATACTAAGTTAGGAGTATAGGGTCCTTTTAGTTTATCTATATAGTGTTCCTTTTCTTCTAGTACTTTTACAGCAGGGTAGGTGACTATAGTAACTATAGTAGTAATTAAGCCTTAAGGTTTTAGTAGTAGTTTAGACTCTAGTTCCTATATAGTAAGCTTATCCTCTAGCGTAGCGATTAGTAGATCTAGAGCCTCATTAAATGTCATATCGCGCAATTATACAATCTTGTTCTCAGCCGGTATCTAAACACAATAGATATAACTGTTATTACCTTTATAACTAACTAGACGTCCTTTCTTAGCTTATAAAGCCAGCTTCCTTAATTATATGCTCTCTAGTCCTTTAATATAGACATAGGTAGTTATACTATAACGTTATAGGTATAATATATTTAGTATACGCATTTTAAACGGCTAGTTATAGTACTCAGCGTTAATTTAAAACGGTAATCTAGTCTCTTTTCCATAAGGTATTCTATTCTAAATTTAAATTGCTATCTTATAAGCTTCTTCCTATAGGTGTTCTAGTAGATTAGCCTTAATTATTATTAATTTAGCTATGCCCAATATAATGCCTCTAATGCGTTCGGCCGTTCTGTTCTGCTTAGAGGTATAGGAAGCCGTACGCAGTACGTTTATACCTATTAATTTAGCGTATTTAGTAAGCTCTTTAATACCAAATTCTCTACCGCCGTTAATTACGAGTAAGCCAATATATCGTCCAGTTTAGTTATATACTAGATTATTAAGCTCTTAAAACCCTTCTACAGCGATTATCTTTTTAGTTCTAAAGAAGGCATATATATATCTAGCGTGCGCTTCCACAAAAATTACTATATACTTATTACTCCCGACTCCCTCTAGGGTAAGGTAAAAGGTATCAGCATATACACGTTTAAATAGCCGCTAAGGTAGTATAGGTGTAGTTTAAGAGACCTAACGCTTTACCGTCGCTAGGTAATAGGCCTTATATTAAGTCAGCATGCCTATAAGGTTAAAGTCGCCTATCTTAGCCACCTTTTATAGTATATCCTTGCCCACATAGCCGAGACGCTAATGCAGTATATTAATATCAAGCTGCTATACGATGGCGTGCGCAATATATTAAGGCTTTAGAGCCAGTTAAATTACATATAGGCCGTTTGTATACGTTACTTTACCCATAATTAAATTATCTAAGTACCTCTAAATTATATAACCACCTATTTCCTTATTAGGTCTAATATAAAGCCACTTACGCTTCTTAAGAGCTAACTCTAAGAGGAGTTTATAAGGTGATTTAGATATAAAGAAGGCCTTAGTAGCTACCATACAGGTACTATTATCGTCTATTAGTAAGGGTATATGCACCGTCCCTTTACCGGTTATATAATAGATAGTCCCTCCTAACGTCCCTATTATAATAGGTGTTAATAGAGTCTTATAGTTAATAAACTCGCTTTAATTACTGCTTATTATAATATTAGAACAGAAGTTAAGAAACTAGTTATCCTAGTTACTGTCATCTAAGTCATTAACTATGGCCATATTGCTGATAAATAGGCCTCCTACTAAGCCTTTACCCGTCGTCCTAACTTAAGAAGTCAAATTTAGTAGAGTCGCTTCTATAGTATGTCCTTATTAGAAGGTTTCTACGTCTAAGGTTAAAGGTCTAAGTAAAGGTAAAAGCACCTGTCTTTACTACTATAATATTTTTTACCACAATACGTGCAATATTTGTACTTCTTATTTAATGCTAATCCTTCTATATTAAATTTTAGTTAATTATCTTTAAATGGCTTCCTGCTAACTAAGAATATTACAGTAGAGGTAGCTGGTTAAGTACAACTCTCGTCCATAAGGTTGCTTACTAACTCCTTAATTATAATAAGGTTATCCTCCTTTGTAACTCTCTTAGCTGCCTCTTAACAATTGGCTATCTAAATAGGAAACTCCTCCTTTACCACATAAAGCAGTTAGGCGTGCGCTTTCTTCCTTAATATTGGCATTAACGCCGCATTTAATTTCCTTATGCCTAAGACAAAAGCTTCTATATAGGCTTTAAGCGAGGTATAGTCTTTACGACTAAGATTAAGCCATTAATTTTATATCTGGTAGTTATAAACAAGGCCTTATATAGTGCATAGTAATTAAATTAAATTAAGTAGATCCTTAATAGAGTCGCGCGGCTTACTTAATGTAGTAAGTCGATCGCGAATTAATTCTAATATTACGCCCTTAATTACCTTAAGTCCCATTATTTATTTATAACGCCAATCTCTATACTTATCCGTCTACTAAGGTAGCTCTATAGCCGTACCTTATATTATTAATAGGAGGTCATAAAGCTTAAGTTGTTGTACGATTTAATAATACCATTCTTTATAGTTGCTCTCCCCTTTTAATATAGAAACAGCCCCAAGAGAGCTGTAGTATTCCTTCTTTTTTTATACCGTGTCCGCTATAGTATATAATTAATCGGTTTAACCGTATCGTGCGTAGTGTGTATTTATATTAGTTTGTTATAAATTTCTATCGCACTGTGCCGGCTCTAAATTTAAGGGTATATGGCTTTATATTAACAAATTAATTAAATAAAATAGCAGCTAATAGAGCTTTAATTAAAGCTGTAAGAGGGCTTATAACCTATTAAGGCACTAAGCAGGCTAATGGAATAATATATATAATACTCTATAAGGAAGAAGCTTAGGGGCTTAAAGGCCCCAAAAAGGTATCTACACGATAGCCCGCGCGCTATCACGTAACACGTCGCTAAGCTCAAAGAGACTGCCCAAGTACCCCCCCCCCCCTACTAACATATTTTAATAAGCAAGCGCTTAACCTATAAAAAGTCCTTTTCTTTTTAGTTTATATCAGAGTTCTAGGTATATTCACCTTATAGTTTTCACTTATACTTTTAGATAAATACCATAATGGCGTCTAAAAACCCTAGGATTTTATAACAGTCTACCACATAAAATATATAAAGCCACGTTTTTAGCCTAAAATGCCTTTATATAAAATCTATTACCCTATCTATATCTTTTTAAGGCTACTAAAGCTTTATAACTACTAAATACCTTCTTAGTTAAGTAACCTATACCTCTAAATGCTAGGAAGACTGTAGTATAATATTACTATTCGCGAAAGCTATTTCGTCTTCTATTACTAATACTACTACCTATCTTAAGTTGTAAGAGTAGATTTAAAATAGTAAATCCCGTTTATTTATTAAGTTATAAAACGCCTTAATAATATAATAGTGTCTAGCTTTACTATTTATACCAGTGCAGTACGCATCTATATAGGCGGATATTTTCCTTAAAATATATAAGGGTATGGAATTTTAGTATATTAAAATGGCCTATATCAGAATCCTTTACCTTTAGACGGAAACCTTCAAAGACGCCTTTAAGCATATCAATTCGATATAGGGTGTAGTGCATATATTATAATATCTCCTTATCGTGGGTGCGATACTAAGCTATAATAACGAAGTTGTATATAGCTCTTATAAAGTATATAACATACGGTTCCCTAGTTAACAGTAGTGGAGCTTGTCACGGAATCGACAAAGCAGTTGCGAATAAGCTTAATTGCTAGCTATTGACCGTGCTAAGTACATTAACTCGTGATGGTTCAAGACGTTCGATGCAGAACAGGAACAGGTCAGGAAACGTGGTCGAAGATATAGGGGTTGCGATGGTACGTGCGTAGGTGTCACGGGACGAACGTGCGCGGGTGACTCCCGTGACAGGGCTAATACAGCGACAAGTTAATAAACTATACTAGTGGTCCTGGGCTCAATGCAACAACCGAGCTCAATGCAACTTTTATATTTGTATGGCGTCTCATACAAAATCAACCTTTTTCCAAGTTGAATAACTTAACAATACTATATAGAAATTATATAAGAATTTAAAGGCTTATATATAATCCTTTAAAAATTAATAATATAACTTATTTAAAGCTGATATTTATTGTATTTATTGTATTTCTCTACTTTTTATTATTATATTTTATTTAAGGCCAGTAAATACTAAAACTTCTATAAAATAGAAAATTAATATTAAAATTAAGTTTCTTTATACTTATTTAGGTATAAAAAAAGAAGTATATATATTTAATAATTTATTATAGCGTTGTTGTTAAGTTATTCAACTTGGAAAAGGTTGATTTTGTATGAGACGCCATACAAATATAAAAGTTGCATTGAGCTCGGTTGTTGCATTGAGCCCGGGACCACTAGTAAGCGCTGCTTACTAGTGGGTGCCACGAGTAGCTTTTTGTTTATCACCTATCTATTAAGTAACTTTACTCCATAAATTTAATGAGAGGTTTAAAATAGGTATAAAAGGCTAATTATAAAATTTTAGAATTTATTATTAAGCCATTGTCGGATATGCAGTTTTTCCGATTTTTGGTGGGTTTTTGGTGCGCCAGTGACTGGTGTTCGCCGGTGACTGGTGAAACACGTTATTTCCACACTCCCGCCGGAGCTTTCAGCTACACTCTCCGAGCTGCGGACTCCGTGCGAAGTGATTCAGCCTGCACTGCTCCACTGCGGTGACGGCAAATCCCATTCACATTCCGTTCATAAATGCAGCCGGTGCCCGGTTTCTTCGCATTTGCGAGGCACACAGGGTCTGAGATCGTTGATTTCGGCTTCTGGATCGTTGGTCTTCGTTACTGTACGGCCGGCGAGTACACTCTCTCTCCTAACTACTCTATCTACAACTATTTCTCTCTGGAATGTAGAAGCTACCTACAAGTGACGGCGGGTACAGTTGGTTGCAAAATCGGTTTCCCCTTCACGAACTCTCTTTTGATCTCAGCCCCACTCAAGTGCCGCTTAAAACGACGTTCTTGATGCGCTGGGATTTGGCGGCTACCCCGCTAAATAACCCCCTAAATTTCACCGGTCGCAAAACTCTTTTAGTACCCTACTCCGCTATACTTTACTCCAACATCGATTTGGAATCTGCTACTTGTCACGGCACAGCGTGGACCTCACCTCATTGAGGCAAGGATGGATGCCGGGAGGCCTGAAGGACCAACATAAACTGATGGGCAAACCGCGTTGGTCCCAAACACCTCTCCCCGAACATCTCTTCCCAAACATTTCTGGTAAACACTTGTAAAAACCACTCCCAGGACCCGTAGGTAGTTTCTCCCTCTTCAGCTTAGTCTTAAGTCAATATCACGTTGATTGCAGCCCTGCCTCATTCCTTCGTGATCGTGACAGGTCGCCAGCTTGTCTATTCCCTTTCCTTTCTTATTTCATCTCCCCGAGTTCAATCTCATCTCTTGGAGCGGTTGCCCCGGAGGCAGGAAACAGAGAACCTCCTGATTTTCCACCTTTGGATGCTGTCTCAGGCCTGCATGGCGGCTCATCCCGTGGTTCCGCTGAGAGGCCACATCGAATCCTATTGATATGGATGATGTCCTGCTGCCTGGCATTCAAATCCCGATTTAACAGCATCCTCGCATTCTCTCCATCTTTGCCCACCAGCCAGATAAGACCAAATATCCAGAGCACGGAGCCCAGAGGCGTAATGAGCCACAAAAACCAGCCTTGCAACCAGTCGCTGTCCGACAGCGGATTCAGGTTGATGAAATTGGCGTTTGAGTGCGTCAACTGCCCCGAGCGACACCAGCAGCTGTTGAACAAACCAACTTGTATGAGGAAGACGGACCCTACAAAGTATACAGAGACAATGCTGTCCTTGAAGATGGTCCAGTGCCACAGCTTCTTCGCAGACTTGATGTAAGGCTGCAATATCGCGACGTCGGCAAGAAAGCTGACCACCCACATCGCTGCGACAAGCGTCCAGGCCAGTGAGCGGCAGCCGAACCCTTTCAAGGGCGTGAAGTACGCCAGACAGAGCGCTGGGGCGTAGCTGCCACCGATGACGAAGAGGAGCGACACCATAAGTAGCGAAACAGGTTCGCGATCGCTGTAGACATAGTTGTCCACGGTCGTGATGCGCTTTAGAGGACGCCAACAGCTGTTCATGCCGAGGTACCCGGCCATCGACGGCCATTTTTCCACGTTTTCGATGTCTGCCAAATACTCGGACTCCTCCTGTAAGAGTGGAGTTGCCTCGACGTCAGTATCATCTTCAGTGGGTGCCCGGACCGCGACCTGCGCAGCCTGTTTGCCCTTGGAATCAAGTGGTATTCCGTCCCAACGAGCGTCTTCATCCAGCCAAATCGCCGGAAAAAGAGGCGCTCTCCCAGCAAGTCCTTGCTCTTCGTTGTGCTTCTGCAAATTCCTTCGCAGCTCCTGTATGATGTCGATGACCGCAGAAGAGGATGTGAATGCACCGATGTTGCCACTAATCTTGACCAGAGAGATGAATATGAAGAGCAATACTACGACGGCGATGGTATGAGATGTCTGGTTGTTCGAACGGTTCATCCAAGTCCGCACATACGCTCCTCCTAGCCCGCCGAACATCGAGATGATCGCTACCCACGTCGTGAGCTGAGAGTCGGATCGAATCGATGTCAAGCGCTGTGCTGCAAGCTCAATGTAGTAGATCTCTGTCTCGTCAGGCGCCACGTTGAAGCTCACGTCTTGCGATTTGGACGGTTTTCGGTTCCAAATATTCAACCGGCGGTTGTTGTTACTCCTTTGGCCGTTTCTCCTTGAGGCAAGTGGTGCGGGGACTTGACTTGAAGACGCTTCGGGCGACCGAGATCGCAATTTCGGCTGCTGCTCCTTATCTCGCTTTCTCAGACTTTCAAAGAAGTACGCACTCGCATCCCTCCATCCGAGTTCGTCAAACGCACTCCACACTGTTGCAATAGCGTGTTTCGGCAACAACTTCGAGCTCGCTGCTCTTCGATAGAACCGCCGACTGGCTTCTTGTCGCGTCAGCATGCTCCAGATGCTGTCAATTGGATCCCCAAGCAGATGTGCAATGACGGCTAGACTGTTTGCCGCAGAAAGAGGCGCAAAGTGGAAATGTGCAATTAGGACCAAGGACGGGACAACCCAAAGCAACAGTCGTTGCAGAGTGTCTTGTGCAGGCCAGAGCTGGTAGCCATCGTGGCAGAGAGCCTCGCAGCCGTAGAGCGTGAGGTAGGGTTCATTAGGGCGAATCCGCTCGCCTGTCGCGCTGTCAAAAAGAAAATACTGGATCTTGTTGTCAGATAGATTGGACGTGTTGAGCGTTGATACGTTGTATTCATAGCAGTAGGCGAAGTTGACGTTTTGGACCGATTGGAAGGCTGCGACCACCTGGAGCCCAGCAAACAAAACCAAGGTAAGAAGCGCCTTGGAAATGGTGAGATGCATTATTTTGAGACACAAAGAGAATGAATAACTGATAAGTTCTAGGGTATTCTCGCGGTATGGCGGCTCGTTTGCGGCCCTTGTTAATTAAGAAGGAGCGAAGTGACGCGAAAGAGAAGTTTGCAGACACAAGGATGTCGACTCAATTTGAGGTTGAAAGTTGAGCGCCGACAACACATCATTCTGTGCGCGGTGTCCGTACTCGTTCAGGTAATTACGGGGTTTTCCTTTTTAATTGCGGGGGCAAGCGCTCGTGTCTCTCAGTTGGATGGCTTTGCTATATCGGTGGCGCATTCAGTTCTTCTCCTTTTGCCATGCTTGCTTATTTGGGGCATCGCTGTGCTTGGCTCTTAGCCTCAAACTGCACTCCTATTTTTGCTTTTTCCCAATTTGCAGTTTCGCATCTCTGAAGTCCACGCTCCCTACGGAGTACAGCCTGTACCGCCGCCGTTTGTTTTGGTTGCAGGGCGTAGTAAAAGCGGCGCCGGATCAGGTGATGTGGAAAGAAGGAGTGTGTCGAGATTCGGGTGGTATAACAGCGTAATCCTATTCTGGCTCTTTCGCCATCCTTTTTCCAGCTCTTTTGAGATTCTGTTCTGGCTTACGAGATCCCGTTCTGACTTCTACAAGACAGGCCCATTCTAGCTTCTAACGCCTAGTCCCCGCAATCAACACGTAATCTGGAGGGCTCCCTTTGAGGAGATCTTTCTCCACAACCTTGGAAATGCCCAATTTGTCATAATCTCCGTAAAGGGTTATATTCGGCCGAAGAACTCCAATGCTAGGGTGAGACGCAGTCTCCCCTTTGGGCGAGGCTCCCTCGATGGCCGGCTGTGACGCCAGGCTGCCTTGCGTCACGCCATGATCCTCATTTTGGGGTGCGGCTGAAGCTGACGGTTCGAGTGGAGCTGGGTTTTGGAGAACGAGGAAGCCTTCGGATTGCACACAACCGTGCTTTCACAAAGCCACAAACACGTACCAAATTGGGAAGGAGCGCGTCCTTTTCTGCCGGACTTTCAGTTCTGATCTGATCTGAAATTTTGCAACCGAACGACCCCTTAAAGTTTTTATTAATTATAAAAAAATTCTCCTAAAAAGTGGTTTCACTGAAATATATATCATATATTGACATAATAATCTATAAAATATAATTAAGACTTTTAATATAAAAATAGATGTATTAATCTTTTTAATTTTAAACAACTATTTTTTAAAACTTCTTAAGACTTTTTTGCCACATTATGGTATAATTAAATTTTATTTCAATAAAAAATGATATTAATTATAAAATAATTGAAAAAATAAAGCTATAAGGGAGTTTTTGCTATACCTAGCCTAAAAAATCAATCCAACTAAAAGAACCCTAAAAAATGTAACGGAACTTTGTGCTGTAAACACAGTAAGATTTGTCAATAAACTAGGTATATAGGTAAGACAACCAATAATAACAATACAAAGGAAGCAGATTAATACGCAGCTTAGTAGAGGGTATAAGCTAAGTATAAAGCTTATAAAAGAACTTGGCCTAGGGATACTCTTTAGCCTAAATATCTAGTAAGCGGCCTACCCCCTAAATACCTATTAGCTGCTAAGAAACTAATTTTAAGTAGGGAGTATACTAAGAAAGATATAGAGTAACTTAATATCCTAATTAAAGATATTTAGGTAGACTTAAAGCGTATATAGCTGCTCTAAATTTTAAGTTAATAGTTAAAAATGTTAATAAATAAAGGAAAGCCTAACCTTCACTCCCTATTTACTTTACTAATAGTAGAGAGTCTTGTGTTAAAAAAAGAGTATAGGGAATTAATAGCTACTTTTGCACTAGAGGCAATAAGTTACTTATTTAAGAAGAGAAACTTATAGACTAATTGTCACGGAGTGAGTATAAGCGGCGATAATATGTAGCAAAGTAGATACTATTAAGCTATATACATAAACTATGTAATAAGGTCAAGACGTTGCGTAAGGAGAGAAGGTAGGGAAACGGGAAGAAAGGGTATATATCGTTAGCTTGGTTGCTTAGTTAACACGTACACAGAGCAGAATAGGATTTAGGTGGTAGTCCTGGCAGAACTTAGCAGGATTTAGTAGAACTTGGCGGAATATGGCAGAATATAGCAGATTGCCGTTAGATTGCCGCAAATTGCCGTCTTGTGGTCAGTCTTTAGTTGCTAAGTTGGTGGAAACAGGTGGACGTATATAAGGTGTCACGGGGGTGTCCCGTAATAGTACCCCCCCTTTAAACTTAAGCTTCTGCGAGATAGGGCTATGGTAGTTCTAGATAGAGTTTGTGAAAGTCTTCTGCGGCTTATATAAGTCCTATAGAGTTAACAGGTTCCCATAAGGGCTTAGTAAAGCCTCTCCATTTTATAAGATATATATATTAACGTTTCCGTTTATTATACTTAATATCATTAATTCTTTTAATAAAGTACTTGTTCTTACTATCCACTTTAACTGGTAGGGGAGGGTCTTATATCTGTCCGGGTAGGGCGTCTAATACGGGAGTAGTAGGGCAAAGGACTAACGTATGGAATATAGGGTAGATTTTAACCGTATTAGGGAGCTTTAGTTAGTAGGCGTAGGAGGAGATAACCTTCTCGACCTTATAAGGGCTAGCGTTCTTCTAATTAAGCTTCTTAGCAGGTCGTTTTATGTTTAGATTTCTTATATCTAGCCAGATAAAGTCACTAATTTAGTAGGCCAGTGCTAGGGTTTATTTCTTATTCGCTGCAGCTTTATAAACAGATTAAGCCCATATTATTTTGTTAGCAAGAAACTGTTATAGTTCCTCTATCTTCTTTACAAATTCATTTACTTCCGTAACTTATAAGGCATAACGAGCAGGGCGAGAAACATTACTAAAGGGTTTAAAACCCATTTATAGATACTAGCTATAGTTGGCTAAGAATAGGGAGACCTTTATAGTTTCCAAAACGGAATTATTTGCGGTAAACTCAGCGAATGTAAGCTAGTTAATCTAGTTATCTTATAAGTATAACGTGTATATCCAAATATACTGTTCTATTATAGCGTTTACACGTTCCGTTTAACTATCCGTTTTTAGATAGTATGCTGTAGATAATAGTGCTTTAATACGGAGTCGGGTAGTTAGTTCTTTCTAAAATATAGAGATAAACTAGCTACCTCTATTGGAGATAATCGTTTTAGGGAGTCCGTAGAGTTTCTATACATGGTCTAGAAACAATTAGGTAACGGTAGGTATTAACATATTAAGGCAGGCGATTAAGTGTCTTATCTTAGATAGTTGGTCTATAACTACTATAATATTCGTACAGCCCTTACTTATAGGGAGGTCAACAATAAAGTTAATTAAGATATCCTTCCATCTTCGGTCCGGAACAGGCAGTGGCTTTAGAAGGCCGTTATATATCTTATGCAAAGCTTTAGCTTATTGGTAGACGTAATAGCTAAAAACGTACCTTTATATCGTGTTATATATATTTAGCCAGTAGTACTCCCGTTAGAGTAGCTCTAGGGTTTTTCCTTAGCCTAGGTAGCCAGCTACCAGTAGGTCGTATACGTGTTTAAGGAGCTTAAGCTTAAGTTTATCATAATTAGGGATAACTAGACGGTTCTAGTAATATAAGCGGTTTCCATAAACTTTACATTTACTTAAAGAGATCTTCTTAGAGCGTCTAACGCTATCTTAAATTAGCTTAAGCGTCTCTTAGATGAACTCATTATTTGGGTATTTATTAGTTATAATCTGTTCAATTAATTAATTAGTTATTTTAAGGACTTATACCATAAGATCTTTAGTAGGAGGGTTAAATAGTTTNGGGNNAAGNANGGTCTNATTTCGGTAAGAANGTNCCTNTTTTAGTGCTGGCGCNTCTTNCGAGCGTTAGGTTAGGGCATTAGGCTTCTAGCCTTAAACGCCTAAGCAGTACGTAATTAAGAATTAGAAACGAGACAGGTATTCTAACTAGCGGGCCTAACGGTAGCTTAGCTGTTTTATAGTTATAAAGTACTATAGGTTCTTATAATTGCTAAGGACCTTAATTAGGAATCTAGCGCCTTCTAGTTTGGGTCGCTATTACTTAAAGCATCTAATAATAGCCAGCAGTTCCTTATCGTAGATCTTATAGTTATATTCGGCTAGGCTTAGTTATTTTAAGTAGTATGCCACAGGGTATAATACTCCCTCTTCGTTATATTAAGACAGGATGCCTCCAGTAACGTAATTAGATGAGTTAGCTTCTATAATACTTATTTAGTTTAGGTTAAAGTATTAAAGTATAGGCGCGGTAGTAAATATAACCTTTAGATAAGTAAAGGCCTTCTTACATTCCTTATTAAAGATAAAGGCTTTATCCTTTTAGGTTAGAGCTATAAAGGGTAAAACTAGGGCGGAGAAGTTATTAATAAACTGTTAGTAGAAATTGGCAAATCCTATAAAGGCTCTTACGTTCTTAACGTTCTTAGGTTCTTACCAGTTTATAATTGCTTCAATTTTCTTTAGATCCATTTATATACCGTTTATAAAAATAAGAAGCCTAAGGTATAGAACTTCCGTCTTATAAAACTCATATTTATCTACATCTAATTATAGACTAGCTCCGTGCAGGGCTTATAAAACAAGATTAACGTATTTCCAATATTCGGTTAGGTTATTACTGTATATTAAGATGTTATCAATATAAGTAGTATAAAAGATGTTCAGGTAGGGGCGTAGGGTATTATTTACGTAATATTAAAACGAGCTTAGAGCATTTGCGAGGCCGAATGGCGTCACTAAGTATTTAAATAATCTATACTAAGTACAAAATGCGGTAAGCTATTTATCTCCCTTTACTATACGGAGGCGGTTAAATACAGAGATAATATTAAGCTTTGTATAGTAGCGAGCCTTACTTAGTCGGTTTAGCGTCTTTTATATTAATAGGATCGGATATTAGTTCTTAATAGTAACGGCGTTAAGGGCTTAGTAATCTACATAGAAGCGCAGACCGCTGCTAGGTTTCTTAACAAAGATTACTAATACGGCTATAGGTAAAGAGCTTACTCTAATAAATCCTTTACTCAGGTTCTTATCTAAATACTTTTATAGCACTTAGAGTTTATTTTAGGACATTCCGTATAAGGGTCTAAATCCGGGCTGCTTTCCTTCTTTAAGTATAATCTTATAGTTATATAGTCGGTATTCTAGTAGCTTATTAGCTTCCTTTCATAAAAATACGTTTAAGCGGTAATAGTACTCTGCTAGTACCTTCGTAATAGGGTTAGTGTGCTTCTTTAGTGCCAAGGCTTTCTTAATATCAGCTATCATAACAGCAAAAATCGTATATTTAGGCTTCTTAGCAAGCTAAGCTAGCGGAGTAGCTCCAATTATACGGATATCTAGAGTATCAAGCTCTCTTAGATCGTCTATAGTCTCTTACATAGTTTCTTATTTAGGTTTAGGTTTAGTGTTAGGTATAGAGTTAGTATCAGATTTAGGTTTGGGTTCTTTAAGTATTCTTTTTATTATAGGGTACCAGTTTTTCTAGTACTCCTATATACTAAGCTTAAGCTTCTACTTAGTTTAGGGTAGTGCAGTAGTTAGGGTTGGTTTGTGGGGTTCGGTGGGATTTCTAGATCTTTAGTGGATATTGGTGGAAATCTTATATTGGTGAAATTTAGTGGAATTCTTAGGTTAGTAGAATCTGGTAGATTCCTTAGGCGTGGGGTGGACATCGGTAGAAATCTTAGGCTAGTAGATCTTAGTGGATTTCCTAGGTTTTAGTTTAGGGTTAGGGCAGTAAGTTATAAGGCACTTCTACTTATAATAGGAGGCGGTAAATAGAAGCTTAAGGTTATCCTAGTTAATAGTTACCTTATATAGCTTTATCTAAGGTTATTTAAGAATTACCAGGTAACCTAAGGTGGTAATAAAAAGCTTAATTAGTTCTTTATAGTTTAGGTATTAGAGTCTTAGGGCTGCTACATAGGTAATACGGCCTAAGATAGTGCGTTTGCCGTTAAATCTAAATACATTAATATGCCAGTTAAGGGGGGTTAGGATAAAACTATTATCTTACGCAAAGATCTTATTAATAAATCCTATACCGCTAGCTCCTATATTAATTAGGATTTGAGCATTAGCCTATTAACCATTCTGCTAAAGACAGTAGTTAATAGTTATACTACGGTCCCAAGAGTCGGAGTTTATAACATTAAATGCGTTTAATGAGATCCTAAAGCAGAGCCGTCCTAGAGAGCGACTTAGCTCTAAAACCTTTCTTTTAGAGGTAATTAGGGCGGGGTTCTTATAGAGCGTTAGTTGGAGCTTCGTCCTTATAAATAGTACTTACTAAATATAGGGCTAGAACCAGATAAAGATTGGGGACGGTAACCGGAAGATTAATACGGTGAACGGCTATTAGTATTAGCCGTTCGTAGATCGTTTTGGTGCGTAGATAGGGGGACAAGGCAGTATTTTAAGATATAATCCTTCCTTCCACATTTAAAGCAGAGGCCTAGCTTAAGGCGTTATTCTTATTTAGAGGACCCTAGTAGGGCGTAATCTAGGATTCCAGTGTCAATATCCATGGCGTCAGGGTACTTAGGCTGAGATAATAACTTAGTAAACGTTCGCGGGGTTATCGTATTATATCAGGGGGCAGGCTTCGGTGTCAGGCGTAGTATATCGTTATACTATTTATTAATAACGTTTATACAGGCATTGAGGGCTCCTAGTAGGTCTACGCCTATTAGGGAGGTTTTTAGTTTAGAACTTAAGAATTTAATAAGGCTATTAATTAGTGCGGAGTCGTTCCAGCCTATTTCCTTTATATAATGGTTAAATTTAGAGAAGTATACTAAAAAGCTTTTTGTTCCTTAAGTTATGTGGTTTATCTTTCTCTAAGCAGTAGCTTAGCGGTTTAGGTTACCGTACATAGCTTTAAGAAGTACAACTAGACTTAGTACTAAGTTCGGTTAAAGGGGTTTAATAAGGTCAGCTACGTCTCCTCCTAGTCAACTTAGGGCGTAGCAGAGTCGGTTAGCTTTAGTTAGGTAGCGGTTAGCATTACCAGTTAGCTTATTTTTAAGCTAGCTTAGAAATAATTAGAGTTCTTATTATTTGCTAGTGAATATTAAAGGGTCTAGTAGTTGTTTAGATCGTTGCGGTGCAGTAATTAGTTTAGGGTAAGTAACTACTATAGGTTTAGGGCTCGCGTTCCGCGTGTTTATTTCTGGAGACAGTATTTAGTCTTAAGGTCTTAGTGTAGGCATCTTAAGGGTACAGACTTCTTCTTAGAGGTCCTTAATTAATTATTAGTGTCGTGCTTCTTATTTAGCTTGTTATTAATTTAAAGTGGCTTAGTTCTATATAAGGGCGTCTATAAAAGACTTCTATATTTCTATTAATTATTCTTAAAGTGCGGATATAATACCGGCGGTTATTATAGGGGCTTCGGGTTCGGTCTGCATTTTAACGGTAGTATAGGTAGTTAACGCAATATAGTGTCACGGAGTAAGTATAAGCGGCGATAATATGTAGTAAAGTAGATACTATTAAGCTATATACATAAACTGTGTAATAAGGTTAAGACGTTGCGTAAGGAGAGAAGGCAGGGAAACGGGAAGAAAGGGTATATATTATTAGCTTGGTTGCTTAGTTAATACATACACGGAGTAGAATAGGATTTAGGTAGTGGTCCTAGCAGAACTTGGCAGGATTTAGTAAAACTTAGCGGAATATAGCAGAATATAGTAGATTGCCGTCAGATTGCCGTAAATTGCCGTCTCGTGGTCAGTCTCTAGTTGCTAAGTCGGTGGAAATAGGTGGACGTGTATAAGGTGTCACGGGGGTGTCCCGTGACACTAATATAGATATTTCTAGCATAGGAGGTAATACTAAAGGAATCCTTAAATACTACTATTAACTGCCTAATAGAGAATGTTAGCACTAAAGTCTTAGGCAAGCGGAAGCTTAAAGAAGATAATAATGTCGCTATAAAGGACGGAATAGAGCTACTGTACAATATATTTAATAGGCTTCGCTAAGGTAAATAGTTTAATAAATGGCTTTTAATAGCTAGTATAATAATATTTAACAAACCGTCTTTTATAAGATATAGTTACAGTGTCCTACTAGACCAATTTAAGCAATTTAGTAGAAATAGTAAGATAAAACGCGTCGCCAGGCCTCTGGCGGGTTAGAGAAAAAAAAGTTAAAGTGTTTTATAAAGAAGCCTAAAAAGAGTATAGAGAGGAATCTTATCTAGTATACTTTTGCCTATTAAACTGCAAAGGTAGCTATTTTACATTACTTAAGATAAATGGGCAAGAGGAAAAGATCTATTGCTATAACTTAATAGTAAATAGAGATGTTATTAATAGCATATTAGAATCGACTTAAGTTAGGAAACTCATATAAGTGAGTTAGGGTTTGGCTAAATAATTTAAGATATAGCTAATATTATAGCAGGAGGAGTTTAGCTACTTAAAGTTTAAATATATTAAGGCGGTACGTACTAAAACCCTAGGTAATATTATTGCTAATAGGCTAATCTCAGACTTTAGTAAGCAGCTTACCCCTAATAAAAAGATAGGTCTAGCTACGGCCTAATAGTTATAAGAAACTTAGCGCTTTAGATAAACGGTCTTTTAGTTAGCAGTTAGTATAATATATTAGATCCTAAACGCTTAAGGATAGATATTATTAAGGCTTTTAAGACTTATATTTAAAACTTAAAGCAGCTCTCTAATAAATTCAAGTAAAATAACTAAATAGGTTTGGCTATAGGATCTAATAGGCCTAGCATAGTCTCTATAAATAACTTAATAAAGGTTAGTAGATATATAACTAGAGTTATAAAACGGTTAAGAGTATAATTACTTTAGAGAAAGGCTATATAGATCTAGCCTCCAATTTAGGTAGGATAAAATAAGAGAAGGGTTACTAGGGAGGCTTTAAGAGGCGTAGACTTAGTATATTTTTTTAGTGCTTTGTAATAAGTTTTAATATAAATCGCTTCGCATTTTAACTATTATAGGTTAGAGTCATTCGAATAAAGTTTATTAGCTGCGAAGTAAGCAAGCTTAGCAGTATTAGTAGCTAATTTAAAGCTCTCTGCTAGTAATATATAATTAAAGAGATTTAAGGGCCATTCCCTTAGCGCTTGCTTTACAATAGTATAGTAGTTGCGACGGTTTTATCTTAGTGTGCTAATAAGTGTCTTTATATATAATAGTTAGAAACTCCTAAAAAATCTACGCGCTTATTATATAATCCTTATAATTCTTAGCTATTAGAGAATCTAATACTCTAAGCCGCCTTTTAACTATACCTTTTAGTTCTTAACTTAAGCTGCCTTCTTCCTTAATTATCAGTCTAACTTGTTTGTAGTTATGTATAATTACTTCTATAAGATTAGTACTATGCTTTCCAATTATAGGTGCTGTGAAATAGCGAGAGCTCCATTTCTCTATACGTCTTCTTTTATATAACCAAAGCTTTTCAATCGCTACTTTACGGCCAGCGTTATCCATAATGCTGAGTACTTCTATCTGTTTAGATTCTTCTATTAAGGAGAGAGCAGATGCTTACTTCTTTATTACTACTAGTTAGACAATTTTTAGATAATTTGCAATGTCTATACTCTTAAGGACGGCTTTAAGGACCTTTTTTAGCGTAAGTGATAGTATATATACACTAGTAGGCTTGTCTGCCAAATACTTATAAGAGGTATAGAGGAAAGGTATACTTATATTACTAAGAAGGGATCTCTAACCCTCTTTATCTAAGTTGCTAAATGCTGTTAATAGAGGGTTTATAGACATATTACAGACCTTATTTAGTATATATATTTATTAGAGCGAGATAGAAGGCACATTATACAGGAGGAAGCTGTAAAGAGTATTTAGGACCGTTTTAAGGAACCCCTAAATTTAAAAGCATGCCTGTCTAGGCCTATAAGTAGGCCCCTCTTCCCTTAATATGCCTAGAGCTTAACCTATCTTTAAAGGATAATTAATAGACATCTTATTAAAAATATTGCTACTTATTGTTTCAATATTAATCTTAGTGCATATCCTCGCATTATTATTTATAGGGGGTCTCTATTATCTTATTAGAAATTCTAGTTAATAAAATCTAGAACAATAATGCTTATTATACCTTAATATACCTAATAGCCTAAGTATTAACATAATTTTCTATTAAACTGCTCTACAATTTACTATACTTAGCTACTTCTCTATTATATTGCGTTTTAATTCTATCTAGCTTCCTTAAGTCCCACGCTAGAGTTAGCGCCGACAGAGCCATATACGAACCAATTATTCCAATTGTAAATTTGGCCGTTACGGACCAGTGTCCGCTTTACGCAGTATGGGCGCTAATAAGCGTTATAAATAAGCCAGTAAACGAATTAAGTAGATTGGGCCTTTATTTAATAAGTTAACACACATTCTTTATACAGCCATAAATGACTTATAAGCATATTTAAGCAATTAGCTATATATAATTCTTCTACTACTTCCGCTATAACCAACATGTGCTAACTGTTTTAACGATATAGCAAACGCCTACTATAGGTAGAAGCGGTACATTCTTAACAGTATATTAGACGAATTTCCCTCTTTCACTATTATTAAGACTATTAGAATTTTAAAGAGAGGTAAATATTCTAGGGAATATAATATATCCTATAAGGATAAGCTAGGAAAAAATTGCAGCAAGGACATTATACTAAGTAGAAGCTTTATTCGCCTAGACAGATATTACTATATAGAGTATTTGCATAGTAGGTGCTTTATAAGGTATATATTTCTTATTTTAATTTAAGACTTTGGAGTTTTTAGGAATAGATTAAGGTTAGGTATATTAGGTAGTGGAGGGAATACTAACTGGTATACTTATTATAGATATTATATAGTAGCAGAGCTAGTTTAACTTAACAAGCTATATTTAGTACTATAGAGGGCCTTTTTATAATTGTAATTTACAAGGGGCCCAATTCCGGTCCCTTTATATCCATAAATAAACTTCGGCTATATCCGGACCTAGATAACTAAAGGAAACGAGTTTATTTATAGTAGAGGGTACCCGTTTTAGGGCACCTTATAAAAGTCTTAAGCAATAGTAAGTTAACAAGCTGTGTATATTTTTAGCAGTAGCTTAGCAAATATTAGGTATACTATATTCCCGCCTTATTAAATTTAATACTTAGCCTTTTAGTAGTAAACTGATTTCTAGGGCTATACCTACTCCCTCGCCGCCTTTACTATGTTATTAGCTATCCTCATTTACCCCCTTTTACTTATTAACGAGGTTTAAGCTTTCCCCACAACAGCTACTATTAATTTCTCGCATTTAACTATAAATTACTATAATAGCTGACAGATATTTTAGAGAGCTAATATATTTTCCTAAAAGCATAATAAGTATAGGAGAAATATAGTCCAATATAATTAAATACACTCATCAGGAAATTTTTTTTGGGGCTCGTTGTTGCGGTAGGTGGATATGGTCGATAGCAATTTGCGTAAAACGCACGTTTTGCAACAAAATCGCAGCACCTAATAGCAAATTGCGGCAAAATGCTACCCCTATAAATAAATTGCAGTAAAACGCTACCCTATAAATAAATAGCGCGCAAACTATACAAATTGTAAAAACTGTACGAATTGTATAAACCGTACGAATTGTATAAACCGTACGAATTGTATAAACTGTACGAATTGTAAAAACTGTATAAATTGTAACTATATAAATTATAATTATATTATATAATAACCAAATTATCACATATTCCCATAGATTTCTATAATATACTTTTATACATATTTATATTATAACTATATAAAATGTAGAGCTATCTACTTTAGGCGTTAAGGGGGAAGCCTCTTGTAGAGGCTCTAAATTATCTACCTACCTACCTACCTGCCTGCCTGCCTACCTACCTGCCTACCTACCTACCTACCTACCTTACCTACCTACCTGCCTACCTGCTTGCCTACCTACCTACCTACCTACCTGCCCTACCTGCCTACCTACCTACCTGCCTGCCTACCTACCTGCCTACCTGCCTGCCTGCTTGCCTACCTACCTATCTATCTGTCCGTCCGTCTATACCACCCGTCTATGCCTACCTATCTGTGCCCTCTTCATGTTACCTTGTGATTCGATTGATCGATCGAATCGTTTATTATGTTCGCTGGCGGGTCGTTTGAACGGTTGTCGGTGGGGCTCCTGGCGACGGTCGTGTGGCGATGACGACGGTCGGCTGGCTCTGACGGTCGTCTAGCTCTAGCGACGGTCATCTGGCTCCGGCGACGGTCGTCTAGCTCTGACGACGGTTGTAGCTCTGACGACGGTCGTCTAGCTCTGACGGACGGTTGTCTAGCTCCGACGACGGTCGTCTGGCCTCTGACGGTCGTCTAGCTCTGGCGACGGTCATCTGGCTCCGCGACGGTCCGTCTAGCTCTGACGACGGTTGTCTAGCTCTGACGACGGTTGTCTAGCTCCGACGATGGTCGTCTGGCTCTGACGGTCGTCTAGCTCTGGCGACGGTCATCTGGCTCCGGCGACGGTCATCTGCTGGCTGTCGTTCTGTGTCTTCCTAGGTAGGGAGGATGTAAGGAGAGGGTAAAAAATGAGGTCGGCTACCTAGGTGTATATAGGGGTATACTTGGCAGAGCACGTGTAGAGGCTATCGGGAATATAGCGGGACTTATCTCATGAATCAGACCCGGGGAGAAATTGCGCCACGACGTAAGCTAAGGGCTAGCGCTACGCTTGTGGACCTTACCCTAGTTACTGTGGACTCCTAGACCCAAATTAGATCACACCAAGAGGAATTTCTCCCCGAGGGTCTGAGAGCCTTAGGGCGCCCTTTATATGAGAAACTCCATGTTTCTTATTAGGCGACGACTCATTCGTATATTACAACGCTGTATCTCAACCCTTTTATAACGTCTCCTAAGATACGTCTATATTATAAAATACTATAAGGTAGGAGCTCTTTAATTTCTCTATCTATTGCAATAAAAAACCGACGTCCGTGGCTACATTAGTTAGTCGTATTTTCGTTAGTTGTATTTTCATCGGTCGCAAAAAATCGTCAGTCGCAAAAACTCGTCGGTCGCAATCCTTACCTCACTGCTCTGCTCAAAGCTCTGCATGAGGCTCTACTCGAAGCTCTGCACGAGGCTCTGCTCGAAGCTCTGAACGAAGGCTCTGCTCGAAGCTCTGCTCGAAGCCCTACTCCGAAGCTCTGGCTCCGAAGCCCTACTCCGAAGCTCTGCTCGAAGCTCCCATACCTATATCTTCTCTACCGTCTAATTATCTCTAAAACACACAACAAGCTAAAAGCTCTTTTTCTTCTCTATTACCTCTACGTTATGGGCAATATTATAGCTCGTATTTTACAAGAAGTTAAGGACATAGGGCAGTCGGTCGTTTTTAGTCTATTTTATCGCAATCTTGCCCTTACTACCAAAAAATTACACATACTTCTCTACGTCTAATTATCTCTAAAATAGTACGAGCTAAAAGCCCCTTTGTCTCTTCTCTATCGCCTCTATTATTATAGCGATATTGTAGCGCTTTATTATATAAGAAGTTAGATATAGGTAGTCGTCCAGCTTTTGGCCTAAAATCTACAAACATTCAAATCAAAAATTAAACTTACGTTCTACGACGATGTATCTTCGCCCCCAAATATTCTAGTAGTGGGGTTAAAATTATATAAATATTATAAATATTAATTACCTAAAGAATCTATTGCATCAATAAAAAATAAATAAATAACTTCTTATAGTAAGGGCCATCGCTTGTAGAAATACACAAAATTTGATTTTTAAAACATTCAAATCTCACCCAAAGCGACGCCCATAAGCTCTCAGACGCTCCGCAGAGGATTTTTGTCAGGTGGACCAGGGGTGCGCAGGGGGGCTGGAATTAGTGGCGCTGTTCTTAATTGGTCCAGAAGTTAGCAGGAGGGTCTATGCGCTATCCCGTGTCACGGAAACAAATCTTTTGCGGAGCGTCTGATTCATGAGATAAGCGGGGACCCGATAGTAGGGTGTCACGCGCACACACAAAGGCTTTGTGTAGAGCTTCGTGTAGAGCCTCCGTATGCAGAGCTTCGCGCAGAGCCCTCGTGTAGAGCTTCGCGCAGAGGGCCTCGTGCAGAGCCTCTATATGTAGAGCTTCGTGTAGAGCTTCGTAAAGCTTTATGCAGAGCTTCGTGTTAGAGCTTTCATATAGAGCTTTGTGCAGAGCTTCGTGTAGAGCTTCGTGCAGAGCCCTCTGTACGTAGAGCTTCGTGTAGAGCTTCGTGCAGAGCCTTGTGTAGAGCTTCGTGTAGAGCTTTCGTGCAGAGCCTCGTGCAGAGCCTCGTGCAGAGCCCTCTATATGGCAGAGCTTTGTGTAGAGCCTCGTGTAGAGCCTCGTGCCAAAGCTTCGTGTAGAGCTTCGTGTAGAGCTTCGTGTAGAGCTTTGTGTAGAGCTTCGTGCAGAGCTTCGTACAGAGCTTCGTGTAGAGCCTCGGGCAAAGCTTCGTGTAAAGCTCTTCGTGCAGAGCTTCGTGTAGAGCTTCGTGTAGAGCCTCTGTACGCAGAGCTTCGTGTAGAGCATCGTGCAAAGCTTCGTGTAGAGCTTCGTGTAGAGCTTCGTGCAGAGCTTTGTGTAAAGCCTCGTGCAGAGCTTTGTATAGAGCCTCGTGTAGAGCCTCTATATTAGGAAAAAAAATTTTAGGCACGTTGCAAGCGAAAATCGGGGTCTGCAAAACCTGCGTAAGTCGCAATTTTAGTATGTAGTTTGCGGCGATTTGCAGCAATTTGCTACGAACACATACATGTAGATAGGGCAGGCGCGTGCATAGGTAGCCTATGTGTTTGTAGCAAATTGCTGCAAATCGCCGCAAATTGCCAAAATTGCGACTTACGCAGGTTTTGCAGACCCCGATTTTCGTTTGCAACAACGCGCCCAAAAAATTTTTTCCTGATGCTTATACTCTAGACATCGGCGCTTAGGACAGATTAGGAAGGAATAAGGGAGATATAGCTAGGAAACGCTGTAACGATTTAGATATTTTCCTTAGTTCTATATTTTAGGACTTTATAGTTATATAAAAACTCCTAGTAAAAGCTAAGGCGGTATTACAAGGCCTAGAAATCAATAGATTTATTAGCGAGGTTAAATCTAGTGCTTTACCAGCTGTAGGGAGGCCTATAGTAGGTAAGGATTTATATATATTTATACTATAGGCACTTACGTAATATTATAGATTTAATAACACCCTATTTATACTTCTACGCTTAGAAGGTTATAAGTATCGCCACTTAAAACTTATATGGACTCTAACTACTTAGAAAGAGCGCAACGTCTTAGAATTTAGTAAAGGAGCAGAAAGAGTAAAATACAGTTCTCCTTACTTTACTACCCTTACTGGTGCGTGAGTAAATATACTAGTATATAACAATTTAATAACTTCTTAACTCTAAAACTATATTTTAAAAGCTTTGGTATATTATCCTAGTCTTGTAGTACTATTTAAACCTAATACTTAAGTAGGAGCATTTTTCTGGGATTTCGTGCTAGTAGAGTAGGAGTGACATCCTACCGTAAAAGGGTTATATACTAAACACTTAAGCACTATACGCACTATTTACGTCGATCTTAGCATAGTTAGTGTAAGTATAGACTGTAACAAAAATAGCTCTCCCTTAAGTTTTGCTATACTGTCAAATTCGTATTTATTATAGATAAGGGAAATGGCAAATTATCTACACCCTATATAAAGGCGTGAATAAGTATATAGAAATTTGGAATCTATAAACTACTTAAGAGGCTAAATAGTGGGAGAACTGTTATATCCTAAAGGTCTTATAGTATATACGTCTTACAAACCTTAGTTTACTTATAACTACTATATTTAATCTCCAATTACATAGCGTTTAATGTTTATTATCTAGATATTCACCCCTAAATATATTATATTTAGTATTTAATTAGGAAAACAAAGGGTTAATACTTTAGTTAAATAGGCCAACGGTGTACCTAATATTATTTACTATAGTATTAAAAGCTTCTTCTAGGTATAAACCTTGTCCGTCCTTATTATAAGGATAAAAACCTCCCTTTTAATAAAGAAAGGTCTATTAGATCCTTGTTTTCCACTAAAATATAATATCTTAAAGGGTAAAGAGTCTATATATATTCTAAACCAGTTATAGCTACTACTAAGATAAACTAAGTATACTAAAGAAATAGGCTTAGTGTAAATTATAAGTTATCCCAATATAAGGGAGAGGTTAATAGTATCCCTCTCCAATTCTGGAATTAAAAGTATAGTGTTTATCCTATTAGTAATAGTGTCCTTAAAATATATTTAAGGGCTTAGTATATATCTTTATCCTTTCTCTCTTTCTTATATACTCTACCGATACTTACCTTACCTTTAATAGCTTAGAGGGATTAACTAAAAGGCTATATACTAAACTTTAAGTACTATATTCTATAATAGTATCTATTACTATAGAATCTGTATTATCCTGCGTAATATAGGTGTTTTTACTAACTTCTATTTAGTCTTGCTATATTTAATAGTTGTTTTAGGGTATAGTCTTTAATGCCTAATCTTTTTCTACTAGTTTTTAGCTTACTAGTTCTATAAGTTTATTTAGGTTAATCTAGGTAATTTGTTTTTAGTTATTAGGACGCCGAGGCCCTAAGGGTATATAGTAATATAATAACAGTAGCGGAATACAATAGGTATCTAGTTCTTAATAAAGTAGAACTATAAAACTGAATTCTACTGTTTTCTAATACGAGGTGATTATGTTTTGTAGGTGCCTCGCCTACGCCTTGCCTGCGCTAAGCTGGTTACAGCTAGTGCGTCTCTATAGCCTAATAATTACCCCCCCTTCTTAAGCGGCTGTCCTTAGCCGACGCTATTATACAATAAGAGCGCTATTATTGTCCTTCGCTAAATAAGAAGTGTATAATAAAATTTAAGTAAATTAGATAATGTGTAAATAGGACAATAGGATAATAAGTAAATAGGATAATAAGATAATAGAATGCTAGGGCCTTATAGAGATCTATAAAGGTAGGAGTTCCCACCTAGGTAGGATATTAGATTTCCCTTCTAAGTCCATTCCGATTCTTTTAGCCTACGACTTGCCTTCTTTATAATTTCCAATCAATTATAAATCGCAAGCGCTACGCCGCCGGTTCGCCTGCTAGTAAACCTTCTATAAGTATTCTCTATACTAGCTTATAGCTATCGCTAACCCTATTAGGCGCCGTTAAAGCTTCTACATCGCTTATAAGCCGCTTCCCTAGCCTTACTAGAACTAATCTGCCTCTACTACACTAAGCGTATAACTACTGCTGGACGGGCTACCTATAGTAAGTAGGCTAACCGTAATTATAGGTACTGCTAATAACTAAATAAGTTATACTAAGTAGTAAGTTTAAGTACGTTAGTTTAGGTTCTAATAGCTAATAGACTAGGTCTTTAAGGCCTTCTATAGCCGCCTAAATAAGCTACTCGCCCTTATTAATAGGGCTAAGCGCTAATAGATTACTAGTAGGGATACGGCTAACCTTAACGCTCGCGTTGCTACCGCCTAAAAATCCTTTATAAAGGATATCGAGGCCTTAGTACGCACTAGCGCTAAGTACGGTCTCCGCTAGCGCCTAAAGGGTAAAGACTTTTCCCTACTTTAAGTACAGGAATTATAGGCCATTTGTTATACCTTAAAGGAATTCTTAATATAATACGCGCTTTAGTATATATTATAGCGTAGGTGTTTCGCTAGCGTAGTATATACTAATAATGCTTATAGGCTAATATGCCTCCTATTATAAGGGATAAGGAGGAGGATAAGGGTAAGAAGGATAAAGAGAAGGGGGAGAAGGAGGATAAGAAGGGAGAGAAGGAAGAGGAAAAGGAAGAGGAAGGAGGGGAGGAGAGGGAGGATTTAATAGAGCTGTAGAGTATCTATATTTCTATCGGCGTACTACCATTACTCTACTATTATTCTATTGTCGCCTTACTAGTGGGGCGTAATCCTAGTTATAATTAAAAGTTTTTTATTCTCCTACCTACTTTCTTTTCCGTTTACCTCTTAGGGTAAAGTAACTATTATATATTTCCTTTGCGTCCTTATTAATGTCCTCTACTAGGACCTATTTATTATACTCTTCTAGCTAGCCTTTTTACTTAACTAGGTACGATAGGGTCTAGTTATATCCTTTCCTTTTACGTACTTCTTCTACCTTATATTAGTCCTCTTAGTCCTCTTAATTATCTAGCTTAATAGGCCCTAGTAAAGGGTCTCTAATAGTGCCCTTATGTTATTTATATAGCTCTAGTAAGTTAATATAAAACACTAGGTAGATATGGTAAGACATAGGTAGATATAGCTGGTATACTTACTTTTTAACTAGTTTAGCTATACTAAAAGATCTAATAAAGCATGCTATAAGTTTCTTACTTAGACTTTTTAGTTTAAGGTTCTTAGTTAATAGTAAGACTAAATCCCCTACTTTATATGCCTATAGTTAGTAATAACGATTATAGTATTTCGCCTACGCCTTAATAGCGCTTTCCTAGCGTATTTCCAACGCTTTGCGTTTAAGGGATATTCTTTTAATCCTCTTAGAGGCGGCTAAAATAGAACTACTATTATCTGCCTAAACCTTATATTTTAGACGTAGGTAAAACCTATAGTAGGTATAAAACGGGCTTATACCTATTATACTATATTTAGCATTATTATAGGCGAATTTAGCTAGTAATAAAAGGCCTGCCTAGTTACTTTACTTTTTGTTATAGAATATACGGAGGTAATGCTCTAGGGTTTAGTTCTGGCGTTTTATTTACCCGTCTATTTATAGGTAAAAGGCCGTACTTAGCCTATATTTTATCTTTATAGTAAAGCATAGCTCCAACTAGAACTTACTAATAAAGATACTACCATAATTAGATATAATCCCCCTAGGGGCTCTAAAACGGCGTATTACTTTATTAAGAAAGGGATCCGCGAGTTTGGTTTTGGTAATAGTTTTTACTATAGGTAGATATAAGGCCATCTTAGTATAGCGGTTAACTATTATATATATTGCGTTATATACCTTTTTACCTTACTTACTAGGTGATAGGCCCATAATAAAGTTAATTATAACCCCCTGCTATAGCTATTTTAGGTAAAGTAGTGCTTAGAGCTCGCTATAAGGGCGATATTAAGGCGTATATATACGTTAGTATATATTATAGATAGAGATATAATTCGCAACGTCTATATTTATACTAAGCCAGTTATTACGGACGCTTTAAGTACAATGTTACGACTACTTAGAGAAGAGACGGAAGAAGCTAGTTAGTTAATT
This sequence comes from Cenococcum geophilum 1.58, assembly GCF_001692895.1. Taxonomy (NCBI): domain Eukaryota; kingdom Fungi; phylum Ascomycota; class Dothideomycetes; order Gloniales; family Gloniaceae; genus Cenococcum; species Cenococcum geophilum. Next base: position 1,890,902 of record NW_027137586.1, read on the forward strand.
CAGGCACGGTCCAGGATAGAGCCGATAGAACTATGTAACGAGGAATAGTAACTAAGGTCATATAATGTGCTATGTATTAAACGAGAGGAATAAGAGGAACTCACGTACCTTATGTATAAGATATACATTACGTACAAGAAGGATTTTATAGGAGTACGGTTATGTATTTAAGGACCCTTAATCCCTACCTAGATAGTTCCTTCCTTATAGTAATTCTCAGAATATAATTAGAGTTAATCTGTTAGGCAACTACTCCACTAGTTATTATTACGTTGTTGACTTTTATACTTATATTTCCTATATACCTAGCCCAATAACGAGCCTACCGTAGTTCTTGCTATAAGGTTCCGTTACATAATTACTACCTAGTTACGGTATTAATATAAGAAGTTAAATAATATGCCACCAAAAGCAGCCACTATAACGCTATTGACGGTAGTAACTACTTTAAGGACAGGAGGTAATACTAGTATAGCAGATACTAACTTATAGCAACCTGTGACGGTTAAATAGCTATAGAAAATAGTTAACTAGCTAATAGCTAATAATATAGTATTGGAAGAAAGACTTAACGGGATAGGAGCAGTAAAGATTAAGCTACTATCAATTAAGAGATTTATAGGAAAGAGGTTAAAGCTTAAAGGATTCCTTACGTAGATGCACTTTAAGGTCTTATAAGAGGGAGTAAAGTTACCTATACCTGTGGATCGGATAGCCTACGCAGGACTATTCTTATTAGGAAGAGCACTTAAGTAGTTTAAACCTTACCTTATAGAGATATAGGTAAACGGAATGACGACCACTAACTAAGACGTGCGATTTATGTTCTTAAGTTAGGAAGAATTCGCAGAATAACTTACGTAGATATTTGGAGACCTAGAAGAAACAACTATAGTGGAAAGAAAACTCCAGAACCTCGTGTAATAAACTTTAGTAATTAAGTATACGATATAGTTCCAGATACTAGCAATATAAGTAGAGTGGAATAATAGGGCGCTTAAGGCACAGTATAAATAGGGACTTAAGGCTAAAGTCTAGGACGTAATTATCCTAATAGAAGATGTAGATACCCTAAGGGAACTAATAAATTAGGTAATTAAGATTAACAATTGGATCTACTAAAGGGAATAGGCTAAGAGAGGCTAGGATAGAGTTCTATAGTTGTATAAGGCGCAGAGTACGTAATAATAAAAGCTAAGTTAGAAATTATGGTATGGCGCAGAGCTAATAGACCTAAGTGGCACTAAAGAAGCCTATAAGAGATGGAGTAAACTATAGAAACCTAAAGGATAAGGATTAGGTAATTAAAGGTCTAAGGAGCAGAGGCCAAATTAGGGATCTTATTAGTAGAAGACATTTAGGCGGACTCTATAGTAAGAGAAATGGTTTAAAAAAGGAGCTTATATAAATTACGGAAAATAGGGTTATTATGTTAGAGACTATAGAAGTAGGCAGAGTTACTATATAGTAAAGGGCATGAGACTAGCAGACGATATATATATATAAAGGGACGATAATATACTGCGAGGAACAAAAGAATGTTTAATTAGAAGTTTTGCGTTTTATTACAACAACGTATACCAAATTTATAAGAATGCTAAGTACGGCGTAAGCTATTGGCTATAAAAGCTAGCACCTATAGAATATAAAGGAACTAACAAACTAGTTCGTAGATTGGATATTAAGGACAATAAATTTAACCTAGGTGAAACATTCCGTAATAATAAGGCAATAAGGGCCGCTTACTAGGAGCGAGTAGACCTTAGAGATGTTATACTAGAGGTAGAGGATAATTCCACTATAGAATAGGGAATATTAGTAGGGATCGAAACCCCACTAAATATAATGTTTATCGCTTTATAAGACGCAAGAGAAGTAGGATAGCGAACTACTTTAGTACTCAATAAAGGTAAAAGGCTAAAGGCTTAAGATTCTTATAACGAGATAAAAGATAACTAAGATTCTTAAAATAAGATAAGGTAAGCTTAAGGACCTATAATGGACGATAACTAATAGAGTAGAGTAGTAGCTTAGTTTGGAAATATACGAATAAGCTCGGGATAGAAGTTCCTATAGGTATAAGATTCTTAAGACGAGATAAGTAAGATTTAAGACTCTTAAGACTCTTAAGACGAGATAAGAATACTAAGTAAGCTTAGTTGGACTAAGGCTAGAGCTAAGCTTAAGTTAGAAGCGAGCTCGGGGTTAAAAAACCTAAGGGGTTAAGAATTCGGAGTACGAATTAGGACACCCATAGATAAGAGGTAAGAAGCTTCTTTATAGATTAGAGAATCTATAGTATAAATAGTAATTAAACTAGGAGACAAATATATAGACTTAGAGGATTTACTAGTTAAATAAAGTGTTCGGACTAAAGATTGAAAAGTTAATACTAGGATTAAAAAGTAAGATAACTTTAAGGATTAGAGCATAAGGCGTAAACTAAAAGAAACTATAGAGGAGTTTAGGTAAAGAATTATCGTATAGTAAGAACAGAAACTAAATAAGAGATCTAGTATATTAGGACGTATAAAGGACAGAGTACTAGTATAAAGAATTACTAATAGACTAAGAGTAGGTATACTAAGAGCTAAGTAGCTTACTAAACTAGAAGATAAAGAGGATTTAAGGATTTTAACTAGGTTTAAGGAACAATATATAAAGGGCTGTTATAATATAGTAATAAGAAGATACTTCCTTACAGATAGACCGTATATACTTTAGTAGCTATACTAAAAGTGGTATAGGCAAAGGCATAATGATAAGTAGGAAGATTTCTATATATAGTTAGATGAAAAAGTTATCTAGGACTACCTAATTATAGAGAAGGCTATAACGTATATTAAAGGAGCCTTAATTATAATATTAAAGGATCTAGAGGAACGTTTAGAGGACTAGAGAAGTAAGAGGCGCATCTTAGTACCTGCGAATAAAGTTATAACGTTTAGATTAGCACGATAAAGGTTTAAACTTAAGGATAAAGATAAGCTAAGAGTTAACCTAAAGCACCTAGTATACTATACGTTATTATGGATTATGTGCGTAGATAATATATACAAAATATATAAGAATCTAAAGGAAAAGAATTAGAAATACCCTATAAGGATATATTAGATAACGGATAAGTAATAGTATAGGAATACTAAATATATATATAGATGGCATCCAGCAGAGGTCTAAAAGGAAGGAAGTTTAGTACTTTAATTAGGAAAATTCCTTACGGAAGAATGCTTAGATGGATAATAGTGGTAGAAATACTTAGAAAATATATGTCTATAGTATATAGAAGATAAAAAGCGAACTAGGTATTGGCTAAAGAGCGAGCTAAGTGCACTAGGATTAAGCAGCTAATAGTTAGAAAAAGTAGAGGCCTATAAAACTAGAGGGAGCTAATAGTAGAGCCTTAGACCCTTAAAGGAATTTAAGGATAACACCTAAATTTATAAGTTAATTGGCAAGATTAGTAGTTTAAAGCGCTAATAGATAGTGGAGTAACGCGAAACCATATTTTACTAGTAGTAGTTAAGAGAATGGGACTACCTTATAGATAAAAGGAGTAACCTTACCTATTAGTTATAATTTTAGGAGATCTAATAACCTATAGAGGAGGGATTATTAATCTTAAAATAGGACCTATTTGGATAACTATTAAAGGAAGATAAATTAAGATATCTTTTAATATTTTACTATTAGGACGGAATAAGGCAGTATTAGGTATACCTTAGTTATAGGAATATAATTTAAGGATTAATTGGATTATAGGTTAGGTTAATATTAGAGATACTTAATGCCGTAAGATGCAATAATAAGCTAAGTTAGTATAGTACTAAGTAAGAGCAACCTATAAAGAAACAGAAAAAGGACTAAGTTATATACTAAAGAGATACCATAAGTATGGTAAGAAACTATGGTTACTAGGAAGTAAGAAGCTATTAGAATATGCAATATAGGACTATAAGATAGAGTTAGAACTAGGAATAAGTCTAAAGTTCTTTCCAATCTACAAGTTTACTAAAGAAGAAGGTAGAGCGTTAAAAGAGTTTATCTAGGAAAATCTATAAAAGGGATATATTAGACCATTATAGTTATTAGCGGGTTATCCAGTACTGTTTATACTAAAGAAAAATGGTAAACTAAGGCTATATATTAACTATAGATAGTTAAATAGCATTACTAGGAAGGATAGGTATCTTTTACCCTTAATTAGCGAAATCTAAGATAGGATAGGTAATACGCAAATCTTTACGAAGATAGATCTAAGATGGGCGTACTATTAGATTAGGATTAAGGAAGGTAACAAATAGAAGGCAGCCTTTAGGTTAAAGGAAGGACTATATAAACTATTAGTTATATAATTTGGGCTTATAAACGCACCAGTAATATTTTAAAAGCGTATTAATAATGTGTTAGGAGAATACTTAGATAAATTTGTTATAGTATATTTTAATAATATTATTATCTACTTAATAACTAAGGAAGAATACGGGGAATATATTAAATGGGTTTTAAAGAGACTATAAGAAGAATAGATGCTAGTAGTAATTAAAAAATGCAAGTTCTTTACCAGGAAGACCGATTTTATTAGATTTATTATTAAACTAGGCTAACTTAGTATAGATCTAAAGAAGATTAAGGCTATAGTAAATTGGTAGGAACTAGAAAACGTTATATAGTTAAGATCGTTCCTAGGGTTTTGCAATTACTGTAGAAGGTTTATAGCGCAGTAGTTAAAGGATATTAAGCCACTTATAAGGTTAATAAAGAAAGAAGAACTATAGGTATAGGGAGAGGAGTAAAGAGAACTCTTTAAAAAAGTTAAAGAGTTATTTACCTAGGAGCCAGTTCTTAAGATCTATTAACTAGGACTAGAGACAGTTATAAAGACAAATGTATTAAATTATATACTAGGGGCATACTTTATATAAAGGCATTAAGATAGATAGCACCTAGTGGCATACTATAGTTGGAAGATAACACTACTAGAGTTAAACTATAACATCTATAATAAGGAGTTATTAGGTATAGTTATAGNANTAAAGNAATANANAGNATTNTTATAAGGTATAGANNAACTATTTATAGTTAAGANNGATTATAAGAACCTAATAGGATTCCTAATAATAAAGGAACTTAACTAAAGATAGGTTAGATAGGTAGAGATACTTACGGAATACTATTTTAAGATTTAGTATACTAAAGGTACAGATAATATAAGGGTAGATGCTCTAAGCCGTAAAGCTAAACTACAAAATAAGGAGAAGCTATTAGGGGCTTTATTACAAAAGGATATAGACAGATTAATTAGGTATAATTATTTAAGAATTATAGCAACTTAAGAAGATAATAAACTAAAGAAAGTTTATAAGACACCGGAAAGCTTTTAGGTATAAAGAATTCTAAAAGTATAGCTAAAAGATTTATAAACGGATATATACGGAAATTAAGAAGTAAAGTATATCCTAAGAAGCATAGCAGAGTAGTTTGTAGAAGACTTCTATAAAGGACTAACTTAAGAACATAATGGAGCTATAGGCTTAGTGTTAAGACTCTAGAAGGAGTATATTATTAACGGAATTTAAAGGATAGCTAAAAAAGTTATAAAGGAATGTCTAAATTACTAAAGAAATAAACTAATAAGGTATAAGCTATATGGAGGGCTATAACCTATTAAAATACTAGAAAGACTATGGGAGGTTATATTATAGGACTTTATTATTAAGTTGCNAAAATTAAAAGATTCTATTACCGGATAAGATTATAACGCGATTTTAGTAATAATAGACAAGCTTATAAAGTAGGGATACTTTATAGTATATATAGAAGAAATCTTAGTGGAAGATATTACTAGAATCTATGTTAAAGAAGTGTTTATAAGATATAGAGTACTAAATAAGATTATATTGGATAGAGATCTAAGATTCGTAACAGCATTTTAGGAAGTGTTCTTAGCAAAGCAAGGAGTTTAAGCAGTAACTTCTACCGTATACTATCCGCAGACAGACGGTTAAATAGAAAGATTAAATTAGACACTAGAGTAGTATCTAAGGCATTATATCAATTATGTACAGAATAATTAGGTATTACTATTACTAATTATATAGTTTGCATATAATGCAATACCTTAAGAAGGAATAGGTATATTACTATTTAAGGCAAATTACGGATATAAGCTAAGAATATTATTATTACTATAGTAAGTAAAGAAAACGAGTAGTATAGCTAAAGAAAGAATAAAGACGTTAATAAATCTTTATATAGACCTTATAGAATTAGTAAAGAAAGTATAAGAGAGAATAAAAAAGTACTATAATACTAAAAGATCTAAGGGACTAGATCTTAAGGAGGGAGATAAAGTATGGTTACTATATAAAAATTTTAAGAGTTAATAACTAAGCAAGAAGTTAGACTATGTTAAACTAGGACCTTTTAAAATTACGTAGAGGATTTTACTGGTTATATTTAAGTTAAACCTACCAGCTAAAATAAAGATCTACCCTATATAGTATATCGCAATACTAGAGCCAGTATATAGGAATATTAAGCCACCGGTCTATAAAGCAGACACGTATAGAGGATAAGAAGAAGATAAATAGCAAGTATTAAAAATCGTTAATTATAAGGATATTAACAACAAAACATAGTATAAGGTTAAGTGGATAGGCTATACTAAGACTACCTAGGAGCTACTAGAGAATTTAAAGAACGCTATAGGAAAGGTATAGGAGTATTAAAAGAGATTAGGTCAGGCAGCATTAATAAAGAAGGATTACTAAAGAATAAGTTACCTAAGGGGGACCCAAGAAGAGCAGTTGCTAAACTATTTAGATCTGTTTCCTTCTCTATTAGAGGAAAGTCCATTCTTTTATTGCCTAGTTCCTATAAACCTTATTTTATAAGTTTCTACTCCTTAAAATAAACCTTTTTATAAACCTTTTTAAGATAAAGCAGATAAGCAGACGCTGTAATTTAAGCATCCAGAGCCTTCTATTCCGCGTTACGGAAACGTTCTAACTTAGTAAGGGCTTATAACAGTTTACTATCTAGCTGCATAGCAGTAGATTAAATATAAGACCCTAAGATAAATTAATTAGGGAACTAGACGACTATTAAGAGTAATAGGTGGTATGGTTTATATTCTTAAGCTAAAACGGATTCGTAGAGCGACTTATATAAATGTTTAGAGACCTAGAGGTAGTAACCACGACAGAAAAAAAACTCTAAGACATTATGTAATAAACCTTAGCAATTAAGTATATAACGTAGTTCCAGACGTTAGTAATATAAGTTAAGTGAAATAATAGGGCGCTTATGGCATAGTATAAACAGGGACTTAAGGCTAAAGTCTAGGATGTAATTATCCTAATGGAAGATACGGATACCCTAAGGGAACTAATAGATTAGGTAATTAAGATTAATAATTGGATCTACCAAAGGGAACAGGCTAAGAGAGGTTAGGATAGAGTTCTATAGTTATATAAGGCGCAGAGTACATAATAACAAAAGTTAAGTTAGAAACTATAGTATAGCGTAGAGCTAATAGACCTAAGTGGTACTAAAGAAGCCTATAAGAGATGGAGTAAGAAACCGTAAAAACCCAGAGGTTAAGGATCTAGTAATTAAAGGACTAAAGAGCAGAGGCTAAACCAAGGATCTTAGCAGCAGAAGACGTTTAGGTAGACTCTATAGCAAAAGCAATAGTTTAGAAAAGGAGCTTATATAAATTACGGAAAATAAGGTCACTTCGCGAGGGATTATAAAGATGGTTAGAAATACTATATAATAAAGGAAACGAGACTAATAGTAGATAACATATATATATAGAGGGATAATAGTATACTATAAGGAACAAAGGAATGTTTAATTAGAAGTTTTACGTTTTATTATAATAACGTATACCAAATTTATAAAGACGCTAAGTATGGCGCAAGCTATTAGCTATAGGAGCTATTATTTATAAGATATAGAGGAACTAATAAACCAGTTCGTAGATCGGATATTAAAGACAATAAATTTAATATAGGCGAAACATTTCGTGACGATAAGGTAATAAGGGCCGCTTACTAGGAGCAAGCAGACCTTAAAAATGTTATACTAGAGGTAGAGGATAATTCCACTACAAAATAGGGAACATTAGTAGGGATTAAGACCCCACTAGATATAATGTCTATCGCTTTATAAGACGTAAAAGAAGTAGGATAGCGAACCACTTTAGCACTTAATAAAGGCAAAAGGCTAAAGACTTAAGATTCTTAAAATAAGATAAGAGATAACTAAGATTCTTAAGATGAAATAAGGCAAGCTTAAGGACCTATAATGGATAATAACCAATAGAGCAGAGCAGCAGCTTAGTTTAAAGATATACGAATAAGCTCGGGACGAAGTTTCCCATAGGCATAAGATTCTCAAGACAAGATAAGTGAGATTTAAGACTCTTAAGACGAGATAAGAATACTAAGTAAGCCTAGTTAGACTAAGGCTGGAGCTAAGCTTAAGTTAAAAGCAAGCTTAGGATTAAAGAATCTAAAGGACTAAGAATTTGGGGTATAAATTAGGACACCTATAGGTAAGAGGCGAGGAGCTTCTTTACAGATTAGAGAATCTGTAGCGCAAATAGCAACTAAACTAAGAGACAGATATATAAACCTAAAGGACTTACTAGCAGAATATAATGTTCGGACTAAAGATTAAAGAGTTAATACTAAGATTAAGAAGTAAGAAGACTTCGAGGATTTATTAGTAAGATGTAAACCAAAAGAAACCATAGAAGGATTTAGAGTAAGAATTATTGTATAGTAAGAACAGAAACTAGATAAGAGATCTAGTATATTAGGACGTATAAAGGACAGAGTACTAGTATAAAGAATTACTAATAGGTCTAGGGCAGGTATACTAAGAGCTAAATAGCTTACTAAACTGGAAGACAAAGAGGATCTAGAAATTCCTACTAGGTTTAAAGAATAATATATAAAAGGCTATTACGACGTAGTAATAAGAAGATACTTCCTTACGGACGAACCGTATATACTCTAGTAGCTATACCAAAAGTAGTATAGATAGAGGCACAATAATAAGTGGGAAGATTTCTATATATAGCTAGATAAAAAAGTTATCTAAGACCACCTAATTATGGAAAAGGCTATAAATTATATTAAAGGAGCCTTAATTATAATATTAAAGGATCTAGAGGAGCGTTTAGAGGACTAGAGAAGCAAGAGATGCATCTTAGTACCTATAAATAAAGTCGCAACGTTTAAATCAGCACGATAGAGGTTTAAACTTAAGGATAAAGATAAGCTAAGAGTTAACCTAAAGCACCTAGCACACTATACGTTATTATAGATTGCGTGTATAGATAATATATACAAGATGCATAAGAATCTAAAGGGAAAAAATTGGAAATACCCTATAAGGATATACTGGATAATAGACGAGTAATAGTATAGGAATGCTAAATATATATACGGATAGTATCTAGCAGAAGTCTAAGAGGAAGGTAATTTAATACTTTAACTAGGAAGATTCCTTACGGAAGAATGCTTAGACGGATAATAGTGGTGGGAATGCCTAGAAAATATATATCTATAGTATATTAAAAACAAAAAGCGAACTAGATATTAGCTAAAGAGCAAGCTAAGTATATAAGGATTAAGTAGCTAATAGTTAGGAAAAGTAGAGGCCTATAGGACTAGAGGNAGCTAGTAGTAGAGCCTTAGACCCTTAAAGGAATTTAAGGATAATACCTAAATTTACGAGTTAAATAGTAAAATTAATAGTTTAAGGCATTAATAGATAGTGGAGCAATAAGGAACTATATCTCGCTAGTAGCAGTTAAAAGGATAGGACTACCTTATAGATAAAAGGAGGAACCTTACCTATTAGTTATAATTTTAGGAGATCTAATAACCTATAGAGGAGGCATTATTAACCTTAAAACAGGACCTATTTAGTTAACCATTAAAGGGAGATAAATTAAGATATCTTTTAATATATTACTATTAGGAAATAATAAGGCAGTATTAGGAATGCCTTAGTTATAGGAATACAATCTAAGGATTAATTAGATTATAGGTCAGGTTAATATTAAAAATACTTAACGCCGTAAGATGCGATAATAAGCTAAGTTAGTATAGTACTAAGTCGGAGTAATATATAAGGAGACTAAGCGAGGCTTAAGTTATATACTAAAGAGATACCACAAATATGGCAAAAAACTATGGTTACTAGAAAGTGAAAAGCTGTTAGAGTATATAGTATAGGACTATAAAATAGAGTTAAAACTAGGAATAAGTCTAAGGTTCTTTTTAATCTATAAGCTTACTAAAGAAGAAAGTAGAGCACTAAAAGAGTTTATCTAAGAAAACTTATAAAAGGGATATATTAGACTATCGCAGTTATTAACGGGTTATCTAGTACTATTTATACTAAAGAAGAATAGTAAACTAAGGCTGTGTATCGACTATAGATAGTTAAACAGCATCACTAGAAAGGATAGGTATCCTTTACCCTTAATTAGCGAAATCTAAAATAGGATAGGTAACGCGTAAATCTTTATAAAGATAGATCTAAAATAGGCGTACCATTAGATTAAAATTAAGGAAGGCAATAAATGGAAGGTAGCCTTTAGATTAAAAGAAGGACTATATAAACCATTAGTTATACAATTTAGGCTTATAAACGCACTAGTAACGTTTTAAAAGCGTATTAATAATATATTAGGAGAACACTTAGATAAATTTATTATAGTATATTTTAATAATATTATTATCTACTTAATGACTAAGAAAGAATACGGGGAATACGTTAAATAGGTTTTAAAGAGACTATAAGAGAAATAAATACTAGTAGCAATTAAGAAATGCGAGTTCTTTACTAGGAAGACCGATTTTGTTAAATTTATTATTAAACTAAGCTAACTTAGCATAGATCTAAAGAAGATTAAGGCTATAGTAAATTGGCAGGAACTAGAGAATATTACGCAGTTAAAATTATTTTTAGGGTTTTACAATTACTGCAGAAGGTTTATAGCGCAGTAGTTAAAGAATATTAAGCTATTTACGCGATTAATAAAGAAAGAAGAACTATAGGTATAGGGAGAGGAATAAAGAGAACTCTTTAAAAAAGTTAAAGAGTTATTTACCTAGGAGCTAGTTCTTAAGATCTATTAACTAGGACTAGAGACGGTTATAAAAACGGATATATTAAACTATATACTAGGGGCATACTTTATATAAAGGTATTAAGATAGATAGCACCTAGTGGCATATTATAGTTGAAAGATAACACTACTAAAGTTAAACTATAACATCTATAATAAGGAGTTATTAGGTATAGTTACAGCATTAAAGGAATAAAGAGCATTCTTATAAGGTACAGAGAAACTATTTATAGTTAAGACGGATTATAAGAACCTAATAGGATTCCTAATAATAAAGGAACTTAACTAAAAATAGGTTAAATAGGCAGAGATGCTTGCGGAATACTATTTTAAGATTTAGTATACTAAGGGTATAGATAATACGCGGGTAGATACTCTAAGCTATAAAGCTAAACTACAAAATAACAAAAAGCCATTAGGGGCTTTACTGCAAAAAGACATAGATAGATTAATTAGGTATAATTATCCAAAAATTATAATAACTTAAGAAAACAATAAGTTAAAAAGAGTTTACGAAACACTAGAAAGCTTTTAGGTATAAAGAATTCTAGAAGTATAGCTAAAAGATCTATAAATGGAAATGTATAAAAACTAAGAAGCAAAGTATATCCTAAGAAGTATAGCAGAGTAATTTATAGAAGAATTCTATAAGGGATTAACTTAAGGATATAATGGAGCTATAGGCTTAGTATTAAGATTATAAGAGAAGTATATTATTAACGGGATCTAGAGGATAGCTAGAAGGGTCACTAAGGAATATCTAAATTGCAAAAAAAATAAACTAACGAGGTATAAGCCATATAGAGGGCTACAACCTGTTAAAATACCAAAGAGACTATAGGAGGTTATATTATAGGACTTTATTATTAAGTTGCTAAAGTTAAGAGATCCTATTACCGAACAAGATTATAACGTAATCTTAGTAATAGTAAACAAGCTTATAAAGTGGGGATACTTTATAGCGTATACAGAAGAAATATTAGTAGAAGATGTTATTAGAATCTATATTAAAGAAGTATTTATAAAATATAGAGCACTAAGCAAGATTATATCGGATAGAGATCTAAGATTTATAGTAGCATTCTAGGAGGTATTCTTAGCGGAGTAAGGAGTTTAAGTAGTAACTTTTACTGCATATTATCCACAGACAGACGGTTAAATAGAAAGATTAAATTAGACGCTAGAATAGTATCTAAGACATTATATTAATTATGCATAGAATAATTAGGTATTACTATTACTAGTTATATAGTTTATATATAATATAACACCTTAAGAAGGAATAGGCATATTACTATTTAAGGCGAATTATAGATATAAGCTAAGAATATTATTGTTACTACGGCAAGTAAAGAAAACAAGTAGTATAGTTAAAGAAAGAATAAAGACGTTAATAAATCTTTATATAGACCTTATAAAATCGGCAAAGAAAGTATAAAAGAGAATAAAAAGGTACTATAATACTAAGAGATCTAAGGGACTAGATCTTAAGGAGGGAGATAAAGCATAGCTACTATATAAAAATTTTAAGAGTTAACGACCAAGTAAGAAGTTAGACTATATTAGACTAGGACCTTTTAAAATTACGTAAAGGATTTTACTAGTTACGTTTAAGTTAAACCTACTAGCTAAAATAAAGATCTACCCTATATAGTATATCGTAATGCTAAAGCTAGTATATAGGAATATTAAGCCACCGGTTTACAAAGTAGATATATATAAAGGATAGGAAGAAGACAAATAGCAAGTTTCGAAGATCGTTAATTATAAGGATATTAATAACAAAACATAGTATAAGGTTAAGTAAATAGGCTATACTAAGACTACCTAAAAGCTACTAGAAAATTTAAAGAACGCTATAAGAAAGGTATAGGAGTATTAGAAGAAATTAGGTTAGGCAGTATTAATAAAAAAGGATCGCTAAAGAATAAGTTACCTAAGGGGGACCTAAGAAGAGCAGTTGCCAAACTACTTAAATTTATTTCCTTCTCTATTAAAAAAGAATCCGTTCTTTTATTGCTAAATTCCTATAAACCTTATTCTATTAGCTTCTACTCCTTAGAACAAACCTTTTTAAGACAAAGTAAATAAGTAGATGCCGCGATCTAAGTATTAGGGCCTTCTATTCCGCATTATAAGAACGTTCTAATTTAGTAAGGGCTTAAGACAGTTTACTATCTAGCCGTATAGCAGTAGACTAAATATAAGACCCTAAAATAAATTAATTAGGGAACTAGACAACTATTAAGAGTAATAGGTCGCGTATATTTAGCATTAGAAGTAAAGCGAACGTTACAGAATAAACGAATATTTGCTTTAGTGCACTCTAAGTAAGAAAACGGTTATCGCGAAGATAGGTTCGCTAACGTAATACAAACTAACCCCTCTTTTAAACAGCGAGAATATAAAGACGGTATAATCTCACTAAGAGACAATATCGCAGCAATAGTATAAGCACGACGTTAGGCGTGTAAAGAAGAAATTGCTTTAGGTATAATAAGTAATAATATTAACCAAATTAATTAGATGGATATTATACCTCTAGTAAACGACTTAAAGATATTTTAAATCTTTAAGAACAAAGATAAAGAGAAGGGAGATAGTGTTACGGACACTTTAAGTACAATATTACGACTACTTAGAGAAGAGACGAAAGAAGCTAGTTAGTTAATTTAGGCATAGTCTAGAATGGAGCCGATAGAACTATGTAATAAGGAATAGTAACTAAGGTTATATAATATACTACGTATTAAATAAGAGGAATAAGAGGAACTTATGTACCTTATATATAAGACGTATATTACGTATAAGAAGGATTTTATAGGAGTACGGTTGTATATTTAAGGACCCTTAGTCCCTACCTAGATAGTTCCTTCCTTATAGTAATTCTCAGAATACAATTAGAGTTAATCTATTAGGCAACCACTCCACTAGTTATTATTATTATGTTAACTCTTATACTTATATTTCCTACACACCTAGCCCAATAATAGGACCCACTATAGTTCTTGCTACAAGGTTCCGTTACACTGCTTTGCTTAAGCCTAGGCCATTTCTCCCTTATAGTAGTTAAGTAGATTTTTTATATAGTCTGCATACTAGTTAGTAAGTAGCATCTTAAGGCGTTTTCTATATAGCAGTTTTTTATTAATAGGTTCTGGTAGCTCTATACTAGATTAGGGGTAATAACCCTTATTTACAAAGAACGGGGTAAGTCCTATAGTGGTTAAGACGTAGTTATTCGCTGCGAATTTACCTAGTAGGAGGTAATCTACCTAGTTATCTTAACTATAGGCGACTACCTATCGTAGGTACGCTTTTATACTAGCATTAGCGTTTTCCAGTTACCCAGTAGTTTTATAGTAGAAGGATATAGATATCTTAACGGAGATGCTAAGGCGTTAGCAGATTCGTCTCTATATATTAGAGTTAAATTATATACCTTAGTCGGACGTAATTAAGTTAGGTAACCTATATAGTTAATAAACTTCGCAAAGAAAGGCGTTAGTAATATCGCTAATAGCTACGCCTTTAGTTGGGACGTAGTGGCGCTCTTTTATAAGTCGGCATATTATTACAAGGATGTTCTTATAGGTACGGCTGTGTCGTTTATAGGGTAGTAGGTTAATAACGAAATCTATAGCGATATCTGCCTATTATTATATAGGTACTAGTAGAGGGTATAGTAGTCCTTAGTACTTTATATTAAAGGCCTTAGCGTGCTTATAACTATAGTAGGCGCCTATAAAGCGTTTAACTAAGTCTATTATTTTTGGCCAGAAGTAGTATTAGCTAAGAAGCTCGTAGGTTCCTCCTCTACCTAGATAGCCGCTTGATTGGAGGTTATAGGCCATTTAAATTAGTTGCCGTTGTAGATTTTCTAAGTTAGGGATAAATAGGCGGCCTCTATAATAGAGCCTATTCTCTTTTACTTTTAAGGCTACTATATTAATCTGGCCTAAGCTTTAGAGGTTAGTAGGTAGTATATAGGCGCCGGCGGTCTTTGCGGTAATGAGTTAATATAGTAATAAGTTAATAGAGGTATTATATGCCGTGGTAATAAGCTTATTAATTTTAGAAGGTAACTTTAGTTCTATAGTATGAAGCTAAGGTACAGTTGGCTCTATTATAGGTAGTATACCTAGGGCCAAATTTCGTGCTTTTAAGATCGTCTGTTGTTAGAACTAATTATAGGGGTTATCTTTAGACTAAGGAAGGTCTTGCGAGCGGCGTGTTAAGCTATTAGGTTTAGTACCTTATACTCCTAGTCTATATATAATTTTAAAGTTAAAACTAAAGAGGAACTCGTTCTAGTATACTTAGCGTTAATTTAGCTACTTTATAGTCATAAAGTATTTAAGGTTATAATGGCCTATAAGGACTTTAGTTGGCTAATTAGGTTCTACTAAGGAGAGTTCTAGTTGGAATTCCTTAAATACTTATACAATCGCGAGAAGTTCCTTATTATAGATCTTATAGTTATACTCTTATAGTATAAGCTTAGACGAGTAGAATATAACTAGGTAGAGGAGGCCGTTATTACCCATCTAAGAAAGGACGCCTACGTTAACGTAGTCTAAGGAGTCGGTTTTAAGGTAGAGTTATCGTCCTAGTGTAAAGTAAGCTAGGATAGGTGCTTTAGTAAAAGCATTTTTAAGGTCTTAGAACGCCTTCTCGCATTTAGGCGTTTAGGTAAAACGTAGGTACGTTTTTCTTCCTTTTATAGAAAGGCCCTTTGTTTATATTATTGCTATAAGTAGTACTACTACGCCTAAGAAGTTGTATATAAATTTCTAATAGAAGTTAGTAAAACTAAGAAAGGCTTATACGTCCTTAATGCAGTTAGGGGCTTACTATTTAGTGATTATATGTACCTTCTTAAGGTCTATACGGATACCCTTAATAATAACAATTAGTCTAAGGTATTTTACTTCTATAACTAAGAATTTACACTTCTTTAAATTAATATAAAGTCCTGCGTCCCTAAGGCGCTCTAGGACTTTTTAGACGTGCTTAGTATACTTAAAAGGGTCGTCGCTATAGATAAGTATATCGTCCAGGTACATAGAGCAGAAGTCATTAAGGTAGTCCTATAAGGCGTTATTAATATAGCTTTAGAAGGTACCTAGGCCGTTATATACGCCAAAGGGCATAATAGTATATTTAAATTGGCCGAAGCGTAATACAAATGCGGTTTTCTATTCGTTACCTTTCCGTATTTGGAGATAGTTAAAGGCGGCGATAATATTAAGCTTAGTATAGATTTTGGCTTAACTAAGCCGCTTAAAAGTCTCACGTATAAGCGGTACGGGGTATTAGTTCTTAATTATAATAGCGTTAAGTCCTCTATAGTTAACGTAGAATCTAATACCTCCTCCTAGCTTCTTAGTAAGAAGGATAGGGGCGGCTATTAGGGATATACTGGGGCAAATAAATCCTTTATTAAGGTATTCGTTGATATACTTTTTTATAACTAGAAGTTTATCTTTAGATATTAGGTAGGGTCTTTTATAAGGTAGCATTTTTCCTTATTTAATGTTAATAGTATAGTTATTGGGTCGATATAGGGGGAGTATATCTACGCTCTTTTATGAGTATATATTAATAAAGTTATAATACCTCTTAGGGAGGAGCTTATAGAGTTCCTTATTAGTAAGTCCTTTTTTAAGCTTTATAAACTTCTTAAAGTCTAAAGGTAAAAGTCCGTAAAGTTCCGTAGGGGCGTTGTCTTCTAGGAGGTTAACTATATCTATTCTGTTACTATAGAGGACGTAATCTTATTCTTTATTAAGCTTATATAGTCGTAATTAGGAGGCTATAGCAACGGTCTAGCCTTTCCTATGTGCTATACGGTAGAAGGCCGCGGCACTTATATAGTAGCAGTTGGTCGTAGGTAGGGTAGTAAGGGGTTTCTTAGGTTAATATCCTGGTAAGTAAATAGAGGCGGCTAGGCCATGTCCTAGGTAAGTCTCTCTATAGTATTTAGAGTTAAAGGTTGCTTCTTTCTTTTCCTAGTTAATAGCGGGGTTATATTATTTAAGCTAGCTTATTCCGAGGATAATAGGGTAGTTAGTAAGTAGTATAATATAGGCCTAGAGCTCTTCCTAATGCCCATTTATATCTAAGTAGAGTTATACTATGTAGGTAATCTTCTATATAGTAGAACTACCGTTAGCGAGTTATAGGGCGCGGGCTTTAGTAAGGGGTAAGGTAGGTAGGCTATAAGTGCGCACAAATTAGGTATCTATAAATTTATTAGTAGCTCCGCAGTTAATTATAGAACGGCTTTTATATTATTTTTTAGTAGTAGTTCCTATTACAGGTAAAACTATCTATTTCCGTCTATTTATCTTTACTAAGTTATCTATTAAGCAGGCCGATATATAGATCCCTCCATTATTAGGGCGTCCTAACCTATAACTTAGGGTAGGGACTTAGCATTTTCCGCTTCCGTATCCGATTCTACTGCTATTACTACGTTTTCGTCTTATACGGCAGTGGCGCGTAGTGACGTATTTAGTATTTAGGGCATTAGGTTAAGTATTAGACAGCGGCTACTAAACCTAGCTATTAGGCAGTTTAGGTTATCGCGATAATAGCCTTCTTAACGGTATCTATAGCAGCGTCCTAGTTTTTAAAGTAGCTCCCACTCTCCGTCTAGGAGTTTTTACGAAAAGGTTAGTATAGAGAGGTTAATATTAGCTCCCATGGTACTTAAGGTAGTAGGCGTTAGTAGCTTAGTATATATAGGTTTAGTAGGCCTAGAGGGCTTCTATAGAGAGGTCTTTAGGTAAGGATTAGCAGTAGCAATCTAATTTAGTCGTCGTTTAATCTTCTATAGGGCTGCTACTATATTATAGACGTCGTTATAGTTATGGCTGGCGGCTGCGTAACTAAGGCGATAAGTAACTTTTTTAAGGAGGTCCTTCTAGTCTTTAGTATTGTCTTGGGTAAGGGCTCTGGTATATTTCTGGAATTTAACATAGAACTTATTAAATGATTTAATAGGGCTCATTTTTAGGGCGCGTAGTTTAGCTCGGCTAGTGGCTAATAGGTCATAGTTATAGTATATTAGGTTAAGATTATTAAGGACTTCCTAGTAGGACTACCACTTCCAGGGGCTATTAGTCTCCTATTAGGCGAAGAGTCTATTAAATAGTATACCCTTTATTCGCCCAATAATGTAGCCAATCTTCGTGTCTTCCGTAGGAAAAAGGCAGGCGCTCTAGGTTAGTTTCTCGCGGATTTATATCTTTTAGTAGCTATATTCCTTACAGTCTCCCTAAAAGACTAGGGGGTTAGGGTAACGTATATTAGACCCTACGGTGGTAGCTTAGGTTTAATTATTATAGCTTTTATTATCGCCGCTCTAGTAGGGGTTCCCGTTAGGTAAGGCTGCTTGGCATTAATCCTTTATTAAGCGTTGAGTTAGTAAGGTTGCCAAGGGTATAGAAACTTAGGTGGCGTTATATGCAGTAAAGAGGTGTCTAGCGTTATTACAAATATGCTTATTAAGCTAAAATTATAGGTATTTAATTATGCCCTCTTTTTTAGTAACCGTAGCAATAAGTGCAATCTCAACCTTCTTTAACTATTAGACGTCGCGTTTAGACACACAGAGGTCGTCTTCGGTCTCTTAGCGCGTATTATTAGCAAGCGCCTCATAAGCTTATAGGTCTTAGATAATATCGCAATCTTAGGCAGCACGCATCTTAGCTTATATAAGCTTTAGGTAGTAGTTCTATAAAAGGCGGTAGTATTTATCAGGTTCTTATGCTACTCTTTTTATAAACGTCTTAGCATCTTATATTTTAATCTTAATAGATAGTAACCCTTCCGCTTGCTTATTTATAGTTATATAATTAATAAAGAATAAGACATTATCAGTATCTACCTTATTAAGGTCGTTATAGTCTTTTGGGCCACTAGGCTTCCCTTTAGGGGTTAAGGCTAGGGCTAATAAATCAAATTCTCCTAGGATTAATTGGCGGCGTAGGTTAAGTGTAGGTATTAGGTTGTTCTTTAAGTTTAATATAGTAGCTAGTAAAGAATATCGTCTTACTATTATAGGTTCCTTAAAAGTCTAAAGTAAGGTAATTCGTAGATACGCTACTTCTAGCAGCGCCTGCAGTATTACAGAGACGTAAAATTGGTCGTAGGCTAAGCGTCGGTAATAAAAAAAGGCGTAACGTAATGTTATGGGACGGGGGCAACGGCTACAAGACGTATGTATTCAAGGAGTCTACAAGACGTTACGCGATCGATCGTAAGGGTCAAGGGCGTAAGGAGGTAATATACCTACGCGTAGCTGACATAAGCTATACGCGAGGTGTACGCGAGAGCACGGGGCTCTCTTATGGAGGCCCCTGCGGTAGGGTTCCGTGACAACCCTAGATTTATAGATTTTACTACCTTTTAAACTTAATACGGATTATATAAGTGTAAAGTACTCCTATTTAGACTAACTAACGGACTAGCTACGTACCAATAATATATAAACGATGTTCTCTTTAACTACCTTAATAACTTCTATATGGCCTACCTAGATAATATTATAATTTACTTTAAAAATGAGCTAGAATACGAGGAGCACGTCTATAAGGTCCTATAATGGCTCTATAAGGCTAGTCTCTAGGCTAATATTAAGAAGTTAGAATTTAGCGTAAAGCGTATAAAGTACCTAGGGTTTATTATTAGTATAGACGGAATTAAGGCAGACCTGGAAAAGACAGCCGTAATTAATTAATAGGAACCATTATGGACCGTAAAAGGGATATAGTTATTCTTAGGCTTCTATAACTTCTACTAACGCTTTATTAAAAACTATAGTAGGGTTACTTAGCCCCTTAGCCGCCTTACTATAAAGGACTAGCCCTTTTACTTCGACACTATATATAGGCAGGCTTTTAATAAACTTAAAAAACGGCTAGTCTCCGCTCCTTTACTCGCCCACTATAACCTAGAACGGCCCTTAATGCTAGAAACGGATGCATTAAATGGTGTTATTACTAGTATTTATTCCTAGAAGCAGACGGACGGAGAATAGCACCCTATTGCTTACTACTTAAAGACTATAATAGATGCTGAGCTAAACTACCCAATTTATAATAAAGAAATATTAGCTATTATTTTTAGCTTTTAGTACTAGCGAGTATAGCTAGAAGGGACCCCCGAACCTATTTAAGTGGTTTTAAATTATAAGGCCTTAAAATATTTTATAATAATAAAAGCCCTTACAGCCCGGTAGGCGCGCTAGGCGGATATCCTATCTTAGTTTAACTTCCTAATTATATATAGGCCAGGCGCTACTAACCGTGTGGATACTCTTATAAGACGTAAATAGGACCTAAATAACCAGATAGCCGCAAAGATCTTATTACGGACCTAGACGCTACTATAACTAGAGTACCTTAACCCTCAGATACGGGAAGAACTAAGTACTAAATCTTTAAGCGCCGAGATATGTCCTATTAACCCCACAGAATTTAGCCTTATTAATGGACTACTATAAGCAAACTGTACGGACCCTTCTCTATAGGAGTACCGCGAAAAGGCAAAGGATATTACCAGCCTATGGTCCCTTAAAAATGGACTGCTTAAGCACCGGGAACGGCTAGTAGTAGTAAAAGAACAGAACTTATAAACCCGGCTTATTACTAAAGCATATACCTAGGTCTCTACGGCCTACCCTAGAAAAAATAAGACCTATAAGATTATTAGTAACTATTACTACTGGCCCAGAATAGTTATAGATATTAACTATTATATATAGAACTGCAATAACTGCCATAGGTTTATAATTCCACGAGATAAGACCCTAGGACTATTAAAGCCACTCCTAATACTAGAGTGCCCCTAGTAGCATATCTCTATAGATTTCTACGAACTACCAGTGGACCGTGACGGGTATGATATAGTTATAATCTTAGTTAACAGTTTTAGTAAACGCCCTTTCTTAATCCCCTATTACAAGAATAGTAATGCTAAAGAGGCGGCCTAACTATATATCCATTATATCTACCAAATTTATGGACTACTAGATACTATTATATTGGACTATAGACCGCAGTTTATATTAGCTTTCTAGAATAAGTTTACTCGGATTCTAGAAATTAGGCTAAAGCTTTCTATAGCGTATTACCCTTAGACAGACGGTTAGATAGAGATTATAAATTAATACTTAGACTAGAAACTCTAGCCCTTTATTAACTACTTTTAAGATAACTAAGGCGAACTACTACCTCTAATGGACTACGCCCAGGCGACCCTACCCTATAACTCTATGGGATTCGCACCTATCTAACTAGAAATGGGGTATCTACTACGAATAAGCTTTAACTGGGATAGACTAGAAGGATTACGGACCGTACGCAAGAAACTGTCTTATAAGGAAGCCTAGCAGTACGCTAAGCGCTTAGAGGAAGCCTAGACGGTAGCCTATATAAATCTAAAAAAGGCCTAAAAATTAATGAAATAGTAGGCAAACAAGCATAGGCGCGAGCCTAACTTTATCGTAGGTAATATAGTCTGGGTTATAATAAAGAACTAGAAGACGGAACGGCCCAGTTATAAGCTTAATTATTAGATAGCAGGACTGTATAAGGTTCTTAAGAAAATAGGCAACTTATATAAAGTAGAGCTCCTAGATTTAATTAAGGTTTACCCTATTTTCTCGCGGGATAAGCTATAAAAGGCTATAAACGACCTCTTACCTAGATAAAAGAATAAACCCCCCTGCCAATTTAAGTTAATAGCGACAACAAATAGGAAATTAAAGAGATACTAGCCTATAAGCTAGTAAGGAAAACGCTAAAGTACTGCGTTAGTTGGAAAGGCTATAACCTAGATCCTACCTGGTACCCTATATAGAACTTTATTAGCAGTCCCCATAAGCTTTAAGAATTCTATAGCCGTTTCCTTAATGAACTGGGACTTCTAAAGTACCTAGATAAATGGATGGAATGCTAGTATAATAAAGATAATAAGCTACCGGAAGAGCATAAAGATAAGAACGCCCTATGGGCATAATACGGATATATAAAGCCTAAGGGCAGGCTTTTACGGAGGGGGGGGGGGTAGTGTTATAGCACTGGTAGAAAGCGGCAGCTATAGTAGACGTTATAGTAGACGCAGGGCTTACGTGACTCTTACGTGACTAGGGATTGTATATAACTCCTCACGTTGCTACTTATCCTTTCCTTTTCTTTTCTTTAGCTTTAGATCCTCGTTTATAGACAATCTAATCGTACAGGCTTGCGCGTCCCTTTTGCAGTGCCTATGCCTTGATTGACTAAGTCGCTAACATATAGCCTTTATAATTTCTATAGTACTATAAATATAAATAAGTGCCTTCTTATCTAAGTGCCGTTAGTAAATAAGTAGTATACTTTAAAAGCTAGTGTTTAGGAAAATATAAAGAAAAGCCGCTAGTGGATATTAATATACGTCTAGAATATTAAGGGTAGCTTTAGTAAGCTGCGTAACCCGCTATATACTCTATATAAGAAGTATAGCTATAAATATCGCGTTTATAAGAAGAACTCTAGGCTTTATTTTAAGGGTATATGCTTAAAATATTATATAGGTAGTAAATTGTGCGGAAAGGTATATACTAATAGTATACTATTATTCTATTAGCTAACACGCGTATAGAAAAGTTTACTAGATCTAAAGCTGGTTATACTTTAGCGTAAAAATATATAAAGTTAGCTTCTACTAATAGTCTAGCTAAAACGCCTACTAAGAAGGTATAATATCTGCGTATTGATAATACGGATATTACTAATATCTATATAGCTTTATTCTTGTACTATCCCCACCTACGCTACTATACCTCCCTTTAGACCTCCCCTCCTATTAAGACTCCTATTTATAGTAGTATACGCGGCTATAGAGGCACCTACTTTACCGCTACTTTTTAACTCTTTTATTAATTACTAGTATGCTAAGTACTACTATTACTACTACTACTTCTGCTAGCATAGAATCTATTAGGGTATATTTAGTAATTGCTATTTTTACGCGCGTTAATATAGTTTATAAATAGGTAACTAATATAGCGAAAGATGTTTAAGCTATAAATCACTAGTTTAATAAGTTTAAAGATTCTTTAAGTAAAATAAAGGATAAGCTTACGTTCCTAAGACGTAATATTATTATACTTATATATAACACTAGGCTACTAAATATTAAATATAGGTAGATATAAGTTAGCTATTACTATAGGTTGGCTATTATTGCTAGTTTATAATAATAAAATAGTAGTTTATACCTTTTCGCTACTCTATATATAGGAATTAAGTCTTTACCTTATATTTAATAGATATACTTAATTAATATTATAATATCCGCATAAGCTAAGATAATAATATCTATATAAGCTAAAATAAAGATATCTATATAAGCTAAAATAAAGATATTTATATATCTACACTATAAAATAGCCTACTACTATGTTATATATTACGCACTAAGAAGATTATACGCTAGCTAGAGTTAATATTAATAAAAAGAACTTAATTAATATATTAAGACATAAACGTACTATAAGCCCAAGTATTTAAAAGTCCTCTAGTATATTATCTATAGTCTTATTAAATCCGTCCTTATAAGGGTTATATAATAAACCGCTAATATAAGACATTTATATATTAAAATTAGTAATACTGCCCTATAAGAGCAGCTCTAATTTAAGTTAAAAAATAGTAGGCGCCTTAAACCTAACGTCCTATATACGCTAATGCACAATAAAAGTATATCCATAATATAAATAATATAATATTATTACTCTTAACATTTATTAAGCAATTTATATACTAACTATTATATATATTAGTAGAGGTATAGGTATAATATTAGGATAATAAACTATATAAATATATTTAGCAGCTTCTCTTAGTACTTTTATATTTTTATTAGTATTACTAAAGCTATATATAAGGGGATTAAATAGTAACCTAGCTATAGTTAATAGAAAGGCGTTAAATATATTTATGCTATCCTTTATAAGTTTTTATATCTACGCTATAGAAATAGAGGAGCCTTAAAATCTATTAAGCGCCACATATATTATATAATTAAATCATTTTTAATCTAATCTATAAGATAGCGGATATTTAGCGCTAAAGACTTAGTTATATATTTGCTATTTATACGTTTACTAAATATATACTTAAAAATATTATAGAGTGCGCTAGTGTAACTTATTATAAGAACACTTTATTTAAATAGCTTATTATAAGGGATATTATTACGGACACCTCGGGTTGCCCTCAGGACAACCCCCAGACGCCCCTCAGATAGTCGCCGGTCACGTGCCGGAGGCACGTGCCCGTAGTATATAGTCTCCACAATCCTAAAGGCCTTACCTCCTTAAGGATTCGTCTCTCTTACCAATCTATCCTGTTCCACAATTGTGTCCTTATAGCCCCCTGTCTACAAGATCCCCTTATATTTAAATCCTTCCTACTCTTTTTTAGAAGGGTAGCCGGCTTTAAGGACCAGATTATTTATTTACATCTTTTGTTTATAACTACTATCTTCCCTTAAAATCTCGCGATAACCTAAATGGAAACTCCATAGATACCTTATAGAAAGCCATCGCGCAAAGGCAGGAAGGTCCCTCTAATAGCGAGAGATTATAATAATATAACCCTCTAGGCAAGACGGCTGAATAAGCCCCAATACCTAGATGCTCCAGGAGCTTAAAGACTCTCGCACACCTACGGTTACCGCTAAGAAAAACGCAGACACCCTCTATAACAGTCATAACGCTACCAAAAAGCAACCGGAACCCCTTTGGTCCCACCTAGGCCAATTGGAAGATTAAGCGCCAAAGGTAACCCTAAGATCTTCCCCTAAGCCAGAAATGCCAGAGGAATATACTAACGCGTTTAACTAGGGACCTAACTAGAACCCTCCCGGAAGACCACCGGCCTATAATTGGCATAGTGGCGGTATATAGACTGCTTACGAGCCAAGCGGGCCTTCCCCTTTAAGAAACTAAACCTAAACACTAACTTAAGACCCGAGGCTTATTGGGAAACCCGCACTAGCTACTAGTGCTAATACTACCTCTATAGTAGGAGCTTCTTTAGGCCCAAGTTTAGAAGGTCAAAAGCTCTATACCAATCTCCTTTAAGACGGATATTGGGAAGCTGTTGTAAGGCTCTTAGAAGCCATGCGGGAGGAAGCCACTGATAAATATATTAGAACCCTCTAAGGGCAAATCTAGATTTAGTAGGGTTTAATCTAAGCTAGGTAAATTCTTTTATAACCTAGTTAAGGCTAAGGGCTTTCTAGGGGCTACCTAGTACCTACTTAAGGAGGTGTGGAAGACTTAGAGAGGCACCTACGTAATAAATAGAAAAAGGATATAGACCGACTGGCTAAGGCCTCCGGCAGTTTAGAACTTCGTTATAGACCCAACGCCTAATAGCTAGACGATTGGGTTCGCGAGGTAGACAACTTCTTTAAGATGCTAATAATATAAGATAATACTAAAAAGCGTACACGCTAGATTATTAGCAAGATTAAAGACCGATTACTAAACTAGATCGCGCTTAATTAACTTAATAAAGAGTAAATTATAATATGGCCACAGCTATAGACCTTCCTAAAGGGTTGGACCTAAGATCTATATATTATATAATATAACAATACAGAACAATTCTGGAATGGTACGTAGCTAGACCGTTAAGACTTCCGCTAGTTTATAAACTTTGTAGAAACTCGTGCTTAATAGATGGATTTAGAGCCTTTTAAAAACAAGGACGGTAGCGTCTGTAAGAAAGAGAAGATCGGATTTATCTAGGCTAGAATTAAACTAGCAATTCGTGACGAAATAAAGCGCGTAGGAGCCCTACTGCGGATTACCGTATATACGGATTTCGAACGAGCGGTTCTAAACGCTAAGGATACGGTAAGGAACCAGACCTCTTCTAGTAGGAAGCTGGGGGGTTACCAGAAGCGCGGGCACTCTAGTAGTAACGTAGGGTAAACCCAACCTTTAAAAAAGCCGTTCTTAAAGAGAACTTTAAAAGGGTTAAAGTTAGGAACCTTAAATAACGGGAAAGACTCCTAGGGTTAACCCAACACCCGTCTGGCACCTTTATAAGAATACTCTAAGAAGTTAAGAGAAAACTCCAAAGGCAGATCCTATTAGAAAAACAAGTAGGGTGATAACCGCACTAACAATCCAAAAAAAGAAAAGCCCTAGTCGCGGACCTCTCCTAGCTGCAACTAGGGCAAGATATAGAAGGAGAGACTCTCTATATTGCTATTAAGCTAGAAATAACACTCCCTATAGGTAAGGTATAATAGTTCTAAGCACTATATAATAGCGGCGCCGAAATTAATCTTATATAATATAATTTGGTAAAAGAGTATAAACTTATCCTATTATAAAGGTGGCGGAAACCTATTATAGGCTTCCTAGATAAGCATTAAATTAAGCTATATAGTGCCTATAAGCTTATAGTATTAGTGGCTAATATATATAACCGCACTAAGGTAGTCGGCCCGCAACCCTTTTAGGCGGCTGACTTTATAGGTTATAACCTTATCCTTAGATACCCTTGGCTTGCGGAAGTAGATCTTAAGATACGCTTTAAGACTAGAGCCTTTAAATAGTGGAACGATAAAGATTTAGAAGGGTGTATATTACTAATAAGCCTAAGGGACATCCTAGAGAATATAGCCCTAGGTAAAATAGTGTACGCTCTACACCTAAAGGAGTATTAGATCTAACCCCTATTTAATAGCAAGATGGGTATAGAGCCTAGTATAGGTAATAACCCCTTTATAATGGAAACCCTATAGGGAACTGCCGGATAGGTTACGGAGACATTATAGGGAGGCGGCGATCTTAAGGATCTTATAAGATACTTTAACCGCTATAGGTTACTCTGGCTTAAGTAATATACAAAGAGTATACTACGGCACCTTAAACGCTGCGTTAAGGAGTTCCCTACCCTCTACTGGCTACTGTATGAAACGGTTTAATGTACGGTGGCAACTATATACGAGCAACTACTATAGCGCACGACGCTGCCCGCAAGTATCTTAAGGGAGCTCTAGGACCTACCTAACAATAACGCGGAAGACGAACACAACCCTAATTTATTAAATATTCTAGCAGGCCTAAGGGACTTACTAAAGGTATTTTTAGGTAGGAGAGCTAAAGTCCTACCATAGAACTTAGAGTACGATTATATAATTAATCTAGAAGAAGGTAAGTAACTGCCAAACCTTCCTATTTATAACCTCTTGCGTAAAGAGCTTAAGATCCTACGGGAGTACCTTAATAGCTTACTAGAGAAGAGATAGATCTAGCCTAGTAAGTTACCATTAGGCGCGCCGATCTTCTTCGTCCTAAAACTAAATAGAACTATAAGGCTATACGTAAACTATTACGGTCTTAATAAGATTACAATTAAGAACCGTTACCTACTACTACTAGTTAGTGAAATGCTAGATTAACTATCTAGGGCGAAGATCTTTACGAAGTTAGATTTATAAGACGCCTATTATAGGCTTTATATTAAAGAAGGGGATAAGTAGAAGACCGCTTTTAAGACCCAATACGGCCACTTTGAGTATCTAGTAATGCCTTTCGGGCTAGCTAATGCGCCTACGACATTCTAATTGTATATTTATAGAGCCTTAGGGGGACTAGTTAACCATATATACGTCGTCTATTTAGATAATATCTTAATCTACTTAGAAGACGAGGATTAACACGAGCAATATATCCGCGAAGTACTAGAACGTTTAGATGATTAGGGCCTCTATACTAAGGCGTTAAAGTATATCTTTAACACTAAGCAGGTTAAGTTTTTAGGGTATATTATAACGCCTATAGGTGTAGTTATGGACCTAGTAAGGGTATAGATAATTTAGGAGTAGCCGGAGCTAGAGAGCTACTAGGATATTTAAGTGTTCCTAAGCTTTGCTAATTTCTATAGGTGCTTTATCTATAACTACTTAAACGTTGCCTAATACCTATCCGACTATATTATAGAAGCTTCCTAAGACCTAACCTAAGGAGTAAAAAGCTTAAAGGCGGTAAGAAAGAAAACTAAGAAGGGACTAACTAAATAGTATAAGCCATAGTTATGGCCCGGAAAGGTTTAGGAGGCCTTTTAGGAACTTCGCGTAAAGTTTACGGAAGCTCTATTGCTGCGGCATTTCAACCTAGATTAGCCATTAATGATAATTACTAATATATCGAATTTTGCCCTCGCTAGTATCCTACTATAACCCAATAGGTATCCGGACGCTACCTAGCTCTATTAGAGACTAGTAGTATTTTATAATAAAAAATTCCAGGGACCTAAAGTTAGGTATTATACCCACGATAAGGAACTGCTAGCTATAGTTAACTGCTTTAAATAGTGGCAATACTACCTTAAGCACGCGAGCCATACCACTTGTGTACTCTTAGATTACTATAATCTACGCTACTTTATAACTATAAAGGAGCTTATACCTTAATAAGCCAGATAGGTAGAGGAGCTTACGCGATTTAATTTTGAGATTAAATATAAGCTAGGGGAAAACAACCCTACTAATAGACCGTTACGACGGCTAGACTATACTAAAGGCTTTAAAACGGGAGAAGGAAAACAGATAATAGATATCTTACTCCCTATATTATAGAATAAGCTCCGGGTATAGGATGCTTAAGTACCTACAGCTTTATATACCAAGTCTTAGGCAGTGTAAGCCCCATTAGTTTCTACTAATGTTTTAGCTAGTACCCGGCCCATTACTAATAAGGGTCCGAATATACCTAGATAGGACGTCCCCAATACATTCTTAGAACCTAGTAATATACTATCTCTAATTACTAAGCTATCCCCTTAAATAAATAGCAAAGCTATAAAGCAATTAGAACTTAAAGCCCTATAATAACTAAAGGACTTTAACCTTATAGCGGCCTTCCTAATATACGCGTATTAAAGAGTTATAAGATCTATAGTACTATCTAGTCTTATACTTAGAGCAGTATAGGACAAAACAGCTTTTACCTAGGAACTATCCGAAAGTTTAATAGATCTTATCTATAAGGTGTAACGGAGGGACGCTTCCTATACTATCCTTAATACAGAAGTAGACCGGAAACATAACGGAAAGGAAGCTACTAGGCGCTACTATTAGGAACTAGACCTAATGGGCCTACTACGTAAAGGTAGCAAGGTTTAGGTGCTATAAGAAGTAAATCTACAACAGAAGATTCTTATAAAGAATTATAATAATCCCCTAGGCGGCCACTATAGTCAAGCAAAGATAGTAGAATTATTTTAGCGTAAATACTATTGGCTAAGGCTCAATTAGGAAGCAAAGGAGTACATCAGCCATTACAAGAAGTGTTAAGTATATAAGATCCGCAGGCATAAGCTATAGGGTCTACTTAAATCAGTTCCCCCCGCTAGTAAGCTATAGCAATATTACGCCATAGACTTTATTATAGATCTCCCGCCATCTAAAGATAGCTAAGGATGAATATATAATTCGGTCCTTATACTTATTAATAGGTTTTCAAAGTACGTCTAATACCTTCCTATTAATAAGACAATTAATATACAAAAGCTCACTAACCTAATTAAGGAGAAATGCTTTCTTAAAGTAGATTAGCCATACTCTATTATTATTAATAGGGGCAGCGTCTTTATAAGCTAATACTGGTCGGACCTATGCTTCCATTTAAAGATAGACTACTAGTATAGTACGGCTTTTTACCCGTAGACGGATAGGCAAACGGAACGCCAGAACTAGGAACTAGAGTCTTACCTATAAATGTATTTAAACTACTAGCAAGATAACTAGTGCGAGCTACTTCCGTATGTAGAGTACGCTTATAATTTAAAGTAATATATATTATATAAGTATGCACTAATCCAGATTGCCTATAGCGTTTAACTATTTAGGTTTAATAGTATACCTAATAATCACTAGCTAAGGCCGTATAATTAGTTATAGGATCCTACTAGGAAGTTAAAGAATATCTACTAGAGAGTATAAGGATACCTCTAGGAATAGGAAGAGTAATAGAAGTATACAAAGCAGAGCCTATAAGATACCCAAGAGCAGTAAAGACTTTAGTATAACCGCAAGCACCAGGATAAGCATTTCGGAGTAGGTAATGAGGTTCTATTACGTTTAACGAATATTAAGACCTATTAACTATTAAAGAAGCTTAATATAAGATACCTAGGTCCCTTTTAAGTTAAGGAACAAATTGGCAAGCTAGCCTATTATCTCCAGCTACCCCTATCTATAGCCTATATACATCTAGTGTTTTATATAAACCTACTAGAGCTATAGCATAGACTACTGCCGGAAAAGAACTTCCATCTAGGCCTAATTAAACACCCTAAGGTGGTGGGCGAGCGGTATGAGGTTAAAGCTATACTACGCTATAAGTCTATTAAGAACAAGCTTCAATTTAAAATTAAATAGCTAGGCTAGCCCGCTAAGGACTCTATATAGGAACTAGAGGATTACCTTAATTATTATAAAGATATTCTAAAAGAATATTAGGACTAAGGTCCATAATCTACAAGTCATAGAAAGCGCTCTAATACTACGGTATTATTACAACCTAGGAAGAAAGCTCGCAAAAAAAGTAAATAGGTTAAATTGGATATAGAACGGATAGGCTCCGGAAACTATAGGGATAGGGCTACGGCCCAAGACAGGATAGGTCCTTAGCCTTTTTACGTACATAGTATAGAGTTAATAGGGCATTTTGCTAGAATTGCATTTCCATTTATTTATCTATATTAGGAACATTATTTCTAGGGCTCCTAGGCCCTTCCTAAAAGCCTTCTAAGGCCTTCCTAAGCACCTAATTAAGGTTCTTAATTGCTACTATGTATAAGAACGAATCCTAAAAGTCCAAACCACAAATGCCTAATCTAAAAAGCCACTACGCCTCATTATTATTAGGAGTAGGATTAGTATCCATTAGGCCACTAAGCAATGGCTAACAAGAATGGGATCTAGATGCCTTAGTAGGTGTATAAGTAGGCATAAAAACAGGGGTAGGATAATAAGGTGTAGCTAGAGTAGAGACTCTTAAACGCTTAACACTAATATTAGGTCTAAACTAATACTAATAAAGCTCTTATAGCGTAAGCTTATAGTTAATAAAGATACGCTTAAGCCTAGAATAAACAGAGACGTTAGCTGGCTAGTATAGTCCAGAACCACTAAGACCTTGCTACGGCAACTATTAGTTACCTATTTGCTAGGTACCCAAAGGGTAACCTACTTAATACCGCATTATGTTATGCTCTTTTAAAACTTAACGCGTATGCGTAAACTCCTTCCTATAGTAGACAGCAACCTTCTTCTTATTACCCCTATTACGCACCCTATCCTTAATATACTAACCTTACTCTCGTATTAGGCGTTACTAGCTAGCTTGCTAGGAATTATGGGCAGTATAGATGGTTGTAGCATAGTCTCGAATTCGGCTAAGTTGTTTAGCATTTACGCTGGAATAAAAGAGAGCCCGGGCAATATAGTAGTTAAGGATATTAAAGGAACGTTGCCACTTAGGCCCAGGCTATTAAAGCTTAAAGTTAACAATGGAAATCTATTAAGGATAGAAAAACTTACCTTAACGTAACTGCCGCTCTTAGTACGTATGCATCAATTATAAGGACTAAAGGTATTAGATCTAACGTAGTGCATCTTATTGTAAGCCTCTAGAATCCTATTATTAGATTTCTAGTCTTTTAAAGACGTATAAGCAAAATTATTTAGGTAGGACTAGCACTAGCTGTGAGTTAGTAGAGGTTGGGGTTCTATATATAAAGGCAGGGTTAGGATACGCTGTAGAATCTACTTAGAAGAGCAGTTAGTAGGAGAATAAAGAGGTATATTAAATTAATAATAGAAAAGAAGAAAATCTTAATAATATATTGAAGATACGTCTAAAATTGGACGACGGTTAATAGCGAGAAGTAAGGTATTTAAGAAAAGGAGCAGCTTAATAAGTAAGGTGTCTTTATACTTTACCTTCTAATACCCTTCTAGTAAATAGCCGCAACCTTACTGATATAACTTCGTTACAATAGCGCTATTTAGAAGGAAGGAAACACGCGTATAAGTTAGTTAACTATTACTTCCTTATAAAAACTAACTACGCGGCCAGGGGAAGGCAATTAAGATGTTAAATTAAAGACGTATATGGGTTAAATTAGACCTAAAACGATACTATAGTATTAAAGAATAACGTTATAGACGTTCTTGATAATTGTATAATAGCTACAATTGCTATTACGAAATGTCCCTATTTGCTAGGTAGTAAAGCTACGCCAAATATACAGTATAGGACCACTAGATTTAAAAGTATATATACCAAATCTTAAAAGATAAGTCTCTTTAACTAACTAATTGATACCTTAACCGCATCTAATAGCCTGAGGGTAAATATAGGAGTAATGCGTTAGTAACGCAGAGGATTATAAGAAAAGGATTATAAGAAAGAATTATAGACCATATCTTAGCAGTTAAAGATAATAGCAAGCTAAGGCTTTATACGTTAAATCCTATACTAAAAGGTTTTACGGAACTATACTAGAACACTAAATTGCCTATAATACTTATAATTAATTATAGACTGGTATAAAGGCTTAAAAGTAGAGTTATATAAAAATCCCTATATTAGCCTAGGTAGTCACCGGTATGCTTCTAGCAGGCTTCTAATAGGTCTCCTAGCAATCCTTACGTCTTTTCTCCAGTTATGTTTTTTTCCTTATTAAGGTTTTTTAGGAGTTTAAAGTAGGGGTTAAATAGATAGATGATATATAATGGTATGCCAACACCTCTCTAATATCCCTCTAAACCTCTTCTGGGACGAGCCCTTATAATCTCCCTACCGCAAGGTAATGGCGATCGGGGGCCAACCGTAAGAAGGGGGGGGGGTAATGTAAGGGATATTATTGCGGACACTTTGGGTTGCCCTTAGGACAACCCCCGGACGCCCCTTGGATGGTCGCCGGTCACGTGCCGGAGGCACGTGCCCGTAGTATATAGTCTCTATGATCCCAGAGGCCTTACCTCCTTAAGGATTCGTCTCTCTCACCAATCTATCCTATTCCACAATCGTGTCCTTATAGCCCCCTGTCTATAAGATCCCCTTACACTTATCTATACTAAATATTAAATTCCCGCGCGTTTAGAGCAACTCCTTAAGTTAAAGATTTAGTAGTTTATTAAGGTAATCCGTCTTAAAGAAGCTATCTAGCCGCCCTTAAAGGTTAACTAAACTATTAGTAAGGATAGCCTATTAAAGCACTAGATTATAAGCGCTTATTCTAACTAGTTATTATAGGATTGGCATATTATATATATAGTTCTTTAATAAGCTTCTAGTAAAGTATAAGTAAAGGTAGGGGATTACTTACTTTAGTAGTCTAATATCTATATACTTAATAGCGTATTTTAGAAGCTTATAAGTATTAATAACCTATAAAAACGGAATATAATTAAAGAACTCTATATTATAGTTATTAGCGGTGGAGCTTAATATACCTATAAAGGATAACGTCGCTATTAGCCAGTATACGTTAGTAGGTAGCTTTAAGCGCCAATTTACATCGCGGTATATATCTCTTAAAAAAGCTGCTATATAGATATCCTTAATATACTTTAGAAATTACTATAGAGATAGGTTTTGTATATATTGCTTAGCCTTACTATCTACCTTAATATTATACTTATTATAGATATAAAGTAGGAATAATATAATAATATAAGCGTTAAAGCTTTAGAGGATTAGCTCTTCTATATAATAAAATAAAACCTTTTCCCTAGGAATATTACGCCGTCTTAGGTAGTTTATATAGGCGTAAAGCGCTAAAAACTACCACGTAGCTTCCTTACCCCTATAAAATATACACATAACTATATATAGGAAGTTTAATTATATATACCATAGCCCTAGAATAAGTAATATCTACTAATAGCTATTATACGCACCTCCCGCCTTAACCCGCCCCTCTTTATATAATTAAATAAGCTTTATAGTTTTTTAATCTTTATATACTAGGAAAAGCTAGTTATTAAAAGCGGTTTTATAATTATACTATAGTTATTCTAGAAAGACATTCTCTATTATACGATAGTTGCTATTAATAAAAGGCTCGCTATTTAAAATAGGTCCTAGAGTTATATACTTCATCCTTTTATAAGGGAGAATATTAACTATTAGTATACGCGGATATCTAATATCCGCGTTAGAGTTAAATATATTATTAACTATAGTAAAATACGTATATTAAATAGCGTCTATAATAAAACTTATAAATATCCGCTTTTAGAGGTTATTAAACCTATTCTTAGCTATATTAATAACTTTATCTAGCTTAAGTTAAGGGGTATTATTTAGCATTAACTACTTAAAGCCCCCTTTAGGTATATAGACTCCGCATAAAATCTTTTCTATAGTATATAAATTAAACTTACTAATCTTACCAATAACCTAATATTAAGTTTTTTAGTAATAGTTAAAGTTATTATAGATAATATAAATATTATTATAAATAGATAAAGACTTAATTAGTTTCTTGAGGGTTATTAGCGTTAAAAGGGCTCTTAGAATTAATAGGACCTTTTTTAAAACGTTAGCTAGCCTAAGCTTTTTAGTATTAAGAGTTTTATAACTATTAATTAGACTAAGGCTATATAAAAAAGATAGTATATGGCGCTTTATACTAAGCGCCTAAAGATATAGACTAAGTAAACGAGTAAAACTATTTATAAAGTTTTAGGTAAACCTTAGAAGGAATATAGAGGTAACTATAACTATATATCTACTTTACGAATCCTAACTACGTTTCTCTCTATTTAGTATAGATATCCCCTTAATAAGCTAGAATAGCAGTAGACTATACTACTAAATAAACTAGGCTATATTCTTAAGGTTAATATCTTAAAACTCTATATCTAGAGTTTATATATTAAAGGGGCCGCGTTATAATTATAGTTAGCGGAGTTCTTTCTAAATATAGTGGGTAGTATAGGTTACTAGCATTATATAAATTTTAGCCCTATTAATAAGCTCTTTTTATATTTCCTTTTTCTCTAATAAGTAATAAGTAGGTCCCCTACTTTCTTCTTCTTTCTATTACCTCTATGCCTGTTCTTACTTTCTAAGTACTTAAAAATTAGTCTATAAAAAGACCAGCCCTATTAATATAGAAGGTCCTTTATAATATTAACCTTTTCTTCCTTTAATATCTTTATCTAACTAGTAGATCAAATATCCGCTAAAATATCCGCTAAAATATCTGCTAGAATATTCGCTAGCTATATAAAGGGCTAGCGGCGTAGATATAAGCGTTTAGCGTTAGTGATTACTACATAGCTTAGCGGTATAGAGGTAGAATTAGGGCCTCTACGGCAACAAATTCCTCTTAACGTCGCGCTTATATAAGGAGTTAAAGATCTTATAACTTATAAAATAGGCTTTTCTCTATAATTTAGTATAATTTTTATATTAACAGGTATTGTGGGAGGGTAGATTAATTTTATTAAAGTTAATAAGGTCTTCTTATATAAACTATATTTAGGTTTTCTATAAAGCTCGCCAAAGTGCCTTAGACTAAGAAAACGATTGCCGTCCTAAATTAGCCTAGCGGATGGTGCGGATATTCCTATATCCGCATAATTAATTTCTTAGTCTAAGCTTCTAAGGTAACCCTTTCCCCTACTAGAAAATTCTTCTTAGGGGTAGTCCTAGCTTATAAGCGAGGCACGGATAGAAACACTAAAACCGCTACTATTACTACTAATATCAAAACTAGACTTTTT
The DNA here is from genome assembly GCF_001692895.1 of Cenococcum geophilum 1.58. NCBI lineage: Eukaryota > Fungi > Ascomycota > Dothideomycetes > Gloniales > Gloniaceae > Cenococcum > Cenococcum geophilum. The sequence continues at coordinate 1,926,882 of NW_027137586.1, forward strand.
CTAGGTTTTTCTTCTATAAAAAGCAAAAGCCTAATAAGATAGGGAGTGTAGGTACTTTTCTATATCTCTTTTAGTCAGATTTTCTCTAATAAGAGGAGGATTGCCTTTAGGGCTTTTCTGCTAGTAAAAGCCTAACAAGTCCTTTTTTTTAGTAGTTTTTTCTACTTCTAATAGGAAAAGAAAATAACTACACTAGTTTTTTTTTACTAGTTTTTCTACTACCTTTTAGCCTAATTTCCCCAGAAATCTTCTAATAGGATTAGTAAGGAGAAAAGGGTGTAGAAGGAAGTAAAAACTAGCAAGGCTTTTTGCCTAGTTTTTTACCTCTAGGACTAGGAGATAAGAGACCTAAGGAGGTTGTTATCTACTAAAAAAACTAGGAAAACCCCCTATAAGCTATAACAATAGCAAAGGCTTATAAGTTAAAAAAAAGAAGCAGCTAGCTAAAAGCAAAAGCAAAGCTATAGCGATAAGTAATGACTTATTATCTACCTCTTCTCTTTTATCCCTCCCTTGCCCACCTAAGAAAGATATAAAAATAGGAGAAGTAGACAAGGTATTTCTATACGTACCTATCTACATACCTCCAATCTATATAGGAAAAAAAAAGCTACTCCCAATCTCTTTCTAAAAAAGAAAAGAAAAAAAATTAATACTAATACTAAATAAGAGAGGGAATACAATCTAGTATACTTCCCCCCTCTTCTCTAAACTAACACCTATAAAAGGCCTTAGAAAGCTTAAAATAAGCCTATTTAGAGCTATAAGGAGAAAATAAAGAGCAAGTTAAGCAAATTGGAAACTATGTATAAAGTATACTAGTAGGGAAGAACCCTTTTATAAAAGGAAAAGCAGAAGAAGTAAAAGCTTTTAAAAAGGCAAAATATGTCCTAGAAGGGCTAGTAGAAGAAGTAAGAGCTCTGTGTAAGGAGGTAGCCCCTACTAAGAAAACTTACGCAGAGAGGCTAAAGAGGGACCTCCTTTCTTCGTCCTTACTACCCTCCTTATTATTACCATCTCCTACCCTTTCTCCTAGTAGAAGTTCTACTTCTATTAAAAGTAAAAAAAAGTAGCTATAAGAAAGGAAGCTAGTCCTAATTATAGACAAAAAGGACTAACCTTTAGATACCTTCTCTATATAAAATAAAGTTAAACAACTATTTATATTAAAACTGCAAGTAGAAAAGCTAGTATTAGCGTCTATATCTAGAACTAAAGGAAAACAAAATATTCTCCTTATAACTATAGAAGAGTATAATGTAGATTTCCTAGTTAAATATAAAGATATCTAGTATAACTGTTTTACCTTCTAAAGAGAACAAAAACTAGAACCTTGGGTTTAAATTATAGCCCATAAGGTTCCTACCCTACCTTTTTTAGGAGAGGGAGGCTCTAAGCTTCTAAAAGAAGAAATTAAGACCTTTAATCCTATAAGGATATAAGGATTACCTAGATAGATCTTATCTAGTGTAAAAAGACACGATCTATAAACTAGATTTAGCTTTATAGTTTTTACTATAGAGAGCGAAGAAAAAAGACAAGAAATCCTTAAGCAAAAAGAGATCTTAATTGCAGGTATAGCTACTAAGGTAGTAAAATACCTTAAAGTCTCTCCTACTACGCACTGCACTAGCTGCTAAAAATTTGGCCATATAGGGGGTAGATGCTCTACTAGAGCCTATAGATTTTGTGCGGCTGTACATTTATCTAAAGACCATTGCTGTTCTACCTATATGGTAATGGGCAAGCCTTATAAGCACACTACCCCTCTTTGCATTAATTGTAAGGAAAAACACTTTGCTAATAGTAAAGACTGCGAGACTCTTTAAGCAGCTAAACTAGTATATAGTACGTAGTACTAGCGTAAAAGGTTCTATAGAAGAATAAAATAAATAGGACTTTAGAAGGAGGCAACTCCTACTAGGCTCTTAAAAGGACTATAGAGAGCAAAAGGACAGAAATAAATTGCAAAAGGACAGGGACAGGTGTTAGGATTTCTTATGGTTTTTCCTACCGTTTTTTTATTCCCTGGTAGTTATAGTAACTTAGTTTACTAAGGAACTATAAACTCCTAGTTTAGGGGTTTATAAACTACTAGGATATAGTTACTAGTATATATTAAGATACCTAGAAAGGATTTATGTATATAGAACTATAGCGCCATAGCCTAAGGCTGTATGCGCAGTATTATACATAGTATAATACAACGGATATAATAAAAAAATTATAGAAAAAAATTGTTAAACTTTAATTTCCTGGACCTAGACTAGTAACTCTCTATAAGTCCTTAAAGTATTATTTTTTTCTCCTCCTTAATTGCGAGTAACTTAAATACTAAGGCATTCCATTTAATGTCCTTAATGTTAGCGATGGTAAATTCACCTATTAGTGCTTGTATTAGTATATATAATTCATTAATTTAAGAAAAAGAGTATAGAAAGCCTAACCCTATTATTTATCCGCTAAACTAAAGGCCAGGGTTATTAGTAAACAGATTAGATACTAATTGTTTTCTATCTCCTTAGGAACTAAACCCTAATTCTTTACATCACCTTGTAAATTAGTCCACTAATTATTTATACTAATTCTGTACGTATTTATAGCGATTAGCTACTTACTATAGTTAGGATTTTAACGATAAAATGCTATTGCGTTTACTATAATACGGCCGCTTATAGAAAATCTTAATAGGCCATTATTAGTCCAAAAAAAGGCAATCCCTTTATATTTATGGTGGTTAATGCCTCTTAGAGATACAAACTTCTGGCCATTACTAATAAGATCCTACTTTATCTTAGCTTATCTCTTATAACGCTCTAGTAAAAACACCTTAAGAGATGTAATTTTTATAGTTAAATAGAATTTGGGAATAAAGAAGGTAGTTTTTACCTTATTAAACGCCTTCCTATTATAGCCAAAATAGTAATATTTAAGTTTAAAGCTCTTTTTGCTAAAAGATAGGGTTTTAAAGATGCCTAAATTATATATAAGGCATTTTAGTTAATCTAAGCCTTTGCGAATTAAAAGGACGCGCGTATTTAGTTTAAATAAGGCCTAAAGGAGATTAAAATTAATTTTGCTATGGTCTAGAAGTAGTATAAAACTATTCGTTATAGGCATAAAATAGTTTTTAAGAAATTTTAATAACTCCTAAAGGTGTTTAGCGCTGATTAAGTTAGGAGAAAGACTTTCCTAATATATTTTTAACTGGGGTAGGAAGTTAAATATAATACTTATAGGAATTTAGAGGTTAACTTACTATAGGCTTATCTTCCTAAAGGGAGATTACTTATATATTGTCTAGCACTACCTATAAGGCGTCTCTTACTTCTTCTAAATTTATGCCTAGGTATATACTATAGTCTTTCTTATCCTCTTTTAGCTTAAAGTTAGCATCTAAGTTAATATATTAAAGGCACTTAAGAGATAGACTAAATTTCTTCTATAGAATATAAATATACTAATTATATATATTACGCTTACTTAACGAAGTTTCTATAGTCTTATACTAGCAGCTTTTTTTTATCCTAGCTATAGCAGATATTATATTAGCGTATTTCTATATATTAGGGGTTTCGCAAGCATATATCTTATTTAACACCTTAACTTTAACCTTAGAACCTCTCGCTTTAGGTATTTCTTTAATCCCTAAACTTATAGAAGGAGGTAAAAGAAGTAGAGGAGGTAGAGGAGCTTAGGTCGCTTAGACTATCTTTAATACAGCTATAAGCATTTTAATTATAAGATACTACGCTAACTATTTATAATGCGGATGCGTTTAGCTTAGGCTATAGAGAGGAGTGTCTATGCTGTTATAAGCTAGTAAAGGTACTAATATAACAGGCTTAGGTACTACTAGTATTATTACTCTATAAAGCTTTAGTAGCGTAATACTAATCTAGAGTATAATATTAGAGTAAGAAGCTAAGTATAGATAGTATCGTTTCTTTAAAAGATCCGCCTTCTTTTATACTCATTAATAGGACCTATATTACTGCTATACCGCAAATATTTACTGCGGCCCGCTTTATACCGCTTAAATACTTCCCCCTATTCATTCTAGGAGACGCTATATCTATTAGTTCTTATATAGCACAGAACTTAATTAAGTAAAGGTATATAATCTTGCCATACCTACAGAAATAGAGTTATGGCCTATATTTAGTATCTTAGTCCCAGTACTAGAGTAATATAAAAGGAGATATAATATATACGCAGAAGTATAGGTAGTAGAGGCTTATAGCTACAGTGGGGTGTCATAAGTGTCCGTGCTCCCCCATCAATAAATTTTTACAACCCTCCCCCCTACTTTTTCTACCCTATTATACACCCATGCCACGTCGTGCGTTAGCTCCAATTAGCGGTAATATTCCTTATCGTAAGGAGTTAACTCCATATGATAGAGGAGTAGTTGTTAGCTATAGTCTTGCAGGAGTTACGGCCCCTTAAATCGCGATCGCATTAAACCTCCCTAAATCGACCGTACGAGACACCCTACGAAATGCACCCCAACGTCCACAAGGCTTATCCATTGCTCAAATTAGACGTCCTCTAGAGCATTCAGAACAAGACAAACGTACCCTCTTAAGGATTATTTGTATAAATCCTAGGATTATGTATAATAAGCTAGCGTTTAAGGCAGGCCTTCTTATAAGCGAGAGTACGTTACATTAAATATTACGCAAATACCACATTAAAAAATGGATAGCTAAGAAGCGTCCTATGCTTACACACAACTTAGCAAACGCTTGATTAAGGTAGGCAATTAAACACTTGGCGTGGGAGTGCTTAAGGTAGAGCAAGATTATATAGAGCGACGTATATTTAGTTAAGAGAAGCGCGGGCAAGCGACCTTCTTATATCTTTTATACTCTATAGTAGAAGTGGGATAAAGATAAGATTAATATATATAAAAAGGACAAGGGGTATACCGTAATAGTATAGGCAAGCTTTTCTAGAGCTCTTAAAGCCTCTAATTTAGTGGTTATAGAAAGGGACGAGGAGGCACCTAAGGGGGGGTATTCTGCTAAGTTATACATTAAAGTTTTAGAGGATTAGATACCCTAAATCTACAAGCTAGGCCTCTAATTTATATAAGATAATGCTCCAATATATATAGCAAAAATTATGGCCAAATAGTTTAAGGAAAACGTTATAGAAGTAATTAATTGGCCCCGCTACTCGCCCAATTTAAACCCAATTAAGCACGCTTAGGTATAACTTAAAGAACGGCTCTATAAAAGGTTTCTATATATTACTTAAATGTATAGGTTAAAGGAAGTGGTTATTAAGGAGCTATCTAGAGCTATAGTAATTTATTAAAGCGAGATTGCACCTAGTTTCTTTAAGTCGTTAATCGCGAGTATATACGAGAGGTGTATAGCTGTTAAGGACGCCGACGGGTGGCATATAAAATTTTAGACTCCAAAAAAAGTCGCGATAGCTAGATTCTATATGGCGATAAGCCTTATAAATATTTTAAAGCTCTAGAATTAATCTTGTAGTTACTGCATAGTAATTTAGCAGGGGGTATTACATTTAGTGTTGCTTGGGCACGGATATTTATGACACCCTACTGTATCTAATATTGTTTAAACTAGAAATAATATAGAAAGGAATATCATTGGGACCCCATTACTTATCTAGGCTATATAAGTTCTATACACCTACTTAAAATTCAGTTACTTAGAATATCTGGAAGCTAAATATATCTATATAAATGAAATTAGTACTATAAGGAATTGCTTCTATAGCTTTACTAAAAAAAATATATATATATAGAGTAAGAATATATAATAACTAATCCTTATCCCTTAACCCGTGTACGTCTAACGCTAAGGCTGTATAAATAGAAACGCCTAAAAATTAGGTTAAATAAGAGCTTCTTATTAGCTAGATCCTTAGTAATAACGTTAAACGCACGCTAATAAGTTAAGGGATATAATACGTTATAACTTATATATAAAATCGCTAACACTAAAATAATTAAAATTTATATATTTCACTTTATTCTATTTTACTTTACTCTATTTTACTTTTATAGCTGTAACCAGCTATAATATTTTAGCAAGCTTCTATAAATTATAATCTTACTAATATTAATAAGAAAGCCAAGCAACTAAAAACAAACGGTATAACTTACGGCGATTAGGAACTTTTAAAAGCCAACTATCTTAACCTTATTTAGGGCGAGCCTATTAAGAAGCCTAATAGCTAAGCCGCGTTAGCAACGGATTGGTAAAAGGGCTGGGTCTATTGCGTATATATAGAAGTTTAGAACGCAAACTATTACCTATTTTTTACTATAGTATTAGCTATCCCGCCAACAGAATATATAAAATAAAAAAAAGCTTTAATAGTATTCTAGAGTACCTTATTTGCCTTAGGAACTATAAACTACATTAACTAAACTTAAGTCCTACCTCTAAGCTTTTTTTTAAGTTAATAGTTGCAGAATATGGTTTTTCCGGCAGCTATTATTTCCTTAGCTTTATACAGGCTTTATTTCCTTAAAGTTTATAATACTCTTCTTTAATAAGTAATATAATACTAACTTTAACTAAGAGAGGAACTTAGACATAAGCTAAAAGTATTTGCTTAGTATAAATGCATTATTAATCTATAGCATTATAGAAATCTAGCTTGCTTATATAGATATACCACTTAAGAATATTAAATTATTGTTTCTTATAATGCGTAAAGAAATTAAAACTAGCTAATAATAGGTATTAAAAAGGAAATAAGGGGATAAAACCTTAAGCTTTATAACAGGCTTAGTACCCGCTGGCGATAAAGGTGGCTGCTTTACTATTATACTTAGTCGCGAAGATATAATATACAGCCTTCGCCAACTTAAACTAAAATAACTTAAGCTCTAGTAAACTTTATCTTATAACCTAAAACTTTATAATAATGCTATGGGGAAATATAAAACAACCTTTCCGTTTTACTTGCCTATTCTTTATTAATAATTGTAACCTAGTTCTTTTTATAAACTCTTATAAACCCATCTTTAAAGTATACCCACCTTACGGATTATTCGCCCTTATATAATCTATTTACTTATCTTTATACATTATATACTATCTAATTTTACGTTTAGAATTAGTAATTAGGATAGGTCTTTAGAAATCCTAATTTATTTAACTAGAGCTCTAATATCTATATTTTTCTTAACTTGTACTTTAGCTTATACCTTAGCTTTCTCTTATACCGCCTACTATTTGGCTATAATCTATAGTCTTATAGTCTTATTTAGTAAAGATATATATATAATAGGTTATGCTGTAGTAAGTTAGATAATATTAGATTATATATACAATTAATTCTCCCTACTAGAAGTTTATTAGATTAAATTAATATTAAGTATAGATAAACACGTTACAGATCTCAGAATGTTAATAGGTATTAATAGTCCTTATAAGAGCAGAATACTATTATATATTACTCTATATTGCTAATAGGTAGACCTTTTAATAGCGCTAGTAATTTAAACGAAACTAATAGTACTAAGAGTTAGGGTAAGGGCCTCTTAAAGTAAAAGCGGCCTCAGCAAACCACAACATAAGCACTTAGTTAAGTTAAAGGGGAATTAAAGGAAAAGTATACTGGAATATAAAGTGTAGTATAGGTACCTTTAGGTCTTAATACCCGATATAAAAGAATTAGCAGCTATATTCTTTCGGTGGCTATTTTTAGCCCTACCTTAAATTTACACCCTACTCTAATAAAGGTAAACGTTACGTAAATAAACGAGCTAGCTAGTTAGTACAATTAGGTAAAGCTCCCGCGATAATATATATATTAGCTATATTTGCCCTTACCTATAGAAATTGGAGCCAGTTAATATATATAACTAATTTTTACTACCTATAACCTGTTAATATATAATATTATAAAGGATTATATAAATTATGGCCTACCCTTATTTATAAGGCGAGTTAATAAAATAATTAAGCGTCTATCCCTTCTATACACCTTTATGCTATATATAGGTTAACTTAATTATAAACGCCCAACTTATATAATCTCTTAGTAGTATTATATTATAGCATAAATAATAGGCCAAATAGTGGAACGCCAACTCTGGCATTTTAGTATTACTATTAGTAGCTTTAGTATTAACTTATTTTAAGTTAAAGAGCGGAAGGAAATATATAAGGCTAAAAATATCACTTTTAGCCAACGCCCTATAGTGTGCATAGTTTTATTTATATTGCTTATATAGCTGCCTTCCTTTATTCTATATAAAAACCAATGCTTATATCTTCTACTCCCCTATAAAAACTAATTCCCTATTCTCCTTCGCCTTATAGCTTTTAATTCTCTACGGGAATTAATACCCTATAACTTCCGTTCTCCTATTCCTAGATCTATAAATAATTTACCCGCGCTATAACCTACTATATAGGCTTTATTATTGTAGGAGCAAAATTAACGAAGAGATATCCCCCTTATAAAGGTAATTCCTATATTAACTAAGTAAAACCTAAAGACAATATCTATCTGGCTAAATCTTTGTACTTATAACGCTATAACTTACGCTTTACTTATTCTATAGCTTCCTCTCTATTTTCTATCCTTTTAACTATATTTAATAGCACTTTTCCTAGCTTCTAAAACCTATTTAAAAGAAAAATACTAAGTAGGGTAAACTATCTCTAGTATAGGGGGGAAACGCTTAAAGTAGTGTAGAAACTAATTATATCTAAGACTTATAAAAAGCTATATTATTTATAATATTTACCTTAGCTTACTTAAGTTCGCTATTAAAGGAGACCTATTTAAAGAATTTTTAAGAAAAAGAAGTGTCTTTTATCTAAAGCCAATTATTTCTATCTTTAACCTTACGTTCTACCTATTTAATTATTTCTAGCCCGCCTTTTATAAGTACGAGATCACCCAAGAATACTATACGTTTAACTACTAAACTATTAGAATTAAATATTCCTAAAAAGATACATTTACTATAATATAGGTGCGATTTATAGTGCTAGTACTGCTGTATATAGTAGAGGGCAAAAATATCTTTAACTTATAGAACTATTAGACTAATATAAGGGGTATATAGTATCTTTTACCTTAATATCGTTATAATTAGTCTTAGGTTTATAAAAACCCTATAGGAAATCTTAAGAAGAAATAAAAAGATAATCTAGTCTAAAAATTAAATTGTCCTTTATAATTTCTAGTAGCTTTATTATAATATTATTCTTAGGAGGTAAAAGCGCTAAATAAAGTTAAAGTGGTAAAAACAGAAGTAGAGATCTAGTAGCCTCTTTATATAGGACTAAAGGATATATATTTATATGCAGTTTATAGTATATTCTCCTTACCTATAAATATTAAGATAATTTCTATAAGTCGCCTGCATCTCTTCTATAAGATATATTAATACTTAGGCGCGCATTAGCGTAATAACGTTATTTTTAGAAACGGGCGATATTATATAGGCCTTACTTAACCGGAAATCAGCCCTACCAAATAGCTTTTATTTACTTATATCCGCTACTCATACCTTTAACTTAGTAATATCTAGGTTATAGATAGATTTTGGCATTAATAGTAAAGATATAGATAATTTAACAGCCTATATAGCGATATAAAACTAAGAGAATTTTTCTTTAAGGATATCTAATACACCTTTCCGCATTATACCCGCTATAGCTATAATAGACAAATATATTAATCTATACTTAGATATTAGTACTAACGCTAAAAAAGGTATAATAGAATGCTAATAGATATAAACTAAAAAGCTAGAACTATTGCTATAATAATCCTAACTATAATCCTTAACGCCGTTTTACTTAAAAAGTTAACTTTAGCACAATATAACAATCTATAGACTTTACGTCTATATATACCCGCACGGAGTGTAAATGGGGCTGTAGTAATACTAGCTATTGGGCCGTTAGGCTTAAGTAATAAACTACTAAATTTAAGGTCTTGGTAGACTATAAATTCTTTTAGCTAAGGAGTAGTAAGATATTAGGTGCTTTATATAATACGCCCTAGATTTTTAAAGGGTGTAAAGGTAAAACCGCTTATATATTTATATAGGTCCGCAAAGTTACTGCCTCGCAATAACCGTTATAATTTAAGCGTTAGATTAGTATTCTAAATATATAGGAAGTCCCTTATTAAAAACGGTGGAATGTAATAGATTTTACGGGCTATAATAGCTGTTATACTATATATAGGGGACCGTAGTGTAGTAATTAACTATATTGTTTATTACCGTGCCGTTTATATAGGTGGGAATTAGTAGAGAGCCTAAGTATATATTAAGATAATCTTAAATAAACTTAAAGTAGATTGGCGGAAGGTCCTAATATATATTAAAAGAGTTAAAGAACTTAGGAAGGTCCTAATAAATATTGAAATAGTCCTTAAAATAGATTGGTAGAAGGTTTAAATATATATTAAAATTATCTTAAGGGAACTTAGGGAAAATTAACAAAAGCTCTTAATATATATTAGGATAACACTAAAGGAGCCTAGAGAAAACTAATAAAAGATCCTAATATACATTAGGATAATCCTAAGAGATTTTAATAGGCGTACCTTCCTCCTCTATACTAGGTGGAGAGGAACTATTTAATCTAGGGCGCTTTTTTAGGGGGTGCTTAATTTTCACTAGCCTTTTCACTTTATTAGAGCTCTAAGGGGTATTTTAAGCTTCTGGTTAACTTGTTAAGTTAGTATTAGCGCAACTAAGATATATATCCTTTAGTTACTTCTCTAAAGAAGCCAACTTTATCCATTTTAGGTATTGCGATTAGGTCTATAACTAAGTATTTAAAATAAAAATTCTTCTAAGGTTATATACCTTTTAATACTATTAAGAGTTAATTACTAATATAGTAAAGCCTAAGGAAGAACTAATATTATACTATAGTCTATATTGCCGAGACTAATATATACCCTAGGTTTAAAAAGGTTCCATTTCTAGCTAGCAATATTATTATATTTTAATGCTTCTCCTCCTAAAGGATAGGCTAACTTCCTTACCATATTTTTAAGGCTTTCGCCATTTTTAAGCTTCTGTTTTACCTCCTTTAGTTACTTTACTATAATATCTATCCTCTTAGACAGAATAGACTTCATTAACCTACAGCTAACTAGATTTTTGTTATTCTTAAGAATATTAGCTAGGTTATAAATTATAAGCTTGTTATTATCTCCTGCTAGTCTAGTATATAGTTTTTATAAGGCTTTAATTAATCCGCCCTTAGTTAGATTATAGAGTAAGTAAAATATATCTAAGTTATTTAGGTTTAGGGATAGAATTTTTACGCTAATAGTAATAAGTCACTGTACGGCTATTTATGGTAAGGTCTCTAGTTTTACTTCTCTACCTTTATATAATAAGGTTCCTACTCCCTTATAGACTAGGTTTTCTCCACGAAATAAAATAGGGCGTCTATTAAAAAGTAGGATTTCCTTAAAAACTAGAAATAATAAAAAGAAGTTATATAGACCTTTTTAAGTCTCTAAAGTTATCGGAGTCGCTAAAGCTACTAGAGCCTTTAGGGCTGTTAAGATTGCTAAAGTCTTCTAAACCCCTAAAATTGCTAAAATATTACCTAAGCTAAGCGCCTTTATTTAATCAGTATGTCCGATAGAGAAGGCTTTTAAGAAATTCTCTGCCGCTCTATTAAGAACTTTAATTCCTTTAGCTTTGCTAATAAAGCGTAGGTATTACGCAAGCCGCTTAAGCTTATTTAACAATAACTATTACGCATAAGTAATACCTTAGGAAAGGAGTATTAAAAGGTAAACCTATAAAAGAATAAGAATTAATAGTATAAGCTAGCTATAAGATCGCATTAGAAAGGATTACTTCTCCCTCCTATAGTGGAGAATAATTAGCTTTAGGTAAGAAAGAACCACGGAATAGAATTACCGTAGCGCTAATAAGCGTCTTATTACCCTATTACTAAGATATAAGTATTATAAACCTATTAGGTTATTTAACCTAATAAAAAAAGGTAGCTAGGCGTAAGGGTAAGAGAAGTAGAAGATAGTATAGAGGGGTTTCGTTACAATTGCAACAAAAACCCCCTATAATATTAGCTTAGCGTATATTAGCCCTCTTACCTCCATTACCCCTAAGATGCCACTACTCCTCTAAATCCCACTACTATAACTTATACTCCTCTAAAGATCTATAATAGAAAACTAAATAGCTAATTAAAGTAAGGATATACAGCTAGCTCGCTAGTTAATTAGATATAGCTTACCTACTACTATAAAGTTTAGAAGCCCCCGTTAATTTGCTTTTTAATAATATACTAAAGGCGCGAGCTGCAATAATATATTTTGCAAGAATTAAAGGCTAGAATACCTTAATAAACTTAAGAGTATAGGATAGAAATAAGTAATATATAGAGCTAATCCCGCCCCGTTATACTAGGATATATAATTACCTTTATCTAGTTGCCTTAACGCTCCTTTTATAGCTTTTATTTATTACTGCCCTAGCTTTACTGTTTTTACTACTCCTTTTAAGCTATTTTCTAGCCTACCTTATTTTTTCTAGCTATTTACGATCGCGTCACTCTTTAATATAGATACTGCTCCTTTAACAATTAGCTTAGTCTTTAAAGCCGCAATTTACTAAACCCTATCGGTCGTTAATATCTTAAAGCGGTATACTTAGCTGCCTCTTATAACCATTACTAGCGATTTAGTAGTAACTCTCCATTAAGATTAAGATTCTAGATATAGGAATTAATTACTAAGCTTTACTAAAGAGTAAACGCTTTATTATCTATTAACATAGATCTAAAAATGGCATCTTTAATTATATTAGAAATTCATTCTAAATTAACTATAAAACTTAAAACCTCTTCGCATTCCGGTACTTACTAACTTAAAGGCCTATAAGGTTAGTAAAAGGCACCTTTAAAGCTAGACGATATGCATTTAGGTACTAATCTACTACGTAATTAACTTAATAAAGGCCTAAAAAATTAGTAAAAGCTACTTAAGCAGTAAAACCGGCACTGTATACTAATAAAAGAAGCTATAATATATAAGATTCTCCTTATTTACATAAATAGGGAAACTACGCATATACTCGCCTATAATTTAATTAGTTTCTTACCTAAGTCTAAATAGAAGTTTCTTTATCTTCTTTAGAGGAGAACTAAAGTAACTACAGTGCCTAAAATACGGGATATTATCTATTTGCCTTTATTCTTAGAAATAATATATAAACGCCCTAACGCAATTATATTCTAGATACGTTTAATATCTTCCACATTATATCTATTCTAATTAAATTATAGAGACTAATTTAAGAGAGTCTTAAAAGCTTAAAGAAGTATATTAAAAAGGAAGGTATATAGAGAGCTATCTTTTAGAGGCCGTATCTACCCGGTATAAAACCTTAATAGTAGTTATTTATATCTAGCTTAGAGAGTATTAAAATTTCGGCATATAATTAAATTTAAATTCTCTACTATCTTTAAATAAGTCCCCTTATACTATAATGTGAATTTATATCCTCTTACACTGGAATTCTTAAAATTACAGTGCTTATATAGTAGGGGGAAGCCGTACTAGTGGCGTTATTACGTTTATCGGCCGCTTAGTGCTTAGTTAAATAGGTATATTCCCACTAAATATCTTAATACCTCTCTGTACTACTCCCTCCTTTCTTTTTAAAAATTTAACTATAGATAGATATTTAGCAATTAATCCATCCGCTTATGCTATTACTAATAGCACTAGCATACCCAGCGCTAGCTAATTTAGCGCCAGCCGGTTTAGCGTTAATAGTTTCCACTAGTTTAGCGTGGATTAGCTTAGTATAATAAACTATTTAGTAACTAAACCTATTGCTAACCGCTAACAGTAAACATATAATAGTCCTTTAAGGAGCTTTAAAGTAGACGCTTAATGACTTATTAAAATTAATAAATGCAACCTTTAAGGATAATAATAGATAGGAAAGGATTACTTCTAAGCTTAGGAGACATGCACCCTATTATTAAAGGAAGTATAATAAACTTTTTATTAATACTAAAGTGTATAAAATATAAACATCTAAAAACTATATAATTGCGTACTATTTAAGGCAGCAGCGCGGTTACTTATATATAGGCATTACTAGATAAGTACTATATTCGCTAGCTAATATATAGAAGACGTGCGGAAACATATATATTTTATGCCTTATTCTACTAAAATATCTTGCTTATATCTTAGGCTTAAATAGAATAACTAAACTTTTGGCATATTAAACTTACCTATAAGGTTTTAGCGTGTATTACTAGTAGGTCCCCCTTCTTAAATAGTATATAGCCTTATCCTCTACTTTCGTTTAAACCTTACTAATATACTATTAAGATTAAAGTTGTAAATAAAACCTTATAGGCCTAAAAGGTGCTATAGACAGCTAATAACAACGCCTTCTTTATATGCTTATATAATAAAAAACTTAATAAGGATATATAGGAGAATATTATAGAATATTTTATAGGTAGAACACTATAGGGATATAAGCGCTATTATAAAATTCTAAGGCCTAAGCCTAAAGAATTATAGATAGCTAAGGAAGAGAAACACCTTGTAGAGCTGCGTAATAAGAAAGGTATAATATAGTAGGATATTAGAAGATTACTTTTAGGAAGAACGCGAGATTTATATAAGGAGCATTATATATATATATTCCCCAAGAAAGGAGTAAGGCAACTAGTAGTACTAATAGTGCTAAAGGAAAAGGAGGTAATAGGGTAGAGACAAGCAGCGCTAAAAAGAAAGGGCCTAATAAGTGTTACTTAATAGCAGGAGAAATATGAGTTTATAGCGGTTGTTCTTACAATTTTATACTATTATTAGGTTGGGCTTTTAGCTTTAATATTACGTATAAGATAATTAGAGGGATAGTATTAGCTAGAAATAAGACCTTAACTAGAAATAGATCTTTAAGTAAAAGAACTACTACCTAAAATATAAGAATATGCCTAAGCTATTAGCCCCGTCCCTTCCGCAGTAATAGCTTTAGTCTTTACTTTAGTTACCTCCGTAAAAGAGTGCATTTATTATTTAACTTTAGTACGCTAAATACGTTTTTTATAAAACTTAAAGGCATATTTAGTATTTAAAAGCCCGCTTTTATAAACCTAGGTAGGCATCTAAGCTACCTTATATTTAAGCCCTAACTTAGTTATTCTTTCCTCTAGAATTTTATAAATCTTCTATTTATTATTTATAGTTATTTTATTAGCTTCGTTGTCTTTAACGCGGGATCTTTATAAGATAGACTATAAGTAATAGCGGTAACGCTAGGAGTAATATTACGGGGCACGATACTATAGGGTATAATACTTCGCAGTAGGCTCTAAGTTTAAAACGCCGCCCTAGTCGTCGTTGCCGCCCTAGTTATTATCGCCGCTATAATTATATTTACTTAAGTTGCTAGTTTTATTATACAGTAGTTTAATATTATAAAGAGAGGTAGGCCCCTAAAGCGAAGAGCTGGTAGGCTATATAGTAGATATTGCTTAGTAATTGTTATATTTAACTTAGGGGCATTAAGAGTTAAGACTAAGGATAAGAGGCTAGGGGGCTAAGTTTTTGCAAGAGGTAGGCGGCTTTTATTATTTCTAGGGTTGTAAACCACTGCCGTTACTACCCTTGTTACGCCTGCTAATATCTTTAGTAAAATTGTTAGAACTATAATTAATAACTCTACTCTACTCTAGCTGTTTAAGCTTCCACTTCTTTAGTATTAAAGGTAATTTGCCTCTAATATTCCCTTTTTTATAATTATTCTCTTTTCTAGTAAGTAGATTAGCCTAGGAAATAGTCATAACATTAGTTCTCTTAACTAGATTATTTATTTTATTAATATCTTCCGTTATAAGTTTAATATAGTTATATGGCAGTGACAGTAGTAACAGTTATGCTGTAATCAGTCGTCTTTCGAATAAGGAATAAGGTCAGCCCGGCTAAAGGCTCTAATTTGACGACATTTAACTAATTTGATTTAGCAACGGTGATGTGCTAATATTAAGGCTCTGGCTTAATTCGATTCCTTAACTAACCGTGGCTTCTATGCAGTTATTTAATTGATTAAGGCTTCCATGCAGTCGTTTGACTAAGGCTCTACGTATAGCTTTACGTTAGGCTCTATATTATATAATCGGCTCTATATCCGTGTAATTAACCAAGGCTCTTAGTATCCGTTCTTATTATATAGCTATATTATTAAATTCTAGAGGCGGTATAGAGTTCTGCCAGCTCTATTGCTAAATAGACTAATTAGGATTTTCTATACCAGGTATAGAAAATTGCTATTGGCTTAGTAATAGGTGGAGAGCTAAGCTAATATCTCTACAGTAGGTTGTCGCGACTAACGCGTCTTAACGTATTACGATTAAGAAAGTAAATAAGAAAAGGAGCCTTAGGAAATACTGTAAATAAGTAGATAAATAGAAATCTTTTATACGGCCATTACCTGCGTCCCCTCCCCCACCTTAGAACTTGACTGTCCCCTAGTTAAACATTTTATACCTACGGCAAAGCCTATTACGGAGCCTGTAGGCTAAGCGTCTATCCCTAAGACTATCTCTAAGGGTTAAACAATTTATTCTCCTTCCTAGCTTTGGCTGTCTTATCTATAGACTATATCCTAATCTGGATATAATCTCCTAATTATATATTCTTCTCCTACGACGGAACCTGCTGTAGAACTTGCTGCAGAGCCTACAGCTTAACGGTTATCCTAGTTATACGGCTATCTCTAAAGGTCTGCAGACGTTACTAGCTAAGCGTTGCTACTAAATCCATGGGCTGTACTTAATAGTAGTCCTCCCAGTTTATATGTATTTTATTACTGTTTTTTAGTACTACTCCGTTATAGAAAGCTAGTTACTACGTCTATTCTTTTCTTATTCTATTTAGGTTAGTTCCTTAGTACGTATAAAGCTATTCCTTAATACCTTCTAGCCGTCCTTTATTGCTAAGCTACGGAAGTACTAGTCCAGGTTAATCGCATGTCCCCATTACTAGCCTTTTTTAATTAGATAGATATATAAGTCCTTATTAGATAAGATCCTTAAGCCCTTAGCATTCGTACTTAGTAAAATAGTAACTTTCTCCGCATCTAAAACAGGTCTATAGGCCTTGTCCTCGCGTACCTCGCTAGCCCTATGCGTCCCGCTGCGGCCATTTAAAGGTAGTAGAATCTTGCGGATATTAAGAGTTTTGCAAAGGCCAATAGTCTTACGGATATTAAAAATCGTGCGGATATTAAAAGTCTTGCGGAGCAAAGGGAGCTTAGGTACTGTTCTGCTAGTCTTTATATCTTAGTGCTAGGCTATATCCTTATACTAGGCTTTAAACAATAGCCTAATCCGTAGTAGGTAATTACTGCTATATTAGGGCTCCTCTGTATATACCTAAGTCTAAAAGCCTTCCTTCTCTCCTGTAGTTAAGCCTACCCCTTTACTACCGTAGCTCCTATAAAAGCTAGATATTTAGGGTATCTTCTTCTAGAAGGACATCTATTCGCTTAGCGCCCTTTATAGCCACTATCCTTAACTCTACGGCCTCCTTTAGTCTTTTAAACACAAGGGTTCTAGGCTTGTCTACTACGGCTCCTATCTTTTCTATTACGTGCCTACGGTATTTAATAGGAAGTCTTTACGCAAACTATTACCCCTTTTTTTTGCTTAGTAAGGTTTCCTACAGCTACCGCTTTGGCTGAGATATTAGTGAAGTCCTATACGTAGTGGCGTAATTCGCCTAGCTGCTCCGCTAGCTTCCTAATAAATGCTTTTACAAAGTCTCTTAACGTGTTCTATTAGTTATCCGGTAATATTAGTTATCCGGTAACCCCACCAAAATTAACGCGTCTTAGCGCGTTTAACCAGCTACAGACCTAATACCACAATCTCAATCGCTTTAAAAAGAAGGAAGACTATCTCTAGCTATTGCTGCTATTTAAAGGAAACAAATTTAATATGTCTTTAGCGCTGCAAAATTATATAATACTCCTCTTTCTACTCTCTAAGACCGCCTTGTAGGTGCCCTACCTTAAACTGTAGTTAATGCAAAGAAATGGAAGCTACTCTTTACTAAAGAGCAGTCTCTTATTTAGTGGATCCTAAACCTTAATTAACGAGGATTTCCCCCCTAGATTATCAATGTACGGTAAATAGCAGACGCTCTACTCGCCGCCCGCGGCCAAAATCCTCCACCTTAACCTATTGGCAAGTACTAGGTGTCGCGCTTTATTAAGACCTAGTTAGAGCTTTAAATAAAGTGGAATAGGAAATTCCACTTACAGCGCGCATGATGTGAGGATCCTATTATAATTAACGCGTAGTTTAAGCTTGTGTAGGAGACGCGTTAGGTGTACGGCATCCTTAATAAAGACAGCTATAACTTTAATAAGACTAGATTTATAATGGGCGTCGCTACTACATTAAAGGTTGTTATAAGCTCTAACACCATTAGTCGAGCAGTTGTTATATAGCCTAGTAATCGCAACTAGGTAACAGTAATTAAAGCTATTAACACGTCTGGCTGGTCTATCCTACCTATTATTATCCTATCTGGAAAGCTTTACCAGGTAAGCTGGTATCACAGTCTACCTACTAACTAGGTAATCGCGTTAAGTGATAATAGCTAGACGACTGATAAGCTTAGATTTAAGTGGCTAAAGCACTTTAATAGATATATAGCGCCTTGTATAACAGGAGTCTATTATCTACTTATCCTTAACAACTATGGTAGCCACGCTACGCCTAAGTTTAACTAGTACTGTACAGAGAACAAGATCATTAGTCTTTATATGCCTGCGTATACGTCCTATCTCCTATAGCCTCTTAATATTAGCTGCTTCTCTCCTCTTAAGATAGTATATAGATATAAGGTTAGGGAGCTCGCCTGCTAAGGAGTCTTTTATATTAATAAGGACGAGTTTCTTAATATCTACCTATATATACGTACGTTAGTCTTCTTAGAGCAGAATATTAAAAGTGGATTTTAAGTAATAAGACTTATTCTATTCTGTCTAGAGCGCGTCCTTATATCGCTTACTATTATTAGAACGCCATTACCACTAGTAGTAGCTAACAGCGTCGCATAGACAGCAGAAACGCCGCATACTATTACTTAGCTTAAGTAGTAGGCTCGACTTATATAAGACCTTATTTGTTATTAATTACAGTGCCCTACTAGCTAAGCTATCTCTTAGCTTATTAAAGGTTGTTAAATAGCAATGCATTTAGCAACAATTTTTACAGAGGAGAGCACTAAGCTTTATGCTGTAAATTATCGTCAAGAATGTAAGAAGTAGCAGTAACGACAGTATATTGCTACTGGAGGCGCTCTCCAGGCTTAAGAAGGTCGATTGCGTGTTATAGAGGCTGAAAGGGTGGTCTAGGAGGGTAACTAGGCTTAGATATCTTAGGTATAACAACAAGTACCACTAACATATAGTAACTGCCATGTGTAAGGCCATAATAGGCGTTAATATACTAGTAGCTAAAGAGGCTATATATAGAATTTAAGTTTATTATTCTATGTTGTTAAAGAGTAATTATACAAAGAGTTGCGTTAATTTTTTGTCTTGTTCCCAGACCTTCTTGCCAAGGCTTACCTTGCCAAGACGCTAACGCTTTTGGCAAGACCTTCGTTAGAAGGTCTGGTACACGGTTTAGATTTTTATTAGTCCCTCGCGGGGTATTTAGGCCTATATACACCTACTTTAAGCCAAATTATTTTAACTTTTATAGCTCCCTAAGCTATTCCTAATGGCTAGAATTACCAAATTAAACCTAGTAAAGAAGACTACATTGCCCAATTTACCCGATTCCAATTTATTATCTTATTATCGCGCCCGATACCCCTAAGTCGTAGTAGCCGCACCTCTCCTATAACCACCGCCGCCCTCTTTCTACCGCAGCTAGAGTACCTAAACCGATAAGCCAGCCTTAAATAATAATTAAAAACCATAAGTCTTTTATTTAGAACGCGAAAGAGTTAATTTAATATTAGAATAGCTGTATAAGCACCGCTAGGGTATTATAACTTTTATTAAGCATTATATAACCGCTTCCGGCCCTTCTAATTATAATACACTAAAGCGACGTGTAAATAGGCTATAGAAGGCAATATTTAAAGAGCTAGAAGTTAAGGAACGGCTTATAGTGTATGGTAATTACTAGCTAGGAAGGCTCTATTAAGAACCTTTATATAAGCAAATAGAGTAAGAGTTAGAAGATCTTATGCGCCTAAAAAAAGAGAACAGAGTTATTATTCTTAGTAGGCTTAAATAATTTGACGCTAAAGAACTAGTTAAAAAGCTTAAGCTTAATACAATTACTACTAACGTATAGCGCCTTACTCTAATGCTATGGAGCTTCCTTATAGCTTTAGTTTAGCAAAGGCAATATGCTAATTCTTATAATATTACGTCTTACTATAATAAGCTCTTTATGGTATACGCAATTCTAGTAAATATATAAGCCCCTTAAGCTAGCTACTAGTTCTATACTGCTTTAGGGGTTTATTTATATAATATAGGTATTAAATAAAGGTGTATTGCGCTTCTTTATAAGTTAGGAGTTATAATATTGTATACCGGTCTTGCCAAAATACAAAAGAAACTGGAGGAAGTTGGTAGGGTATATGCTTCTATACTTAAGGGTTTAGATAAAACGCCTCCGTCACTATAAGCGGAGGGCATAGTTAAGGTATCTTAGCTATAGATCGCGCACTTAAGGCGTCTCGGCTATTACTAGTATAATAAATAGTAACTTTCTTATAGCGTATAATTAAGGTAACTACTTTAAAGAACCGGAACTAGCTAACGGTTATATATAATAACTTTAACTAGAATGAAAGGGTTTAATATAAAACTATATTAAATACTAATAAGCACTTCTCTACTACTACTTTTAAGCTTATACTTAACCCTAAGTTTCCGTATAATGGTTTTTATACTTTTATACTTAAACCTACAGAACAGCTTACTTATAGCGTAATCTTTAATTATCCTAGTAATTAGGCAGATAGCTATACGGAACAGTACTAGTTATATTAGATTATTAAGGCCATTATATATATAATACTAAAATTTAAAGAGCTTAATATTGCCGCAGACTTTTAGCCTAGTATGCCTATTATAGATCGTCTCCCTTTATAAAAGCTATGCCACTTTATATTAGGTCTAATTCTAAAGAATAAGGGCACTCTAGAGGACACGTATAGTATTCTTAGGAATATATTTAGTGGCGATAATAGTAAATACGGGTTTTAAGAGGGCCAGCTAGGGTATAAGGATGGGTCCTTTAATAATAGTAAATTAGTCTTAATTAATGGCGATTAGAAGACTATAGGCCTCCTTTAATCTATACAGCAAGAGCGCTATCTTAAAGATCGTCACTATAAATAGCTAAAATAGTTTCTTTCTGTGGCTAGATTATTCTATTGGCGAACTAACTATATAGATATAATATACGACATTTACTACGGACTATCTAACTGCTTTAAATCGTTAGATTATAGCAAGGTCTATTTTAGCGCGTATTAGGGTTATAGGACGCCGTTCTATTATAAAGAGGAGGTTATAATTAAGTTCTTTAACGCCTAAATTACTGCCTACTTCCTTAGTCTTTTCCTTAAAATATTAAAGACTAGGGTAATAAGGGGGTTAATAATTAGATTATCGGATAAGATATTAAAAGAGGTAATAAAATAGCAGTAGTAAGAGTAAGATTCCTTACTACTTTACAGCGTATTTAAGAGAAGTTCTTTTCGCCTAGCTAACGGTTCTATGGTAATAAATTAGTTAATAAGGTGTTTTAAAACTATATTTGATTTATATAAGATATAAAGGTCTACCTTATATTAAAGTTTGCTATTAAGCACGCTGATATTAGGCTTATTAAACGGGTAATTATTTGCTATTATCTTCTCTTTACTAATAGTATAAAGAGTTAATATATATAGTTGGCTTTATACCTTACTAGATTGCTTACAACTAAAGCCATAGATTAAGTCCTTTAAAGATTATTACTTATTAGTATATTGGTTAATTATAGAGGCTAGCAAGATAGTTAGTTTAAGATAAATCGACTTAATGAATATTATAATCTTATTTTTAAGCTTCTTCTTTAAGGCTAATGGTGAACTAGTTTAAATATAACTAAGTTATTTACTTAAGTATTACTTACCGCTAGTTACTGCCTAAAGCTATGGTATGCTATAAAGGACGCGTTTAGCCAGTTTAATAGTATATATTATACGCTAGCTAACGCAGCTACTAATATATATTATCTTGCGCTTAAGCTATTAACTACTATTATAAGGCAGCCTAGCGGATAAAAGAGTTGCCTTAGCTGCAAGGATATTGTTAATATTAGAACTCGGAGGCTCTCTAGGGGTTTAAAGGAAGGACAGCCTATAAAGCTACCTTTTAAATTAACCTTATTATAATTAAAACCTTCTAGAGCTAAAAAGTAAAGAATCCTAAAGTAACCAGCTTATTACAACTTGCTTATTAATAGCTTTAATACAAAGCTGTAAGGGCGTATTACTATAGTAGAAGGCCTTAACGATATTAACGTAGATAAGCCTAAAATAACACTAATTAATACCTTACTTAATAGAGCTGCACTTAATACCTAATCTTATAGACTTTCTATCTAGTTCTAGTATTCTGTTTAATTAGTAAGTTAACTATTTACTTATAAGGTATAACACTAATTAAAATATAACTATTTAACTTTTCCATTACGGCGGAGCCTCTATTTTAGTTACTTAGGGAAAGTATAGTGTTTTACTGGAGACTAGAGCAGTTATAAGTAATAGTAACTTTAAAGACAGCTATTACTATAGCGCTAGCGCTAATCCAAATTAACTATTCGCCTGGGGTAGGAGAAATTATATTAATAGTAGACTTAAGCGATGCTAAATGGGAAGCAACGTTAAACTAACTTAATAAAGAAGATAGATGCTACCTATATAGGTTTAAGAGCGAAATATAGTTAAAGGGAGAACGGAAGTATAACTCTAAAAAGCTTAGGTGTAGAGCTCTACTTTATACACTTAAGAAGTTTTAAGTCTGGCTATATAGAGCGTAATTTACAGTCGAAATATATG
Source organism: Cenococcum geophilum 1.58 (assembly GCF_001692895.1). Lineage (NCBI taxonomy): Eukaryota > Fungi > Ascomycota > Dothideomycetes > Gloniales > Gloniaceae > Cenococcum > Cenococcum geophilum. The sequence continues at coordinate 1,950,009 of NW_027137586.1, forward strand.
CTAATACCCTAGTAGCCTAGCTTAATAGGTTAGCAATAGATCTACTAGGATCGTTAATAACCTATTAGTTAGCGTAGATTTAGCTATAGGATTTTAATGTGCGATATATACCTAGAAAGAAAAATAGCGTAGTAGATAGTTTATCCCGGCAACCCGCGTAAGAAGAAGAACTAAAGGACGAGCCTAAGGAAGACTTAGAAGACTTTATAGATTGGGAGCTCGGGTATATTATATATGCGATAAATTTAATAATACTGCAAAATAAAGATCTAAACGTTAGCCTGCTTAATAACACGTACTCTAAAGAATACTAGAAAATTACACGATGGCTATTAACACTCTAAAGACCTTAAGAAATAACCGCGAAGGAGTTTAAAAGCTTTAAACGTAAAGCAATTAAATTTAAGATTAAGAATTAGCTCCTATTTAGATAAATAAATAAGAATATACTATTATAAAGAGTAGTAAATAGTAAGGAATACCAGAAAAAAGTAATATAAGAGATATATAATAAGAATAGGCACTGAGGGAAGGAAGGAACGTTACAAAGGTATTAGCACAATATTAGTAGCCCAGACTCTATAAAACGGTTAAGAAATATATAAGAGAGTGTCTTAAGTGCTATAAGTACTTACCTAGGCGAAAGAAGGAGGCCTTATATCTAACCTAAATAGCCGCCCTTTAGGAATAGGTCTTAATAGATATTATATATATACCAACGGCTAAATTAGGGAAGTAGTATTTGGTAGTAGCTAGAGAGTACCTTTTAGGCTAGCTAGAAGTAAGAGCTTTAATAAATATAATATTTAAAGCGGTAGCAAAATTTCTATAGGAAGAGGTTATCCGTAGATAGGGGGTATTTAAATAACTCTCTATTAATAGAGGACTGGAGAATAAGGATATAGTAACCGCTCTTACGGAAGCATATGGAATTTATTAAGTAGTTATATTAGCCTACTATCTATAAGGATAAGGCCTAATTAAGAGAGGACGTTAACCTTTAATAGTAGCGTTAGTAAAGTATAAAGGCGACTAGGTATAGAATTTAATGAAAGCGCTTTAAGCTAACTAAATAACGGTTAAGGGGATAATAGGAATAACGCTGGCGTAAATGCTTTACGGACAAGAATAGGTACTCCCGATTAACCTTTACCTCCCTATATAGTAGACGCTTTTATAAAATAAGGTAAGGATAATAGAGGAACTAATTATTTTAAGAATAAAACAGTTTAAATGATAAGAAATAAATAATAAAGAAGCTTAGGAGAGGGTACGCCGCTATTATCTAGCTAATAAAGAATACTTTAATAAGATAAAGAATACCTATAAAAGTAAGCTTAAGCCTAGAGAGCTTGTGCTAGTATAGGATGCAAAGAAGGTAAAGGATATGTTATAATAGCAAAAGCTATAGCTAAAATAGCAGGGCCCCTTCTGGATTAAAAGGCTGTTAGAAAAAGGGTTTTATAAAATTAAGGACCTTAATAGCACTAAAATAGGAGGCACCCTATATGGGAATTGGTTAAAATGGTTTTATATATAAGATTCTAAGGGGATGAGGCTAGAAGACCGTATAAATAAAAGCAACTATAATATAAAAGAAGTCTTTATAGAAGAAGAAGTACTTAAAAAGGGGGCTATAGTATAAGTAGAGAAATTAATAACCGAACTACTATTATAATAGACACGGGCGTGGAAGCGAGTATAAAAACTAGATAAAGCCTTATAAAGGAGGAGGTTAATATAAGAGGTAGTAATAACTAAGCCGTTAATATTTAATAGGAGTAAGTATAAACGCTTTAATTAGGGGATAGTCAAATTCTTAGATAGGGGAGGGGAACTTACTCTACATCTTATAAAAAGCAAAGTTGGGCTAAACTTTAGTATATATAAAGTGATATTAGCTGTCGGAAAAGGTATTCTCTAAGAAGAATTAGCCGGGTTCTTATCTATAAAGCCCTTCTACTCTCTTATTTAAGTAACTTAATCGTTACTGCTTATAAAAGAGTTTCTTTACACCTGTCCTTTATATGCGTCCTTTTCCCCTAACTGCACTATAATCTTACCGCGTCTTAAGGACTATATAACCCTACTAAAAAGGTAGTCTTTTATAAAGATTCTTCTATAAATAGGCTGTTACTTAGGATACCTATTACTATAAGCAGTAACTTATTTACTTTCTTTTTTTTACCTTTATAATAAATATATAAAGCAACTATAAGGATTAGAGTCTTCTACTACACTCCTACCTTATTCTACTGCTATAAGGAATTAGGAAAAGAGTTTAGCTCTTTAAAGCTAGTTTTAAATCCTCTATTTTAATAACTACTCTTATAAGGAATAACTGCACGCGTAGTCTTCTTTCTTTTACCTTTATTATTAATAACTATCTCTTATAAGTATTTTACATTTTTAGGTTCTACAATTTTGAAATTAATATTTTTGTTTCCTTTTCAGTTAAGAGAAGAGCTACTTTACTTTAAGAAGTCTTAGTTAAGTATACTAAAGGTTAGAGTTAAGCATTATTTAAGTCTTATTTATTCTTTTAAAAAATTGTTAATATTATTATTATTATTATATAAAAGTCTTGGTAAGGAAAATCTAACTAATTAGATAACTTTAACTAGCGGTTAAAGTTCCTTAACATCTTAAGATTTCGCGTAACGACTATTTTAATTTACCTTTTTAGTAAATACTATAAGATCTTTATTTCAACTTCCTGTTATCCTATTTTATTTAATTATATACGCCCGTCTACCTTTCTTCGCGTTAAGAAGGCACTATTATTACTCTTTTCTTAAATTACCTATTATATATACGGAATTTTATTATAAAAATACCTAGAACTATAGAACTCTACTTAAAAGGAAAGCCGCTACCTCTGCCTCTTACGCCTCTACCTCCCACTATCTAGTTAATAGCCCTTGTATACTAAGGAAAGGCGTAAATAATAGAGGTTATTTTTAAAGCTACCTAAAGCCACCCGGTTAATTAGCGCGTAAATATCTATTATAGTTTAATGTAGGTTATTTTAAACTAGGAGCATAATATAGTTAAGGCTGCGAAAAATACTATAATTAAGATTAAAAAGGATAGAGAGCTTAAAGGAAACTTAGAAAGTAAAGAGTAGGAAAATGCCTTTGTAGATATTAGAAAGCTTTTTAAAATTACTTATAAGATTAATAAGATTAAGACGGTGCGGGATATAGTTAAGAAGAAGTAGGGAGAAGGGCTTTTAGAAGGTCCCTATAAGCTCTTCTATATATATTACGCACTAAAAAGTATTTATATCCTTATTAATTAAGCTAAAAAGAGCAAGATCGCCAGAGAGGATATGCTAAAGATGGTTAATAATATAATGCTAAACCGCTTAGAACTCTTAAAGGTTGGGATCTTAAGGACTCTATACCCAATACCCTTAGATTTCCTTAATACTTCTAAATTTAGACTGGAAGTTAATAAGGAGCTAATTAAGAAATAGAGGCCCGCCTGTTATCTAAGCTAGGGCTATAAGCTTTTAGTACTAACCTTAACCGTTAAAGCTAAAGGAGAGGGATCTGTACTAGAGTTAGTTACTTTTGGACCTCTATTAGTACCTTTTAAAGAGGTTAAAGGCTTAAACGCAAAGATTCTGCGCAGTACATTTCTATTTAGAGGTAAGGTTCCTAAAGCTAATAGAGAGGACTCTAAATCTAATAAATCTACGTCTTTAGAAGATGTTTTTATTACTAGCTCCTCATAAAAACGCAAGGCCTAAAAAGCTTCTAAGAAATCTTTTAAAAAGAAGCTATAAATAGGACCTGCGGAACCTTTAGCTTCTAGTAAAGCTAACAGATAAAAGGAAAAGGCAGCTATAATTGCTAAAGCTAATAGAGAGGTAATTATTAGGAAACTACGGCTAAAATAAAAAATAAAAAGCTTATGCTATTCTGAAACGTCAGTTAGATTAATAAAGGCTTTTAATTTAAAGAAAGAACTAAAAGGCGGTATCTCTTCTATCTTATAATAGTTTATTATAGCTTAGTAAGGAAATAGGATAAAAGTCCGCGCGTTATACCGGATACATCTTTAGAAAATAGTAGGATTGCTAGGACTAGATACTAGTGCTTCTTTTATAAATTTATATTTATGAATTTACTTAGTCTCTAAGAACTATAATACTATTAATATTCTCCAGATAGCTAAGAGCTCTTATTTTTAGTTTAAAAGGGATAGTCGTCCTAAGTATGTAAACAATAGTCCTAGGATTTACGCTTATTCTACTATACGACCTAGTAATTATTAAGTGGATTGTATAGGGTTAAGGAAGCTTATATTAGGCTTAAAAGGGGAAATAAAATAGGACTTATTTAGAATCTACTAGGCCGATTTATTTAAATAGTAGAAAGATACTGGGATTTTAGATATTTTTAAAGAGGAGTTTAATATATACGCGTATTATTTGCGAAAGACCGCTAAAGAGGAAAATAGTGGTATCCTTCGGACTATGTGCTATTCTTTACTATAGTAGGTAGTTTGGATAGATCTAAAGCACTACTAATATATAGTGGCTTTACGCGCCAATAAGGCTACTCGTTTTATTATATATCTAAGCTATATACTCTAGTTCCTTAGTAGCCATCTCCTTAAAAAGCAGAACTTGGAAATTAACCTTCTCTAAGTGCGTAAAGGAGGGCCAAATTTTAGAGAAAGCTGGCTTTATTCTTATGTCTCCTTAATTAATAAGGGGAGTTAGTTTTATATAAAGTTCCTACCTAGTATATATTAGTATATACCGGAATAGGTAGGCTTACTTTAAGAATATAGGGAACTTAATAGTAGAGGGCGTATTAAGAATATAGAAACTGCCTAGACTAGAGCTAATACTAAGAAGTTTAAGCTTAACTAAATGCCTATTGCGTTAAGGACTAGTGTTACGGACGCTTTAAGTACGATGTTATAACTACTAGGAGAGGAGTCGGAAGAAGCTAGTTGGTTAATTTAAGCACAGTCTAGGATGGAGCCGATAGAACTATGTGACGAGGAATGGTAACTAAGGTTACATAATATGATCTATATAATCTATATAATCTATATAATCTATAACAGAGCAGATAAAGCACACGTATATTACGTATAAGAAGGATTTTATAGAAGTACTGTTGTGTATTTAAGGACCCTTAGTCCCTACCTAGATAGTTCTTTCCTTATAGTAATTCTTAGAATACAATTAGAGTTAATCTATTGGGCAACTACTCCACCAGTTGTTATTACTTGTTAACTATTATTACTTGCATTTTCTATACACCTAGCCTAATAACGACCCTACCGTAGTTCTTGCTATAAGGTTCCGTTACACAATCACTACCTAGTTATAGTATTAATAACAGTAAGTTAGATAACATGCCACTAAAAGCAGCCACTATAACGCTATTAACGGCGGCAACTATATTAAGGTTAGGTAACGATACTAGTATAGCAGACACTAACTTATAGCAACCTGTAACGGTCGGACAACTATAAGAGATAGTTGACTAGTTAACAGAAAATAATATAACGTTAGAAAATAGGATTAACGGGATAGGCGTAGTAAAGGTTAAGTTACTATTAATTAAAAGATACTTAGGAGAGAGATTAAAGCTTAAAGGATTCCTTACGTAAATGCACTTTAAGGTAGCGTAAGAGGGAGCTAAGCTAGTAATACCTATGGATTAAATAGTATATGCAGGATTGTTCTTAATAGGAAGAGCACTTAAGTAGTTTAAGCCTTACCTTATAGAAATCCAGGTAAATAGAATAACGACTACAAACTAAGAGGTATAGTTTATGTTCTTAAGCTAGAATAGATTTATAGAGCGACTTATATAAATGTTTGGAGACCTAAAGGTAGTAACTATAACGGAAAGAAAACTCTAAGACATTATGTAATAAACTTTAATAATTAAGTATATAACGTAGTTCTAGACGTTAGTAATATAAGTAGAGTAAAATAATAGGGCGCTTATGGCACAGTATAAATAGGGACTTAAGGCTAAAGTCTAGGACGTAATTATTCTAATGGAAGATGCGGATACCTTAAGGGGACTAATAGATTAAGCAATTAAGATTAATAATTAGATTTACCAAAGGGAATAGGCTAAGAGAGGTTAGGATAGAGTTTTATAGTTATATAAGGCGTAGAGTACGTAATAATAAAAGCTAAGTTAGAAACTATAGTATGGCGCAGAGCTAATGAACCTAAGTGGTACTAGAGAAGCCTATAAGAGATAGAGTAAGCAACTATAAAAACCTAAAGGATAAGGATTAAGTAATTAAAGGTTTAAGGAGCAGAGGCTAAACTAAGGATCTTAGTAGCAGAAGACGTTTAGGCAGACTCTATAGCAAAAGTAGTGGTTTAAAGAAGGAGCTTATATAAATTGCGGAAAATAGGGTTACTTTATAAGGGATTGCAAAGATGGTTAGAGATACTATATAATAAAGGGAACTAGACTAACGGTAGACGATATATACGTATAGAGGGATAATAATATACTATAAGGAACAAGAGAATGTTTAATTAAAAGTTTTGCGTTTTATTATAATAACGCATGCCAAATTTATAAGGACGCTAAGTATGGCGTAAGCTATTGGCTATAAAAGCTAGTACCTATAGGATATAGAGGAACTAATAAACTAGTTTGCAGATCGGATATTAAGGACAATAAATTTGACGTAGGCGAAACATTCTATAATAATAAGGTAACGAAAGCGGCTTACTAGAAGTACGTAGCTATTAGAGATATTATACTAGAGGTAGAGGATAATTCCACCATAGAATAGGGAATATTAGTAGGGATTAAAACCCTACTAGACATGATATTTATTGCTTCGCGAGACGTAAGAGAAGTAGGGTAGTGAACTACTTTAGCACTTAATAAAGGTAAAAGGCCAAAGGCTTAAGATTCTTATAATAAGATAAGAGATAACTAAGATTCTTAAGACGAGATAAGGTAAGCTTAAGGACCTATAACGGACGATAACCGATAGAGTAGAGTAGCGGCTTAGTTTAAGAATATACGAATAAGCTTGGGATAAGAGTTTCCTATAGCATAAGATTCTTAAGACAAAATAAGTAAGATTTAAGACTTTTAAGACGAGATGAGAATACTAAGTAAGTCTAGTTAGACTAAGGCTGGAGCTAAGCTTAAGTTAGAAGTAAGCTTAGGATTAATAAATCTAAGGGGTTAAGAATTTGGAGTACGAATAAGGACACCTATAAGTAAGAGGTAAGGAGCTTCTTTATAGATTAGAGAATCTGCGGTATAAATAGTAATTAGACTAGGAGACGAATATATAGACCTAGAAGATTTACTAGTAAAATATAGTATTTAGACTGAAGATTGAAAAGTTAATACTAAGATTAAGAAGTAAGAGAACTTTAAGGATTAGAGCGTAAAACGTAAACTAAAGGAAACTATAAAAGAGTTTAGGCGAAGAATTATTATATAGTAAGAACAGAAACTAGATAAGAGATCTAGTATATTAGGATATATAAAGGATAGAGCGCCAGTATAAAGAATTACTAATAGGCCGAAAGTAGGCATACTAAGAGCTAAGTGGCTTATTAAACTGGAAGATAAAGAGGATTTAGGGATTCTAACTAGGTTTAAGGAACGACACACTAAGGGCTATTATAATATAGTAATAAGAAGATACTTCCTTACGGACAGACCGTATATACTCTAGTAGCTATACTAAAAGTAGTATAGGTAAAGGCATAATAACGAGTAGGAAGATTTCTATATATGGTTAGATAAAAAAGTTATTTAGGACTACCTAATTACAGAAAAGGCTATAACTTATATTAAAGGAGCCTTAATTATAACGTTAAAGGATTTAAAGGAACGATTAGAGGACTAGAGAAGTAAGAGATATATCTTAGTACCTGTGAACAAAGTTATAACGTTTAGATTAGCATAATAGAGGTTTAAACTTAGGGATAAAAACGAGCTAAGAGTTAACCTAAAGCACCTAGCATACTATACGTTATTATGGATTGCGTGCGTGGACGATATATATAAGATATATAAGAATCTAAAAGAAAAGAATCAGAAATACCCTATAAGGATATACTAGATAATGGATAAGTAATAGTATAAAAATACTAAATATATATACGGATGGCATCTAGTAGAAGTCTAAGAGGAAGGAGATTTAATACTTTAGCTAGGAAGATTCCTTACGGAAGAATGCTTAGACGGATAATAGTAGTGGGAATACCTAGAGAATATATATCTATAGTATATTAAAGATAAAAAGTAAACTAGGTATTGGCTAAAGAGTAAGCTAAGTATATAAGGATTAAGTAGCTAATAGTTAGGAAAAGTAGAGGCTTATAGAACTAGAGGGAGCTAGTAATAAAGCCTTAGACCCTTAAAGGAATTTAAGGACGGCACCTAAATTTATAAGTTAAATAGTAAGATTAATAGTTTAAAGCGCTAATAGATAGTAGAGTAATAAGGAACTATATCTTACTAGCAGTAGTTAAAAGAATAGGACTACCTTATAGACAAAAGGAGGAACTTTACTTATTAGTAATGATTTTAGGAGATCTAATAGCCTACGGAGGAGGGATTATTAATCTTAAAATAGGACCTATTTAGTTAACTATTAAAGGAAGATAAATTAAGATATCTTTTAATATCCTACTATTAGGACGGGATAAGGCAGTATTAGGGATATCTTAATTATAAGAATATAATCTAAGGATTAATTAGATTATAGGTTAGATTGATATTAGGGATACTTAACGCTATAAGATGCGATAATAAGCCAAGTTAGTATAGTACTAAGTTGGAGCAATATATAAAGAGACTGAGTAAGGCTTAAGTTATATACTAAAGAGATACTATAAGTACGGCAAGAAACTATAGTTACTAGAAAGTAAAAAGCTGTTAGAATATATAGTATAGGACTATAAGATAAAGTTAGAACTAGGAATAAGTCTAAAGTTTTTTCTAATCTATAAGCTTACTAAAGAAGAAGGTAGAGTATTAAAAGAGTTTATCTAGGAAAATCTATAAAAGGGATATATTAGACTATTACAGTTATTAGCGGGTTATCTAGTACTATTCGTATTAAAGAAAAATAGTAAACTAAGGCTGTGTATTAACTATAGACAGTTAAACAGCATTACTAGAAAGGATAGGTATCCTTTACCCTTAATTAGCAAAATTTAAGATAGAATAGGTAACGCGTAAATCTTTATAAAGATAGATTTAAGATAGGCGTACTATTAGATTAGAATTAAGGAAGGTAACAAATAGAAGGCAGCCTTTAAATTAAAGGAAGGACTATATAAACTATTAGTTATGCAATTTAGGCTTATAAACGTACTAGTAATATTCTAAAAGCGTATTAATAATATATTAGGAAAATACTTAGATAAATTTGTTATAGTATACTTTAACGATATTATTATCTACTTAATAACTAAGGAAGAATACGGGGAATACGTTAAATGGGTTTTAAAGAGACTATAAGAAGAATAGATGCTAGTAGTAATTAAAAAATGCAAGTTCTTTATAAGGAAGACTAATTTTATTAGATTTATTATTAAACTAGGCCAACTTAGTATAGATTTAAAGAAGATTAAGGCTATAGTAAATTGGTAAAAACTAGAGAATATTACGTAGTTAAAATTATTTTTAGGGTTTTATAATTACTATAGAAGGTTTATAGCGTAGTGGTTAAAGGATATTAAGCCATTTATATAATTAACGAAGAAAGAAGAACTATAGGTATAGGGAGAGGAATAGTAAGAACTCTTTAAGAAAGTTAAGGAGTTATTTACCTAGGAGCCAGTTCTTAAGATCTATTAACTAGGACTAGAGATAGTTATAGAAATAGATATATTAGACTATATACTAGGGGCATACTTTATATAAAAACATTAAAATAGATGGCACTTAGTGGCATACTATAGTTAAAAGATAATACTACTAGAGTTAAACTATAACATCTATAATAAGGAGTTATTAGGTATAGTTATAGTATTAAAGGAATAAAGAGCATTCTTATAAGGTATAGANAAACTATTTATAGTTAAAATANANTATAAGAACNTAATAGGATTCCTAATAATAAAGGAACTTAACTAAAGATAGGTTAGATGGGCAGAGATGCTTATAAAATACTATTTTAAGATTTAGTATACTAATGGTATAGATAATACGCGGGTAAATACTCTAAGTTAAAAAGCTAAACTATAAAATAATAAAAAGCTATTAGGGGCTTTACTGCGAAAAGATATAGACAGATTAATTAGGTATAATTATCCGAAAATTATAGTAACTTAAGAGAAACTAGATAAGGTTTATAAAATACTAGAAAGCTTTTAGGTATAAAGAATTCTAAAAGTATAGCTAGAAGATCTATAGATAGATATATACGAAAATTAAGAAGCGAAGTATATCCTAAAAAGTATAGTAGAGTAATTTATAGAAGAATTCTATAAGGGATTAACTTAAGGATATAATAGAGCTATGGGTTTAGTATTAAGACTTTAGGAGGAGTATATTATTAATAGAATTTAAAGAATAGCTAGGAAGGTTATAAAAGAATATTTAGATTGCTAAAGGAATAAACTAATAAGGTATAAGCTATATAGAGGGCTATAACCTATTAAAATACTAGAGAGACTATAGGAGGTTATATTATAGGACTTTATTATTAAGTTACTAAAGTTAAGAGATCCTATTACTAGATAAGATTATAACGTAATCTTAGTAATAGTAGATAAGCTTATAAAGTAGGGATACTTTATAGCATATATAGAAGAAATCTTAGCAGAAGATATTGCTAGAATCTATATTAAAGAAGTGTTTATAAGATATAGAGTACTAAGTAAGATTATATTGGATAGAGATCTAAGATTTATAGCAGCATTTTAGGAAGTATTTTTAGCGGAGTAAGGAGTATAAGTAGTAACTTTTACTATATATTATCTACAGATAGACGGTTAAACGGAGAGATTAAATTAGATACTAGAGCAGTATCTAAGGCATTATATTAATTATATATAGAATAATTAGGTATTGCTATTACCAGTTATATAATTTATATATAATATAATACCTTAAAAAGGAATAGGTATATTACTATTTAAGGCAAATTATAGATATAAGCTAAGGATATTATTATTACTATAATAAGTAAAGAAAACAAGTAGCATAGCTAAAGAAAGAATAAAGATATTAATAAATCTTTATATAGACCTTATGGAATTAGTAAAGAAAGTATAAAAGAGAATAAAAAAGTACTATAATACTAAGAGATCTAAAGGACTAGACCTTAAGGAGGGAGATAAAGTATAGCTACTACACAAAAATTTTAAGAGTTAATAACTAAGTAAGAAGTTAGACTATGTTAGACTAAGACCTTTTAAAATTACGTAGAGGATTTTACCGGTTATATTTAAGTTAAACTTACTAGCTAAAATAAAGATCTACCCTATATAGTATATTGTAATGCTAGAGCTAGTATACGGGAATATTAAGCTACTGGTTTATAAAGTAGATATATATAGAGGATAGGAAGAAGATAAATAGTAAGTTTTAAAGATTATTAGTTATAAGGACGTTAATAATAAAATATAATATAAGGTTAAGTGGATAGGCTATACTAAGACTACCTAAAAGCTACTAGAGAATTTAAAGAACGCTATAGGAAAGGTATAGGAGTATCGGAAGAAATTAGGTTAGGTAATATTAAAAAAGAAGGATTGCTAAAGAATAAGTTACCTAAGGGGGACCTAAGAAGAGCAGTTACCAAACTATTTGGATTTATTTCCTTCTCTATTAAAAGAGAATCTATTCTTTTATTACTAAGTTCCTATAAACCTTATTCTATAAGTTTCTACTCCTTAAAACGGACCTTTTTACATACCTTTTTAAGACGAATTAACTAAGTGGATGCCGTAAGACGAGACTTAAGGGCCCGTTGCTAAGCATCGGCAGCCTCCCGTTTAGCGTCCTAAGAACAGCGCAATTTAGTAAGAGTAATAGACAGTTTATTATCTAGCCGCGTAGTAGTAGATTAAATATAAGACCCTAAGACAAATTAATTAGGGAACTAGACGACTATTAAAAGTAATAAGTTATATATACTTAGCATTAGAGACAGAGCGAACGTCGTAGGACGAATAAATATTTGCTTTAGTGCACTTTAAGTAAGAGGACGGTTATCGCGAAGATGGGTTCGCCAACGCAATATAAACTAACCCCTCTTTTAAGCAGTGAGAATATGGAGACGGTATAATCTTACTAAGAGATAATATTATAGCGATAGTGCAAGCACGACGAGCAGTTAAGGAAGAAGAAATTGCTTTAGGTATAATAAGCAATAATATTAACCAAATTAATTAAACGGATATTATACCTCTAGTAAATAACTTAGAGATATTTTAAATCTTTAAGGATAAAGATAAAGAGGAGGGAGATAGTGTTACGGACGCTTTAAGTACAATATTATAACTACTAAAAGAGGAGTTAGAAGAAGCTAGTTGGTTAATTTAAGCATAGTTTAGGATAGAGCCGATAGAACTATATAACGAGGAATAGTAACTAAGGTTATATAATATAATCTGTGTAATTTATATAATCTATATAATCTATAATAGAGCAGATAGAGTACACGTATATTATATATAAGAAGGATTTTATAGGAGTATGGTTGTGTATTTAAGGACCCTTAGTCCCTACCTAGATAGTTCCTTCTTTGTAGTAATTCTTAGAATATAATTGGAGTTAATCTATTAGGCAACCACTCCACCAGTTATTATTACTTGTCGACTATTATTACTTGCATTTCCTACACACCTAGCCTAATAACGAGCCCACCGTAGTTCTTGCTATAAGGTTCCGTTATAACTAGTAAAGCACAGTTTATAAAAGCTACTGTTATATAAGGAGCCTCTTAAGCAATATTAAGTCGCTTAATTATTATACTAGACTTAATTGCAATCCTACTAAATACTAAGAGATTGGAGATTCCTGGGCTTAAAAGCTAGTAGGCCGTTATATAGATAAATCTAGACGCTTTTCCCCTAGTTTTAACTCCTACTAGCGAACCTATTTCTAATGCTCCTCTATATAAGTTTCCGGCCTATATATAGCTACAGATAAAGAGCGCTCTTTTAAATACTTTAGTTAGGAGACTTTTATAGGACGACCCTTAAGTAAGAAGAGAGTAACAGTTAATCCTAGATCTTTTATTAAATAATAAATATAAAGTATTTCGGGAAAGATATAGGACTTATATTGCTAAGGCTATTTGTAAGAGCTTTGGAGAGCTAGAGGAATTTAAGCAGAAGGTATTTAGGGTAAAGTCTTACTTTTTAGTAAAAGAATAAGGGCGTAAGCGTTCTATAGATGACCTAGAATATTTTAAAGGCTTAGTTTTGGATTTAGAATACGAAAATAACCTAACCGGTATAACTTTTAGCGCTCCCCTACTAACTAATTATAGTTCTAAAGGCTATTTTAAAGGTGAGGCTGGGGCTATTACGCCTTAGGGCGCTAGGACTACTACGCTAAACCTTAGTCCTAATATTTTTAATAATAAGGTAGCGCCTATAGAAATTAACCGGGAGCTAAAGGATATAAGTAAGCTTAAAAAAGATAGCTTCTAAAATGCTGCTTCTAAACATTTACTAGCATTTATTAATGCTCTAAAAAATACTAATAAGCTAGCAGTATTATGCCGCCCAACGCCTTTACTAATTTTAAAAAAGGGTACTGCTTTAGAAGAATAGATAATTAATTCTAGTGTTCTCTAACCTCCTATATAGAAGATAATATAAGCGGAAATAAATACTGTCCGTAAAAAGGTGTCTTTAAAACTTTAAGTTAGTATTGTTAATATATAGGATAATATAAATATAGAGCTTAAGGCGGAAGGCGTAGATAATATAGACGAAAATAAAGGCGATAATTAAGGAAGGGGTATAGGCAGCTTTGGAGGAGTTAAAGGAGTACTAGGTGTTAGGGGTTTTTTTTTTCTATTTTTAAGCGTTTCTTATTTACTAAATAGGGTCTATAAAGAAACGTTAGGGGATAATGTTTTAGGTAGGGGTAGTAATATAGTGGTATGAAACGCTCCTTAGTTATTTTAGTTTATTTCTTATTACGTATGGGGGGCTTGGGGTTATATATATTATAGAAGGAACCTAGGCTTTAACCTTATCTTAAAAAAAATCTAACTTACCCTCTAGTTATTCTTCTACCTCCCTAGTATAACTTATCTAGTCCTATTCCTCTTATAATACTTAATTAAGTATTATCTTTTAGTATTAGGCTTTGCCCTTCCACACTAGCTCTCTATTATTTACTACTATAATTAGATTAGTGTCTATATATTACTTTTCCTTTTAAAAAGCAGCTAGATCTAATTAACCTATAGCTTTACCTATAAGCTTATTAAAATATTAGATACTTAGTTTAACTTTAATAATATTCTTAACGAGATTCTTAAATCCACTTCTCTTCCTTAGCTTTTACTACAGCTTCTACTACTTCCTCTATTACCTTTATAGCGGCCTCCGCAATAGCTTCCGTAACTACTATCCTCTACGCTAGTATTATCCGGCCGCTTATCTCGCCCCTTACGCTTTTACTAAGTAGCTAGTTCTAGAGATATATAGGATATTCCTTCTTAGATAAGGAGAATCTTAAACACAGCAGGCCTACCGGCGGGCTTAGGTATATTATATTATATTAGCACTAGCGTTTTACTATTAATTATGCTTTTAGAGCTACTGCTACTACTACTACTACTACTACTATTACTCCTCTCTCTGGCCCTGCGCTAACCCCTACTACTACTACTACTGGCCTCTCGTCCCCTGCGCAGTATTAACTTAACTTAATAAATGCTACTGCTATTAACGCTACCGCTAGATAGTTTAGTTATTAGGGCTAGGCTTTATAGAATAGCCTAAAGTCTTACCATTATAAGGGGCTTACGCCCGTATAATAAATGGTCTATATAGCGAGCTAGCTCTAGCAGCTTATGCCTAGTATGCTACGTAGGGGTTAGTATATAGTATATTATTTAGCCTTTTATACTAATATAGGTCTTAGGTATATATATAGTAAGTACCGCTTAGCTAACTAAGTATACGCCTTACCTATATAGGCTCTTAAGCCTTACCTAAGCTATACTGGCCGTGGAAAAGTTAGGGTAGGTAGAGTAGTAGGTAGTAAGATAGGTGGGAAGAAGGGTAAAAGCGGTAGAAGGGGTGGAGCCTTTAGTGTTATTGCTGCTTCCGTATAGATATCTTAAATTTAGAGCTTTGCTTACCTACTATATATTCTAACGTTTTTGTATAATATAGTTAAAGGGGGAATAGAAGTATAACTCTGGAAAGCTTAAAAGTAGGGCTTTACTCTACGCGCTTAAGAAGTTTCAAGTCTAGCTATATAGAGTATAATTTATAGTTAAAATAAATACTAATACCTTAGTATCCTAGTTTAATAGGTTAGCAACAAATCTACCTAAATTACTATTAACTTATTAGTTAGCGTAGATTTAGTTATAGGACTTTAATGTGTAATATATACCTAGAAAGAAGAATACTATAATAGATGGCTTGTCCTAGTAACCCGCGTAAGAAGGAGAGCTAAAAGATAAGCCTAAGGAGGACCTAAAAGACTTTATAGATTTAAAACTTAGGTATATTATATATGTAATAAACTAGACAGTGCTATAAAATAAAGATTTAAATGTCAGCCTGCTTAATAATATATACTCTAAAGAATACCAGAAGATTATATAATGGTTATTAATACTTTAAAGACCTTAAGAAATAAATATAAAAGAGTTTAAAATGTAACGGAACCTTATAGCAGGTACTACAGTGGGCTCGTTATTAGGCTAGGTATATAGGTAATGCAAATTAAAGTTAACAACGTAATAATAACTAGTAGAGTAGTCGCCTAATAGATTAACTCTAATTGTATTCTAAGAATCACTATAAGGAAGGAACTATCTAGGTAGGGATTAAGGGTCCTTAAATATATAACCGTACTCCTATAAAATCCTTCTTATACGGAATATTCGTATACTCTATCTACTCTATTATAAATCCTATAGATTATATAGATTATATAGATCACCTTATATAACCTTAGTTACTATTCCTTATTATATAGTTCTAATGGCTCTATTCTAGACCATGTATAAATTAACTAACTAGCTTCCTCTAACTCTTCCCTAAGTAGTTATAATATTATACTTAAAGCGTTTATAACACTATCTCCCTCCTTTTTATCTTCGTCCTTAAAGATTTAAAATATCTCTAAGTTATTTACTAGAGGTATAATATCCGTCTAATTAATTTAGTTAATATTATTACTTATTATACCTAAAGCAATTCCTTCTTCTTTAACTGCTCGTCGTATTCGCACTATTACTGCAATATTATCTCTTAGTAAGATTATACCGTCTCCATATTCTTACTATTTAAAAAAAGGGTTAGTCTGTGTTATATTAGCGAACCCATCTTTATAATAACCGTCCTCTTATTTAAAGTATACTAAAGCGAATATTTATTCGTCCTATAACGTTCGCTCTATCTTTAATACTAAATATACGCGATTTATTACTCTTAATAGCCATCTAGTTCCCTAATTAATTTATTTTAGGGTCTTATATTTAATCTGCTACTATATAGCTAGATAATAAATTATCTATTACTCTAGCGAAGTTGCGCTATTTACGTAATATAAAATGGGAGGCTACTAATACTTAGCAACGGGCTCTTAAGTCTCGTCTTATAGCATCCGCTTAGTTAATCCGTCTTAAAAAGGTCCGTAAAAAGGTGCGTTTTAAAAAATAAAAACTTATAAAATAGGGGCTATAGGAACTTAGTAATAAAAGAACAGATTCTCCTTTAATAGAGAAGGAAACAGATCTAAGTAGCTCAGCAACTACTCTTCTTAGGTCTCCCTTAGGTAACTTATTCTTTAGCGATCCTTCTTTATTAATACTACCTAACCTAATTTCTTCTAATACTCCTATACCTTTCCTATAGCGTTTTTTAAATTTTCTAGTAGTTCCTAGGTAGTCTTAGTATAGCCTATCCACTTTACCTTATACTATATTTCATTGTTAATATCCTTATAATTAACAATCTTTAAAACTTACTATTTGTCTTCTTCTTATCCTCTATATATGTCCGCTTTGTAGGCTAATAGTTTAACATTCTTATATACTAGTTCTAGCATTATAATATACTATATAGGGTAGATCTTTATTTTAGCTAGTAGGTTTAACTTAAACATAACCGGTAAAATCCTTTATATAATTTTAAAGGGTCCTAGTCTAATATAGTCCAATTTCTTACTTAGTCGTTAACTCTTAAAATTTTTGTATAGTAGCTACACTTTATCTCCCTCCTTAAGATCTAGTCCCTTAGATCTCTTAGCATTATAGTACCTTTTTATTTTCTCTTATATTACTTTTACTGATTCTATAAGGTCTATATAAAGATTTATTAACGTCTTTATCCTTTCTTTTACTATACTACTTATCTTCTTCGCTTATTATAGTAATAACGATATTCTTAGCTTATACCCATAATTTGCCTTAAATAGTAATATACCTATTCCTTTTTAAGGTGTTATATTATATATAAACTATATAACTAGTAATAATAATACCTAATTATTCTATGCGTAATTAATATAGTGTTTTAAATACTATTTTAGTATCTAGTTTAATCTTTCTATTTAACTATCTATTTACAGATAATATACGGTAAAAGTTGCTACTCTAACTCCTTATTCCGCTAAGAATACCTCCTAGAATACTGCTATAAATCTTAAATCTCTGTCTAATATAATCTTATTTAGTACTCTATATCTTATAAATACTTTCTTAATATAGATTCTAGCGACGTCATCTACTAATATTTCTTCTATACACGCTATAAAGTATCCCCACTTTATAAGCTTGTCTACTATTACTAAAATTACATTATAATCTTGCCCGGTAATAAGATCTCTTAACTTTAGTAACTTAATAATAAAGTCCTATAATATAACCTCCTATAGTCTTTCTGGTGTTTTAATAGGTTATAGCTCTCCATATAGCTTATATCTTATTAGTTTATTTCTTTAGTAATTTAAATATTCTTTTATAACTCTTCGCGCTAATTCTTAAATTCTATTAATAATATACTCCTCCTAGAGTCTTAACACTAAACCTCTAGCTCCACTATATCCTTAAGTTATTTCCTTATAGAATTCTTTTATAAAATACTCTACTATACTTCTTAAGATATACTTAGCTTCTTAATTTTTATATATATCCGTCTCTAGATCTTCTAGCTATATTTCTAGAATTCTTTATTTCTAAAAGCTTTCTAGTAACTTATAAACCTTACTTAGTTCCTCTTAAGTTACTATAATCTTTAAATAATTATACCTAATTAATCTATCTATATCTTTTTATAGTAAAGCCCCTAATAGCTTTTTATTATTTTATAGTTTAGCCTTCTAACTTAGAGCGTCTACTCGTATATTATCTATGCCCTTAGTATACTAAATTTTAAAATAGTATTCTATAAGCATTTCTGCCCATCTAACCTATCTTTAGTTAAGTTCCTTTATTATTAGGAATCCTATTAGGTTTTTATAATCTATCTTAACTATAAATAGTTTCTCTATGCCTTACAAGAATGCTTTTTATTTTTTTAGTGCTATAACTATACCTAATAACTCCTTATTATAGATGTTATAGTTTAACTTTAGTAGTATTATCTTCTAACTATAGTATGCCACTAGGTGCTATCTATCTTAATATTTCTATATAAAGTACGCTCCTAGTATATAGTCTAATATATCTATTTCTATAACCGTCTTTAGTTCTAGTTAATAGATTTTAAGAACTAGCTCCTAGGTAAATAGCTTTTTAACTCTTTTAAATAGCTCTTATTATTCCTTTCCCTATACCTATAGTTTTTCTTTCTTTATTAATTGCGTAAATAGCTTAATATTCTTTAACTATTGCGCTATAAACCTTCTATAGTAATTATAAAACCCTAAAAACAATTTTAACTATATAATATTCTCTAGTTTTTGCTAATTTACTATAGCCTTAATCTTCTTTAGATTTATATTAAGTTAGCTTAGTTTAATAATAAATTTAACAAAATTAGTCTTTCTAGTAAAGAACTCGCATTTTTTAATTACTACTAGTATCTATTCTTCTTATAGTCTCTTTAAAACCCATTTAATGTATTCCCTATATTCTTCCTTAGTTATTAAGTAGATAATAATATTATTAAGGTATACTATAACAAATTTATCTAAGTATTCTCTTAATATATTATTAATGCACTTTTAGAACGTTACTAGTGCGTTTATAAGCCTAAATTATATAATTAATAGTTTATATAGTCCTTCTTTTAACCTAAAGGCTGCCTTCTATTTATTGCCTTCTTTAATCCTAATCTAATAGTACGCCTATCTTAGATCTATCTTTATAAAGATTTATACGTTACCTATCCTATCTTAGATTTTGCTAATTAAGGGTAAAGGATACCTATCCTTTCTAGTAATGCTGTTTAACTATCTATAGTTAATACATAGCCTTAGTTTGCTATTTTTCTTTAGTATAAATAGTACTGGATATCCTACTAATAACTATAATAGTCTAATGTATCCTTTTTATAGGTTTTTCTAAATAAACTCTTTTAATACTCTACCTTCTTCTTCGGTAAGCTTATAGATTAGAAAAAACCTTAAACTTATTTCTAGTTCTAATTCTATCTTATAGTCCTATACTATATATTTTAATAGCTTTTTACTTTCTAATAACTATAATTTCTTACTATACTTATAGTATCTTTTTGGTATATAACTTAAGCTTTACTTAGTCTCTTTGTATATTACTCCGACCTAGTACTATACCATTTTAATCTGTTATTATATCTTACGGCGTTAAGTATCCCTAATATTAACCTAACCTATAACCCAATTAATCTTTAGATTATATTCCTATAACTAAGGTATTCCTAATACTGCCTTATCCCGTCCTAATAGTAGGATATTAAAAAACATCTTAATTTATCTCCCTTTAATAGTTAGCTAAATAGGTCCTATTTTAAGATTAATAATCCCTCCTCTATAGGTTATTAGATCTCCTAAAATTATTACTAATAGGTAAAGGTACTCCTTTTTCCTATATAGTAAACCTATCCTTTTAACTACTACTAGTAAGATATAGTTCCTTATTACTCCACTATCTATTAATACTTTAAACTTTTAATCTTACCATTTTACTTATAAATTTAGGTATTATCCCTAAATTTCTTTAAGGGTCTAAGGCTCTACTACTAGCTCCCTCTAGTCCTATAGGCCTCCACTTTTCCTAACTATTAGCTACTTAGTCCTACTTATACTTAGTCTAACTTAGGCTAATACTTAGTTTGCTTTTTATCTTTAATATACTATAGATATATATTCTCTAGGCATTCCCACCACTATTATCCATTTAAGTATTTTTCCGTAAGGAATCTTCCTAGTTAAAGTATTAAGTTACTTAACTCCTAAACTTTTACTAAGTACCAGCTATATATATACTTAGTATTTTAATACTTCTATTCTTTTACTAGCTAATATATCCTTATAGGGTACTTTTAATGCTTGTCCTTTAGTGCTTTATATATATTATATACATTATCTACGCACGTAATCTACGATAACGTATAGTATACTTAGTGCTTTAGGTTAACTCTTAGCTCGTCTTTATCCCTAAGTTTAAACCTCTATCGTATTAATCTAAACGTTATAACTTTATTCGCAGGTATTAAGATGCGCCTCTTACTTCTCTAGTCCTCTAAGCATTCCTTTAGATCCTTTAATATTATAATTAAGGCTCCTTTAATATAACTTATTACTTTTTCCGTAATTAGGTAGTCTTAAATAACTTTCTTGTCTAACTATATATAGAAATCTTCCTACTTATTATTATGCCTTTGCCTATACTACCTTTAGTACAGCTACTAGAGTGTATATGGTTCATTTATAAGGAAGTATCTTCTTATTACTATATTGTAATAGCCTTTTATATATCATTCTTTAAACCTAGTTAGAATCCCTAAATCCTCTTTATATTCCAGTTTAGTAAGCCACTTAGCTCTTAGTATGCCTTCTTTAGGCCTATTAGTGATTCTTTGTACTAGCGCTCTGTCCCTTATATATCCTAATATACTAAATCTCTTATCTAGTTTCTATTCTTACCATAAGGTAATTCTTACTCTAAATTCCTCTATAGTTTCTTTCTTTTTACGTTTAGCGAGCGGATTCTTAAAGTCTTCTTACTTCTTAATCTTAGTATTAGTCTTCTAATCTTTAGGCCAAACACTATGTTCCCCTAGTAAATCCTCTAAGTCTATATACCGGTCTCCTAATCTAGTTACTATTTATACCGCAGATTCTCTAATCTAGTTAATAGTCCTTATTCTTATCTTAAAGTCTTAGTTCTATAGAATTCTTAATCCCAAGCTTACTTCTAACTTAAGCTTTACTCCTACCTTAGTCCAACTAGGCTTACTTAGTATTCTCATCTTATCTTAAGAGTCTTAAATCTCACTTATCTTGTCTTAAGAATCTTATGCCTATAGGAATTTCTGTCCTAAGCTTATTTGTATATCCTTAAACTAAGCTACTACCCTACTTTATCGGTTGCTATCCGTTATAGGTCCTTAGGTATACCTTATCTTACTTTAAGAATCTTAGTTATCTCTTATCTTATCTTAAGATTCTTAAGCCTTTGGCTTTTTGCCTTTATTAAGTACTAAAGTAATTTACTATCCTACTTCTCTTATATCTTATAAAGTAATAGATATCATATCTAGTAGGGTCTTAATCCCTACTAATATTCCCTGTTCTATAGTAGAATTATCCTCTACCTCTATTATAATATCTCTAAGGTCTGCGCGCTCCTAATAAGCCACCTTTATTGCCTCATTGTTACTAAATATTTCGCCTACGTTAAAGTCATTGTCCTTAATGTCCAATCTACAAACTAGTTTATTAGTCCCTCTATACTTTATAAATTTTGGCTCCTATAGCTAATAGCTTACGCCATACTTAGCGTCTTTATAAATTTGGTATACGTTATTATAACAGAACGTAAAACTTCTAATTAAACATTCTTTTATTCCTCGTAGTACACTATTATCCCTCTATACATGTATATCTTCTACTAGTTAGGTTCCCTTTATTATATAGTGACTCTAACTATCTTTATAATCCCTTACAAAATAACCCTATTTCCCGCAATTTATATAAGCTCCGTCTTTAAACCATTAACTTTACTATAGAGTCCGCCTAAACGTCTTCTACTACTAAAATCCCTAGTTTAGCCTTTGCTCCTTAGTCCTATAATTACTAGATCCTTAACCTCTAAATTTTTATAGCTTTTTACTCCATCTCTTATAGGCTTCTTTAGTACCACTTAGGTCTATTAGCTCTACGCCATACTATATTTTCTAACTTAGCTTTAGTTGTTACGTATTCTGCGCCTTATACAACTATAGAACTCTATCCTAACCTTTCTTAGTCTGTTCCCTTTAGTAGATCCAATTATTAATCTTAATCACTTAATCTATTAACTCCCTTAGGGTATCCACATCTTCCATTAGGATAATTACGTCCTAAACTTTAGCCTTAAGTCCTTATTTATACTGTACCATAAGCGCCCTATTATTCCACTCTACTTATATAGCTAACGTCTAGAACTATATTATATACTTAATTACTAAGGTCTGTTACATAATGTTTTAAAGCTTCCTTTTTACTATAGTTACTTATTCTAGGTCTCCAAATATCTATATAAGTTATTCCGCGAATCCTTCCCAGCTTAAGAACATAAATTATACCTCTTAATTAGTAGTCGTCATTCCGTTTAACTATATTTCTATAAGGTAAGATTTAAACTATTTAAGTACTCTTCCTACTAGGAATAGTCCGGCATAAGCTATTTAATCCATAGGTGTTACTAGCTTTACCCCTTCCTATATAACTTTAAAGTGCATTTACGTAAGGAATCCTTTAAGCCTAAATCTCTCTCCTAAGTATCTCTTAATAGATAGTAACTTAACCTTCGCTGCTCCTATCCCATTAACCCTATTTTCCAACACTATATTATTCTCCATTAGTTAGTTAACTATTGCTTATAACTGTCCGACCGTTATAGGTTGCTATAAGTTAATATCTACTATACTAGTATCACCTCCTAACCTTAAAGTAGTTGCCGCTGTCAATAGCGTCATAGTAGCTGCTTTTAGTGGCATGTTATTTAACTTTTTATATTTAATACTATAACTAGGTAGTAATTATGTAACAGAACCTTATAGTAGGTACTATAGTGGGCTTATTATTAGGCTAGGTATATAGGTAATATAAATTAAAGTTAACAACGTAATAATAACTAGTAGAGTGGTCGCCTAATAGATTAACTCTAATTATATTCTAAGAATTACTATAAGGAAGGAACTATCTAGGTAGGGACTAAGGGTCCTTAAATACATAACCGTACTCCTATAAAATCCTTCTTATACGTAATATACGTGTGCTCTATCTACTCTATTACAAATCCTATAGATTGTATAGATTATATAGATCACCTTATATAACCTCGGCTACTATTCCTCGTCACATAGTTCTATTGGCTCCATTCTAGACTATGCATAAATTAACCAACTAGCTTCCTCCGACTCTTCCCCAAGTAGTTATAACATTGTACTTAAAGCATTTGTAACATAAAAGCTTTAAACATAAGGCAGTTAAATTTAAGATTAAGGAGCGACTCTTATTTAGAAGAATGTACTATTATAAAGAGTAGATAGCGAGGAATACTAGAAGGAAGTAGTATAATAGATATATAACGAGAATAGATACTATAGGAAGGAAGGAATATATATAAAGGTATTACTACAATATTAGTGGCCCGGACTCTACGAAATAGTTAAGAAATATATAGGAGAATGTTTTAAGTGCTAAAAGAATTTACCTAAGCGAGAGGAGGAAGCCTTATATCTAATTTAAATAGCTACCCTTTAGGAATAGGCCTTAATGGATATTGTTTATACGCTAAAGGCTAAATTAGGAAAGTAGTATCTGGTAGTAGTTAAAGAGTACCTTTTAGGTTAGCTAGAGGTAAGAGCTCTAATAAATATAATATCTAAAGTAGTAGCGAAATTTCTGTAGAAAGAGGTTATCTAAGATAGAGAGTGTTTAGACAACTCTTTATTAATAGAGGACCAGAGAATAAGGATATAGTTATTATTTTTGCAGAAATATAGGATTTATTAAGTAGTTGTATTAACCTACTATCTATAAGGATAAGGCCTAGTTAAGAGAGGACATTAGCCTCTAATAGTAGCGTTAGTAAAGTATAGAGGTAACTAGGTGTAGAATCTAATAAAAGCGCTTTAGGCTAACTAAATAACGGTTAAGGTAATAACGGGAATAATACTAGCTTAAATGCTTTGTAGATAAGAATATATACCCCTAATTAAGCTCTGCCTTCCTATATAGTAGATACTTTTATAGAATAAGGTAAAGATAACGGAAGAGCTAATTATTCTAAGAATAAAATAGTTTAAGTAATAAGAGATAAATAATAAAGAAGCTTAGGAGAGGGTGCGCCGCTATTATCTAGCTAATAAAGAATATCTATAAGGGCAAGCTTAAGTTTAGGGGGCTTATACTAGTATAGGATATAAAGAATATAAAAGATATATCGTGATGGTAAAAGCTACAGCTAAAATAGCAGGGTCCCTTCTAGATTAAAATAGTATTAAAAAAAGGTTTTTATAAATTTAATAGTACTAAAATAAGAGGCACTCTATATAGGAATAGGTTAAAACGGTTCCTTATATAAGATTTTAAGGAAGTTAGACTAGAAGGCTATATAAATAAAAGCAACGTAATATAGAAGAGGTCCCTATAAAAGAAGAGGTACCTAAGGAGGAGGCCGTAGCGTAGGTAGAGAAAAGGTAATCTCTAGGAAGAATTAGCCGAGTTCTCGTCTATAAAAGTCCTCTTACCCTCTTGTTTAAGCAACTTAATCGCCACTACTTATTAAAAGAGTCCCTTTAAGCTTCCTAAAAGACAAATAGCTAGTTTCCTATTACACCGGTATAGCGCTATACTGCTTTATTAGTATAAGGATTATATAAACTAAGCCTAATTAAATCCTTCTAAGGAAAGAAAGTAGAAGGAAAGAAGTAAAAGAGGAAGCCTTTATAAACGGTAATTAACTAAGATTATATTATAGTTATAGTTAGTTCTACCTATCCTTTATATACATTCCTCCCTTCTAATTATATTATAATCTTATTACGTCTTAAGGATTATAGCTCTATTAAAAGACGGTCTTTTATAAAGATCCTTTTATAGGTAAGCCGTTATTTAGGACACCTATTACTATAAATAGCAACTCTTTCTCTTTCTTCTCTTTATCTCTATAATGAATGCGTAAAGTAACTATAAGTAAGGCTTATTTAGGGAATACTTAGCACTATAATGGCTAATACTTTTAGAGACTAAAAGCCTTTTACTATACTTCTACCTTACCTTACTACCATAAGCAATTAGGAAAAGAGTTTACTTCTTTAAAGCTAGTTCTAAATTCTTAGTTTTAATAACTGCTCTTATAGAGAATAACTTTATACGTAGTCTTCTTCCTTTTATTTTTATTACCAGTAACTATCTCTTATAAGTATTTTATATTTTTACACTCTATAATTTTTAATTTAGCATTTTTATTGCCTTTTAAGTTAAGAGAAAAGCTACTTACTTTAAGAAACCTTAGTTAAGTATATTGGAGGTTAAAGTTAAGCATTATTTAATTCTTAGTTACTCTTTTAAAAATTTTAATACTAACTAAATATTATTATTATGGAAAAGTCTTAGTAAGGGAAATCTAACTAATTAGATAACTTTAACCGCTGGTTAAAGTTCCTTAATATATTAACAATTTACGTAACGGTCTTTTTTTATTTACCTTTTTCTGGAAAATACCATAAGGCCTTTATTTTAATTTCTTATTATTTTATCTTATTTAGTTATACACGCCTATTTACTTTTCTTTTACGTTAAGAAGATACTATTGTAACTTTTATCTTAAAATACTACCTATACACCTATTATATATACGAAATATTACTATAAAAATGTCTAAAACTATAAAACTCCGCTTAAAAGGAAAGCCGCCGCCTCTACCTCCTACGCCTCTGCCTTCTATGCCTCTACCTTCTACTATCTAGTTAATAGCCCTCGTATACTAAAAAAAGGCGCAGATAATAAAGGTTATCCTTAGGGCCGCCTAAAGCCACCCGGTTAATTAGCGCGTAAATATCTATTATAGTTTAATATAGGCTATTATAAACCGGGAGTATAATATAGTTAAGGCTATAAAAAAATACAATAGTTAAGATTAAGAAGGATAATAAGCTTAAGGGAAATTTGGGAAATAAAGATTAGGAAAACGCCTTTACGGATATTAAAAAGCTCTCTACGATTATCTATAAGATTAATAAGATTAAGGCGGTATAAAATATAATTAAAAAGGAGTAGGGAGAGGAACTTTTAGAAGGTCCCTATAAGCTCTTCTACACGTATTGCACACTAAAAAGCATCTATATCTTTATTAATTAGGTAAAAAGAAGTTAAATCTCCAAGGAGGATATATTAGAAATAATTAATAATGCAATACTAAGCCGCCTAGAACTCTTAAATGCTAAAATCTTAAGGACCTTATACCTAACACCCTCAGACTTTCTTACCGCCTATAAATTTGGATTGGTAGTTAATAAGGAGTTAATTAAAAAATAGAAGCATATTTATTATCTAAGCTAGGGCTATAAGCTTTTAGTACTAGCCTTAACTATTAAAACTAAAGAGGAATCCGTATTAGAGCCAGTTACTCTAGCACCTCTACTGTTACCTTTTAAGAAGGTTAAAGGCTTAAATATAAGAATGCTTCGTAGCTTGTTTCTGTTTAGAGGTAAGGTACCTAAAGCGTAAGGAGAAGACTCTAAATCTAATAAATCTACGTCTTTAGAGGATAACTTTATTGCTGGCTCCCCATAGAAACGCAGAGCTAGGAGAGCTTTTAGGAAATCCCTAAGAAAGAAGTTAAAGATAGGACTTACGGAACCTCTAGCTTCTAGTAGAGCTAATAGGCGGAAGGGAAAAGCAATAATAATTACTAAAGGAGAGGTAATTGTTAGGAAAGTACGGCTAAAATAGAAAATAAAATGCTTATACTATTCTAGAACGCTAGCTGAATTAATTAAGGCCCTTAATTCTAAGAAAGAGCTAGAAGATAGTATCTTTTCTATCTTACACTAATTTATTACGGCCTAGTAGGGAAATAGAATAGAAGTTTGCGCGTTATACCAGATACATCTTTAAAAATGGTAGGGTTGTTAGGATTAGATGCCAGCGTTTCTTCTACTAATTTATATTTACGAATCTACTTAGTCTCTAAGAACTATAATACTGTTAACATTCTTCGGATAGCTAAAAGCTCCTATTTCTAGTTTAAAAAAAAATAGTCGCCTAGAGTATACAAATAATAACCTTAGAATTTATGCTTATTCTACTATATAGCCTAGTAATTATCTAGTAGACCGCGTAGGATTAAAAAAGCTTATATTAGGCTTAAATGGGGAACTTAAAATGGGACCTGCTCGGAATCCACTACGCCAATTTATTTAAATAGTAGGAAGATATTGGAATTCTAGGCATTTTTAAGGAAGAGTTTAATATATACGCGTACTATTTACGAAAGACTACTAGGGAAGAGAAAGATGGTCTCCTCCGAACTATATATTATTCCTTACTATAATAGGTGGTTTATATAGATCTAGAGCACTACAGACACACTATAGCTTTACGCACTAATAATACTACTTATTTTATTGCATATTTAAGCTACACGCTCTAGTTTCTTAATAGCTATCTTTCTAAAAAACGGAACTTAGAAATTAATCTTCTCTAGGTACGCGAAGGAGGGCCAAATTTTAGAGATAGCTAGCTTTATTCTTATATTTCTTTAATTAAAAAGGGGAGTTGGTCTTATATAGAACTCTTACCTAGAATATATTAGTATATACTAGAATAGGTAAATTTACTCTAAGAGCGGGGAGAACTTAATAGTAGGGGGCGTATTAAAAATATAGAGACGGCCTAGACTAAGGCTAATACTAAGAAGTTCGAGCTTAACTAGATGCCTATTATATTAAAAACTAAAGAAGTACGGTTTATAAAAGCTACTATTATATAAGGAGCATCTTAAGCAATATTAAGCCGCTTAATTATTACTTTAAACTTAATTATAATCCTACCAAATACTAGGAAATTGGAAATCCCTAGGCTTAAGAGCTAGTAGGAGGTTGCATAGATAAATTTAACTGGTTTTCCCCTAGTATTAACTCCTACTAGCGAACCTATTACTAGTATTCCTTTATATAAATTCCTGGCCTATATATAACTGCAGGCAAAAAGTGCCCTTTTAAATGCTTTAGTTAGAAGACTTTTATAGGATAATCCTTAAGTAAGGGTAGAATAGCGGGTAATCCTAGATCCTACCTTAAATAATAAATATAAAGCATTTTAGGAAAGATATAGGGCGCGTATTGCTAAGGCTATTTATAATAGTTTTAAAGAGCTTAAGGAATTTAAACAAGAGGTATTTAGGGCGAAGTCTTACTTTTTAGTAAAAGAATAAGGCTATAGGCGTCCCGTAGATAACTTAGAATACCTTAAGGACCTAAGTTTAGATTTAAAAAATAATAGTATAACTTTTAGCACTCCTCCGTTAACTAAGTATAATTTTAAAGGCTATACTAAAGGTGAGGATAGGGCTATTACGCCTTAAGGCGCTGGGACTACTGCTCTAAACCTTGGTCCTAATATCTTTAATAATAAAGTAGTGCCTATAAAGATTAACTGTAAACTAAAGGATCTAAGTAAGCCTAAGGGAGATAGCCTCTAGGATACTGCCCCTAAATAATTATTAACGGATATTAGTACCTTAGAAGACACTAATAAACTAGCAGCATTATACCGCCTAACGCCTTTACTAATTTCGGAAAGGGGTGCTGCTTTGGGAGAGTAGGTAATTAACTCTAGTATTTTATAATCTCCCTTATGGAAGAAAATATAAGCAGGAATGTATACTATCTAAGAAAAAGTGTCTTTAAACCTCTAAGCTAGAGATGTTAATACGCAGGATAATAGGAGTGTAGAACTTAAAGTAGAAAGTGTAGTAGATAAGAATAATATAGAAGAAGTAAAGGCGATAATTAAGGAGGGAGTATTGGCAGCTTTGGATAAGTTAGAGGAGTATTAGGTATTAGGGTGTCTTCTTTTTTAGGGCATTTATTACCTACTTTAGGAGATATAAGAAAACGTTAGGGGACAACATTTTAGGTAGGGGAGGTAATATAGTAGTGTTAAATGCCCCTTAGTTATTTTAGTTTGTTTTCTTATTACGTATATAAGACTTAGGGTTATATATATTTTAGAAGGAGCTTAGGTTTTAATCTTACCTTAATAAAACTTCTCCTCTACTCTTTATTAATTAATAACTTCTCTAGTATAACTTAAGTTATTCCATTATTTTATTTATAATATTTAATTAAGTATTATCTTTTAGTGTTAGGCTTTGCCCTTTTATACTACCTATAACGGCTATAATATTAATCCGGTTATAAAGCTAAAGCTTTTTATATACTACTATATATATATTAAATAGCTTATTAGTAATAGGGCTTAGCGGAATATATAGGGTGCAAAAATATTATTAGAATAGCAATAACTTGCCTTCCCTTTATAACCGCGATAATAACTAAAACCTCTTTCTCTTTCTTATATCTAGTGTATTCTGGATATATTATATATTTAGGCTTTGTAAGCTTAATAGGCTATATCTTATAGGTAATAGTACCTAAGTATTACGTAGAGGAGACTAGCGTAGGGGTAGGCTTAAAGAGAGTCGCGGTTATATAGTGGATATAGTAGCAACTAATATAGCTTAATTGGTAGTAGCGGTAGATATAGCAGCATTAAATAGGGAGTTAATTAATAAAGTTTAACTTTGGCTTAGCGTTAGATTAATACTAGAAATCCTAAATATCGCTTCTACACCCTATAAAGAAGGGTGTAATATATAATTATATTTAAGACTAGCTGCACGTAGCTCCTACTATAAACTTTTAGATAGTAGATCTATGTGCTCTTATTTGTTTATATAGTTATTAAGGTATTTACGTATAGTAATTAGGTGGAATTAATATGCTATTTAATATAGTATAGTATATAGAACAGTAATAGTATAATATGTTGGAAATAGAGCAGATCTACTAATAGCTGTAGATACTGCTAATGTTTAAGCCTACGTTTAAAGTCTCTTAAGGATATAATTCTTTTTAGCATTTAAATTTGCCCCCTTCTTATTATATATTTTACATTTAGGCGTTCTTAACTAAAGGGAGTTATTACAGTAACTACAGTAGGAGCCTTTATTAGTATTAGCAGTAATTAAAGTGTTAGGCTTAGTAAAATACTTATATAGTGTTTCCTTAATATACTTATAATTGTTATATAGCTAGAAAAACTTATCTTTTATCTCTATATGCTTCTGCTTATCTTCCTTTTTACCTTCCTACTTTAACTAGATAGTATTACTAGCTAATAAGTTATCTAAGTTTATAGAATTAACTAATAGTAATTGGAATCCGCGTAATGGTAATAGCTAAGAGGTAGAAGTAGGGTGGGATAATAATATATAAGACTGTCGCTGTTGGCGAGAATTTAAACGGTATACTACCTTTAGCTTTAGCTATAGGAGTAGGTCTTATTCGCTAAAGCACTAGTGTTTAAATAGAAAGATTACTTTAGCCCTTTTACTATTGCGACTAGCTTAACTACTACGTTGTAAAAGAAAAGAGAAATATTATTTAGGCGCTAGTATTATATATATAACTACTCTATAGACGTTCGGAAGATTAACTCTAATCCTAATAGCCTCTATAGCAAAAATATTTTAAATTTTAAAAGATTCGCCTAGTTTCCTAAACTTATTTAGTATTAACTTCTTACTAAATAATAAGGTTATTTGATGGAATACGGCCATAATTAAGCGGGTAATATTCTTAGTATATTAAGCTAGATATAGCTATTATAGGTACTTAGATATACTTCTATACGCCTCTATAGCTTAGGCTCTAGTATTAAAGAATATAATAGTCTTTAGAATCTTATACGGAGTAGCTAAGTAGCTCTCTCCCTAAAAGACGGCAGGATTAATATATGTTTTAATAGTTGGAGGATTAATAGACTTATTAAGAAGGAAGCGGAGCGAGGTATATTTAGTAATTGTATCCTTTAGTATCTAGCTAAAATGAAAGATAAGCTCTCTATAGGAAATAGAAGCCTGCTTAAGGTATATATTAGTATTGTTAAAGCCTAAGGACCTCTTTACCGTTTTTAATGTTTCTGGATTAAAAGTTATAAAATAGGTAAACTACGGAACCGAGCTTTTAATTAAATTGTGTATATAGCGTAGCTGCGCATACTTAGGGCGAAACTTCTTACCCTATTGTATAATAAGATAAGCTTTATTAATAGCGACTAAAGCCAATTACTTCTTAAACTTAGGGTCTTTAAGCAGATCTTAGAAAGATAGTATACTGGTAAGCTTAGGACTAATAAAGATATAGGTATATAGGCTGGCTTTTGCATTCTTAAGCGCTTTATCTATATCCTTAACGTTAGCGTTAAAGAGTAGCGTATTACCACTAATCTAATTAACCTTTTAAACTTACTCTTTTATAATCTTGTTTAGAGGAAGAAATATTAATAATATAGTATTTTTATAAAGGATTAAAATAACTTATATAATAAGGCTTTTACTAAAGCCGGTTTATGCAATAAGGATAATATTAATGTAATTATAGATCAGCCTCCAAATATAGGTTACCTACTCCTTTTTTATATGGAATTTATCGCCGTATAGCAATAATATAGTACCCTAAATTACGTTATCTTATGCTTAAGTTGTTATATTAGGCTTCTTCTTATCTTAGATTTTTCTCTAAGCTCTAGCTACCTATATCTTTAGTATATTTTAACTGGCTAAGCTAGTAGAGAGTTAAGGTGTATTCTAGCTAGCCAAGCTAGTAGAGAGTTAAGATATTTGTAAATCTATCCGCAGTAACTAAGGAGCTTCGCTATCTACTACTAGTAACTAAGACGCCTTATTATTAGTGCGTTACTTTTTAAAGACGTTTACTACACTAATAGTATTATTTACTACCTTGCTAGCAGTATAAGGACAGTTATGTACTATACTGGGCGTATATCTAACTTTTAGCTTCCTTATTAAGGCCTTTAAGCGTTTCTTTATACTAAACGGCATTATATAGCTTATTAGTAAATATAGAGTTGGTAAGAGGTTTATAGGTTAATATTTGGGTAGTATAGGTAGCGGAGGAGCAATAAAGCAGGTAATAAGGTATAGAATTAATCTAGATACAATATATTAGCTATTTAGGTGTTTATCTACTATAAATATTAATATAGGAGGTTAAACGTTAAGGATTGGTAATGGTTGATGGCTCTAGCTAAATATTTACTGTTTTAGCGGTAATATTTAAGGCGAAATATAGCGGTAACCACTAGGCCGTTTATAATAATTTTGGCAGCGTTAGAATTGCCTTATAAAGCTCTAGAATATAACGTTAGCTAATTATCTATAAAGGCGTTAGTTTGTTGTTAATTAATAGTAGTAGAGTTTTAAGTAGAACTTTAAAGGGGAGACCTGCTTATTTAAGGCAAAATGTAGCAGTAACCACTAGGCTATTCGCAGTAATTTTGGCAGTATTAAAATCGCCTTATAAAGTTTTAGAATATAACGTTGGCCGATTGTCTATAAAGGCGTTAGTTCGTTATTAATTAATAGCTGAAAATTTAGTATAGCGCGCGAGTTTGTATAAGAATTATATATAAATTAGCGTAAGGGACTAATAAATTTCCAAACTGTGTACTAGACGACAATAATATAAGATGATTAATTTGTTATGTACGCAGCTTATAATTGGCTGATCGTCTAGGACCGAGATAATTGATTTTAGTGGGGCTATTAGATGACTAATATTACTGGATAACTAATAGAACACGTTATCTCTATACGTTAGTAGTAGTCCTTAGCTTAATATTTAGCTTAGAGTTTAGTTACTAGTCGGCTCTAGTTATTCTGTTTAAATTCTAGCATTATCTAAACGGCTTCTATATATAAGCCTTTATAATAGTTAGGGAGATATATAAGCCTACAGTCTTCGCCTACGTAGTACCTTTAATATATGCCCTTGTAGGCCTTAATAAACCTAAAGATATTCTTTTTGTTAAACTATAGAACCCCTTACCTAAGAGGATCTAGTATTACTACTGTTGGAATAAACATGTGGCGTACTTCCCTTGCTGCCTAAACGGGTAAATACTGCGGCTAATCTACTTATATTACTATCTAAGGTAAAGCTATTCTAAATAGCTGTCTATCGGCGGGCACCTGCTTTTTAATACCTAAGGGGGGGTCTCCCTAAGAGAGTACAGTGTCTTCATTATCTACTACTAGATCTTAATACGTCTGTCTACTTTAGTCTACCGTCGTTCCGTGCGGTAGGGTGCTACTAAGCCTTACGCTTCTGCCTATATTTACTTCTTTACGGAATGCCTTTAAAGCTGCCTCTAATACAATCTGGATAACTTAAAAGAAGATAAAGCTAAGCCAAAATAGGAAGCTTTTAAGAATAAACCCAATCTTATATACTTACGACCTTACTTAGTATTATATCCTTTATTCTTAAAGGGCAGTACTAACTTCCTTTACCGCTAGTTTCCATCTAATTAACTAGCTCTTAGCTACCTATTGTTGTCTCTATATCTTTAATAAAGCTCTGGCTATGCTTGTACGCGTATAGGTAGTGAGATATTAGGTAACTTCGACTGCTGGTTAACGTTATCTAATTAGCTCACTGGTTCGCTTAACGTCCTTTTACGTAACTTTTTGAGACCGTTGCCACTCTTTGGCCTATGCGTCAAGTCTAATATCCGTCTTTTCCGCTGTTTTTCTATCTAGGGACTACTTGGTTCCCCTTACTGTCCGATACTACCTAGTTCTCTACTTTTACTATCTCGTCTATCTAGCTAGCGGTTCTTTTACAACTAGTCATTCTTCTACAGCTGGCGGCTCTTTAGGAGTTATAGTATGTTCGTATATATATCCTATATATAGAGTTGTATATAAAATGCCCGACTTCTAATCTAAAGAGCTTGCCGTTGTCCCTACGTGGAATGCTATATGTGGTGATATACGCGGTCCCTCTTAGATAGGAAGTTATAATGCTATTTGTCTATTGGTTGGTCGGTTAGTCAGTCGGTCATTAGTTATAATTAATTAGTAGGAAAGTAGTTAGTAAGAAGAAAGGAAAGAATGTATTCTGGTAGGTTGTAATAGCGAGAAGGAGAGAAGCCAAAGGCTTAATATCTACAGGAAAATGCTAAGGCACTAAGTAGTGGCCTATTTTACCCTACCACATTAGTAGATTTCCTAAATTTTTGTTTAGGGTCTAAGCAGTAAGTTATAAGGCACTTTTACTTATAATAGAAGGCGGTAAATAGAAGCTTAAGGTTATTTTAATTAATAGTTACCTTATATAGCTTTATCTTAGGTTGTTTAAGAATTACTAGGTAACCTAGGGTAGTAATAAAAAGCCTAATCAGTTCTTTGTAGTTTAGGTATACTATATAGGTAATTTAGCCTAAGACCGTACATTTGCTATTAAATCTAAATATATTAATATATCGGTTAAGGGGGATTAGGGTAAAACTATTATCTTATATAAAGATCTTATTAATAAATTCTATACTATTAGCTCCTGTATTAATTAGGACTTAAGTATTAGCCTACTAATTATTCTGCTAAAGGCGGCAGTTAATAGTTATGCTATAATCCTAAGAGTTAAAGTTTGTAATATCTAAAGCATTTAACCAGATCCTAAGATAGAGTTATTTTAGAGAGTAACTTAGCTCTAGGATCTTCCTTTTATAGGTGATTAAGGCGGAGTTCTTATAGCGCGTTAGTTATAGCTTCGTCTTTATAAGTAGTACTTATTAGATAATATATTAGAGCTAAATAGTAATTAGGGTTAATAAATGGGGCTTAGTTAGGGCAATTAGTTACTTATACTAGTCGTCTATTTATATAATTAGAATAGCGAGACACCGCCTATACTAGTTGTCCGTATATATATTTATGTTACGGGACACCCCCATAATACCTTATATACGTCTACCTATTTTCACTAACTTAGCAACTAGAGACTAACTATAAGATGGCAATTTGTGGCAATTTAATGGCAATCTACTATATTCTGCTAAATTCTACTAAGTTTTACTAAATCCTGCCAAGTTCTGCTAGGACTACCACTTAAATCCTATTCTACTTTATATATATTAACTAAGCAACTAAGCTAACAATATATACCCTTCCTCCCCGTTTTCCTACCTTTTCTCCTTACGCAACGTCTTAACCTCCTTACACCGTTTATATATATATAGCTTAATAATATCTACCTTACTATATATTATCGCCACTTATACTTACTCCGTAACACTACGTTATGTTAACTACCTATACTACTATTAATATGCAGAACGAACCTAAAACTCCTATAACGGCCGCTAGCATTATATCCGTACTCTAAGAATAATTAGTAGGGATATAAAAGTCTTTAATAGACGCCCTTATATAAAACTAAGCCATTTTAAACTAATAATAAGCTAAATAAGAAACACGATACTAATAATTAATTAAGGACCTCTAAGAAGAAATCTGCACCCTTAAGATGCCTATACTAGGACCTTAAGACTAAACGCCTTTTTTAGAGATAAACACGCGGAACGTAAGCCCTAAACCCGCAATAGTCTCTTACCCTAAGCTAACTACTATACCGTAATAATATCCTACCTTATAAGCTAAATAAGACTAGATCTATACCCCTAGAATTAAAACTAAAGCGTATAATACCGACGAACCTTAGGAAGCTAATAATGGACCTAAAGTAAGCTTATCTAAGAGAGCTGCCTTTACCCGAGAGGAACCTAAGATCTAATTAGGATCAGAAATTAAAGATAATAATAATATTGTAAACGTACGCGAGCAGATTCGCGCCCTTGTAGCTAGCTAGGAAGCTGGTTATCTTAAAATAAGAAATATATAAGAGACCCTATAAGAGATCCTAGAAAGCCTTATAGCCCTATAAAATAGCCTAGCTTCCCCTTCTTAAAGCCCTAGCCAACCTATTTACACCACTAAATATAATATACTAGGGAGTATGGATACAATAATAAAGTAATTTAAGTCCGTTAAGTTCCCTAACCCCCTACTACTATCTAATAGGATAGACCCTACCTTTAAGAATTAGAGGATTTAAGTACAAGAAAAGCTCTATATTAACTATAACTATTTCCTTTCTAAAGAAGCCAAAATGCTCTACCTCTTTAGTTAAACTACTAGGGATACCTAACGGCACCTTTAAGCTAAGTTTAAGGACAACTCCCCTATCCAATTTATATCTATTAATAAGATAATACGGCACCTAGCGGCTATCTATATTAACCTAAACAAAGTATAGGATACCCGTTATAACTATAATCGCCTAATAATAAAACTAAACTAACCCTTTGCTAAATTCTAAACTTAATTCCTATACCTTATAGGAGAAGGCTAGGTTCCCCTTAAGAACTACTAATTAGACCTATATAATAAGCTAATAATCTAGCTATAAAAAAAGATTGCTATAACCTTAGATGACCTACTAACTCACAAAAAACTTATAGCTTGTTGCCTATTATTAGACTTAGAACTAAAGCGGATTAACACCCACCCTAATTAGTAGAAGTTACTCCGTAATAATTAGAACTTACTAGCTATACCTATAGAAGCTAAAGTAGAAAGATAAGTTACGACTACTCTTATACTAAAGGCAGTTATAACTATATACCGGCGAGCCTCGCCCGACTAGTTATATACTACGCTATTAACTACGTCAGGAAAAAATTTACCAGCATTTTTGCAGCATTTGGTAGCATTTGGCGGCCAAATGCGCATTCCGCGCACTATAACGTGTAGCGTATGGTATCGACTAAGGTGCGGCATACTGCCGTATTTAATAATGCGATGTAGTATACTGCCGCATACTGCTATATTTAATAACGCGGTGCAGCTAACTGCCGTATTTAACAATATAGTGCAGCATACTGCCGTATTTAATAATGCAGTGCAGCTAATTGCGCATTTTGCACTTAATGCGCAATTAATATATAATGCCCTCCTCGTGCATTCTGTATATAATGCCCTCCTCGCGCATTTTATATATCTTGCTCTTCCTACGCACTTAATAGTATTTGCTTGGTTTATATAGTTGGTGCAAAATTATATTATTTTAGATAATTTAATATATAGCGACGGTTCTCTTCTACCTGCCTACCTACCGACCTACCTACCTGCCTACCTGCCTGCCTGCCTGCCTACCTACCTACCTACCTACCTACCTACCTACCTACCTGTCTGTCTGTCTGTCTGTCTGTCTGTCTATACCTACCCGTCTATGCCTACCTATCTGTGCCTACCTGTCTATGTCACCTTGATTCGATCGATCGATCGAATCGTTTATCGTGTTCGCTGGCTGGTCGTTCGAACGGTTGTCGTGTGGCTCTGGCGACGGTCGTGTGGCGATGACGACGGTCGTCTAGCTCTGGCGATGGTCATCTGGCTCCGGCGACGGTCGTCCAGCTCTGACAGCGGTCGTCTAGCTCTGACGACGGTCGTCTGGCTCTGACGGTCGTCTAGCTCCGGCGACGGTCGTCTAGCTCCGGCGACGGTCGTCTGCTGGCTGTCGTTCTGGTGTCTTCCTAGGTAGGGAGGATGTAAGGAAGGGTAAAAAATGAGGTGGTACCTAGGTGTATATAGGGGGTATACTTGGCAGAGGCACGTGTAGAGGCTATCGGGAATATAGCGGGGACCCGATGCGGAGCTTCGTGTAGAGCCTCCGTACGCAGAGCTTCGCGCAGAGCCTTGTGCAGAGCCTCTGTACGCAGAGCTTTATGTAGAGCCTTGTGTAGAGCCTCGTGCAGAGCTTCGTGCAGAGCTTCGTGCAGAGCTTCGTGTAGAACTTCGTGCAGAGCTTCGTGTAGAGCTTCGTGCAGAGCCTCGTGTAGAACTTCGTGCAGAGCCTCGTGTAGAGCTTCGTGCAGAGCTCGTGTAGAACTTCGTGCAGAGCTCCGTGTAGAGCTTCGTGCAGAGCTTCGTGTAGAACTTCGTGCAGAGCTTCGTGTAGAGCTTCGTGCAGAGCCTCGTGTAGAACTTCGTGCAGAGCCTCGTGTAGAGCTTCGTGCAGAGCCTCGTGTAGAACTTCGTGCAGAGCTCCGTGTAGAGCTTCGTGCAGAGCTTCGTGTAGAACTTCGTGCAGAGCCTCGTGTAGAACTTCGTGCAGAGCCTCGTATAGAGCTTCGTGTAGAACTTCGTGTAGAGCCTCGTGTAGAGCTTCGTGCAGAGCCTCGTGTAGAGCTTCGTGCAGAGCTTCGTGCAGAACTTCGTGCAGAGCTTCGTGTAGAGCTTCGTGCGGAACTTCGTGCAGAACTTCAAACTTTATGTAGAACTTTAGGAAAAAATTACTAGCATCTAATTTTACTTTTCTGCCATTTTAGCATTTTCTAGCATTTAGCAGCTAAATGCTAATACTTAATTATAAATGCAGCTAAATGCTAAGACTTAATTATAAATGCCGCATTTAGCTGCTAAATGCTAGAAAATGCTAGAAATGCTAGAAAATGCTAAAATAGCAGAAAAGTAAAATCAGATGCTGGTAAATTTTTTCCTGACGTAGTATTTACCGCAATACTCTAATTAACCCTACCTTGGCTATATACTACAACTATAATAAATAGGGTTACTTTATTTTATCCTACCTGGAGCTAAAAAATATAGGCAATATTAAAGAAATAGAGGAAGGAAAAACGTCTAATAAGTCGGGAAAAGAAGAACCCTAGGGAAAGACTCCCCCCTAGGGTACCCTATTAATCNTAAAGAAATTAATCTTAGTTAGTTAATAGGTGGAAAGTATTTTACAGTTCTATATATAGTATCTTAAAATGGATATAGAGTTAATATAACCGCCCTTATTAATACTAGAGCAAATAGCTTCGCCTTTATAAATACTGCCAATATAAATAATATTACCAAGTTTCTAAATATAAGAGCCATCTAACTAGAGAAGCCTATTTAGGTAAAAGGCTATAACAACTAAGCCGGTTAGCCCGTTACCTATATTTTAAAGTTATATATTACTCTTAACAGATAACGCTAATATAGTATCCCCTTTTGCATCCTAGACCTAGGGTCCTATAATATAATCCTTAAACAAAAATAAATATCCTATTTTAATATTTAGTTAAACATATAATAAAGACAGTTTATCTAGCTAGAAGATAGACTAAGGTTGCCCTTCTTTATTAGGGAGATCTAAACTAACCGTAAAACACTAGCTATAAGGGCTAACCCTACCTATTAATAGGATGTCTAGGCCTATAACCTAGCCTTTACCTAAAAAAACGCCCGCTGTAAAGCTAGAAAGAACTCTATACTAATAAAGATACTCTCCTAAAGCGCTATATTTAAAAAGGACTCTATATATAGAAGTGGAATAAATAGTAATATAAACGACGTTTAAATTGTATAGATTTAACCAGTATAGAAAAGAACGTATTAATAGGATATAAGGGATAACCTTTAAAAGATATAATAGGAGCTAAAAGGAGTAATAATAACGCTAGTACCCTAGAAGTTCCTAAAGTTATATACGCCCCTATTATTAGGCAACCCCCCTACTATAAATATTGCTATAATTAGTGCTATAGCGTTCCACTTTAATATATACCGGAAGAATAATAAGGTCTTTATAATAAGCCTATATAAGATAAACCAAATTATTAATAATAGAGAGAAAAGGCTAGCTAAAGAAACCGACAAGGAACTAGTTAAACGCCTCCTTTTTACCATTTATATAGACTATAAGGATGCATTTTTAAAGGCGGCCTTAGATAAGTTACCCCCCTACTAGACGTATAATTATAAGATTTAATTAGAAGCCAATAACTTGCTAGGCTATAGCCCCCTCTACTATTAATTAATAGATAAGCTAAAAGTAATAAAGCAGTACTTAATTAATAACCTAGATAAAGGGTTTATTGAGCTAAGTTAAGCCCCTCTCGCTTCCCCTATCCTATCTATAAAAAAGCCTAATAGAGGCCTTTATTTTTGTATTAACTATTAAAAGCTAAATGCTATTACTTAAAAGGTGTTACGGAACCCTACCGCAGGGGCCTCTATAGGAGAGCCCCGTACTCTCGCGTATACCTCACGTATAGCTTATGTTAGCTACGCGTAGGTATATCACCTCCTTACGCCCTCGACCCTTACGATTGATCGCGTAACGTCTTGTAGACTCCTCGAATATATACGCTTTGTAGCCACTGCCCCCGTCCCATAACATTACGTTACGCCTTTTTTACTACCGACGCTTAGCCTACGACCAATTCTATATCTCTGTAATACTGCAGGCGCTGCTAAAAGTAGCGTGTCTATAAATTACCTTATTTTATACTTCTAAGGAACTTATAATAGTAAGACGATATCCCTTACTAGCTATTATATTAAACCTAAAGAATAATCCAATACCTATACTTAACCTACAACGCTAATCAATCCTAGGAGAATTTGATTTATTAGCCCTAGCCTTAACCCCTAAGGAGACGGATACTAATAATGTCTTATTCTTTATTAACTATATAACTACAGACAAGTAAATAGAAGGGCTATTACCTATTGAAATCGAAATATAAGACGCTAAGACGTTTATAAAAATAGTAGCACGAGACCTTAATAAATACTACCACCTTCTATAGAACTATTACCTAAAGCTTATATAAGCCAAGATGCGTACTACCTAAGATTATAATATTATTTAAGACCTATAAGCTTATAAGGCGCTCGCCGACAACATACGTTAAGAAACTAAAGATAACCTTTACGTGTCTAAACGCAACGTCTAACAGTTAAAGAAGGCTGAGATTGCACTAATTGCTACGGTTACTAAAAGAGAAGGCATAATTAAATACCTATAATTTTAGCTTAATAAGTATATTCGTAACAACGCTAGACACCTCTTTACTATATATAACACTACTTAAGTCTCTACGCCCCTGGCAACTTCACCTACTTAACGCTTAATAGAGGGCTAGCGCTAAGCAGCTTTACCTAATAGGAACCCCTACTAAAGCAGTAATAATAAAAGCCATAATAATTGGACCTAAACTGCTACTGTAGGGTCTAATATACGCTACCCTGATCCCCTAGTCTTCTAGGGAGACCGCAAGAAATATAGCTACTAAA
This sequence comes from Cenococcum geophilum 1.58, assembly GCF_001692895.1. Lineage (NCBI taxonomy): Eukaryota > Fungi > Ascomycota > Dothideomycetes > Gloniales > Gloniaceae > Cenococcum > Cenococcum geophilum. Next base: position 1,991,559 of record NW_027137586.1, read on the forward strand.
AGATATAAATTCGCAAGAAACTAACTTAGAGCGCCTGCCTTTTTCCTATAAAAGATATTAAGATTGGCTACATTATCGGGCGAATAAAGGGTATACTGTTTAATAGACTCTTCGCCTAATAGGAGACTAATAGCCCCTAAAAGTGGCAGTCCTACTAAGAAGTCCTTAATAATCTTAACCTAATATACCGTAACTATAACCTACTAGCCACTAACCGAGCTAAACTACGTGCCCTAAAGATAAGCCCTACTAAATTATTTAATAAATTTTATATTAAATTCTAGGAATATACCGAAGCTCTCGCCTAAGATAATACTAAAGACTAAGAGGACCTCTTTAAAAAAGTTACTTATTACCTTAGTTACGCAGCCGCTAGCTATAACTATAACGATATTTATAATATGGTAGCAGCTCTATAGAAGATTAAACGATAACTAAATTAGATTGCTACTGCTAACCCTTACCTAAAGACCTCCCTATAGAAGCCCCCCGGGCCTACTAAACCTATATATACTAAGCCACTAACGCCTATTACCTTAAGTACTACCAGAACTAATATCGATTTCTCTATACTAACCTTCCTATAGAAACTCCTAGATAGAGAGCGCGAGCTACTTTAGAAACTAGGACGCTGCTATAGATGCCGTTAAGAAGGCTATTATTGCGATAACCTAAACTACCTAATAGCTAGGTTTAGTAGCCGCCGCCTAATACCTAACCTAATACCCTAAATACTAAATACGTTGCTATGCGCCACTATAGTATAAGATAAAGATATAGTAATAGCGGTAGAGTTAGATACGGAAACGGAAAACGCTAAGTTCTAGCCCTAAGTCACGGGTTAGGACGCCCTAACGACGGAGGGATCTATATATTAGCTTACTTAATAGATAACTCTATAAAGATAAATAAACGGAAATAGATAGTTTTACCTATAATAGGAACTACTGCTAAAAAATAATATAAAAGCCGTTCTATAATTAATTGCGGAGCTACTAATAAATTTATAGATACCTAATTTGTGCGTACTTATAACCTACCTACCTTACCCCTTACTAAAGCCCGCGCCCTATAACTCGCTAACGGTAATTATACCATATAGAAGATTACCTATATAGCATAACTCTACCTAGATATAAATGGGTACTAAGAAGAACTTTAGGCCTATATAATACCACTTACTAACTACCCTATTATCCTTAGAATGAATTAGCTTAAATAATACAACCCCGCCATTAACTAGAAGAAGAGAGAAGTAACCTTTAACTCTAAATACTATAGAGAGACTTGCCTAGGGCATAGCCTAGCCGCCTCTATTTACTTCCCAGGATATTAACCTAAGGAACCCCTTATTACCCTACCTATAACCAACTACTACTACGTAAGTGCCCTAGCCTTCTACTGCATAGCACGTAAGAAAGGCTAAACCGTTACTGTAGCTTCCCAATTATAACTATATAAGCTTAATAAAGAATAGAACTATATCCTCTATAGTAATAGGATAGATATAGTTAACCTTTTAGAAGATGACGCCCCTACGGAACTCTACGGACTTTTACCTTTAGACTTTAAGAAGTTTATAAAGCTTAAAAAAGGACTTACTAACAAAGAACTCCGCAAGCTCCTCCCTAAGAGGTACTATAACTTTANNNANNTGTNCTTATAAAAGAGCGTAGATATACTCCCCCTATATTGACCTAATAACTATACCATTAATATTAAATAAGGAAAAATGCTACCTTATAAGAGACCCTACCTAATATTAAAAGACGAGCTTCTAGTTATAAAAAAGTATATTAATAAGCACCTTAATAAAGGATTTATTCGTCCTAGCATGTTACTAGCAGCTACCCCTATCCTTTTTACTAAGAAGCTAGGAGGAGGTATCTAATTTTACGTTAACTATAAAGGACTTAACGCTATTACGATTAAAAACTAATATCTAATACCGCTTATACGTGAGACCCTTAAGCGGCTTAGTTAAGCTAAAATCTATACTAAGCTTAACATTATCGCCGCCTTTAACTATTTCCGAATACGGGAAGGTAACAAATAGAAAACTGTATTCGTATTATGCTTTAGCCAATTTAAATATACTATTATGCCCTTTGGCGTATATAACGGCCCAGGTACCTTCTAAAGCTATATTAATAACGCCTTACGGGACTACCTTAATGACTTCTGCTCTGCGTACCTAGACAATATACTTATTTATAGTAATAACCCCTCTAAGCATACTAAACACGTTTAAAAGGTCCTACAGCGCCTTAGGGACATAGAACTTTATATTAATTTAAAGAAATGCGAATTCTTAGTCACAGAAGTAAAATACTTTAGACTAATTAATACTATTAAGGGTGTCCGTATAGACCCCAAGAAGGTACATATAATTACCAAATAGTAAGCCCCTAACTGCATTAAGGACATATAAGCCTTCCTTAGTTTCGCCAACTTCTATCAAAAATTCATATATAACTTCTTAGGCGTAGTAGCACCACTTACAGCAATAATATAAACGAAGGGCCTTTCTATAAAAGGAAGAAAAACACACCTATACTTTACCTAAACGCCTAAATATAAGAAGGTGTTCTAAGACCTTAAAAATGCCTTTACTAAAGCACCTATCCTAGCTTACTTTATACTAGGACGATAACTCTACCTTAAAACCAACTCCTCAGACCACGTTAACGCAGGCGTCCTCTCCTAGATAGGTAATAACAGTTTCCTTCACCTAGTCGCATTTTACTCGTCTAAGCTTATACTATAAGAGTATAACTATAAGATCTATAATAAAGAACTCCTTATAATCGTATAAGCGTTTAAAGAATTCTAACTAGAACTCTCCTTAGTAGAGCCTAACTAGCCAACTAAAGTCCTTACGGACTATTGCAATCTTAAGTACTTTATAACTATAAAGTAGCTAAACTAACACTAAGTATATTAGAACGAGTTCCTCTCTAGTTTTAACTTCAAAATTGTATATAGACTAGGAGTATAAGGTACTAAACCTAATAGCCTAACACGCCGCTTATAAGACCTTCCTTAGTCTAAAGATAACCCCTATAATTAGTTCCAACAACAGATAATTCTAAAAGCATGAAATTTAGCCCTAGGCATACTACCTATAATAGAGCTAACTATACCCTAGCTTTATACTATAGAACTAAAGTTACCTCCTAAAATTAATAAGCTTATTACTACGGCATATAACGCCTCTGTTAACCTATTACTATATTAACTTATTACCGCAAAGACCGCTAGCGCCTATACGCTGCCTACTAACCTCTAAAGCTTAGGCCAGATTAATATAGTAGCTTTAGAAGTAAAAAAGAACAGGCTCTATTATAGAGGCCGCCTATTCATCCCTAACTTAGAAAATCTATAACGGCAACTAATCTAAATGGCCTATAACCTCCGATTAAGCGGCCACCTAGGCAAAAAAGGAACCTATAAGCTTCTTAGCCGATACTACTTCTGGCTAAAAATGATAGACTTAGTTAAACGCTTTATAGGCGCCTATTACGGTTATAAGCGCGCTAAGGCCTTTAATATAAAGTACTAAGGACTACTATACCCTCTATTAGTACCTATACGACAATAGGCAGATATCGCCATAGATTTTATTATTAACCTACTACCCTATAAACAACACGGCCGTACCTATAAGAACATCCTTATAATAATATGCCGACTTATAAAAGAGCGCCACTATGTCCTAACCAAAGGCGTAGCCGTTAGCGATATTACTAACGCCTTCCTTTATAAAGTTTACTAATTATATAGGCTACCTAACTCGATTACGTCCAACTAAGGTATATAATTTAACTCTAATATATAGAGACGAATCTACTAACGCCTTAGCATCTCTATTAAGATATCTATATCCTTTTATTATAAAACTGCTGGGTAACCGGAAAACGCTAATGCCAGTATAAAAGCGTACCTATAATAGGTAGTTGCCTATAGTTAAGATAACTAGGTAGATTACCTCCTACTAGGTAAATTTGTAGTAAATAACTACGTCTTAACTACTATAGGACTTACCCCGTTCTTTATAAACAAGGGTTATTACCCCCAATCTGGCATAGAGCTACTAGAACCTATTAATAAGAAACTGCCATATAGAAAACGCCTTAAGATGCTACTTACCAACTAGTATGCAGACCGTATAAAAAATCTACTTAACTACTATAAGGGAGAAATGGCCTAGGCTTAAGCAAAGTAGGCCTACTTCGCCGACCGTTATAGAACGCCACCACTAGAGATGCGTGTTGGCGACTAGGTATAGCTAGATATACGCAATATCTCTATATAGAGGCCTATAAAGTTATTTGATTATAAGAACCTTAGCCCCTATCTAATTAAACAAGTTATTAATAGGGGAGCCGTATATGAGCTAGAACTCCTGCCTACCCTAGCCACCTATAAAATATAGCCCGTATTTTACCTATGGCTACTACACCTCTATTAGCCTAACCCCTTACCGGGGCAGATATAGCTTAAACCCCTACTAGTACTAATCCGAGACAAGAACGAAGATAAGAACCACGAGAAGTGGACCATTAAACGAATTATCAACTCTAAATACTTTAGCAAAGGCAGAGGACGACGGCTCTACTACAGAGCTATATACATAGGATTTGACATAAATTAGCTAAAATAGTAACTATAGGAAGACTTTAAAAATGCAAAGGATCTAATTAGCAACTTTTACTACGCGAACCTATAGAAACCGGGCCTAAGCAGAGACTTTATACCTAATCCTCTATAGGAGCCCTTATAGAGTTAAACTGTTATACATTACCACGTAAGGGCAAATTGCCGTTAGATTGCCGTTAGATTGCGGTAAAGTGCGATTACGTAACTAGAATATTATTAAGATGTCCAGGAACTTCGACCGGCGGTTAAAGTTATCTAATTAGTCGGATTTTTAGATGCCAAGCCCTATTATATAACGTTGTTTTAAGCCTTTAGTAATACCCCCCTTTTCTTCTTTTCTATACCTTAAGTGTCTCTTCTATATATATATAGTAACCATAGCGTTACCAGAGCTCCGCCTCTATAAAAGGGGGGGTAGTATTACGGAACCCTACCGTAGGGGCCTCTATAGGAGAGCCCTGTGCTCTTGCGTATACCTCGCGTATAGCTTATATCAGCTACGCGTAGGTATATTACCTCCTTACGCCCTTAACCCTTACGATCGATCGCGTAACGTCTTATAGACTCCTTAAATATATACGCTTTGTAGCTACTGCCTCCGTCCCGTAACAAAAGGACCGGTATTCTATTCCTTTAATTAACGAGACCCTTATACGTCTAAGCTAGGTAAAGATCTTTACTAAACTTAATATCCGCTAAGCTTTCTACTAAATTAGAATAGACTCTATATTTAAAGATTTAACAACGTTCCGTACCCATTATGGTTCCTATAAATATAAAGTTCTTTTTTTTAGACTAATAAACGGACCGGCTATGTACTAAAGGTATATAAATAACGTTCTTTTTAATTACCTTAACGAATTCTGCACGGTATACCTAGATAATATTCTTATATACTTAAACAACAAACTTAAGTATTAAGTTTATATTAAGAAGGTCTTAGAGAGACTATAGAACGTAGGCTTATAAGTTAATATTAAAAAATATAAGTTTAGGGTAAAACGTATAAAATATCTTAGGTTTATTATAACTATAAAAGGAATTAAGGTTAACCCTAAGAAGATAAAAACAATCTATAACTAGAAGCCCCCTTATATAGTAAAAGGAATCTAATCCTTCCTTAGCTTTTATAACTTCTATTACTAGTTTATCTATAACTACGGAATTATAGCAAAACCTCTTATATAACTAACTAGGAAGGATACGCCTTTTGTCTTTAATAATAGCTATATAAAAGCCTTTAAAGAGATAAAGGATTGGCTTATCTCTTCCTTAATCCTTTATTATTATAACCTGGACCTTAAATTAATGCTAAAAACGGACGCCTCTAATAGGGTTATAGCGGGAATCCTATTACAGTTATATCTAGATAGTAAATAGTACCCTATAGCTTTCTTTTTAAAGATAATAGACCTGGCTAAGTGTAACTATAAAGTATATAATAAAGAAATACTAGCTATTATTTAATTACTCTCCTAATAGCGCGTAGAACTTAAAGGTATAAACTCCTAAATTAAGATATATACAAATTATAAAGCCCTAGAGTACTTTATAACTATAAAGTAGCTTACTAAATAATAAGCCTACTAGGCTAAAATACTCTCCTAATTTTTCTTTATAATTATATATCGTTTTAGTAAGTAAAACTCTAAGGCTAATACTCTAACCTAAAGAGAATAAAATATAGTGTGGGAGGGTACAACCTCTCTAAGATAGGAAAGTCACGGTGCTGTCAGTCTGTCGGTCAGTCGGTCGGTCGGTCAGTCAGTTAGTTAGTTAGTTATAATTAGTTAGTAAGAAAGAAAGAAAAGAGTGTATTTCTGGTAACTGGTAGGGTCGTAATATGTATATCATAGAGGGGAGAAGGAAGGAAGCCGAAGGCTCTATAAATATAGGAAAATGCCAAGACAGTAGGCGACGTCCAATCTACACCACTATAATAGGACCTTAGGATAAGCTAAAGACCTAATATTAGACGCGCGCCCTCCTCTATCTAGAATAGCTCAACCTATAAATCCTTAAGGAGCTAGACTTTTAGTAAAATAAGCTAGCACTAATAGAGGAGTCTTTAGATAAGCTAATAGGGCTAATTAACCGCCTCCTAACTGTAAACCACACGGCTAATGCCCTAAGGGCCCTCTATAAATAAGCCGCGAAAGGAGACCCCAATTTTAAGATAGAGGAAGAATTACTCCTATACTAGGAGCAGCGTATAGTCCCTAATGTTAATAATCTATGGACTAAACTAATCCGCGAAGCTTATTACTAAGTTTCTATAGTATACCCTAGTAAAAACAAACCTATAAAATTATTAACTACTGCTACTACTAGCTAAGAATAGTTATAGATATTAATTGATATATATAGAACTGCGAAGACTACTAGAGAGCTACAATCCTATGGAATAAAACCCTAGGACTACTTAAGCCACTCCTAATACTAGAGTGCCCTTAGCAGTATATCTTTATAGACTTTTATAAACTACTTAGGGACCATAACGGATATAATATAGTTATAGTTATAGTTAACCGCTTTAGTAAACGCCCGTTCTTAATTCCCTGTTATAAGAACATTAATGCTAAAAAGGCAGCCCGACTATTTATCTATTACGTCTACTAAATCTATAGATTACTAGATACTATTATATCTAATTATAGGCTATAGTTTATATTAGCCTTCTGGAATAAGTTTACCTAGATCTTAGGTATTAAGCTAAAGCTTTTTACGGCTTATTACCCCTAGACAGACGGTTAGATAAAGATTATAAATTAATACCTAGACTAAAGGCTTAGGCCCTTTATTAACTATTTCTAGGATAACTAGTCTAAACTACTACCCTTAATAAACTACACGCAAGTAACCCTACCTTATAACTCTACAGGGTTTACCCTAATTTAGCTAGAAATAGGATACTTACCCCATATAAGCTTTAACTAGAAAAGGCTAGAAGAACCCTAAACTATATAAAAGAAGTTATCCTATACTAAGGCCTAATAGTACGCTAAATAATTAAAGGAAGCTTAGATAGTAGCCCGCGAGAACCTAAAAAAAGCTTAAAGGTTAATAGAACAGCAGGTAAATAAACACCATTAAGAGCCTAATTTTACCCCTAGTGATATAGTTTAGGTTATAATAAGGAATTAGAAGATCGAATAACCTAGCCGTAAGCTAAACTACTAGATAGCAGAACCGTATAAGGTTTTTAAAAAGATAGGCAACTTATACAAGATAAAGCTCCCAGATTTAATTAGGGTTTACCCTATTTTCTTACTAGATAAGTGACAGAAAGCTATAAATAACCTATTACCTAGATAAAAGAACAAGCCTCCCTTACTAGTTTAAGTAAACGGTAATAATAAATAGGAGGTTAATAAAATACTAGCCTATAAGATAGTATGGGGAACGCTAAAATACTATATTTAATAAAAGGGCTATAATCCTAACCTAGCCTAGTACCTTACGTAGAACTTTATAGGCTGCTCCTAGAAGCTTAAAGAATTTTATAACTAATACCCTAATACACTTAGACCCCTAAAGTACCTAGATAAATAAATAAAATGCTAGTATAATAAAGATAATAAGTTACCAGAAGAATATAGGGATAAAAACGCCCTAAAGCCCTAATATAGCTATCTACTAAATTCTACCAAATTCTGCCAAATTCTACTATATTCTGCCGTTTTCTGCTAGTATTATAAAATTTTAGATATCTAGGAACTTCGACCGCCGGTTAAAGTTATCTAATTAGTTAGATCCGTGCTAAGACTTTTAGCAGCTACTTTTTCTAGCCTAGCGATTCCACTTAGCCTATAATCGCCCTTTATACTTAGTCTGGATATACTTATATCCCCTTTATCTCCTTATCTTATATTTTATAATCCTACGTTTATAAGCCTAGTACTACCCTATTTTCTAACTAAGCCTAAGGGTAGGCTTTCTTTTAAAGAGGGGGGTAATGTAACGGCGCTATTATACGTTACCTACTAAATTCTGCCATATTCTGCCAACCTATAATTGGCCCGCCCAAAGCTAGCGCCTTAGCGGCTTACCCTATATATTTATTTACATCGGTCCTAGCAACCCCTTTTCCTTCTCTTTAGCTTAGTATCTTCGTAATATAGCATTCTATAAGCTTTGGTTTAGAGGCATTTATATAAGCCGTAACAGTTAAGAATAAGCTAACTAGTAATACTAACCGCTACCTAACTAAAGCTAACTAACTCTATTACGCCCTAAGTTAACTAGAAAAAGAGGTAGCTAATTTTATTAAACCTTTTTAACCGAACTTAGTATAAAGCCTAGTTATACTTCTTAAAGCTATATATAGTAACCTAAACCGCTAAGCCACTGCTTAGAGGAAAATAAACTATATAGCTTAAGGAATAAAAAGTTTCCTAGTATACTTCTCCAAATTTAACTATTATATAAAGGAAACTAGCTAGAATAACTCTTTACTAGTTAACAGCCTTATTAAATCCCTAAGCCCTAAACTAAAACCCTCCCTAATAGGCGTAGACTTATTAGAAGCTCTTAATACCTACGTAAACATTATTAATAAATGGTATAATAATATACTACGCCTAATACTAAAACACGCTCCTTAATATAATATAATAGCCCCGCGAATATCCACTAAGTTATCTTAGTTTAAGCACCCTAGCGCTATAAATATTAATACTAGAACCCTAGGATACACCCTACTAGGGTCCTCTAAATAAGAACGGCGCATTAAGCTAGGCCTTTACTTTAAATATAGAAGTAACTCCTATCTCTCTAACTATTACTCCGTCCCTATACCTAAACATAATTTATAAACAGCTAATACTAGCAACTATTTACCGCATTAATCTTCCGGTTACCGCCCCTAATCTTTACCTAGCTCTAGCCCCGTATTTAATAAGCACCACTTATAAGGGCGAAGCTATAACCGACGTTCTATAGGAACCCCTTCCCGCTTACTACTAAAAGGCATATCCTAGAATTAAGTCGCTCTTTAGAACGGCTCTACCATAAGATCTCATTAAATACTTTAGATATTATAAACTTTAACTTTTAAGATTATAGCATAACTATTAACTATTATCTTTAGCAGAATAATTAATAGGCTAATGCTTAAGTCCTAATTAATATAGAAGCTAGTAGCATAGGATTTATTAACAAGATCTTTGCGTAAGATAATAGTTTTACCTTAACCCCCCTTAACTAGCATATTAACGTATTTAGATTTAATAGTAAACGCATAGTCTTAGGCTAAATTACCTATATAGTATACCTAAGACTTTAATACCTAAACTACAAAGAACTAATTAAGCTTTTTATTACTACCTTAGGTTATCCGGTAATTTTTAAATAATCCTAAATAAAGCTATATAAGGTGACCATTAATTAGGACAACCTTAAGCTTTTATTTACTGCCTCCTGTTATAAGTAGAAGTGCCTTATAATACACCGTCCTAACCCTAAACTAAAACCTAAGATTTCTACTAATATCTATTAAGGATCTAAAAATTCTACTAAACCCTATAAACAGACCCTAAGTACTATATCGCCCCGAACTAAGTAGAAGCTTAAGCTTAGTATACGAAACTACTAAAAGAACTGGTACTCTACAATAAAAAGAATACTTAAAGAACCCGAACCTAAATTTAATACTAACTCCGTACCTAATACCGAACCTAAAATTAAGTAAGAAACTATATAAGAAACTATAGATAACTAGATCCCGTTTAACGCCCTAGATATTTACATAATTAGAGCTACTCCACTAGTTTACTGTTTTACTTCTCTTATGTTTTATAAAGCGATAGATATTATATTTAGTAGGGTCTTAATCCCTACTAATATTCCCTATTCTGTAGTAGGATTATTCTTTACCTCTTATATAACATCTCTAAGGTTTATATACTCCTAGTAAGCTGCCTTTATTACCTTATTATTATAAAATGTTTCGCCTATATTAAATTTATTATCCTTAATATCTAATCTATAAACTAGTTTATTAGTTCCTCTAAACTCTAATAATTTTACCTCCTATAGCCAATAGCTTGCGCCGTACTTAGCGTTTTTATAAATTTAGTATACATTATTATAATAAAACGCAAAACTCTTAATCAAACATTCTTTTATTCCTTATAGTATATTATTGTCCCTCTATACGTATATATCATCTGCTAGTCTTATTACTTTTACTATATAGTAACTCTGCCTACTTTTATAGTCTTTAATATAATAACCCTATTTTCCGTAATTTATATAAGCTCCTTTTTTAAACCATTTTTCTTATTATAAAGTCTGCCTAAACGTCTTCTGCTATTAAAATCCCTAGTTTAGTCTCTGCTTTTTAAACCTTTAATTACTTAATCCTTATCCTCTAGGTTTCTATAGTTATTTATTTTACTTTTTGGTTTTTTTAATACCACTTAGGTCTATTAGCTTTACGCTATACTACAGTTTTTAACTTTAACTTTATTGTTGTATACTCTGCGCCTTATATAACTATAAAACTCTATTTTAACCCTTCTTAGTTTGCTCTCTTTAGTAGATCCTATTATTAATTTTAATTACTTAGTTAATTAAATCCCTAAGAGTATCCGCATCTTCTATTAGAATAATTACGTCCTAGATTTTTACTTTAAGTCCTTACTTATACTATACTATAAGCGCCTTATTATTCTATTTAACTTATATTACTAATATTTAAAACTATATTGTATACTCGATTATTAAAGTTCTTTATACTAGGTTTTAAAGCTTTTTTTCTACCGTAGTAGTTACCTCTAGGTCTCTAAATATTTACGTTAATTATTCCGCAAACCCGTTCTAACTTATAAATATATACTATACCTCCTAATTAGTGGTTACTATACTATGCTCTTATACCTCCGTAAAGTAAGGCTTAAACTACTTAAGTACCCTTCCCGTTAAGAATAATCCTGCGTAAGTAACTTAATTCGCTAGCATTTTTAGTTTAACCCCTTCCTATATAACCTTAAAGTGTATTTATATAAGGAATTTTTTAAGCTTTAATCTCTCCCCTAAAAATTGCTTAATTAAGGGTAACTTAACCTTAGCTGCGCCGATCTCTCCAATTCTTTCTTTAAGTATTCTATTATTGTCTGTTAATTAATTAACTATCTCCTATAACTGTCCAATAGTAACTAGCTAAGAGTTAGTGTCTTCCGCTATACTAGTGTCGTTACCTAATCTTAATATAGTTGCTGTTGCTAACTATATCGTGGCTGCTGCTTTTAGTGGCATATTATTTAACTTCTTTTACTATAACCTTAGTAGTAAATATATAACAAAGCCTTATAGGAAATACCATGGTGGACTTATTAATAGGCTAAGTATATAGGTATAGAATAGTTAACAACGTAAATATAACTAGTAGAGTAGTTGCCTAATAGATTAACTCTAATTATATTCTGAGATTTACTATAAAGGAGAGAACTATCTAGGTAGGGACTGTGGTCCTTTAAATACATAACTATACTCCTAAGAAATCCCCTTTATACGTAAGGTACGTATACTCTATTTACTCTATTACAGATCCTACGGATCTTATATATCGGCAAAATATAGTACCCTACCAATGGCCTCAATGGTTGGTGGTTGACGCAATTGGCGCGCAGTTGAGGGCATTTGGCAACTCGACCGACTAGCCTATGTCGTGTTTTTTTGACACGTAGCCTGCGCGTAGCTTGCGCGCAACCTGCGCGCAACTTACGCGCAACCTGCACGCAACCTACAACTATAATTGTATTTAGAGCCATCTACCTCTTTTATACTAATAGTATATTTTAAATAATAAATAAAGGCTACTTTAAAGCTATTTATAAGGCTAGTAAGGTAAATTATATATACTTCTTTATATAATCCATTATATTGTTTTAGACAATTTAATATAATATCCTAACTGTTTTATAATATATTCTAAAAGTATAAGACCTTTCCTGCTCTCCCTACGACAATAATATACTATAAGTATTTAGCTTTACTAGTATAGTATATACATATAGCTAAAAAGTAGCTACTAAGAGTAGCAGATATAGGCCGAAAGAAAGGTAGATTAAGAGCTAGTATATATAATAAAGAAGCCGTAGTTATCCTATAGGAGAGTATGGAAAGTCCTATACCTAATCTCCTACCAAAAACTCTACTGGCTCCTCTATACTAGAGTCTAGAGTATATATTATAAACTTTATATACTACTCCTTATTCTTAATTAAATTTAATATTACTTTTCCGTTACTATACTAGCTATAGCTGTCCTCTGTAAGGCTATAGTACTACTTAAATTATGTAAATAACTTATTAGATTTAAACCTTTCTGGCCTAGGCTTGCTGGTTTCTATATTTAGGATAAAGTGGTATATTAGGGCGGAGGATGTATATTCTGCTAAATCTAACGAACTTAGCTAGTTCTAAAAGTTAAATTAGCAAATATTATAGTAGTAGTAGGGCCCTAGATTTTCTAGCTTACTCTAGGGCTCTTCCTTTAAGACGGACTTAGTAGACTAGTCTGGCCTACTCTAAAGCTCTTTATTTAAGATAGACTTGGTAAACTAGTTTAGCCTACTCTAGAGCTCTTCCTTTAAGATAGACTTAGTAGATTAGATAGTATAGCCTGGCTTACTAATAAATAGCCTAAGTTAATAATTACGTTAGTTTTGTTGTTGCTAAGGCTTATAAGGAACCTCTCTCTTACGTTGTTACTTAGATCCGCTATAAGGTTATTAAGGTTATTTTTATACGGGTCCTTAATAATTTCTATAGTTAATTAATCCAGTATTGGGCCTGTAGTATATTTAATAACTGCGGGCTAAAGCCGCAGCTAGATTTTAGATTGCCGTTTTCTAAATATCTGGTTTTAGCTGCCTAAGAGATTAGCGTAGGCTTCTATAATGGGTTAGAGAATAATAATAGGTAGTAAAACACCGGATATATACTAACCGCTAATAACAGTACTATAAAAGTTGTTTGTTCCCTTAGACCTAGTTTTATACTCTCTAATTATATAATATATTGCTATTAAAACAAAAGTAATAGTGTTGTTGGTAAGCTTTTTAAATATATTATAAGAGTTGGGTAATTAGGTAAGGCCGTTTCTTCCTTTACTATAAAATATACTAGCTATACTAGTAACTATCGCGTTAGAACGGAAGCGGTTATTACTTAGCTATTAACTCTTATTAGTATTTTACTAAATAGCACGGGTAAAATACCTTTGTGTAATCTAGCGCAATAAAATTGTAATTAGTTAGTAGTTCCACGATTAGTTTAGGTGCGTTGTTAAACCCTAGCCTATATACCTCCCTTATAACTATATAAGCCTTTATAATTACGTAGTTTCTAAAGTTCCCTATTACGTTAAATAGCTATATATAATATTAAGATTATTAGTAGATAATTTAATATAATATTTCTAGTATATAGATACCTTATAAGCGGACACCAGGTTAGAAATATAATTAGCTTTTTTTATACTGCTTTTAGCTGCTTTAAAATAGCTTCTAACTATGCCTTTTTTATTATATCCTTAATAAGGCCTAAAAAGTGGTTGAACTATAGGTTAATAAGATGCCCGTTATAAGTCCTAGAGTTAGTTACTAGCCTTATTAGTAAAATGGACCTATAAAGCGTAAATATAGGCTTATATTTCTTAGGTGGGTTTTCTTTTATACGTCGCCGTTATAATATCTAGAGGTACTCTTCTCTTGCCTATATTGCGGCAGTTAGGTTAAAATCGTCGTAGTCCAACTTATCCTTACTTTCCCTAGTATTATCTAGGTTCCCTTTAGATTAAATACTAGATTGGTGTACTCTATATTAGAGGGAGGTTACTTATTTTATAAACGAAGCTATATTAGGGTTTAGGCGAATACGGCTTACTAGGGAGAATATAAAGCTAAATATTGGTTGTTTACGCAATAAGGTTTAGATTAGGCGCGTAGAAGAGTATTTTAAACTAGTACGTAATTATTTACGCGGTAAGGTACAGATTGGGCGCGTAGGAGAGTATTTTAAACTAATATGTAATTGTTAAGAGCTGGAGGTATATTATAAAGATGCTGCTTTTTATAGTGGTGGGCGGTTAGATAGTAAAGAGAGTGTTTTATTTACTAGGGCTCGCCAAATGCTAAATAGTAGAGGAGACTATTAAGTATTGTAGTTAGACTCCGGTTATATATAAAGGTATAATCTACCTTAACTAAAAGATTAGGACTTCGCGTTTTTAACTAAGCTAGTTTTACTGCCAGATTATTAATAGATTTAGTAGATTTATTAATATTTAGTTGCTATTGTTTTATAGAAGAAGTAGGTATAGACTTACAGTTACTATCCTTATTATTAGAAATTACCCTTTTTAGCTGGAGGCGGCTATATATATTCTATATATTGTTAGCTAGCTTAATATATTATATATAACGTTAATAGGGTCTATTATATACCTACTCCTCTTTATACCTAGATATAACTAGACTAGAGTCGCTATTCTTATTATTAGATATTACCCTTTTAAGCCAGAGGCGGCTATGTATATTCTATACATTATTAGCCAGCTTAATATATTATATTTAACGTTAATAGGGTTTATTATATGCCTGCTCCTCTTTACGCCTAGATATAACTAGACTAGAGTTATAATATTGCTTGTTCTGGCTGGGTTCCACGTGCTTATTCTAGCTAGGTTTTATATGCTCGTCCTAGCTGGGTTCCACGTGCTTATTCTCCATTAGCGCGTTCTTCCTTTTATTAGCTAGGATATAGGTAACTCTTAGTAGTAGGCTAGGTAGAAACGTAAGGTTAATTATACTAGTTATCCTCGTTTCCTTGTTTTATATTGACTTAAAGTAGGGTTCTTACTACTAGTTTAAGTGTTTAATAACGCGTTTTTACGTTTACCTACTATAGTAATACTTCTGTATTTGCCTAGTTAGTAAAAGGTATAGCTTATAGCTAGAATAGGTTACCTTATAGCTGTTTCTGTAATATTTAAGGCGTATATAGATTAATAACTTAAAAGAATATATACTGGTATGGTATATATTAGACTAATGGCAGTATTAGTAGGAGTATTATTGCTATAGTGCTTATAAATAACTTAAATAGGGGTATATTTATTGTAATTAGCTGCTAGTTTTAACTGGTTGCGGTTAAGCCGCGACCGCGACCTGTTAACTTATGTTAAGTTAGTAGTTAAGAAAACATTGTCGCATAGTTAAAAATTGTCTAATACTATTTACTATTATACGCGAAACTGTTTTATTCTATTAGCATATCCCTTAGTAAATACGGTATGTATATACGAAAGGTTAAACGTTAATCCCGGTAATAAAAGCAGTAGGCTAGTAAGGCTTATGTTTAAATTTAATAGGGAGGTACCTTATTAAACCACTTTACCTACCTAGGGCGCTGGCTTTTAGATCCTGTACCTTATTCTGGTCCACCTATACTAGGTTTAACACCTATTTTACATTTAAAGCGAAGCTTATCTACCTTATCCGTGCAGCTTGCTAGTATAGATAATGCTAGGGTAGGTATAGGCGGTATATAGGATAGTAATTACACTTCTATATAGTTATATTGCTATATTCTACACCCTTATATAATACCTAGTATTTCTACCGTAAATATCTAATATTATTCTTCCGCGTCGTTAACCCTGCTAGCCTATAGTAAGCCCAACCTATCCCCTATATATATATTGTAATAGTAATTAAATTTAGTAGAATAGTAAGGAAAGCGTAAGCATAGATATAAGGATTGGGTGTTAGATACTAAGAGTAAGCTAGGGACGGTGTTAATATATATTACCCTAATAAGTTTATTAAAAAGAATAGGTATAAACCTTAGGCTTTATTGTCTAATCCCCTTAGGCGTTTTAAGAATGCTAGATAAGTTATAAGAATATCTTAGGTTATATTATTCTAAGACTCCCTCGCCTAATAGTATACTAAGGGGCTCTATTAAGCCGTCTACCTTTATATATAGTGATCTATTAAACTAGTAAGCATTCTAAATAAAGTAGTGGCTTTAAGGCGCATAATCTATGCTGCGGTTATAGTTGCCTTTGCCTTTTTTGTTGCGGGTTAAGGCGTAGAGTGAGGGCTCTTTTTTAACTAGGAGAGGTTTTTTGGGACAGCTGTGGGTTAAGTATCGCCTTAGTATTAACCCGTTTATTAGTTCTACCTATTTTTATACGTATAGAGTGCGAGTTATCTAGTAAAGGCAAGGGTGCGGAAATAGAGGGTAAGTGATTATATTGTTTTTGGCTGGTAGCGTAGACTGTAAATATAAGTTAGTGACGCTGGCTTAACTTTAAGCAGTAACCTATTTGTTCTTCTTTGTTCTATTATAAATAAAAACCTATCTATTTCTTATAGAAATATATCCTTAACCGTACTGTGCTATTTCTCTTTATTTATAAGCTAAATTTGTCCTCTAGCTATCTTATTGCTAACGTAGTAGTAAAGCGTTTTGCTTTTAGGGTTAAAGTTAATATCCTAGCCTAGTATATTTATAAATATATTAAAGCTTAGATTATTAATATATATATTTAGAGCGTTATTCTTGCTAGTTGCTAGCTTTTAGGTTAGGATAATTATTGGCTTTTTATTAGCTACCCGCTAGATTAGTATTATTATTATTCTATATAACCTTAGTATTCCCTCCTGCCTTATTGCCTTTGGTATACCGGCTAATAGATAATGCGCGATGGCGGAGTATGGGAGTACTAGGTTGCCTGTTGTAATTTACCTAATAAAAGCCGTTTTATTTATTCGACGCGTCGCGTTATAGCTATAGCGCTAGGTAAGCTGTTTAATATATTTAGTATATAGGTTTTTAGGTAAACCTAAAAACANANATAGGAATTNGTTNGAGATTTNNTTTAATATTTGCNNTATTTATACCTTANTTATAAGGGAGTNTAGTNGCTATNTAAGGAGCCCGCGCGTTAATATTTTAATTTTAACATTATAGTAGATTATATTGTATTGTTTGTTCGTAAGCCCTAGATCTTGCTTAAGAGTGTCTTTAGTGTTATAGCTTAGGTCTATTATTAGTGCCATAATTCTAGAAGTGTTAGGGGAGGTGCGGTAGAAAAGACGTCTTAATTACGCGCTAAGACCGATATATAGAATTATGTAGATAGGTATATTGTTTAGTTATTATATAAAATAATTAGTTAAATGTTTTATAAGAAATAAATGAGCGTATTAGCAAACGCTTCTTTACCTACTATACTACCTAGACTTATAACCTCCTATCTTTTTTACGTCTTCGTTTATAAGCTTAATTTAGCACCTAGATTTGTTAATACTTTTTTTTTATATATTTTTTATATATTTATTATATTATACTACGTATAATAATGCGTATACAGCCTCTAGGCTATAGTGCTATAGTTTTATATATATAAATCCTTTTTAGGCAGCTTAATATGTACTAGTAACTATATTTGCTAATACTTTAAGACGCCTAGTTAGCCTATGACTGGTAAAGCTTAGTTAGTATAATTGGAGGTCCTGACCTCCACTAAAATACTTAATATCCCTAATAAGGGCTAGAATATTATCAGCGAAAATAGAGATATTCCACTATAAGTTAATAAGATCTTAGGTTTGTATAGCTTAATAAAGGAGTATCTAAGCTCTTAATATAATCTTTTAAGAGAAGACATAATTAAACCGTTAAGAGAGGTAGTAGGTTAAATTAGAGTAGACCCTTTTTAGTTTGCCGGAATCTGGATATAGTAATGGAGTTGGTATATATAAATAGGTAAGCATGCTATAATTCTAAAGCAGTTATCCCCTGACATCTGTAAGGTCTATACTAGCTTAGTAATATTTTTACCTTAAGGGCTGGTAATTTGCGTGGCGTTCTTACTTAGGAGAGTAGGGAAGATAATCCGTTAGGATTGGTTAAAAAGATTAGTTGCTAGGTCTCTAGTTGCTTTAACTTCTAAGACTAATAATTTTTAAACGAAATGTATACTTATAACAGTAGCGGCGAGATTATTGGCTATATTAGAATAGAATCCCCTAGAGGTTAACTTATTCTTTAAGACCTAAAGATATTAAGATTAACTTATCCGTATTATGGACGATAGTTAAGGAATAAACTAGATTTTATAAAGTTAGTTGCTATACTATATTAGTATTATAAAAGCTAATAAGAGAGCCGTAAGTATATAATGTTTTCTAAATAAGAAGATATCTAACTACTAATAGATTCCCGTTATTAGAATACCTTATTTAAGTTTAATAAAATGTTAAAGCACTATAATATGTTATAAATAAGCCTTATACGGATCTTAGTTTAATTATAGCTATTAAGGATACTTCCTTATTTAAGAATGTTTATATTCTTAAAGACTGGTTAGATATAACTACTATAGGGCTTAATAAATCTTAAGCTACTGTACTAAAACAAGTTTTTATAAAGCGTCTTGTAATAATCTAAAGACCTTTAGGCACTAGAAAAACGTGGCTTTAAAGGCGTTACTTAGCAATATAATAATAGGAGATCCCCCTATTATTGTTATATGTTATATAAACTATACGCTAAACTAGTTATTTAGGTATATTACTTAAAGTAATATATACTTTATAAAATTTCCTAGTACCTCTAACCGTCTTAATACTATCGCTTATACGGATAGACGATATTACACTATATTAAGCGCTAGGGCCGTAGGAGTAGAAAGAAGAGAAAGTGTTAGGGCTCTCTCTTTTTATATCTTGTATTTTTTTTTTATATTATCTTATATTGTCCTACTATTGTCCTACTATTATGTTATATTGTCCTATATTGTCCTATATTATCCTGCTATTATATTTATTGTCCTGCCATTATATTATATTGTCCTGCTATTATATTATATTGTCCTGCTATTGTGTTATATTATCCTACCATTGTGTTATATTGTCCTGCTATTATATTATATTATCCTATTATCGCCCTACTATTATGTTATATTATCCTAACATTGTCCTACTATTGTCCTGCCATTATATTATATTGTCCTATTATTGTCCTACTATTATATTATATTGTCCTATTATTGTCCTGCTATTATATTATATTATCCTATTATTATCTTATATTATCCTACTATTATCTCGGTACTGCTATATACTTTTTGCTATTTACTAAGATTATAATTATGGGTATTTATTAGCTAGGATCTGGGTAGTAACTCTTAGTAGTAATTTTACTGCCTAAATCTCTTATAGATTAATTAATTGGCGTAGAGCCGTTATATTATAGTAAAGCTATATCTAAGCAATCTATATTGTGATCCTTAGTATAGTGTTATACGTGGAAATATTTAATTGTTAGATTTAGAAAGGTGTTTATATTTTAATTAAATTTATAAGACTATAACTAAGGGCCTTTGCGGCGTAGTGGTATAGTAAGTTCTATAATCGCTTTAGTTTGGGGTTGCTTAGTTACTATAGGAAAGTTATAATGCTTGGCGTGGTGTTAAACTTAAGGTACCTCGCTACTACAGTGGTAGAGATATAGTAGATTAACTACTTACTGAAATATGGCGCCCCTATTGCTGTAGTAGCCACTATAATAATAGAGATACCCTATATTTATAAATTTAGATTCTATATACGGTATAGCTTGCGAATTTAATGCGCTTGCCGATCTAGAGGAGCTTTTAAATTAGAAAGTCGCCAGATTAACTAAACAATTACGTTAGAATTAGATTTAAGCTTTAGCTCGGATATATTCTACGGCCTTTAGATTTAATCTAAAGTCGCAACTAAACGTTCCCTAAGATTTAATGTAGGGATCTCTCCCTAAGGATTTGGTTTGATTGTGAGGTTTAGGAAGGGGTTATAATTTAGTTAAATTTATAAGATTATATTCTAAAGTCCTTATAGCATAGTGGTATGGTACGTTTTACCTCTTACTATAATTTAGAGCTAGCCCAACATAATTAAAACTTAACGTGGAAGAGCCGATATGCTTAGTATATAGTGCTAAGATTTTGTTAAATATATAACTTTAGGTGTTGCGGGATATATATAAAAATATAAGCTTAATTTAGAGCCTTACTAACGCCTAATTTAATAGGAAACGACTTTCTTTTTTAATATTTTTAATATTTTTAATATATAATAAGTGGGAATTAAACCCGCTACGTCTGGGAGTTAAATACGCGATATCTAATTGCTTAATCTAGCTAGGAGGCTCGGCGGCGATATAATAGGGCTTAATGACGTAATAAGGCTTAATGGTAATGTAATAAGACTTAGTAATATAATAAGACTTAATAATATAATGAGGCTTAGCAACGTAATAAGGCTTGGCGACGTAATAAGACTTAATAATGTAATAAGGCTTGGCAATGTAATAAGGCTCGGCGGTAATATAATAAAACTTAATAATATAATAAGTCTTAGCGACGTAATAAGGCTTAGGGCCGGGCAATAAGGGGAAGATTTAAGGTTGCTTAGTTACTAATGCCTAATAGCGAAATCTAATGGTATAGTACTGCTATTAAGGTGTTCTAATACGGGTAGGTTATATAAAGGTTTCGTCTATAATATATCTAATATATCCTAAAAGTCTGCCTTTTGCTTGTCTTTAAGGTTAAATTTCTGGCCTATAATAAATTAAATGTTATAGTTAGTAAAAGTATAATAAATAATAGTATATTTTGCCCTGTTGTTCTTAAAACCGTTAAATATAAAGTAGTAGGTAGTTTATTAACTTATATTTATTAGTGCCGGCTAATAAAGTGCCTTTAAAACGTACTAATATTAATAATAGCCCTTTTATTTTGTAGTATAACAAGCTTAATAGTAATAGGGTTTCGGTCCTTATAATTAAGTATATTTGTCTGGCGGAGCTAGGTTTGCTAATTATTCTAGTTAGTATTATATTATGGGTTAATTTAATATTTTGCACTAATAGAAAAAAGTAGGAGGTAGATTAAATAGAATAATTAGGGTACGCTTTTCTTTACCGTTAGGGATTTTGTATAGACGTTATATAGCGTATAGGTAGGAGCTGGTGGTCGTTAAGACGTTATAGGTAGTAGTAAAAGTTTTATATGGGATAGTGAGATCTTAAAAACCACTACTAATGGTTTCCCCTTATAGTAGATAACTATGTATATGCGCTGTAACTATATAATTAGTAGATGAAAGCGGTAGTTATAAACGTTAATTTATTTATTCTAATACCGTCTTACTTCTTATAATAATTTAAGATATAGAGAGAGCTTTAGTTATAGGATAATCCTCTTATATACTAATTAGGCTTTTGGAATAATAAAGATGGTATATATATATAGTCTATTAGTAAAAAGGATACACCTTAATAGGAATTGTTAATGTATATTAGGAATAAGAGTTGGTAAGGTTATAGGCTAGATTACTTAATAGGTGTTAAGGTAGTTAGTAGCCGGAGTAATATTAATCTAGACAAAATTTAAACTTTTTAAGGTTTAGTTAGTTATAAGGTGGTTAACACTAAGATAATATATTATAAAATATTAAATAGTTGCATATTGTCTATATATATATGCATTATGCTAAAACATACTCTTATTATAGGGGGTCGCTGCTCTAACTGCACTATCTACGCTATTTCTATTATATTATTATTAGCCTACTAAGTAGGTTGGGCTTTAAATACTTTATAGAACTTGTTAATTATTATCCTTTTAGTTATTATACGCCTCGCTAATATAACTATATTAATTGGGTTCCACTTATCCGTACTATATATTATTAACGTAGTGACTACTGGCGCTGGCTGTCTAGATCTAGTAGCTCGGCCGAATACTTGCACCTCTATATCTACCGTTATCGCCGGTTTAAGTAGATAAACTCTGTATATAGAGACTAAATTTAAACCTTCTCCTCTAACTCTTTGGTTAATAATAAGAAACTAGACTATATTATTCTGGTAAGGACCGCCTATTGGAATATAAAACGCTTTGTAGATGTCCTTCTAGTCTTTTAGGGATGTCCTAGACTCTATTTAGTAAATAGTTAAATATTTAGACTGGCCGAGCCTTTTATAGAAATACTATATTATATTATTAGTAATAGTTTACTACTAGTCTAATGGCTAACTTATAAGGCGTAATAGCGTATATACTGCTGGTTCGTAACTGCTAAACAGTAGTCTCTTATTAGGATTCCTTTTAAGTACTTTATTAATATATTTTATAATTCTATTTAGTTTCCTAGAGTTAGTAATTATACTCTAATTCTTCTAAAGTAGATTCTCGTCCGAAGGTTTATTTTATTTTTTGCTGTAGAACTTATTAACTGTCCACCTTAGCTTTGTTCTAACTTTTGTCTTATCCTTCTACTACGTATTCTGCCACTTATCTCCTACCTTAGCTAGGCCTGGAAAGATGGCAAAAATTTTTAATAAGCAACTGGCTCCCTCTAGAAATTGATCTATATTAAAGACGGGTTCTTTTCCTTTTCTTTCTTTAGCTTTTTAGTGTTTAAAAGCTTTATTTAGCTGTTTAAAAGCTTCTAGGGATACTCCACGCTAGAGCTTCTTAATGTACGGTTTAAATATTAAATCGTTCGTTATATAGCAGTCTTGGTAGACGACCAGTGGTAGCTTATTAATTACCCTCCTATTAAACCATCGGTTTTCCCCTATCCTGCGTATAATTAAGACCTTTGTAATTAAAGAGGAGCATTCTTTAAAGCCTATAATAACCTTATTTGGAAGAGAAGAGCGATTAGCTGCTCCTAGCTTTTTATATTTAATTAACGCTTTAACATTGCGATTATTAATTAATTTTGTATTTGGGGAATCCGTCTAATTAGGGGCCCTGAAAATTTCTAAGGCGGGAATTAGACTTATAAAACCTTTGCTAGTTAGTATACCGGAAGTAAACACTACTAAAGGTTGAGAGGTGTAGTAGGTTATTTTACTATTACCGTCCTTATAAGACCGGCCTGGGCGTCAGAAGCGAGGAAATACTGCTTAATTATTATATACTTATTTGGCGATTTTTATTAGATAACCTGTCTCTAACCTATCTATATAAAACTTATTGGTAAAAATCCTACTAATAATATAATAAGGACCACCGTCTCTATGGAGATTAAAAATGGTTTTATACTATTCCTAAACGGTCTAAGTTATTGCCTAAGTTTATAAGGTTATAATTATAAGATACGAAGCTAATTTTAGGTCTATTTTCCACTAGACCACTTCGCCTTCTCCTTTATATTTTATAGGTTTAAGAATATCCCTATCTTTATTTATAAAATTATACTTTTTTATACTGGACCTAATAAAAGCCGTATGGCGTATGTAGACTTGTAGTTTGCCTTTAGGAATAAAATTATTTAGTTCTAAGGTCTTAAACTATAATTCGATGTCTTTAACCGCTTAGGGTAGTAGATTCTGTCTAGTAATGTATATAGTTGGTCCTACTAGCCGGTTAAGAAATTTTCTGGTAATACTTCCCTTAATATAATAGCACTGTAGTATACTATCTATTTAACTTAGGCATTGGGCGTTAGGCGGCTGTGGGTGTTTATCCATACTAGGGGTAAGGTAGAGACTTTTATCTCTACCTTTTTGATTTTTCTAATTAAGCCAGTTAAGGTTAATCTTGGTTATTAATACGCCGGTATACCAGATTAAAAGCATTTAAAGTATTTTACCTAAACCCATTATATCCGCGAGAAAGGTCCTACCTAAGGTTATATAATTAAGAAGAGTATAGGTAATACTAAGCAGCTAATATATCTATATAGCTTTACCCTTTTTTATGCCGTGTAAGTGGAAGGTTATATCTTAAAGAGTGTTGCGAATAGTTAACGGAAATAAGAGGAACTGTAGCGCCTTTATTTATAATATTGGGTTAATATATGCTTCTTATACGTCCTTTAGGTGATTAACTTTCTAATTAACCTCCTTAATTTTACCCTTATGCTTGTTTTCCGGTTCCTTATTAGTTGAAATAGGGTTAATTAAGGCGTTAAAGTGGCGGCGCTCCTATGTGCGGTTAAGATTAATTTCCCTAATATAAATTAGGTTAGGGTTATTATTTATATCCTTAAATAATGTATTAATAAATATTTTGCGATTAGACTTTAGCCATTTATTACACTATCCTTTTATTTTATCCCATGGTATTATTTTAAATATTTATACTTTATCTAGATTTACGCCTTTTAAGAGCTTTAATTTATCTAGTAGGGGCTAGTCTTTACTACTATAGGTCCAGCTATAAGCAGTTTTAATTATAGCTGGCCGTACGGCTGATAATGTATTAGTAGGTATAGGTGGCGTAAACTTTAGGGTTAACGTAGGCTTTGGATTTAACTGCTTAGGTATAGGTAGCGTGGACTCTAGGGTTAACTACTCATAACTACTTTAACCTAGGGTAGGTGTGTTTGTTCTTCTCCTAGTTAGCACCGGTTGTGTAATATTAGGGTTAGAGTTAGACTTGGAATTACCCTTATTAAATCTTATGCCTATAAACGTACGTTAGATAACTCTATATAATATTATATAATCTTATAAATTATAAAGTCTCTTACGCTTTATAATCCGATTAGGATCTTTAACTCTAATTATAATTATATTAAGTCTGGCCTTCTTTATAGAAAGCACCGTAAATACTAGGTTTATATAGTTAAGAATTAGTATACTAGTGGTTAGATCTACTATGGTTTAGCTATCCCTATATTTATCTGCCGAGAAGTTTTTACTTATTATAGCCTATAGCTTATTATATCCATAGTAATATATATTAATTTTCTCTGGAGAATTAGATAACAGATGCTTATACTTAGTTTTTAATACAAATTTGTATGGAATGGGGGCCCTAGTAAATAGCGTTTTGTTTAGGTAACTGTATATAGTAAAGCTTATTTTATAGAATGGTGTAGATATAGTATTTAGCTATTATAGGGCTTTAATAGATAGATTACCGAGTACCTGGGCAGCCTTGGAGGTTACCCTTAATTTAAATAAGTTGATAGACTGCTCTCTGGAAGATAAGGCGCCACGCTTTTAAATAGTATTAGTTATTATAACCTCTACGCCTTTATGTCTGTTAGTTGTTATATATTACTATATAGATTTTTTAGCGGTAATAGCGAAAGCTTTAAACTCTAATAGTAGATCGGATCTCTTAAATACGTGCCTATACTTAGTGTTAAGAAGGTTAAAGACTGTGCGCTTAACTCCATTTTATATAGGTTTGGATGTTGGTAACCTACTACTAAACGCTTTATTAATTTCGCTAGTATAGTATTAGAGGATTTTGCTGTATGTTTTTTTGTTAATTATAAGTCCTTACTGCAGCTTTAGACTACTTATTTACAATAAGTTCTTATTAGTTGTAGTAGTTAAGTACTAACTAGATTCTAGATATAGCGCCGCTATTATAGTTAGGGACCCTATATATTTATAAGTGGGTAAAAGCTTAATATAGAATAGTATGGAGTGACTTATAAAGACAGTAGAGTGGATAATATATTAGATAATTAGTAATAATATAATAAGACAATTCTAACAGTTATAATAAGAAGGTGTGCTAATAGTGTTAACTTAAGATAATAGCGGATGCTAATAAGAGCAATTTAAAAGTAATATAAGAAATAGAATGGAATGTAAGTTTTAATATAAGAAGTAGGATAAGATATAAGCTTTAATATAGGCAGTAGAATAAAATATAAGACTTAGAGTAAGAAACGGAATAAAAGGTATATAGTAAGACAAGATATAAGATTTGCGCTGTTAACTAAGTAAATAATAATAAGAGAGCTAATAATTCTATTTTTTGTGTTGTAATTAGTTAGTAAAGTAGCTTTAGAGAGGTAGGGAAATAAGTTTAGGATAATTTAAGATATTAAAAAATGTCTAAGATTGTATAAAAAAGTAAAATATAATATAGTATTTTATTCTATAAGTGTAAGGTAAGGTAAAATGTATAGTAGAGAGAGGTAGGGGGATAATCTAAGACATTATAAAAGGTTTAAGATTATATAAAAAAAAGTGAAATATAATATGGTATTTTATCCTATAAGCGTAAGATAAGGTAAAGTGTATAGTAGAAAGAGGTAGGGGGATAATTTAAGATATTATGAAAAGTCTAAGATTGTATAAAATAAAGTGAAATATAATATGGTATTTTATCCTATAAGCGTAAGATAAGGCTTTAGGATACCCTTTTACCTAAAGTATAACTTATTTTTAAGCTATATTACTAATAAAGCAACTTTTTTTAGGTAAGCTATTATATCTACTGCACAGGTAACCTAAAACTAGTATCCTAGATCCTACTTATGGCTACTACGCCTTATATTAAAGATATTTGCTAGACTTATTTATATATAGGTCCCGTAGTCTAAATTATATGTTAAGCTATCTATAATATAGCTATTATTACTCTAGCCCTGTAATACCGTACTCTTATTTATGCGCCTTTTTCTTTTATTTCCTACTATTGTCCGCTTAATCTTTTAAACTTCTATGGCCGCCTAAACCGACACTATAGCCTCTTTATCTTTAAAAACATAACTACGTTAAGCTTAGCTTAGCCTTAATTTCTCTTTAAAAATATGGCTATGTTAAGCTTACCTTGGCCTTAATTTCTCTAAATATATACTGTTTAGAAATATATCTCGCCTTATATGACTATTATAAGCTCTACCTATAATATAGCGTCTGGTGCCCTAGCGCGGAGCGGGCTCTTTTAAAAGCCGTATTATAATGCCTTTTAGAGACTAGATACCTAAAGCTTTTTTAGCCGCTATAAATGAGGGAGATGCTAATATATAGATTGACGGTGGTATACTAGGTGGAGATAGCCCTAATCTTTGTAAGCTAGGGTGGGATGTTAAGGTTAAGCTAGCCGATCTATAAACTAACCTAAATAACCTATTCTTTTCTGCTAAATCATTTAAAGAGCTCTAACTGTATTTTAGCTCTCCGCACCCTAGTAGTATATAGGCTTATACTAATATGTCTATTTAATAGGAAACTAGAGGTGTTAAAAGAAATTCTAGAAATAAACTTTTAAAAGCTGTTAAAGATAAGTAGTTAGCCTATAAGACACGGGCTTTTTATTTAGTTACTTTACAGGCTTTAAATTATCTATATTATTGCTAATACCCATTATCCGGCCTAACCCTTTAGCGTTACCTTAATGATGAATATAAGACTTCCGGGCGGCAGCTTAAGTTAGATATTAGTTAGAACTCTATATACCTAAGACCGGATGTTATGGTTCTAAGTACTAACTTATTTAGTTATCTTAACTTAACTAGTACTACCCTTAATCTTCCCTTTTTTCTTGCTATGGCTTATATAGAAATAACGGAATTATAGGTCCGGATAGCTAATATTATCGGGCTCTGTAATATTAGTGGTAAATAATATCTTCGCTATAGCTATAGTCCTATAGCTATCGCCTAAAAATACTGTATATTGTTGTTTAGACGGATGAAAGTTTTTTAGGTACTATTAAGTCTTTAGTTTATAGTTCGGCTACTTTAAACTCTTTTAAGTCCTTAAACTTGGTATTAAGCTTAGTGTTAAGCTGGTCACACTTATGCTTTAGCATCTAGTTTGGTTGCCTTGGACTCTTAAGTCCTTAAACTTGGTGTTAAGCTAGTTATACTTGCGCTTTAGTATAACTAGTTCTAGTAAGAAAATGAGAGGTATACTCTTAGTAGCTATAAAGCTAAGCCACTTAGATTAAATACTGGCAATTAACCGTTAGTATTATAATATGTACTCTTTATGTTTAGAAATAATACTATATTGTTTAATATATAATTAGCGATAATATAGCGGAGCTATCTATGGTGTTTTTATACCCCTAAGAGTTACGGCGGCCTTTACTAACACCTATAGTGCTATAAAAGGTAGCTGCCTAGCCACTAATACGTCTATAAAAAAACACGCGAAGAGAGATATAACACTTATACGTTTATTACGGCCTAACTACTTATAATTTGTGATTAATTCCACTACTCTAACTGGTTAGATAATGTGTAATTGTAACTAGATAGTATAAACACGGATACTAATAAGTACGCTCTAGTGGCGGTAGAATATAAGTAGAATGCTTACCTGGTGCCTCTGTGCGGTATACTATATTAGAAAAGCGTCCTATTATTATTATTATTACTTAGAGTAGAGATATTTAAAGTAACTAAGAATATAAAGGTGGGTGAACCAATTTCGTGCGAGACCGATAATAATGTATAGTAAGTTAACTAGACAATTTTAGATATTACTATATAATAATATAATAATAGCTAAAGTATACTATATAATCCTTTTTATTTAGAGTTTAATTACGCCTTTTTAATATAGCTGTACCGCATTTGCTGTATAAAGGGAGACGTTAACGCACTGCTTAAAGATACCCGCCTTAGCCTACTTTATAGCCTACTTAGCTTCTAATTTATAAATTAATGGGAGGAACTAATTACTGCTATTTTATTTGGTATATAAGACGAACAATGGCTTTAATTAGAGTATAAGGTAGAATTAAATATTAAAGGCTCTAAGCAGAGGAAATACTATATTCTTTACTAGGATATTATAAATATAATTGCCTTTCTAATTAGCTATTAACCCTTTAAAGATATACTGGCATATGCACTAAAGAGACTCTATAATGCCGATAACTATTAAGTTTATAATAAGCTATATAGCGGTAACTAGTAGTAGGAGATATAAGATAAGGTTTCTAGTGGTGCTATAGTAGTTCTTATACTTATAGTAGTTAATAAGACCTAGCTAATAATGTACTATGGTAATAAATTAGCCTAGCCGGTATATCTTACTATTGGTAATCTTAACTAATAAGTTTAATGCTAATAGATATTCCCTGTAAATATTCTTGTTGGTTTTATGCTAGTTATTAAAGAAAAGGATAATAATATAAAAAGTAAAGTATATTATAAGGTGATGAGAACTATACTTAAATATAAGTCTTACTTTAGTATTCTAATGCTATATTCCATAAACTAAAATATAATAGTAATTAAGTATCTTATAGAAAGCGGTATAGACCTTTAATATGCAGATAATTTTATATAACGATATTATCTAATTATATATGGAATAATGGCAGACTATAAAGAATAAGTGCTGCTTATAGGTGTTAAAAGCCAATAGCACTGCACTATGTGCTAGGTCCCCCCTTTAAAGTATAAGAACTTGACTAAGAAATAATACCCGCTACGCACCTATAAGGAGATAAGAAGATAGATTAAACGCTAGTAACTAGAGAACATTCTTCTATCCTTAGATAACTGGGTACACCTAGTAGAATATTTTATATGGTATTATCGCCTATTTAATATCTATAAGGGTATAATGGTAGATATTCTATATTAGCTTCTAAAGGGTATTATTATACAACTTATTAAATGGGTACGGAAACTAGTAGGCGATATTATCTAGCTAAAAAGAAAGAGAAAAGGGACGAAGATAACTATAATAAATATATCTGCGGAGGCTTAGCTTAATTAGTGTTTTAGATAAGTCCTAGCTTTTATAGGGCTAAAACGGTTTAATAATCTGTTATTTAGTAAAGTTACTTAATAGATAGGTAATAAATAAAAAGCCATAGTTCGTTAACTTGTTGCTATGCTAGCCCTACTGCTATTATTTAGGAAACTATATACTATGTATTTTATAAGAGCCGTATATAACTTCGTTATTATGGCTTAGTATTATACCTATAATAAGGAAACACTATAATATATGTACTATGCCCTATATTAAATTAATATACTTAAAGGCGTGTTTTAAAGTTTCCGTCTAAAGGCAAAGGATTCTAATATAGGCCATTTTAATATACCAAAATTCTATGCCCTTGTATATTTTAAGGAAAATATCCGCTTGTACGGATGTGTAGATGGGTATTATACTAGCATAAATAGCAAAGCTAGATACTGTTATATTGTTAAGGTGTTTTATAACTTAATAAATAAATAGGATTTGCTATCTTAAATCTGCTTTTATAATTTAAGACGGGTAGTAGTACTAGTAATGGAAGACGAAATAGCTTTTATAAATAGTGATTTTGTACTATAGTCTTCCTAGCGTTTAGAGGTATAGGTTACTTAACTAATATAGCATTTGGCAGTTGTAAAGCTTTAGTAGCCTTTAGAAGATATAAATAGGGTAATGGATTTTATCTAAAGGCGTTTTAGGTTAAAGACGTGGCTTTATATATCTTATATGGTAAACTGCTATAAAATTCTAGGGTTTCTAGACGGCATTGCGGTATTTATTTAAAAGTATAGGCGAAAACTATAAGGCGAATGTGCCTAGAACTCTAATATAGACTAGAAAGAGAAGGATCCTTTATAGGTTAAGCGCCTGCTTATTAAAATATATCTATCTATTCGCTATTAGAAATAAGACGGAAAAAATGTAATTAACCTTAAGGCCTAAATTAGTGAGGTAGTACGTTGCGTATTAGATTGGCAATATTTTAACTAGTAGAGGCGTAATTATATATGGGTCTAAGAGTATATAGATAACGACGACCGTATTAAAAAGGGCCGCACACCGTTAGGTGGAAGACTTATAGGTTAGCTTTAGCTAATTGTTACTATTCTAGATATTAAAAGGTTAGATAAGTATAGTATATATATACAGTATACTGGAGCTATAGTAGAGCTGCTTTAGCTATTAAATTATGGACTGCCGCATCTAACACACGGTATGGTTGAGGTAAAAAGGTAGCCGCGCTTAAGCGTAAATACTAGGCAAGTACTTGGAGGTGGTCGCTTTTATTTAATGCCATTTATTTTATAAAGCGCGCATATTGTTCTAGCTGCTACTTCTTATTTAGATTTGTACTATATTAATAATTATATTAATTGGGACCAATATAATACTCTATACTTAGATAACTTTTTTAAAAAAGGAACCCGTATTACGTTATTATATAGAAGCTAGGACAAATAGTAAAAGCAGCTAAGCTAGTATAGAACCTATATAAGACTATATGGGACTATATAAGATTGTATAAGATTATATAAGATTGTATAAGATTATATAAGATTGTATAAGATTGTATAAGATTGTATAAGATTGTATAAGATTATATAAGATTATATGAGATTGTATGAGATTGTATAAGATTATATAAAATTATTTTGATCCTAATATATATTATAAGCTAGCATACTACAGGCTAAGAAAATAGTAAAAATTTATTTGCGCAATTGGCATACAACTTTAAAATAATATATTATATTACCTTAATTGCATATTAAGGAATGTGCAGTTGGCTTTTAAAGTTGTTAAGTTGGTTAACTGCGTGTTATTTAAATTTTAAGTTGGTTAATTACATGTTAAGGAATGTGCAGTTAGCTTTTAAAGTTGTTAAGTAGGTTAACTGCGTGTTATTTAACTTTTAAATATGTTAAGTTGGTTAATTGCATATTAAGTTAGTTAAGTTGTATGTTAAGTTGGTTAATTGCGTGTTAAGTTAGTTAATTGCGTGTCGAGTTGGTTAAATTGCATGTCAATTACGCGAAACGCGAAAAACAAAGTCTACTTGAATCTCATCCTGCGAATATTTTCCTGATGTAGATTATATAGATTACGTTATATAACCTTAATTACTATTCCTTATTATATAGCTCTATCGGCTCTATCCTAGACCGTGCCTATATTAACTAACTGGCTTCTTCCAACTCCTCTCTAAGTAGTCGTAATATTGTACTTAAAGCGTCCGTAACATATATTACCTATTTACTAATCTATAATATATAAAGCTTCTAACTTCTCTCTACTACGCAAGCCTTAATAACCTTTCTTAACCAGTAAGCTCTTAATAAGGTATAGTTAATAGTAGTTATAGAGACTTAAAGATTAAACTTATTAAATAGGAAGTTCTATATCTCATTAAGGTAGGTAGTAGGTTAGTTTTTAAAAAAGTTAAGCAGCCTCTATTACTAGTAACGTGTTAGTAAAAACTTAACACTAAGCGATATTAGACTTATAAGCTCTCAATAGGTTAAAAGCAGCCTTAGTTAACCTTATACAAGACTAGCTAGTAATATAGCTTATTATAGAGGTTAAGGTTTAATCGTATCTTATAAACGGTGGGATAAGACACGTTAGTAGCCTTCGCAATAGCCGGCACCTCCTTACTAGCTTTAATTCTAACCCTAATTCGATATATAACTTCAGGTGCGAGCCTTCTGCCCATTTTAGGCAATAAATAGTGGATTAAATGCGTTACATCGCACCTCTTACAAATTTTGGTGGGGTGCGATGCGGGCCGTTAGGAGCTTGGCGCGATTAAACGATCTTTTGTAAGGCGACTGCCAAGAGTTCTGCTAGTGGGGCAGGCAAAATCTCAGCTGCGCACTGTACAGCTTTTTAAAGATTTTCTTTACTTAATGCTGTGGTGCATTTTCTTGCCGAAAAAGCTGAATTGTTTGATGTACCACCTTTTTCCTGCCCCACGAGTCTGGTAATCACCTCTGCTTGGGCGACTAGTCCCGGCATTGCTCCTGTGACCACCGAATTTGTCATTGAAGTGCTTCTAATTTCTGCAGATTAGGAGTTTTAGCCTGCGACGGTCATATACATGCTGCTCTACCTTCTTACACAAGACCCTGAGGCGAAGGCAGGCTCCATCGAAGTGGAAGGAGTTTACTATAGCCTTACCGCCCAAAATTTGGATGCATCCGACGCGGAAGACGTGGAATTCACCTGTGTGTCTTATACATGGGGAAAAGGGAGGAAACCAAGTCCTTTCCATAAAAATTTCGAAGTTTCTGACCGTACGATACCGGCGCTGATTGCCGTTATGAGGCACTGTCCATCCTCTACGAGCATTTGGATAGACGCGTTCTCCGTGCCTATAGAGACACAGGAGAGGGCTCACACCCTAGAAAGCATGGGCTACATTTACTCCCGCGCCGAGCAAGTCTTTGTCGTCCTCTCGAGCGGAGCGCGCTCTGTCCTGGAACAGATGAGCACTTCCGACCGCATCCACCCTGACCATCTTGATGTTTTAGAGAAGGAGGAGTGGATTTCTAGAGCATGGACATACCAAGAGGCAGTTAACAGCAAGAAGCTTTACATTACCTGCGACGACTCTCACGGCATCATCGTCGATGGTAGTCACTTCTTAAACCGTTTGGGCTACACTCTATCTCGTCTCGGGGATACCGTTCCCGAAATTGACAAGAGGCAGCGGTACCCGCGCATAGATGCGTTCGAGGACCTCATTGCAGACTACATGATTGCTGGATACCAGGAACGGTCTGCTTTGCAAGTGATGTCGAACATGGACAGGCGCACCAAGAGCACCGAGGAGCGGCCTCAAGACCATTTCTATGCCATGATCGGCGCCATTAGTACAGATCGTGCCAGCTCTTCCGGGACTACGGATCCTTGTGAGGTGTTCATGTCATTGTGTGAGAGGAAGGGCGACTATTCGTTCATCTACTCGGCTGCGAAGCGGGACTCGGCACCCTCGAGACGTTGGCGTCCAAAGTCAGGAGATCTACCATCCATATTACCTTGGCACTGCTGGGGAGAAGGTCAGCCGGGTCATGAAGACTCAGGATCTTTTTATCTGGATCAGATGATGTTACTTGAAAAATCTCCAATAGACAAGCACGGGACGAAGTTTGTGGAAGAGTGGCTTGTCTCCAGCAAAATTCACGCTGATAGATCCCAAACACCACTCCACCAATCCGCTTATACTGCTCTTCAAACGATAGGCTTCCGCGGGAGCTCAGAGTGTCTACATACAATGAAGGGGTTCTTCTTCCCCTTCGAATCTGTCTTGCCCAACCAAGTTACCTCTATTTTGGTTACAACCAAAGTGCGCTGGTCACTTGGCGCACCAGGCCTTGTTCGCTATCATGACGGAAATATAGAATATTATACCCCAGGAGTCTTTTTCGGCTGCATTGACAACGCAGCTACTACCTCAGTTAGGGTATCTTGATAACGGAGCCAAAACGAAGTGCCGAGTATTAGGTCAACCTGAACCAGCATTATCCTTATACTTTGATATTGTGAGACAAATTTTAGCTCTCGGCCTTCTATCGCATCCTTAAGACTAGAAACTCCTAGTTTTAAAGAATGTGGAAGTTTTAAACCCCAATTGAACCGATTCCTTATGTATGTCTATTTCTGCAGACTTAGTGTAGAGAACTTCTCTTCGATAAGAAGAGAGTAGTTACATTTATAGAAGGGTGTTAAGAATGCAAACGGCATTTGGCAGAGCTCTTTGCCTGTAAGATTGGATACCCATGACACCTTGGGCGCTGATATTACGCGTCGGTTACCCAGACATTACTGCTTGAGAGGTGTTCAATTTTTTGACGTGAGTGAAGAGAGAAGTTAACGTTCAAACGCGCTTTCGCCACAGGATGGCATGTAAAGGTGGGGTGGATGCCAAGAGTTTCCAATGGCGGGCAAATGCTAGCTCTGAGCTCGATTTTGAAGCCATTCTGAACTCCTCTCCCGTACCAAATTGTAATATCACCTCTAGATCTTGGTGTTTTACCCCGTTGCCTTCCTTAATATGGCTCCAAATATGGGTGACTGGCAGTACGCCTTTATTTGAAACCCTTCTTATAGCTGGCACCAGTATGCGTGTATGCGCCCGCGTTTGGAACTTATATTGATAGGAGAAAGAGGCTTTATAACACCACGACTTTTGGTGAGGGAGAGGAGTTCAGAATAGCTTCAAAATCGAGCTCAGAGCTCCGAATTCGAGGTGGGCCGTGGCTCAAGCCCTAACCACATACTACACCCCTTCCTGCTAGCTCTGCATACTAATTTAGGCGAAATTAGATGCCACTGCTGCTGCGCGCACGGGGGGCGGGGGGGGGGCACCGAACCTCCCGGACCCTGTAGTCGTTACACTTCTACTTACCTCTTTCTTTCTTCTCTGACCCTATATACTTCTTTCTATTCCTTCTCTTTTAGCCTTCTCTACTTATCCCTTCTTACTACATTTATTATATTCTTTTATAGTATTATATTAACGCTAAGCTTTTCTATTTTTAGTATATAAATATACTGGAGCTCCAAGGAGCTCTTGGAGTAATATACTGCTGGATGGAGTGGATCCAAGGCCAGATCCACTCCACTCCAGTCCAAAAAGATCACCGTAGGCCTATAATATAGGCCTATGTAGAGCAGCAATCAATGAGCGATTGCCACTGAAAGCAAGCAAAAAGGACAAAGCCGATTTGCGGGAGATCACGTGTGGAGGACTCTGGATCCTTCCTCGCAATCGTTATCTCATGAATCAGACGCTCCGTAGCAGAATTTTAACCGAACTCAGTTAGATCAGCACGTGCTTGGTTACGGGGCGGGCACACTAGAAAATCACTTATATCTGCTCCCTATATTTAAAAATTCTAAACGGAGCGTCTGAGAGCTTATGGGCGTCGCTTTGGTGAGATTTAAATGTTTTAAAAATCAAATTTTATATATTTTTACAAGCGACGTCCTAACCACAAGACCTATTATATATTTTATTGATGTAATAGATTCTTTAGGTGATTATATCTATATATTTATAAATTATAACCCCCTACTAAGAATACTAGGGGGCGAGATATATCGTCGCAGAACGTAAGTCAGATGTTTAATTTGAATGTTTTTACGGATCTGTAGATTTTAACTAAAACCAACCAACTACCTATATCTAACTTCTTATAAAATAGAGCTATAATATTGCCGTAACGTAGAGGCGATAGAGAAAATAAAGAGCTTTTAGCTTATAGTATTTTAGAAATAATTAGATATAGAGAAGTATGTAAGGTATAGCAGTAAGGCAAAATTATAATAAAATTGCGATAAAATACTGACCATAAATGCGACCGACTGCCCATATCTAATATTTTATATAATATAGCTACAACGTTATTTTTTAATGCAATAGATAGAGAAGCTAAAGGGCTCTTACCTCGTAGTATTTTTATAATAACTAGACGTTGTAAAATAGTTGAGATACAGCAGTAAAAAAGGTGATTTTTACTGCATTTTAACGCTGCATTCTCACCAAAGCGACGCCCCTCGGGGGAGAATTTCGTTGGTTAATAAGGAGCAGTATGCCCGCCCGTGCGCGTAGTGCACGTACCAACGCTCCCCCGAGGGTCTGATTTATGAGATAACGCAATCGCAAACGAGTCCTATTATTGTGCTGAACCACGAGAGCACTTCATCCAGCTCACCGCGTGGTTGTCCGTTGTGGTCTTCTTTAACGTCATGTCAGCCCATGTAATTTGAGACAATTCGCTTTGGATGACGGCTGTAATCTATGCAGTCTTCTCAAATTTTCAGGGCAGAACTTAGCAGATTTTATGGACGGGGTCCCTCTGATTGCTTATAAGCTTCAGACAACTAATAATAGCAGCAGATACGTTTGGTTGAGAGTCTATATGAAGTAATCTGATGCCTTAAACTTCAGAGAATCCCCTGCTATTAACAAGATAGAACAATATATCGACAGATGGAAGGTTTAACACAAATTCTGTCTTCAGAGACTTTGTCAAGTAAAGCCGTACTTTTCTGCATCCTAGAACACCTGGAAATGGATACTCCAGTGCCCAAACAACAAAGCCGCCAGAGTATGTCGTGTCCTCCACCGACTTATATACATTGATTTCATTTCTACTATCCCCGCAATGAACCCCACCACTGCCTTGCTTGCTCTGTAAGTTGCGGAGATAACACCGGTCCAATCTGGATTTCAGCTGCCCCTGGAGTTCCCTCAATAATCTCCCCAACGGGTTCAGTTGCACCAGTCCACCGTCTCCAAAATCTTCCCCAGCAATAGCAGATCTGCGAAGCTGCCAATTCCTTAGCATATCTTCATCCAACGGTTACCTCAAGACCCGTCGACTAGCAGCAGTGACACTCTCGTTTGGCGGAGCCGATCTGCGGCCTCCAAGAAACTTCTTAAACCACGCGGAGGTCTTCCGCGCCATCCTGAAAGGATTGTCAAGGAAGATGTCAGCGGGGTCTTCACTCCAGCGGTCGTCAGGTATCGAGGCCGGATAAGAACGCTGGCGCGTAACGCGACGAGTAGGCGTAGGAGTCGATATGTCAGCAGGGTTGAAATCCCTTTTATCACTTTCTGGGGTTTCATAGATCTTCTTTAATCTGGTAGTGTTAGTTCTGGCGGTTCCCCGGCGGCGTACCAGCGTTCGGCGCTGGCCTTGCGAGGGTATATCAGGCACGCGTGGCTCTTGGAGTTCGTCCAGGAGACTTGGGCGTGATCTCTTGGAAGCTAAAGATTTTGAAGACTGTTTCTTCCGTGAGCCAGCAACGTGTGGCCTTCTAGAACGAGTTCCATTGGCATGCGAGCGACCAGGCGCTTCACTGTTGTTGCCTTGCCTACTAACTAGGCTGGAAGTTGATGGCGACCCTGCGTAATTCAAAGCGACTCGTGAGACACGCGAATGCTGCGAGGGATATACTCTTCGTTTGCGACGGGTATTAGGCTTCTTGGATAGTGCTGTACCCCTATCCATGGTACTCAAGGACATGTCTGTCTGTAGTGATATTAATATCCGCTTCTCGGAAGGGCTCATAGGAGATTGTGGCGCTGATGTTTGGCCCGCCACACCAATCATTGGGGTATCTAACGGATTGAATGAACGTTGCTTCTCGTCGCTAAATTGGGTCAGAGGCTGCGTGATTCTTTTCTTTCGCTCAAGGTGTTCGACCGCATGACCATCCGCCTGGGTTCTAGCTCCGTTCTTTTCCTTGTGTCGAAGGCCTTTCTTTTGCTCCCGTGCATTTCGAATAGTTGCCGTACGGCTAACGAGAGCGTCGACTTCGGCTTCAGTCAGCGCATCGTGTACTATGATAAATCTCTGATCTTTGCTCTCCGTAAAGTGTTGGCTTGCTTCCTCTAAGGCTGCTGGGTTTACCAAATCCCTGTTGATAGAGGTGAACCCTCTATGAAACAGTACTTCAGCTTCGGGAGTTGTGCGGCATGAGATTCTGTGATTGGTCTTCTCCTGGATTAGCATGGTAGCCTTGCTACCACGACCGAAGCCTATCGTTGCACGGCCACGTCTGTCCTCCATCAAGGAGGAGAAGCAGAAATCACAGTCGTCATCAATGCATGACGCAAATTTCATCTTCTTCAGCACTTTTAAGGGATTAGGCGCACTAGGCAGATTTCCGGCTGATCATGACGCAAATTTCATCTTCTTCAGCACTTTTAAGGGATTAGGCGCACTAGGCAGATTTCCGGCTGATGATGGCTCATAGGTCCTCCCCTGCGCAACTCCCGAGTTTTCTGGGCTGAGTTGGAATGTCCTTGCCTTGATATCTGAAGAAGTTTGGCGCTGCTCTACTCCCCTAGTAAAAAATGTCAGTAAAAACAGTCTTTAAGGGATATGACAAGGAAAGGACTAACCTTGGTTGACTAGTGTTGAGGTTATTTCGTGCTTGATTTTGCAGTACAGCCGTCATCCACTCTTCTTCGAACTTAACACACCATTCGCACATAGCAGAAACCACCTCCTCTTGCCTGCTCGATCCAAATATTGCTTTGAGAAACGCAGCTTCATTATTTGGATCTTTGCGGGGTAAGCGAGTGTCGTCGTGGAGATCCTTAGGTTCTTGATCTGATAGGAAACTTTCAAGTTCGGTGAGTAAACGTTGGAAACGTCGACGAATCCTGCGTGCACAACGCCCAAACTCTACCAGAGCTCCTCGGCGTTCCAAAGCGAGTTGGTCTAAGGAGCAAGTACCTGCCACGGCGAAGAAGCACGAAAATTTTACAATTGTAACCCATAGCTCTTTAGCAAGGCGTTGTTCACTCGCACCAGGTTCAAAATGTCGAAGACTTGCGTCATGAATCCATTTGCCAAGGGTATCGGGGGAACAGTTACGCCCAAGGAAGGCAAAAGGTTTCTCGCCGATTTCAAGAGAGTGTTTCCACTCATAGATTCGTGACCTCGATGGTGGGTTTGTTAATCTGGGAGACGTCGTTCTTTCCTCTGTCTCAGTGATATATCTCCGTATCCTTCTTAATCGGGTATCTAATCTGTGACTCCAACCTCTAGTAATTTCTTTGGACTCGGTTACAACGGCCAGTGCTGGCCCTCGCTGTTCTGATCGAGAAATATGAGCAGTGAGATTGCCCGTCGATCTGATGCTATTATATTGAGTATTGTTGGTTAGAATTGCTAATTGGGGGCCCGGAGCTGGCTCTTCGATCGATGTGATATGTTTAGATTGACTAGCTTCAACCGGATGATCGAAAGGCTTGTTCATACTCGACCCGCTGCCTCCATTAGAATAATCGGCTGTTCGTAGCTCTGGGACGGCTATAGGCTGAGAGCCTGCTCCTTGGTGATTTGGATCTTCCTGCTCTGCTCGCGGTCCCGCTGTTGCCAGCATCCCACCATCATCTGTCTCATTCTCACTTGCAGAAGTATCTTCAAAGTTTCTTCGGATGGCTTTTGGGGGTAACGAGCGACCAAGATTCAACTGTGTCCACTTTTTAGTGACTGGGATCATTCTCTCATTTGGCTCGCAACCCTGTAGGACTAGTTTCTTTGTGGCCAGGGCTCTTTGTTTACTGCTCGAAGGTGACAGTGGTTTTTGGAGCGGGTCCACATTTTCATCACCTTCAGACAAGCCGCAATCCATCCAGTCATCTAAATTTCCAGTGTGTGCCGACAGAGTTGGAGAATCTCTAGACACGCACACAGCAGGGCTGCTTCCCCCTTTTCTGGAAGTTGTACTAGTTGGGGTGTCTTGTAGAAGCTTTGATGCTTGTCGGTTGCGATGAGGATTCTGGGTTTTTGTGGCTAATGAAGTGGTGGTACACGTAATGGTGGGCGGAGGGGTTTCGAATAATTCCTGGCGCATGGCAGGTCTGTTGCTATCTCTGGTTCGGGCCATTTGCACGTTGACATCTTGAATTGTATGAAAAATACGTTGAGCGCGGGAACGGGTGACCTTTGCGTTTTGTTCATCCGCTTTTCTTTGAGCAACTCCACTGCTTCGGTCTCTAGGAGGGGTAACCGTCTCGCCTATGTTCTCGGTAATAGAGCTCTGGCAGATGCTGGAGAGATCAGAAACCTCTTCAGCGCAGCAGTGGCCGTAGTAGATAAGATCCCTATCGTGATCGTGGTATTCGTGGATCTGACCAAGCAGTCCGAGTGCAGTGACGCGCTGCAAGGGACCTTCTTCCAACATCTGCCGGATCCATTTGATAGGTTGGTTATCCGTCAAGGAAGCTTTCTCTAACCTGAGGAGCCAAGATAGATATGCCACGGGGTTCGTCCGTGGATTGAGGTTTCCGGACCCATTAGCCTTGAAGAATGAAATACGACTTTCTGAATCTTCACCCTTGAGCACAGTCTTCGCATTAATCAGTATCGGATATGTGATCTATTAAGACGCCAACTTACTAGCATATCAAGGTACACGCAACCCAGAGACCAGATGTCAGCTGCCTCATTACGTGCCTCCCACTCCGCTACCTCAGGTGCCGCGTATGCCGGAGTATAGGGACCAGTCATACCCGTAGTAGTTGCACGACCACCTTCACCCCAATCTCGAGCAGTTCCAAAGTCGGTGATGAACACCTCGCCGTTCTTGAGTAAGATATTTGCGGGTTTAATATCCTTGTGACGGCAACTCTGGCTGTGAAGATATTGCACAGCAGAACATAAGCAGCCGAAAGCTTGTCGGAGGATAAAAGACTCTCGAAAAGGCTTGCGCTCTAAGAAATTTTTGAGATCGCAATCAGCCACTGGCGTTAGAAGCAGACCGATTGATTCCGGATCCGTATATGACCTAAGTTGAGTCAGCCACGAGATTACAGCGACAACTAGTGAAGCAGATTACCCAACAAACTTGACTAGGTGATGATAAGAGAGCTTCTTCAGAGTCCCTAGTTCGTTCTCAAATCCTTTGGTGGCATCACAACCTCGTGGCAGTGTTCTTCGCCGTATCCGTTTACGCTGCAGACTTTAAGTAAGACTTCGGAGTGTGCCTGATGTCGGAATTCAAATTACTCACAGCGTACTCCTTTAATGATAATTTACTTATCACATGATCCACAGTACCGGTACTACCGCTGCCCAACTGCTTTACGATTATGAAGCAGCTTTCTGAAACCGTTTGGGACGCTGTCATTGGAGTTAGCTAGATGCTGATTGGTTTGCCTAATGCATTTTCGCCGTACTGAAGTGCTTATGATAGCCATTCTCGATATCCGTAGCTTTCGTCAAGACAAGCAATTGGCTTTTCATGAATCGGTCCCGAGAGGATTGATCGACCAATGGAGCAGGAAGGCGAGCCTCAGGGTAAGGAAACTGGATATCCAGAAGACCCTCGTTAACAAAAGCATCCATCGCGTCTAGCCGACCGATCATTAAAAGAACGGTGTATGTCCGCGGTCGAATGCTCCATTTTGGTTTCCCGAATAACTCCAAGAGCGTACGGATCTGGTCGAATAATGAATCGTTAAACGGGGTCGGCTGAGGCTGCTGGTCTTTTGACGAAGGAATAAGTAGACCAATTGCTCGCTCGAATTCCTCCTGTGACAGCTTAGATATTGGTGTCATCGTGAATGATGTTGATAATCCAGATTGGATCTTCTCGATGTCTCGCAATCCATTGATCTACCAGATCGCTGGGAATGACGGCTGAGGCATTAGATCTCCTAGGGAGGGGAAAATAGTCTCTAACGATCCTTCTTGGGGTTGGCTATCGTGAAGAAAGAGCATTCAATTGCTTTGCTAAGGGTGACGCAAGCAGGGGGAGGGGACCGGGTTGAACTGTTGGGAGGCGGTGCTGCCTGGTTTTCTTGTTGCCTCGTTGCCTACATTCGGCGCTTGCTGTTTGCGAAACAAGTCAACAGGTCTAGTCTGAAGAGAGACCTAGCAGGGCGCAACGTCTGCATCATGGCCAACAGTTGCGATTGGGAGAGGAACGCCGAGATATCGAATCAGGCCCCCGCCTTTGGAGGGCCATGCGGATGCACAGCCTTCGCCAAGCCTGTTTGCACGCGTTCAAGCCTGAACCACTCGGATTTTGTAGCGATTGGATGCTCTGATTTTCGCCGGTGGCTAGGTCTCATACGTAAGTCTTCATGTATGGTGGAGAAATCTTTACTTGCAGGGAACCTCAAAATGAAAGGGTCTTAATATCGATCCCGTGATTGCTTAGTCACAATCTCTTCACCTCTTCGGGAGTTTATATTTTATCAAAACCAAAGGTCCAGCCCAAACAACGGGATGAGGGTCGAGAAATAAAATCCAAGTGAGAGCCTGGTGATTTCAAAGGTAGCTTTAAAGACCCATCTAGCTGGGTTTAGATAGACGCTTTATACCCCTAACGAGAGTTGGACCGTGCGCGGACATTGATCCTACCTAATTGATTCTGTTGGCTGGCTCTTATCGATAACCATAGGACATCTGAATCGAGCTTACTAACCATCATTTCAGACCAGCAATAATTAGGCTGATTGGACGAACAATACAAGACCAGATCACAAGCCACCCACTGCATCAATTGATCCTCAAGCCACGCCAACATCTCAGCGCACACCTCAACTTAGTAGAACAGAAGAAAATCCACAGAACAATAGAATAACGCGTTCAAAATGGTATTTTTTAGAGTTTAAACATATAAAATAAACTAAGTATAAAGGTATTAATATAAAGTATAATTTAATATCTTTTAAATTTAAATTTATAACTCTAGCCTATGGTCCCCCATCATACTTTTCGCTTATATGCCTGTGCATTTCGTTCATTTTACCCTCTCCCAATCTAAGACCAAAAATCCACCCGCCGCCCCTTTTATGCTATAGCAGAGCATTCTTTATATAAGCGCGCATCTGATCTGGTATCATCTCATCTCATCTCACCCCATCTCATCTGCCACCGCCGTCCTAAACCCAGAGAAAGAGACGTAAAAGAGGGGAAAAAAAGGAAACCCCAAACCACCCACAAGCTTTATCGCTCATGCCACACACCGCATAACAAATCCTTCATATCATCCCATGACCATGCGAATCCAACAAGATCTACCTCTTATTCCCTTTCTGGAAACCCCAAAACACCACCCCCCTTATCCAACCCCACCCTACCTCTTCCCCTTCTTCCCAACATCCTCCCCCCATCTCAACCGCCCACCCCCTCCGGTCCCCGTGGCAGTATTACTCCGACTCCCAATCTCCGGCAACTCCGCAAACCGAATCCCAGGCTGTCGCGGCCTCTCCACCTCCGCCCCCCCCCTCCCATGCGGCCTCCGCCCCGTCGCCAACGGATCCCCAGCCTCCTCATCCTCCGACGACTCGCTATCGCCCCCCTCATCGCGCGCAATGCCCAGCGCGCCCAGGCGTCTCCGCCGCTCCGCCGCCGTCTCGCCCTCATCCATATGCGAGCGCGAGTGTGGCTGCGTAGTGCCAAGCGGCGACGGCGCGCTGGGGCCGGCAAGAATACCCAAAGCCGCGATCCTGCGTCTCCGCTCCGCGGCGCTCTCGTCCGACGCGTCCTGCAGCGGGGGCGGGGGCGTCTCGGCGCCCGAGTCGCCAGGCGCGACGTCCGCGCGCGGGAAAGGATGCGTAGCCTCGCGGCGGCGGCGCTGGGCGGCTGTCTCGGGGCGCGCGGCGCGGTCGAGGGAGTAGGACGCCAGCGCCGCTGGGACTGAATGGAACGGGACGTCCTGGTCCTGCGAATTGACAAGCGTGAGACCCTCTGACCCGGTCCTGCGGCCCGCGCCGGGGCTCTCGACGTGCTGCAGCTGTGCCTCGTCGCGCTCGACGACAGGGGGGATGTTGGCCGCGGAGGCGGCGCGCTTGCGGGCGGCGTGCTCTTTGGCGTCGCGCCGTGCTTCGTGCTTGACGGCCTCGGGGGCGTTTGAGGACTCGACGAGCTGCGCGCGCGACTTGGGGTCCATATTCTGAATCTGCTGGATGAATTCATTCTTGGACATGCGGCGGCCGCCGGCGGTGACGGTGAAGCGGATGTGTTCGTCGTCCGAGTTATCGTCCTCCTTGCTCTTCTTCTTGCGCTCACGCTCTCCGGCCGTCTCATGCGTGGTGTCGGATGGGCCGGCGGCACCGTCGCCGGCATCGTGCTGGTGATGTGGGTGCACGCCGAGGTAGGTGCCCATGTTGCGGAGGCGCTGCATTGTGCGACCGCCGCCGTCGGTGAAGGACGTCATGCGGTCCA
Organism: Cenococcum geophilum 1.58; assembly: GCF_001692895.1. Classification (NCBI taxonomy): domain Eukaryota; kingdom Fungi; phylum Ascomycota; class Dothideomycetes; order Gloniales; family Gloniaceae; genus Cenococcum; species Cenococcum geophilum. The sequence continues at coordinate 2,036,414 of NW_027137586.1, forward strand.
AGGCGGGACGTTTGGCGGGCGCGGGGATGTCGTATTTCTTCAGGACCTCTCCATCCTCGTCCTCGACAATAATCGTATTACCGAATTGGTATGCCAACGCCGGGCCACGTTTTGGTGCCGGTTTATGTGCTTTGGGCGGTTGGGCCGGTTCCTCCGAGCCTATTTGGCGACGGCCCCCGAAGCTTCCCACGCGCTTCCGCACGTCTCTCCAGGATTTACCAGGATGCTCAGCGCCTTCTTTGATTGCTTCCATGGCTTTTCCTGGTGCTTCTTCAACTGCGCCGCCGTGCTCGGTCTGGGCGACGCCATGTTCGACGTCTTTCTCACGCATGAGGCGACGGCCAGCTTCCTGATCACGCCTCGCCCTCACCGAGCCTGTCTCGCCTTGGCTATCTCTGACTCCCAGCACATTCCCTTCTTCATCTTCAATAACGGTCTTGTCGCCCTCCTGGTAAAACTCCTCTTCAGGCTCCCCTCGTCCTTGCTTTTCCTTTGCAAGAGAGCTTTCCGGTGATTCAGGATTCTCATCGCTATTCAATACCAAGGTATCCGAGTCCCGCTGTGGCGGCGAAGGAACATCTGCGTGATCGCGATTGAGGCGTTCCGGTGCGATTGCCGATTGGGAGACCGGCCCACCAGGTCCGAGCCCTTGGTCCCACTTCCTCCGACGCGCGGATGGTCGCACAGAACTTGCCATGCTCGAACTGTCCTCCTCTTTCTGGCGACGCAAGAACTGACCAGGAATACCAATTGGCCCCAGGAGGCCTGATCCAGGCGGAAAATCCGATTTCTCGTCGACAGAGGACTCGGAAGGTCGACGTAGGGACATTGAGGATTTGGAGCGTGATTGGATGCGTGGGAGACGGTCCATCCAGCTTGGTCCGTCTTCGCTCGCTTGGGTATAGGAGAGCGTGAGTGTTAGGGTGTTAATGTGTTTTCCTAAAGTGAAGACTGCGATAGAACTGCCGTGTACAGTGATACTACAAATAACCAGGAAAGTCGTGATGGGCCATATTAATTCAATGATGTTGCTATGCGGGAATCCGGGTTCCGGCAGAACGGCGAGTGGAGTTGTCGATTCGGTTTCAAGTTCTGCCCTAGCCAAAATGGCAACAAAGATGCCGCCGACACCAATTGGGCCAAAGTGACCAGCAAAAAGAGCTTCACGCCAAGTCTTGATATCTGGTATGATAGGTTTGAGGGCCATCATGATTGGTATGCGGCGGAAGAATAGCACCAGAAGGCTGACAACGACGAGTCGCCAAGGCGTGGTACCGATGACATCTGAGTTGAACTGCCCCCAGGGGATGATGGTGCCAAAATAAACGAAAAAAGCTAAATTGATAAGCAAATCGATAACGTTAGAGACGTGGGACTCTTCAGTCTTGTCAAGAAACCATCCGTCGTTGGAAAAACCAACACCGCAGGAGAAGCCGACCAATAGATCATCAGTTCCGAGCATGCTGCCTGAACCGGCGCAGAACAGTGCCAGCACGAAGTAGAACACGAGGAAGCTCTCTCGGTCAATCAGGTCTTTTTCGTGTGCGTAGCGGATGGCTCGGCGTGCCATGTAACCAATTACGACACCATAAAAGGCACCGAAAATGCATTCATACAAGATGGTGTAGCAAAACCAGTGTAGAGAAACTTTACCAGTATCCGGACGGTAACGGATGAGGTAGATGGCAAGGTAAATGAAAGGAAAGGCCATGCCGTCATTGCATCCAGATTCAGCAGAGAGAAGATCTCGCAAGTGTCTAGGTACACGTTTGGCGAACTTGCCCTTGCCAACGACGGAAGAAGCCAGAACAGGGTCGGTAGCTGTTACGCATGCTGCAATGCAAAGACTGTCCAGCCAGTCCAAATGCGACTTGAACATCCACCATATGAAAAGACTGGTGATGAGCCAGCCAAATGTCATCACCGGTATCAGAAGCAGTGTGACCGACTTCCAGTGCTTTTCCATGTACGCCCTCGGCAACTCGACACCAACGGCGAAACACTGCACGACCAGAACAATGCGCGAAAACTCCAGTGTAATCAGGTCTGTATTGCCCCAGGTCATTGGGTTGATCAGGCCCGCCGCGTGCGGGCCGAAAATAATGCCACATAGTGTCGCTACAGTGGCTTCACCAATGTACAGTTTTTCCTTTATGACAGAAGAACATAACATGAACAGGCTGGTGAAGCCGCCGAGGATGATGTACACCAAGTGCGGCTTGGTGACGGCAAGGTGTTCCCACGCCATAGCACCGTGGTTTTCTGTCGTAGAGGTGGCACAAAAGCGGAAAAGAGACGGGCTTGGGGAGGTAAAGAGCGTAGTTCAGTGGTAGAGAGAGTCCTTAGGTAGGAAGCAGTAGAAGTTCGGGATCTTGAGTCCCAAAATGCGCGCCGCTCGACAGAAATGCGATATTCTCAGTTCGCAGCATGTAGGTCTAGGTTGCGCCCAGTCGTCGCTCCCAAATGCCCCGGCGGGCTGTTGTGGGGTAGAGGTAGAGCTCGGAATGGTAGTGGCGAATGGTGTAGACAAGGTTGGAGATGATTCGGAGAGTGTTCTGCAAACGAAGAGTTAGCAATGGTTTGCAAGAGTCGCAATGGGTGTCAACGCACGGTCACAGCTTACTACGGGCGATTAATGCGTCCCGCTGGATCACCGGGAGAAGCTTGAGAGCGATAAGCTCACGGACGAAGTATTTTCGGGTACAGGTCAGGGAGCTGGGAAGTATTGAGAGACACAACAAAAGGCAAAGCAAAGTCAAGGGCAACGCACTAATTCTTCGACCAATTGGGCAGCGAATCAGCTACCGATACATGCAGGTAGGGAGTGGTATGGCGTCAGTACGCGCAGTTCTACTTGGGGGGAAGCCGGAGGTCGCGGGGATTGACTTCTGGTTATATAGTGTAAAGTTTTTCGGAAACTCGCGTAGAGTTGGAGGGCTTGGCCGCCCTTGGCTTGCGTGATTCGCCATGAGTATTCGCCGAGCCACTACCATCCGAGCATCGGCTGCTCTACGCAGAAATCGATCGTTGAACTCGCTTGAACTCGTCTTGGCCCTGCCAGTTCGTGATCCGAGCAACTTCAGCCCTGGATGATCCCTCGCGTCGCGTTTTAGCCTGAATCAGGACCCGAGAATGTCTTATCTTGGGCGCTCGCCAGCTTTTCCAGACCTTCGGGCTTCCCGCAAAGGCAAGCCCGGCAGCCCACCAGCCCTTCGCGCCTCCGGCTGGCCTTCCGCTTAGCCACATGCAAGCATCTGCCTCCACTCCAAGAGACGCGACGAACAAAACAGTCCGCGAGGCGTGGGACGTGGGGGGAATTACCATCATGACTGCATCGAGCGTATTGGACGGCGTACGTGGTGCTCTGTTGAACCCCAGACCATGTCATGTGTTGTGGGAAAGGCAACTAGCCTGCAGCTCAAGGATGCACCGCAGAACTAAAATCCTGCAATCAACTAACCCCGGGATGTCATTCTGCTTTTGGTGCAATCCTCAACTAAAAAACTCAACTAAGAAAAGGCTCGTATGTGTCTTCGAATGTACAACCAGCCAGGACTACCCTATTCTAACTGCAGTACACACCACTAACTCCTAGCACATTCCCACAATTGCTTGATTTTCCACGTCTTCCAAAAGTAAATTAAGGAGATGCCCAAAAAAGAAATAAGGCGTTTTGAAACGCCCCTCAAAACGCCTCTTCCGATGGCCCCGCCATGCAAAATGTTTACTTTCCTGCCCGAAAATAACATATCGCCGCCCAAAGTGTTCCCTATGCGTACCAAGACACCATGCGACTCCCCGTTCCTTGCTCCGGTCCGGCCCAATCACTCCAGTTCCCTTTCAAGCCGTCATGTTCGTTTCGTCATCTGACTCGTGGCTCTCAGTTTCCCACTGGCAGCCACGTTCTGCGTTCGTCCATACTCCTATTTACACGACTGCCAGGAGCGAGAGGTATCTCAACCCGTCCCCTACTGCCACCGATCTTACTTTCGCTATCTTCATCATATGCGTCCGATAACCTTGCAAAGTAGTCCGCCAGCCCATTGGTCGGGGAAGCAATGCTATCATACTGAGGCGGCGGCGTCTCTAGCGGAGGAGGTGGTTCTTCATCCTCGAATGCAGGTGGGTTGAAAGAAGGTGCTCGCAGCATGTGAATCGGGCGTTGCAAGCTGGCATTGATGGGTCCACCGATATGAGCTTGCTGCGGACGAGCAAGATCTGGGCTTGGAATCGATTCCAGCGACACATCCGAGTTCTCCCTTGCGCGATTTAGAGAGTTCAGTGTTGGAACGAACGATGTCGGAGAGCTCCGTCGGACCGCAGCACCAGGACAGCCACATTCGGGCATTCGCGCGTCGTCGTTTGCAGTTTCGGGAGAAGAGTACGCTGGGAGTGCAGTGTTGGCTTGAGTGGCTCGGCACGAAAGGATATGGAAAGGCGAGTCAATGGATATCTCAAAATGACGGCGCTTAGATGAATCGTTCTGGTCTGGCTTTGAGAGACGCATGACAATCTGATATTTTGAGTCTTAGTCTTAGTTCGAGGTTGGGTGCATTAAATAGACAACTTACTTTTATCCAATGATGGACTTGGATATTTTGATATGTTGTGTCGAAATGCAACTTCGACGCCTTCTCCTTCTCCTTCATGTGATGACAACTCGGCAGCTGAACGTTGAACTCCATTTCTGTCGGACCAATATTTACCTCTCCATTGAGGTCTCCCAATAGGTTTCCAGGGTCTTGAACCTCGACGTTTTCTCCCCTCGCAGCTGCTGCTCTCATATCGTAAGGGACACCACCTCCAGAAATTATCCTCATCGTACTCCCCGAGAAAGTGCTAGTAGCTGGGCCATCCGCACGTTTTTCGAACAGTTGGATCTTTCGAGTTGGCTCCATCCGGTGTACTCTTTTGTTAGCACAGAAATATTCGACGTTTTCCGTTACAAAAACCTTGATCCTGTGACACTGTACTTTCGCAAGTGGGGTGAGCTTGAAGGCGATGGGGATCTGAGCTCCGAGTGGAAAGGATTTGCCGGATATTACAATATCGTAATGGAGTTGATCTTCCCAACTTCTACTAATAGCGATAGGTTCAACCTGTTCTAAAGACCCTTCTGATGGGGCTCGAATTAGAGTAACCTCTTTGTTACCGATCAGATTGGCGCGAAAAGCTCCAGCCCTCTCCACTATGGCTTCCAGCTCATATTTAACAGACCCCAGCTCAACATCAATCGTCTCAGGGAGATGGCTATCCAATGGCAATTCGAAGTTGTAGACATAATCTCCCGGATTGAATACTCTGTAACCCTTTTGTGCTACTGAAGGTCCATTGGTCGAAGATTCACCTTTTTCGAAACTTCGGGATTGGTTCATTTGTAGAGAAAGTCGTTTCTGCTCCTTCGTGCTCAAGTTGATAGAAGAAGAACTTGGTGAATCTCGACCAAATACGTCAAATGACGATCGCCCTTTCGGAGCACTAATATTTGCCGATGCGGTTGGCGCTTTGAAAAGCTCGAAGTGATCCGCGCCGGTACTAGTCTCTGCGGTTGGAAATTGAGCGTTAAAGAATGGCCATGTGTGGCTCATAATCGTGTCGGTCTCTTCAAAATCCGCCTTCTTAGGAGGAATGCCTGAGGGAAAATATGTTAGCTTGTAAAGTCCATAAATTAACCTGGGTATCATACCTTCCGGCCATTTCGTCGTAGCTTTTCCGCGAAATTTTAGAGTTATGGCTTTAACTTTTGCTGGCTTTGAAACTCTCAAATGTAAGCTTCCTCTTAACATCGCTGTACTCCGTTCCGAAGTTTCCGTCTGCTCAAAACCCTGGAGGAAAAGTACAGGCTCAGCCAAAGATATTCCGACGCTGATTCCATTGCCGGATGCCAGCGGTTTCTCCTCTGGGATTGTCCTCACAACGCTGGTGGATATGTTCTTTGTCACAGCTCGTCCAGGAGCAGTGCGGACAGACTCCACCAAGCCCGGCCTATAGACCACCCCACTCACAGGCCCTCCGACCATATCCCTCGAATTTGTCCGCATGCCTTCCACTAGCGACCTCCTCCGATCGTCCGGTGATAAAGTGCCAGACCTACTGCTGCTAGCAATCGAGGACCTTGGTGACGTTTGCTCTGGCTGTCTGTCCGCAGGAGTGTGGGAGGCAATGAAGAACCGAAGGAATCGCTTAGCGTTCTCTCTAGGGCCCGCTAGTTTCTCGATGATGAGCGAGGATTTACTTCGTGTTCTCCGCCGATAGAGGGAGAAGTCAGGGCCGACGTGAGCGATGTGGATTCGGTGAGGTCTCCGGTTACGCGGCTGAAAGAAACCGGTAGGGGTGCTCGGGAGCCGATATATGTTTTCTGGTACGTAGGACAGTCGTCCTCTTTCGGTGTAAACTTGGAGATATTCTGTCATGACGAGAATTATCCGTGAGCATTGGTCAATGTTACATGCAGAGAGCGAACGCCAAAAATAAAAAAGCCAGCAAAATCAGCGAAATACAAGTCGTGCAGACCCAAAGGGCATCGTGCGGCTAAAAGTCATACGAGGAGAGCAAATGGTGAGTGAATGCATCCATCCCTTGATGATGGTTTTGGGAAAAAGGGGGACAGGTGGGCAAAAATGAGACAATGACTTACAGAAATGTCTGCTGGAAGTATGGGCCGGCATGACGGTCATTCGAAGATAAGCAAGCACATGCCACGGTACTCTATGTGGAGCGGTCAAGGGTGAAAAGTTGGCGGATGTTTGCGGACGCACCCTGCTTTTGCTGTGCTGGCAGAACAACAACAGACTGGTCGCTGGCCTAACACTACTTAAAACAAGTAAAATGATGACCGTTGCAGATCCACAAGAAGCTTTTGAAGGCTTGATCAAGGGCAGCAGCAAAACCAGGATGAGCCCGCAACCAGCCAACGAGGGAGAGCGACGAGCAGGTGATGGGCAGAGCACGACGGATGACGCGGCGGATGGCTGTGACGATCGCACGGCGGGACCGGGGTGGAGTGGAGTGCTGCAGGACTTATCAGATTGCGGGTTTGCAGAAGGTGCAGGAGATGCGGGAGAAAGTGTTGCGGGAGATCAAATAGCAGGCGCACTTTGCTGCGGACTGAAGTTGCGCAGTGGGATAGGTAAGCATTAATGGTGGTCAGTAAGACATTGGATTTTAGTGATGCTAGCTGCTAGTTGCCAATGACATCAAGGTTCTGCAGGGCGGGTGGCAGGGCTTAAGTGGAGGGAACCTTGAATTTGCTACTTCTAGATGTCCGACCTCGGATTATTCGGCATCACAACAAAAACTCAGCACCAAATTGACCTCTCAGGAACCGCGGACTGGACCGACGGGACCGACCCAAGACTCGTCAGCATCCTACGTCTGCGTTAGAGGCTTCCTCCGAGACTCCCGCAGCTAACGCTCTCTTCTCGGCTTCTTCTCGTTCGAGAGCCAATCGTCAACCTATCTATTAACCATCTCACAAGATCTCCTCGTAAACGCCGACAAGGACCGCCGACTGAGCCATGCTGGGCAGTGAAATATCACGCCTGGACTCCCAATCTTCATGGAGGGCTCATAGTACCCTTTGTATTGTATGCGCGGGGAACCGGGTCATGCGAGTTCGATTTTCATATGCAAGAGACTGCAGAGCGCACATGGCACTAAAGTACAAAAGGTCTGAATCGCTTCCCACCCCAAACTTCTCCTCATGACCAACCCAGTTATTTCCGAAGCAGCGGGCCAAGCTTAGAGATAGGGATGGCAGAAAGCGGGCAGGTGTGCATCTCAGCGAATCCCGATGGCGTAACAATCCGTCAACTAGGGTCCCGCTTTTGGTTCGTAGCTAGAGTAGTCCGCAGGATCGTCTTTATGGTGACGTCTTGGACCAACCCTTCCCCAACGTCTTCGCCATTATTCTGCCTGCTGAAGGGCACACGACGTTTTGCAATGACGCGCAGCAGTTCGGGAGTTGCCGTTGCGAAATTGCAAATTAGAAAATGATGGAGAATCATGAGTAATCGTGCAACCAACGGCATTCTCGATGGCATCGAAACGCGATCGGGACTCTCGATGCATGGCTTGATGGCGTGAAATCAAAAATAAGCTTGTTTTTCGTACACGTGACTCGTCTCACGGCCCCGCAACACGCGAAGTCGATCTTGGGGAAACGCGACGCCAGCCAAACACCAAAATATACAAGGCAATATCGTCCCATGCCATTTAGCGATGCTTGACGATGGCGACTTTAGTACTTTTCTCAACCCGTGTGCTCTCTCCTGCGATGCTAACCCGTCTTTAGGCAAAGCACAGACGCCTCTTGCGGGTGTCATTCTTTGCTGTACCTCCATCCCCCCAGAGCAGCGCGTATGTTCTTTGTCCAATTGCTACAATTTCAGTGTTTGCTTACACAATGGCTACAGACAGAGCTAGCTGCGGTTGCGATTCAGATGGGAGCTATCCACAAATACGACCTCACCTCCGACGTCACGCACCTCATCGTAGGCAATATAGATACACCGAAATACAAATACGTCGCAAAAGAAAGGCCTGATGTGAAAGTGCTCACTCCTGATTGGCTCGAGGCTGTACGTTTGTCATGGATGAAAGGAGGAGACACGGATGTTGCTGCGTTGGAAGAGGAATATCAAGTGCCCACGTTTCAAGGTTTGAGGATATGTGTCACCGGTTTCGATGACAGTGAGTTAGATACATCTATAACATCAAGGACAGCGCGCTAATGCAATTGCAGTGGTACAGAGGCAGTACATTTCTGATACTGTTGAGAAACACGGCGCAACATACCACGGCGATCTAACAAAGTCCGTCACCCACCTCATAGCTGCAACACCAGGCGGCAAAAAATATGAGTATGCACGGAATTGGGACATCAAAATTGTATCTCTAGAGTGGTTTCAAGACAGCATTGAGCGAGGAATGGTCTTGGAGGAAAAATGCTACGATCCCATCCGACCTAAAGAGGAGCAAGGTAAAGAAGCATGGAATCGAGCAGCCATATCCAACATTGCGCTAGGCAAACGAGGAAGGGCCTTAGATCGGGCGACGCCGGCGACAGACGCCAATCCCAAGAGGAAATTAAGACGGACAGCTAGTGCAATGTTAGGTAGCCAAAACGAGTCCATATGGGCTGATATCACGGCTGGCGGACTTGCGATGAAAAATGACGAGACCGATGATTGGAATAATCAAGTAGATGAGAGTTTCGTGGATAACAGAGCTCTTACATTAGACAAAGGTGGCATAAGCAAAGAGTCAGCAACAATTACCGAACAGACCACTACCAAAGATCATCCTGCGGCCAATCCCACTCATAGAACACCCGGGCTTCCCTTGAGAAGACAGGAAGGAATCTTTGAAGGCCGCGTGGCCTTTGTTCACGGATTTGACGATACCAAAGTTAGTCAGCATAAGCAGTCTCATTGTAAGCCTTTCGCTAACTTCACAGTCTGCAATCCTTCGAGAGCATCTGATCAGTAACGGTGCCGCCGTGGTCCGCACCACTGCAGAGCTCGAGCAGGAGTCGCATGATGGCCTCCAACATGGCTTTCTCATCGTTCCGCACGACGTGGCTTCCACTGGCTTACCGACCGTTCCGGAACCCGCAGGCAGGCTGTGCAGAGTGACGAATTGGTGGGTAGAGAAATGTTTGTACCGCAAAGGCTTGGTGGACCCTGTGGGAGAGGTTCTATGCAGGCCTTTCAAAAGATTAGGAATTGATGGTACGTGGAGAACCCAATTTTCGGGTATCTAACTAACCAATCGTAGGTTTTAACGGCATAATAATCAGCTCAACGTCATTCGCTGGAGTCGATCTACTCCATGTATCCAAAGCTGTAAAACTTACGGGTATGAAAACAACAACTCCTCTTCAGTATCATAACTAATAATTCATTCAGGTGCGACATATGATGAGTATCTAACGCCTACGACATCCATCTTGGTCTGTAATTCGAAAACACCAAATAAAGAAAAGTTGAATTATGCAGTCGAACGCAATATACCAGCTGTCTCTGTAGAATGGCTCTGGGACTGCCTGCGGACAGGAGAAAAGCAACCATTGCAAGATTACCTATTGAATAAACCCCGAGAAAGACGCCCAGATGGAGCAAAGCAATTCATTGAAGTACCTACTGCGCCACTTTCAGAAGAAGACGCCGCGAAACTAAGGAAACGGTAAGGAATTCCCATATTTCAGTAGGACGACTACTAACATTCCAAAGGAAACAGCAACAGAATCTTGATAAGTCCCACACAATTGTGAAGAAGCTTCCGAAAGATAAAGATCGACATAGACGAGCTCGCACCCTAGAACTCGTGCCTTCAAATGAACCAGCACCCACTTTGACAGTCCGAAACGATTCTCCTGATTCTAATGATCTTGGGACTCCGACTTTGACGCACGATGACTCCGCATCCATCACCGCACCCCTCCAGGACCTCCCACCAGAAGTGAACTCACCACGACGACCATCCAACACATCCGTCTACTCAGCCTCGATCGGTTCCACAGCAGATTCAACATCTAAACACACCCCCGTTTCAGAGAGAGCTACTTCAGACAAGGCCAGCCGACAGCCAACCCCAGACTCCACCATCCTGCCCGAACCCCAAGAATCCCTCAACACGACCATCACCAACCTCCTTGCGCAGAAGCAAGCCGCCTCCGCCGCCCCGCCCACCGAATCCAACCAGCGCCGCCGCAAACGCGGCCTCCTCGGCCGTGCCACCTCCGGAATGTCCAACCCGTCCACCTCAGTATCTTTCTCGCGCACCAGCTCGCTGGGCGTGGCGGAACACCCGGCCACTGCGCCGCAGGGCGCCGAGCTGGACGCGGAGGACCGGCCTGAAATTAAGTTTACAGAGTACATGNCCTCGCAGTCGCTGCTGTATGAGGACCCAGAGGTGCAGGCGGCGCGGGAGGATATGATTCGCAGGATGGGCGGGAAGGTGGAGGAGGTTGTAGGAGTGGTGAGCCCGATTGGGGTTGTGAGGGATGTAGTTACGGAGGGTGTGGCGAGGAGGGTGGGCCGGAGGAGGAAGGGCGGTTAGGAGTGGGTTTGTACAAAGATTAGAATGATGCTTCTTTGAGTGGCTGAGAGGGTTGATGGAGCTGTTGGCTGTGGCTTTGGGTGTGATAGGGACCTGGCTGTATACAGGAAATGTAATCAGATTAGGGAGAAATGCATGGCTTCAGAGCTGGCTCTTGAGAATATTGAGTTTTGGAACTGCCTTCCTACAGCCCGATTCTACATATAGCACCGACTAACACAAGGTTATAGTTCATTAAAAGGGATTCTGTTATGTGCTCTAGTTAGGGTATCACAAGTGGTGATACCAGCTTGATTAATCACGTGATCTACATCAACCTAGGCACAGGGTAGAGATGAAATAATATCCTCCAAGATTCAGACTCTCTTTTCTCTACCCGCAAGGCGTTCGTCTGTTTTAGTGCGGTATCAAAGATTGTCGAAGGCTTTGCATCGTCATAGCCTATTAGGGCCTTTTTGTTAGAAATCTTGCTAAGATGAAATGTGTCCTCCGAGAAACCTATCGATAAGAGGTCTATCACGACAGGTGCTCCACTCCTTCCCTAGCTCCGCACGCTCCCACGCCTGCAGAGAACCTTGTTAACTCCTGTTCGTTCTAGCCTATAGAGTTTCGGGAGGCCAACATGGTTATGGAGTTTCTAAAATCAATTACTTGCATCCAGCCTAAGCTCTATCTGGCTTGACCTCAGCGTTAGTGCCGACCCTATCTTCCTATCCCTTCCAACGGTGGGATTCGTCCTACGGTTATCGATAAGAGATAGCCAATAGAATCAATAGGATCAAGGCTCCGTGACCCATACGCGTACTTTTAATTCTAGTGTTCGCGCACGGTCCAACTCTCGTAGGACACCACTGTTGGAAGGGATGAGATTATTCGTGATGGAAGGCTGAGCGTAAGAAACTATTTTATCTATATAAATCCTATTCATCTCAAGTCCCTCCCTGCTTCGCTTAGAGAAAAGGTCTTATCAAGCTTTAAGTAATATCGGCTGGTACTTTGTTCTTGTCGACGTGCTAACTGTAGATACGAGAAAGTGTGTATTCCCCCTACTTCATATTCATATTTGCTGCACATCTTCCTTTCCAAATCTTAAGCTGCTCTTCTTCGACGTATAAATAAAGATTTTTCTTCAGCCTTACAGTTCATGGTAGTTGTATACATCCCGGGTAATCCTCCAGATTGTAAAGCCTCAGTACATCTGAATTCCAGTACCCGCTAAACCACCAGCCTAGAAAGATTTCGAATATCCGGACCTTATTCCCAGAATCAAATCCGCAGAAATTATGCATTCTCTTTGGAAAAGAGTCTCATCAAGACGACACGCAGTTGAGCGAAAAGATCGAGCAAATCGACCCATCGATCTGCAATCTGGCGTTGAAACATCCGGTTGCCACGTCTGCTGTGCCTCTTTAGCACCCGAGCGTGGTTCTTTGTGGGATGGCCGTCGGCGATCCGAACGTGTACCTTATAAAGCAATATGGAAGGCAGCTGCCAATAAATGCCTCTTTTGTCGACTTGTTAAAGACGCTGTAATCTACTTCTCAGAAGATCTTGCAGCTGTCACTAGCATAGAATTTCATCCCGCGAATAGCTCCGGTATTTACAACTTGACCATTATCAACGGTCCAGCGCAAACACACCATCAAATGCTTGAATTTTACACCCATCAAGGCATGCTTACCTTCGCCAAGACGGTCTTGCCCGCTAAATCTCCGGCCATCGCTATCTTGCACTAAGTTTGATTGCTAACTGAAGTATTAGATAATCCATGTTTATGGCCAATTATTGGCCCAGCTCGTGATGTTTCCTTTAACTCGTCCTCAGAGGAATGCTTTGAACTAGCTCAGGATTGGCTTCGTGAGTGTGTGGCGAATCATCAGGGTTGTAATCCATCACAATCAACATTGCTGGGCATCCGATTGCCTACCCGGTTAATACATCTTGGAGAAAAAGTCGAAGATCTCCGCATAATCGCAACGGGAGACACAGAGGAACATACCAATGAAGTTTCACTACATAAGTTCGTTTCTGCTTGGTCAGTGGATGTTCATATGTATAGTAAGACTAATTATTTGCTACAGGCGATATGCAGCACTGAGTCATTCCTGGGGAAAGGCCCAGGTCATCACAACCACCTCACAAACACTCAATCAGTACAAGAGGTGCTTACCATACACGCAACTTCCCCAAACATTCCGAGATGCTATCACAATAGCACGTCGTCTAGCCATTGGCCTCCTCTGGATCGATTCACTGTGCATTATTCAGGACTCAACTCTAGATTGGGAAGAACAAGCAGGCAGGATGGGTTCCGTTTATGCCAACGCCACTTTAGTGATTGCAGCAGAATCGGCCTTGGATGGCAGCGGCGGATGCTTTATATCGGATGGAGAACGTGCTCATATTCCGTTCCAGTTCGAATGCCCCAGTCCTGAAGGCTCGAAAAGCACTGTCTATGCCAGACCAGATCGCAGGAGTGGCTCCGTCTCTCCATTCTGTTCTAGTCATACTCGCCAGGCATGGTCCCATTTGAGCACACGCGCTTGGGTATACCAGGAGCAACTCCTCGGGCGAAGAATTTTGCATTATACCAAATCGGAGATGGCATGGACATGCAATTCTGCGAATCTTTGCGAGTGCCGCATCAGACAAGGGAGGCATGGAAGGGCTGGCTTTCAATTGAGGAGTGTTGTTGTGGAAAACTTGATTAGGAAAAGCACGGCAACTGCAGCGCTGCCATCTCAAAACCGAGTTCCGCAAGAAATTATCCCCGAGGAAGGGTCGTTACCCAAGAGCACGATTTTTAACATGTGGAATAACCTCATTGAAGAATATACTAGGCGTTCCGTGACCTTCGCAACCGACAGACTTCCGGCAATATCTGGAATTGCGGCAGCGTGCAAACAACACTTTTCAGGCCAATACATGTTTGGGATATGGCAAGACCATTTGCCTGAGGCACTTTTATGGTCAGTTTCGGTCACCAAAACTCGGCAGAGCCGGAGGATTGATTCATCATATGCGCCATCGTGGTCGTGGGCGTCCATCACTGGACATGCCGAGTATCACCATGAGCTGGCGCCAGTGGAAGTAAGCCTTGAAATATTGGATATTTCGTATGTCCCAATTGGCCTAAACCCCTATGGGCCTGGGAATGGAAGCATCAAAACGTCTGGATACCTCTTACCTGTAAAAGTCAATCACTCCATTAGCCTAGCTAATGAACCGGTGTTGACTGAGGAGGTGTACTTAGCAACAACAATCTCGCTTTCGTTGGATTTCTTCGCGCCAACAGCAGAGGGCCATGTTACCCGCTTACCTTGGAACTACCGTCTCTTTATCGACGTACATAATTGTGTACTTGCTGATGCTGAGATTCACCACGGAGATGAGTGTGCTTTCCTAATCGTAATTCAAACTCCTAAAAGCTTTGTTGGTATATTGCTTAGTCGCTCCTCCAAAAGTCCTAGTGCCTTCCAGAGAGTAGCAATAGCAGGTGTCTTATTCGAATCCGACTCGGATAAAACCTCTGCGCTTCCGATACTGGGTGAAAAGCAAGAGGTCATTCTCATTTAGTCACGTTATAGAGATTATCACCTTAAAGATCAGCCGGTAAGGCTCGAAGGCTATCTTCATAGCTCTCGCTACAACACGCAATGCTTCAGGTTGACGCTTCCTCCATGATTCGCATCATAACGTTGATCGCATCAAGTTTAACTTCAAACGAATATTGCAAGACCATTACGTAGCCTCAGGCTTCTCTTCTTTCAATCCATACGTCGCCGCTAGACGCCGGTTCAAATGGTCCCTCGCTGTCATTATCTCATCCGCCTCTCCCGCCCCACCTCCATATCCCACCTTAACCTTCCGCCCCTCGCCTTCGGCACTCTGAAACTCCTTCACAGCGCGGCTCGGCACCGGCACCAACCGGGCCTCATCCAGCGGATGGCAGAAATACGCAATCGAGTACCGATCCTCGCTCTGCTTACCTTCTTCCGGCTGCGGGAAGATGACGCGATGCACAGTGCTCTTCAGCAGGCCGTTTGTCCAGTACGATAGCAGATCGCCGATGTTCACGAGGATGGGGGCAGTGGGAAGTGAAGTCGGGTTGACGGGCACGGGCGCCCAGGTGTTGGAGGGCGTGAGGATCTCAAGGCCCGGCTGCGAGGGCAGCTGGAAGAGCAGCGTCACGCTGCCGTAATCGGAGTGGGCGCCGGCGCGGATGTCGGTTTGGTCGGGGGGCGAGGGGATGGAGGGGTACTGTGTTTGGCACGTTAGCCAGGCGCGTAATTAGAGGTTCCAGGGGCTGTTGGTTTGGGATATTGCGCACGTATAGGAGTCGCAGCACGCTGCCCGATGGGCCTTTGGCGCGATCGTGGCGCTGGGAGAACCATTCGGCGCCGCCTTCGGAGGAGGGGATCTCTAGTGCAGCGCCAAAGAGCTGGAGGATCTTGTCGCATAGGGCGTGGCATTGGTCGGCGAAGCGCGCCATGCGGGATTCTTCTGCAGCGAGTGGAGCGGGGAGGGGTTGATTTGCTTTGCCATTGAGGAATTCGCCGATGTTGAAGGCTCTGGGGGGTGGTTAGGGTTCGTGCCGTAGAATTGCATATGGGGAGGAAAAGAGATGGGAAGGTGAGGGTTTTTAGGGTGCTAACTCTTTGAAGTCTCCTCTCTGATGACAGGTTAGTGATCGACTCAGGAAAAACCCATTTCAGGAGCCGTAAATATATATTTTCTTATTGACTCGTTCCCAAAAATGGGAAAAGTAAAGTCAATTGCCTGCGATATTGCGAATACCCTGAACACAAATCTGGCAAAACACCATCAAGATGAATGCGATAAGTATAAGAAAGTAAATCACACCTTCTGATTGGCAGGATCGAGGGTTTCTGTATGCATTGGTAGCCATCCGCGGTTTTTGCCAGACTTGCTGGAGTGTATTGAGCATTCCGCTTTCACCTCAGTAGGCGAGCTAAAGAATTTACGTGACTTAAAGTATTAGACTAAGCATATATTGCTAGGCATATTGAATATACCAAATCAAACATTCCTTGGATGTCTTCAGGAGGTATTCCCACTTCGTGGTTCTTTACAAATACGAAGCCATATGTTGATGCTGCCTCGAGGATATCTTTGGCAACATCGAGAGAAGGGGAAGAAATATCAATGACTGGAATATTAATGCCAGTGTCATTTGCAGAACCCATTATTATAAAGTTGGGCGTGAATGTTAATGGATCAGATCTGACGCTCTTGTAGAAGACTGGATGAGACGGAGTTGGCTCGCAGGGCTGGACGACATGCCAAGCCGCTAAAGAAAGCTCACCCAGCCAAATTCAATGTCGGCGTCTCTTTGGCACGCAAACATTCATTGCCGCACATCAGGCCTATTCAGGTAGACCTCACCCTTAGAGGCTACTGGGCCCTATACTCTTTAATTTCTTTCCTTTAATCTCATTCATTACGCTGATTTCTACGCCGCATCCCACCATGATTCGCGACTTCGAAAGTTGGAACAGCACTCTGGGTGAGGTCTCGCAGCTGGAGGACCTCAGCGGCTGTGCTATTGCTATTGAGGCTGCAGACTATATTAGCAATCGTATTCTCAACCACCAGCAATGGAAGGAACCGCTTCTCCCTGCACTCGGCGGTCTCCCCTTTGGCATGAAGCGTCACGTTGAACTTGACATGGAACGATTCAAGTCATACAATATAAAACCCATCTTCATCTTCAGCGGCCTCGATTTCGGAAAGAAGGAAGACGTGTTTGTTCAATCTCAAGAAGCTGCGGTGACTAATGGGAATGCCTGGGAGCTGTACAACCGCCATGAGGCTGAGAAAGCCGTCGCAATGTTTGGCGAGTCTTGTACAGGACCCAAGGTATACCGTGCATTAGTTGGTGCAGCTGATGGCGAAATCGGCTCCGTGAAAGCAGGCGATCTGTTTCGCGCCCTACAATCTGTATTGACTGAACTCAAGGTTACGTTCCAAGTCGCGCCGTACAGCGCATGGGCACAAGTATGTCAATCGCGGCTATTAGGCATGTCACTTAGCGCTGACCATTTTGTAGCTAGCATACCTCGAGAAACACGGACGCAGTTATGTTCAAGCTGTCGCTGGCTCCTCCGAACTACTCCTCTTTGATTGCGACCGGTTTATCACATCTTGGGATTTTGACAATGGAGAAATTAGATGGATAAGGCGGGATAAATGTGTTGCAGATCTAAAGCGATCTGCCGGAAATGGAGATATCTCTGAAGACATGTTTGTTGATGCATGCATGCTTTCTGGAACGCATTTTCTTCCAACCCTCCCGCAGTTAGAAAATCCAAATCCCCAGCGCAAAAACATCAAGCCGCACAGCGCAATTGAGATGATGATGGGCCTTGGCCGTAGTGGCATCTCCGTCTGCCTCCACTACCAAGATGAGCCAAGATTCCAGCGGATGAACTACCTGGATAAGTATCGCAGAACGAGACTTACGGTGAAGCATCACCCTGTCCTTACCATACAGGGTAAAATCGAGCCGTTGGATGCCAGCCATGTCCCTAATGACGTCCATGAGTTCATTGGCCAGCGTCTACCAGATGAGATATACTATTACCTGTCTAAGGGTCTCATCGGTCCTCGAGTACTGAACTGGCGAACATCCAACGAAATTATTGAGCTCCCACCCTTGGACGGAGGTGACTCAGATGACTACCGGAAACTCGTCAGTCAAAAACTAACACCACTTCGGACATCTGCGATCTGCCTGCTCTCCTATTCACTACACCGATTCTATCAGCACAGGGATATGGCTTTAAAGTGTTGGTTTGACAGCCGTCACGAGACCCGACATACTGATGTTATCAGTATGAAAGACTTGGCAGACCCTCTCCCGATTGTTGAGAAGTGGAACGTGAAAGCTGAAGTGTTCAATAGCGAAATCGCTAGACATCAGGTACGTTAAGCAAATCCCGTACACTTTATCTCTAATGGAACTAGGGATATGGCATCCTAGGTTCCGCCGTCACTAGCCTGAAAGATGCCAAATTCCCCTCAAAAACGATCACATCTAAAGACCTAAAACAAGTCAGTTCCCTGTGTTTATTTTCCGTGGGAGTATGTTAACAAGTAACAGCTCTTGACTACAAAAGAGGAAATTCTATATAACTCCATCTGGCGCTTCCTGCATCTACAAGAATATGTCGATTCAAACCATAAGCTGACCCCCTGGGGTGAAGTCCTGGCTACTACCATCGCTGCGCTCAATGGCAAGCCCGAGCTTGAAGAAGCCGCCATTATCGCTGTTGAACTCGCTCGCTTGGATCTTCTCAATGCAAGAAATATGTTTAACTATGGCGGTGCTCCTATGCGCGGGACGGGTAAAAGACTCCTAGAACGCGATGGCAAGACGAATCCAGGAGGACTAACATTTTGCAGATATCGACCGCCGAAACAACTTACTCGTCTCACGTGTTGCTTGTCTTGGCAATCTCCGTCACAAACCGATCGGCTTCACTGGTCCTCTCAGTAGACACCTGCTCGCATATCATTCGATGGTCTCGGCTGTCCGCAGTACTCTTCGCGACCTAGCGGAAGTGAGCTTGACAACGCTCTTGCTAAATGGGGATGCGACGCGCGATCTGCCAAATCTGAGTGAATTGGGCATGGAGTAAGAATCTATTCTTTTCTTTTGGCTCGTTTCCTTTATCGAATACTGACGGAAGCAACAGACTTCCATTCCTTCTCCCCAACACCTGCGCGCTCGGGATTGCTGTCAAGTCATACCTAGATGAATTGCTTGTTCAACCAGATCCAACTTCCCCAGAGGCCAAGGCTGCAGTCAAAGAAACCGCAGCGACGCGCTATTTCCCCCAATGCCAAGATCTTGTGGAGGATTTGGAAACAGCGTTCAAGCTGTGGGATGCGGTAAGTTACAGGGCCATCGCCACAAATCAGCGGCCAACGTGAGGACTTGTAGACGCTAACTGGACTGCTAGGTCTACGCGGGTATCAGATCGGCCGGCGATCTCATCAAAGATAAGCAGACCTGGCACGAGATCAATGAGTGGCTGTCGAATCGGAGATAGGTGAAGCTCCAACTACATTCCCGATCATTTATACATCAAAATAGCGGTCTTCCTTTCCAAATACCCGAGAATCCCTGTGGTATGCTATGAAGAAATGTAGGAGGCGGATGTGATTTGAGAGGCTGCGCGAGAGAGTTGTGAATCACCAAGCAAACGTAGTCAAGCTGAGAGATAAGATGATTTGATTGCTATGAGTGGCTATTCTAGATCGTTGACTTGGATACGCTGGGTTCTGTACCTCGCGGTATGAGCTTTGAGCTGGGGTGGTGAGCATGCGTTGCTTGCGGATCCAAAACGAAGTTAGAGGCAGCTGTGTGGCTGTAAGCTAAAAGTAGCTCTATTTTGAGAAGAAAAAAAATTCTGGATATGATATATTTGGTGGCGAATTTGGGCGGATATATGAATGAGACTTTACTAATGCCGGACGGGTACAGTTGCTAGATTTCCGAGGTTTGGTATCATAGCGATGTGCTGCACGATGCTAGCCCCGAAAGGCACGGTATAACGTATAGGAGCATGATTCATCATCTCACGAATAGGAGCGAGTGAGATAATTTCCAGTCGTTTGTGTTAGCATCTCAATCGCTGGTTTGTCAATTTTTAACTTCTCTAGCTAATTCGTTTCTTAAGAATTACAAACCTCAGGAGGCTGACACTAATTGTCACGCCACTCAATATCTATATAGAGCATCCCTCAATACAACCCTCAACAAGCCAGCCCGTTTAACGGCCCATCCTTATGCCCTAGCAAGCTGACAGACTGGCGAAGAGACTGACGGAGCCGATTTGCACGCAAATGGAGCCAGAGTGGAGAGCTTGGATTGAGTGGCCATTACAAGAAGTTGGGCTTGATGGAGAACAGAGTTGATTCTACGCATGCCGGCAGTTTAAATGCTAAACGGAGAGCTCTGAGGAAGGGCCTCAAGGAAGCGTCATGGGTTGAGTCAGGGCGGAGTTGAGAGGGCTCTCCGCACCCAGCCCTGCAAATCCTCTAGCTCACTTCGACTAACCAAAAAAGGTGGATTGGATGTGGCTTCATGCGACAACCGTGTAAGTGATTTTCGGGCATAACGGTCATCTCACCTCAAACTCCATCCATTTTCTAAACGAATTTCTACGCATCTGAGACGTAGATTAGGATATAAGTCTAGGAATAGTTCCTCATTTCAATGATTTACAGGCCATGTGCTTCACATATATCATTTAAAGCCTAAATTCTTTAGCTAGAAACCCATCTCGTATCAATCAACATGATGTCATCGGACCCTCCACCTTATTCTGAGCTTCCCAAAACTCACCGTCGCCTGTATTTAAAGAGCCAATCTGAAGCCCCAACTGTCGAAACCCTTCCAACCCCTCAACCTACCCCAGACAGTGCCGTAGTCCGCATTCTCACAGCGAACGTCCTCTCATATGCACGAGATATCTACAATGGCAAAAGAGCGTACGACTACGCAACTCCACTCGTTCCTGGGGCCAGTGCTATAGCCCGAATTGCGGCCGTTGGCCCTGACGCCACTGCTCCTTCTCCTGGAGATTTAGTCCTGGTCGATGTTACCATTCGCGGGCGCGACGATCCTAGTGCCGTTTTCCCTCTTACAACATGCCAGGACCCCAGAAAATACTCTAGACTAGTCTCAGCACCAGCATGTCCGCCATAGTTGGCATCAATGACCGGTAAAAGCCCAACCACCCGGATCCGTCCTATGACGGTAAACACTTGCGGCCCCAGTCCTTTAACCCATGCCCTAAATCCCGGATCAATTTTCCGTCCGCACAAGGCGTCCAACTCGTCGCCGCCCCGTATCTCTGCATCGGTGCCTGGTCCGGGGCGACAAGGCGACATTCGACTGGAACGACTCAGAGCTACCCGTTGTGAGAGAAGCCTGGCGAGTTCTTTATAGTGCGGGTATCAACTTCATCAATACCACGCAAGCGTACGGGGACGGCAAGAGCGAGGAAATCGTCGGCGATCTAATTACAAGCGTGCCGCGTGACACCGTCGTCGTGCAAACAAAGTATTACCCCATGCCTATAGACAAGGACAACTTGCTACACCCTTCAATTGCACCGGTAAAGAAGCTCAGGCAAAGCCTCAAACATATGAAGTTGAAATATGTCGACGTCAATCTCGTGCATGGCCCTGTCCACCCAGGAGGTATTGCGCAAGCGGCCAAAGGGATGGCAGATTGCGTCAAAGAGGTATGGCACTTACAGTCAGTGTCTCTAACTATAGCGCAGCCGACATGCTGCGGTTTGCGGCGGAGCTGAAAGACCACGGCATCCCGCTCGCGACGAACCAGTGCGAATACAGCATCCTACGACGGCACCCCGAGATCCATGGGCTTATGCAGACGTGCGACGAGCCCGTCACTGCCGTGGCGCTGGATTATAATATCAGTAAGGGGGGCGCTGCTGCTCGTTGGGATCAGAAACGCAAAGATGGCAGAGGATGCAGTGGAGGCGTTGGGGTGGAGGCTGAACGTGGACGAGGTTAAACAACTTGATGCTTATAGTGCGGAGGGTGGTAGTGGGCTAGATGAAGCTGTTATTGCCTGAATAGTGCACTTCCTGTTAAAGATCCATCTATTATCACTCTCCATCGCTTCATCTAGTCTTCTTTAACTGTTGAGGTCAACAGCCAGTAATTCATGAGTAAAGAGCCTATCTAGAATGCTGCTACTGCGAGTATCGAAGTAAATACCGGATTTATTGCAAGGAAAGACTACTTTACCCGCTAAGTTACGAACTACAATCTTCCAATATTAAGTATGCTTCGCCACATGTCCGTCAACCATCATACATCGGAGCTTGATCTCATGCGAATTGCCCATTAACAACTACCCTCTATTCCCAGATAAAGTAATAATCTGTCGCTCAGCAGTTTGACACTATATGGCCAAAAGTTGCCTTGTCTGTGTCGAGATACTCGACCCGCTGAAATACAATAGAATTACCTTCTTTGACCTCGACATCTTCAAAATTCTCTCCAACAACATCCAAGGGGAATCCACTAACAGAGTAAACCAACGCTTCTCCTAATCTGGGTTCACTCGTGAAAATTATCCTAGTCCACCATCTTCTGGTTTTGCGAGGAGAGACTGAGAGAGTGGAATGCAGTTTTCCGGCGGGATTTTCGCGTACTCTGCATACTGCAGTGTGGCCAACAGGCAGCGTCGTTGGCAGCGTCGCTGGCAGCTCGCTGCTGATGTAAGCAGTCAGTCAGCGTACATAGTTACAACAGTCAGTCAGCGTACTTTTATGTAGCGCGCTGACAGCTCGCTGCTTAAGTGGTAAGGAAGGACCAATTTGGTAGTATTTTGAAGCTTTTGGTAGAAGTTAAGGATCTTTGGATCTCCGGTTAAAATTCGGGTGGGAAACCCTGGGATATTCATACTAAATTGTATGGTTTTCTCTAAATTCCCCGTCGCGTCTATACACGCGTTTTGTCCACCAAATATTAACCTTTATTATGACAGGAAAATATAACGGACTTTACATTTTACCTACCAGCAATATAATAGAGCTTCTTCCTTTACTCCTTATCTAATTCTTAATCTACGCGTCTATTAAGCTCTTTAGTAGCTTATAGACCTCGTGGATCTACTGCTTCTACTCCCCTTGTAATTAAAAACACGTCTGAACCAAATAAGCAGAATAACTCTATATCGCAAGAACCTCCACCAGCTGGCCAGAACTACGGCTGTATATTCCCAATTAACTAAAAGAACATTTTTTTAGGCAAGTACGGTAAGCTTACTGGTTACTATAGATACTAAGTTATTAATAAGCAGTCGCTTTTAAAGACAGCCTTTATATTACCTATATAGAAGTATAGAGCAGATCTATTTTAGGACGGACTAAAGGGAAAAAAGAGACTCTGGCTATATAAGACCTGCTATCTAGCTCAAAAACTAGCTGTATTACTTATAATTAACGGCACGGATTATATTATTAGCTATTTAAAATTAAAGTATAGTATTATATTAAACCCAAAAAGCTATAGTAGTACTCTATGTTAATTAGCTACTCTAGGCCTAGTTAATCTAGCTACTTAATCCTCTTCTATACTTAGCAGTAGCGAATAGTAGCCGTTTTAGGCAGCTGGCTATATATAAGCCTATATTAATTAGATAATCCTATAGAATATTATATTTCGGCAGGCTATAAGCACTTATACTTATACGTTACTAATATTTAACCGCCCTTATATATAGGAATATCTAGTAAGCTTATATACGTCACTAAGCAGCTAGATAAAATCCGCCTTTAAACGCCGAAGCCTTAATATTAAAAACCTCCTTATTGTCTTATAAAGCAAAATTTACCTTAGCTACAATATCTAGACATCGACGAATGGTATATCGCTACTTAGCGTAGTTACTTACTTAATTAACAAAGGTAGCAAGCTCTAATTAATCCTTATAGGACTTCCGCGGATATAAGGCTTACATACCGCTAAGAATATAGTAACGGCTTTAGTAGCAGTTATTTAGAAGTACCAATTTAAATATAAGCTTGGCTGCTTAATAGCTAATAATGCCACTAATAATAATAAACTCTATAAGCACCTTTTTAAAAGCCTTTTTATACCAAAAAGGGAATGACTCTAGTATATTAGGTGTTAGCGACTCAGTTAATCGAGACATTAGCACAGCAAAAGGGTCGCGCAAGCCTGTACGATTGGATTGTCTATAAACGAGAATCTAAAGCTAAAGAAAAGGGAAGAAAAGGACAAGCAGCAACGTGAGGAGTTATATACGATCCCTAGTCACGTAAGAGTCACGTAAGCCCTGCGTCTACCATAACGTCTACTATAGCTACCGCTTTCTACCAGTGCCGTAACATTACCCCCCCCTCCGTAAAAGCCTGCCCTTAGGCTTTATATGTCCGTATTATGCCCGTAGGGCGTTCTTATCTTTATGCTCTTCCGGTAGCTTATTATCTTTATTATACTAGTATTCCATCCATTTGTCTAGGTACTTTAGCGGTCCCAGTTTATTAGGGTAACAGCTATAGAATTTTTAAAGCTTATAGGGACTGCCAATAAAGTTTTATATAGGGTACTAGGTAAGATCTAGGTTATAGCCTTTCTAACTAACGCAGTACTTTAGCGTTTTCCTTACTAGCTTACAGGCTAGTATCTCTTTAATTTCCTATTTATTATCGCCACTGACTTAAATTAGCAGAGGGGGTTCGTTCTTTTGTTTAGGTAATAGGTTGTTTATAGCCTTCCGTAGCTTATCTGGTAAGAAGATAGGGTAAACCTTAATTAAATCTAGGAGCTCTACTTTATACGAGTTGCCTATTTTCTTAAGGACCTTATATAGTCCTGCCATCTAATAATCAAGCTTACGGCTAGGCCATTCTATCTTCTAGTTCTTTATTATAACCCAAACCATATTACCTACGGTAAAGTCGGGCTCGCGCCTATACTTATTTGCCTACTATTTTATTAATTTCTAGGCCTTTTCTAGGTTCGTACGGGCTACCGTCCAGGCTTCCTCTAAGCGCTTAGCGTACTGCTAGGCTTCCTCATAAGATAGTTTCTTGCGTACGGTCTATAGTTCTTCTAGCCTATCCCAGTCAAAGCTTGTTTAGGGTAGATACCCCATTTCTAGTTAAATAGGTGCAAATCCCGTAAAGTCGTGGGGTAGGGTCGCCTGGGCGTAGTCTATTAGAGGTAGTAGTTCGCCCTAATTATCTTAGAAGTAGTTAACGAAGGGCCAGAGTCTCTAGTCTAAGTATTAATTTATAATCTCCGTTTAACCATCTATCTAGGGGTGGTATACTGTAGAAAGCTTTAGCCTAATTCCTAGAATCTAGGTAAACTCGTTTTAGAAAGCCGATATAAACTGCGGTCTATAGTCTAATATAATAGTGTCTAGTAGTCCGTAAATTCGGTAGATATAATAGATATATAGTTGGGCCGCCTCTTTAGTATCGATATTCTTATAATAGGGGATTAAAAAAGGGCGTTTGCCAAAACGGTTAACCAAGATTATAACCATATCGTACCTATTACGGTCTACTAGTAGTTCGTAAAAGTCTATAGAGATATACTGCTAGGGGCGCTCTAGTATTAGGAGTGGCTTTAATAGTCCTAGGGTCTTATCTTATAGAATTGTAGACCTATAGCAGTCATTGTAGTTCCTTATATAACGGTTAATATCCGTAACCATTCCGGGCCAGTAGTAACGGTCACCAATAATCTTGCAGGTCTTATTTTTTCTAGGGTAGGCCGTAGAGACCTAGGTATATACTTTGGTAATAAGCCGGGTTTATAAGTTCTTTTCTTCTACTACTACTAGCCGTTCCCGGTGCTTAAGTAGTCCATTTTTAAGGGACTATGGGCTGGTAATATCCTTTACCTTTTTGCAGTACTCCTGTAGAGAAGGGTCCGTACGGTTTACTTACAGTAGTTTATTAATAAGGTCGAATTCCATAGGGTTAATGGGATATATCTCGGCGCTTAAAGATTTAGTACTTAGTTCTTCCCGTATCCGAGGGTTAAGGTGCTCTAGTTATAGTAGCGTCTAGGTCTATAATAAGACCTTTACGGCTATCTAGTTATCTAGGTCCTATTCGCGCCTTATAAGAGCGTCCGCACGGTTAGTAGCGCCTGGCCTGTATATAATTAGGAAGTTAAACTAAAATAGGACATCCGCCTAGCGCGCCTACTGGGCCGTAAGGGCTTTTATTATTATAAAATATTCTAAGGCCTTATAATTTAAAACTACTTAGATAGGTTCGGGGGTCCCTTTTAGCTATACTCGCCAGTGCTAAAAGCTATAGATAATAGCCAACATTTCTTTATTATAAATTGGGTAGTTTAGCTCAGTATCTACTATAGTCTTTAAGTAGTAAGTAATAGGGTGCTATTCCCCGTCCGTCTGCTTCTGGGAATAAACGCTAGTAATAACACTATCTAAGGCATCCGTTTCTAGCATTAAGGGCCATTCTAGGTTAAAGTGGGCGAGTAAAGGAGCGGAGACCAGCCGTTTCTTTAGTTTATTAAAAGCCTACCTATATACAGTGTCGAAGTAAAAGGGCTAGTCCTTTATTATAAGGCGGTTAAGGGGCTAAGTAATCCTGCTATAGTTCTTAATAAAGCGTTAGTAGAAGTTATAGAAGCCTAGGAATAACTATATCCCTTTTACGGTCTATAGTGGTTCCCATTAATTAATTACGGCCGTTTTTTCCGGGTCTGCCTTAATTCCGTCCGTACTAATAATAAACCCTAAGTACTTTATTCGCTTTATATTAAACTTTAACTTCTTAATATTAGCCTAGAGGCTAGCATTATAGAGCCGTTATAGGACCTTATAGACGTACTCCTTATATTCTAACTCGTTTTTGGAGTAAATTATAATATTATCTAGGTAGGCTGTATAGAAGTCGTTAAGGTAGTTAAAGAGTATATCGTTTATATATCGTTAGTACGTAGTAGGTCCGTTAGTCAGTTTAAAGGGGAGTACTTTATATTTATACAATCCGTATTAAGTCTAAAATATAGTAAGGTCTACAGATCTGGGGTCTATCCTAATTCGGTAAAAGGCCTAGCGGATATTAAGCTTTATAAATACCTTAGCTCTATTTATTCGGGCCAGCGTCTTATCTAGTAAGGGCAGCGGATAACGGTCTTTGCGGGTTATATTGTTAAGCTTATGGTAGTTAATACAGAAACGAAGTCCTCTATTTAGCTTTTTTATAAAGAAAATAGGGGAGGTAAATAGGGCCTAACTAGGCTTAATAAACCCCTTTACTAGGTTGCCCACAATATACTACTTAGTGGCCTATAATTCGGCAATAGATTGTTTATAAAGGGGGGTATAGCTAAGGACGTTTTCTTTATCTAGTTTAATCTCGATCTTATAGTTGTACGGTTAGTAGGGTAGGAGCATATTGAATGCTGCCTTAGAGAATACGTCCTTAAACTCTTAGTACTGATAGGGTAGTTTCCGTTCTACTAGCTCCTCATCTATAAGCTTATCCTCCTCTTAGGCCAGGGTCTCTTTTTCTTTAATTATTTAATCGATTTTATATAAGCTAGTTGTAAAAGTAACGGTATTTGGCTAAACTAAGTTTTAGTAGAATCCTACAGCGCTAATGTAGCAGATATTAACTGGTGGGAGGTCCGTAGGTTTCTTTATAAATATTTATTAGGCCGTATTTTGCGGTATAGGGTTTATAGTCTTCCTTAGCTCGCGTTCTATTTTCCGTAAATTATCCTTCTGGTCTATTAGTTTAGTATACCGTCCAATATTCCTAGCCTTCTATTGTGGCTATATAGGGCCTAGGTTCTCTACCGGGGACTTAGGTAGGTTATTGTTGACTTCCTAAGTCTGTGGTGCGGGTGGCGTGATATAGGTAGCCTAGGGGCGGCGTAGTATACGGATCCGTTGTGGGTTAAGCTGTACATCCTTTTTAAAGGCCTGGTCTCTACGTATAGCATTGGCCTGGTGGATAGTATTAATCTAGGGTCGTACCAGGTTTTCTATTATAATGCTGATTTCTTTTATAAAAGAAGGGGTTAGGGGTAGGGTTTTAGGCCAGATAAGCCGTCTACTTTATACGTTAAGCTATAAGCCTAAATAGGCTAGCCATTTCCTTCCTAAGATTATATTATAGCTTCTAAGGTCCGTAATTAGGAAGGGGACGTTATACTACCTTCGCCCATTAACGCGGAGGTATATTCGCAAAATACTCGTAATAGGTTGCCCTACCCGTCTATTATACCCGCGAATGGGAATTAGTTTAGGCAGGTCTTCTATAGGTGCATTAAGAAAGTCAGCCAGCTTTACGGCACACTAGGTATTAATTAGGGTAAAGGTATTTACTCTAGAGTTAGCTAAGGCAGAGGTTAAAACTTAATATCTATTACGGAATAAAGTATAAGGGATAGTGTAGCTTTTTTTACTAATAAGCCAACCCAGATTAACATGTGATATATTAATCCCTTTTAACCCTAGAGAGAAGTCTTTCTCTAGGGTTCCTCTTTTTCCGACTCCGTACTATCCTCCTGGATTAACAAAACCTCGTCCGCTTTTGCCTTTATTAGGTAGTTCCTTATAGGGTAGCCCTTTTAACCGCATAAGAAGCAAGCTCCTTAATCGCTAAGGGCCTATATATAGGGGTCGCTATATATAGGCTGGGTGTACACTGGACCTATAGCAGGGGTAGCTACGCGGCTAGCTGCTGGGTTAACTGTAGGCTAAGCGGCCGGTACTATAGGGGTTGCCGATTGTGCTAGGGCACTATAGGCCATTCTCGCAGTACTTATAGCCTGGTTTGCGAGGTTTCTAGTTTTTAGCTAATTAGCGCGTGCCTTAATTTAACGGAGGCCTTGGTTAATAGCTAGGTAATAATCCGTAAGTTCTTTTAACGTCTATACTATAGTATAAGCTGGTAATACGGCCCGCTATAGGTCTAGGGTAAGCTTATTAAAGAGGTCTAGTAGTAGGTCTTCCTAGGGGATCTAGGCCTGTCCGGCTAGGTGTAAAAAGCGGGTCTAGAAGGCTAAAAAGGTCTCCGCTGTTTTTATATTTAGACTTTTATAGCTAAGGTAGGCGTTCTATACCCTAAAAGGGTCCTTATAAATAGAAGATAGGTAGTTAATTATTTCTTCCTCTAAGACGAAAGGGTCTACTAAGTTTGCAGTATATCGCGGGCGTAAATACGTCTAGGCGTCTCCGCCAGTACAGCTAAAGACGTAGGCCATCTTAGCTCGGGGGGTAGGAAAGTAGTTAGCATTAACTTTAAGCTTGTCCCGTAATTAAAGCTTCCAGTTATTAAATATCAGGTCTGTTCTATCCGTAAGTAGTAGGGGATCCACAACCTTTACTAACCGCTTTGGTGCTATATAGGTCGCGGTAGATCTACTAAGGCGCTAGAATAGGGCCTAAAGGACTATAGCAAGTCTTTAGTTGTCTAATAATGACTTATTATTAGATATAGGGGTATCTCTAGCTTTAAGCAGCTCTCGCAGTTATTTAATTTCGGTATTAGCTGCCGCAAGCTCCGCCTAGGGGGTTAAAACATTAATTGTTTCTTTATCTAAGGTGTTTAAGGGTCCTACAGCTACTTTACCTACTACTGTGTTTCGTGGTATGGTGGTAGGGGTGTTAGGTAATTCCGGGTAATTTCTTTAGGGGTTTTAGTCTGTGCGTATCTTATAGGTCCTTTCCTTAGGGTTCTATTCTTTTCCTTAGGGTCTTGTTCTGTGTTCTTGTCCTGTTTATAGTCTTATAGATATATTTAAGTTCCTTCTTAGGAAGAGAGAGTAGAATGAGCTTTAGATAATATTAGCGACTTAGTTAATTAAGACATTAGCACGGCAAAAGGGTCGCGTAAGCCTATACGATTAGATTGTCTATAAACGAGAATCTAAAGCTAAAGAAAAGGGAAGGAAAGGATAAGTAGCAACGTGAGGAGTTATATACGATCCCTAGTTACGTGAGAGTTACGTAAGCCCTACGTCTACTATAACGTCTACTATAGCTGCCGCTTTCTGCCAGTGCTGTAACATTAGGCATATTCTAAACCTTACTATTAAGGCCCTAATATATAGCAAAGGCGTTAGTAAGCTTAAACGCTTATTAATTAGTGCAAGTAATAAGGCCAAATTTAACCTTATACGGCAGAGAGGCGCCGTTAGTAAGGTTTATAATATTGTTAAATATATTATACGATCTATAGCTTATTATAAGGACTTTACTAAGAATTAAACCTAAGCCTATATAGAGGACGAGCTCTTTAATTAAGCTAAACTTATACTTATTAAAGACGGAGGCGTTTAATGGAACTTTACCTACTATATGCTTTACCGGGCGCTACTTCTTAAGAAAGGAATTAATAAATATTTACTTTTTTAGAGGAAGCCCGCTAACGATAGCTATAACCTTATATAGGACTTTCTTACTATAGAGGATTAGGCGGAAGTTAAGCAGCTTATTAAGATCTTAAAGCCCTTTATATTAGCTACTAAACGTATAAAAGGTAACGCTAATAACTCTAGGCTTAAGGGCTCCTATAGAGCTCTATAGGAGTTAATTATAAATATAGAACTTCTTTACTAGGTCCTTATATGAACTTAGCAGAGCCTTAAGAATAAAAACAATTCCTTTATTAAATCTGGCGTTAATATAGCTCTATAGAAGCTTAATAAGTATTTTAATAAGATAAAGCTTAAGAGCCTATACTACTTTATTATAGTTATCCTCTATCCCTTTCTTAAACGCGCCTACTTTTATAACAAATAGAAACAATAGCTATAGTAGTAGAAGTATGCTAAGCGGTGTATGGAAATAGTATTTAATAACTATATTAATAAGCAAGTTAATAAGGAAGATAAGGAGATAGTTAAGTTATAATATAGGAAGGTTCCTTGCATACCTAGCGACGATTTAGGTAATAAATATTTATAGTCTTTACTAGTTAATAAGGACCTTACTTCCTTATGTTTATAAAAGTAAATTAAGCTTACTACTAAGCTTAATCGCTACTATAACGCAGGCCTTAAACTTATTAAGATCCGTAATAAAAACGGTAGTAAGGTAAACAACGTCCTTCTAGATCCTCTTAATTAGTGGCTTATAACTAGTCAAGTACTCTATTTAATTCTTACTAAGATCGCCCTAAATCTATTTTCTATACTAGTAATAAGCTCTACTTATAAACGAGCTTTTAGTTAAGCTAAGAAGGTTATTACTAATAAATATAATAAGCTTATAGCTAATATAATTAAAGCAGATTAATATTAGAAGTAGTAGCTTCTTAAAGGCCTTCTACTAAGTAGCTTAATTAACTGCGTTAGCTCTAACGGCGCTTTAGCTATACCTTAGCTAATAAATTTAAATACTAACCTAACTGGCTATAAGTTAAATATAGTAGTAGAAACACCAGCTAAGACAGGTAGGTTTACTAAAGCCCGTTTCTTAATAGAGCCTAACTTTAAAATAGAGCCCGCTTAACCACCTAACCTAAATCCTTACCTTTAACGTCACTACCAATGCAAATACCTACTTTAAAGCCTACGCGGCGTACTAATCGAATCCGACGATATTTAGATACTATTTAAGGTCAATTTAGGTAGATCTAAGATTGGATAATATCAATATTTGTATATATAGAAGTGCTGCCAAAATTCTAAAGTTTGACTCTATGACTCTATTAGATCTATATAAATTACCTAATTAGGATAAGCGCGCTGTCAGCTCTGCAGTTAGCGTATACACCTTTCCAGCAAGCGTCCAGCGAGCGACTTAATTGGCCACAGTCAGTCAGCGGAAGGCGTCATCGCTCGCTGAACGCTGCCTGTTGGCCACACTGGTGACTGCATACGTCGCATCGCGCCATTGGCCATGCATAAGCTTCTTGCTACCTACAGAGTATCCCTCATGAATACCAGGATAACCTTGGGATCTACTAGTAGCGGTAATAGAATGATGTATCCGAAAAATATATATACGTAGTGGAGAGGATTGATAGAGGACGGACTGCGCTGTATTACCAGGATATCTTCGTATTGGGGTTTTGTGAAAATAACGCCATCACTATATAGACACATCGGTCAACAGCTATTACTCTGTGTGCTGTCAAAATGTCGTTGTGATATATGACATATTCACGACGTCAATATTTGTTGGCCGACAATCCTAAAGATGCTAAGGGATACGAGGAATGTAAGTACCTTTCATCCCTAGGTCGGATTAGCTGGCTAAGACGATGGAAGGCGTTTATATACTCCATCTTGCTAGCATTATGTGTATTGTGTAAGATATATTTCGGTATGCGACCTATACTTACACGTATGCCCTGATTTAAGCAATCCTCATTTTGATTGGTTCGGGAATTACAATAATTTTCGAGGTGAAACACAGTATACGCACATTACGTGTTGACAAATAACATTATTCCTCCATCTGACGAGATGCCGGAGATTGGAAGACCTTGCAAGTAACGAGAGTGATCCAGAGTTATTCACTCACCTCATTTTCCAACCATTGTTTCCTATTCAGTTATTATTTATCAGGCATCTCGACGAGCTGACCGCATCCCGAGCAAGGAGAGTGTCAGCATTTCTTTCTCGGGTACGGAGTACCTGACATGTGCATCGTTAACACTAAGGTCCAGATCTTGCCATTTGGGGAGGGTTTCCTCTTCTAGGCGATGCCACATCGTGGGTGGAGGGAGTCAAAGCGACAGGGTCGTCTTCTATCATAAAACATGCAGGCCGCATGATATCTAAGCCGTAATAGGAGTAGTAGAGATACAGCAGATGAATTTTCTAGACAGAACAAGAATGATAGTGCTGTCAGTTTTAGATGCCTACTGAAGCTATGACTTTCTTAACACTCACCTCAAGAAAACTTTTGCATAGCTCTACTACGAGGCCCTCCATACCAAGAATGGTAGTGCAAGCCTTTTTTGTGGTCAGCTTATCGATAAATGTGTGGATTGAGAGAAAGGACACACTCCTACTTCATCAGAGCAGCGAAAGATAGATACTAGACGGGATGGGAAGACGATGAGTCATGTAGAATGAGGGATGGTATAGGTTTTCTGGCCACTTGAAGGAACTAGGTTGGCTACTATATGATTCCGGCCGAAGTCCGCAAGATCGAATCATCTCGTCATAATTGGCAGCTCTTGATGGACGCCCTGCATCCTTTTTGTTTTCTAGCAGATGGCTAGAACGCCCCTCTAGTCTAGCGTTTGTGAAGTATGTCCTGAGAAATTCCGGCCCCTTCAGGTAGAGGCCACACCCAGTTCCTTCTTCGCTACCCATTGCTTCTCCTTATTTATCTTTTCCAGGATCTTATCTGCACCTTTCTCAACTAGCACTTTTGCAATATCTCTTCCCATAGCTTCTGCATCCGCAACTGAGGTGACCTTTCTAATCATCTCTGTCTCGACGGACTCTGTTCCATCAACACTGACGACGATAGTTCGGAGTACCAGCTCTTCACTGTCCAGTATTTCGTCATCTCGCTCCTCCTCAATGGCTTTCCCATCTTTTCCATACTCCTTAGCAGGCTCCACCCCAGCTGCCACCCCTCTCTTCCCACCCCTCCACTCTGTTTCAACCCCAATCGGGACGCTACAGCCACCCTCCAGACTTCGGAGCAATGCTCTTTCGGCTGAACATGCCCTTGTAGTCCGCTCAGAACCTATTTTAGCCAGCATCTCTTTCACCACAGTATCGTTCTCTCGCACTTCAATCGCAAGAGCACCTTGGCCGACCGCATACAGCATACCACCGCTATCTTTGCTCAAATATTGCGTTATTCTGTCTTCCATCCCTAATCTCTTCAACCCCGCTGCCGCTAATATGATTGCCGCGAACAGTGAGTCTTCCGCATCAAGTTTTGCTAACCGGGTTCCAACATTGCCACGCACGTCGGCAAATTTTAGGGTTGGATGGAGACGGCGCAGCTGGGCAGCGCGGCGGACTGAGGATGTGCCGATTGTGGAGCCCTCTGGGAGAGACGCGAGGTTTTTACAGATGGAGGAAAGCTTGGGTGAGACGACCAGGACGTCGCGCGGGTCTTCGCGAGGGCAGATGCAACCGATGGATAGAGATGGAGGGAGCTGAGTTGGCATGTCTATGGATACATCTATTAGCTTTACTTGCTTAGTTTTAACGGTAGCTCTTGTTCGTGGCGCAACTAGGGCCGGCTATAAGTGGCTCGGAGGACTCAATTGAGTGTAACATCAGAATTATAGTGACGATAATTTATGATAGGGTGGGATATCACTCGCCTTTCAAGCAATGTACAATCATATCCAGCTCCCCTTTGAGTAGCATCTCCTCCAATTCCCCGGTCCACAGACTCTTCGCATTCTCGCCCATCGAGAGCTGTTGCAGCGGTGTCACCTTGTCCCTGTCGCCCTGTGCCAAAATTGCGTGGATGGCATATTTCCGGTCTGGGTAGGTATCTTTGAGAGTTTTCTCGACAAGTCGCGCCTGAATTTGGGCGAGGGTTGAACGGCGCGTGCCGATCTTTATTGGCGGGAAGTTGGTAGACGCGGAAGCGGAAGTTTGGGGGACGGAGACGGAAGGCGTTTCTAAGGTAGAAGCTGTGGCCGAAGCCATTGTTGTGATGTGCGTGAAGGGGAGGTGAGGAAAGGTAAGGAGCGAAAATTCCGGAGGTGGTGAGCTTTTCTGAAAGGAAGTATGTTGCGGGGGTGGGGTCTAAAATTAAGACGTCAGATTCATGCACGGGCTAATGCTCGTCGAGATTTATCGACCGCTGATTGGAGAGCCAAGCTCATCCGGGTCCACCAACACGATAGAGGCTCGAGGCTGAAAAATCCCGACACAGTTTGCTTTAAACTTCTTGAGAGCCCTTCAACCAGAAAGAGTTCACTTAAGCGTATTCTGGCAGAGATGTGCCAGATGTGAAGTCTAAGCAATGGCCGGCTCTAGATCGGCTAGTGGACCCAGAAAACCTCTTACAAATCTCAGCATACCCAGTATAGAGCCCAAGGCTGAGAAGTCAAAGGTTTCTTCCTGGCGTCGAATCCTCAACCGCAGGTCCAAGTCCAATGATTTAATCCTTGATCAGCCCGAGCCGTTGCGTAACGTAAACCCCCTATCTTTCCGCGTTGCGCGGAAGGCTTTTTTCGATCGATCGGGTGAAGAGAGTGAAGAAAGCCGTAGGCTAAAAGAGCGCAAAGCTACGTTACCAGATATGCCTTCTCCCCATCCAGAACCTTCCTACTGCCCTACCCACTGTAAGTTCAAATGTGTACTTCGGATAAGGTGGGACGCCTTTTTGAGTTGATTTCTGACCAAAACTTGGAAGGTTCCTGTGAGATCTACGAACACCGAACCCCAGTCGCTGGAAGTCATTCGTGAAGGGCTTGCAGCGGACTGTGGCTGGAAAACTGGTCATCATGTTTTTGCCGAGGGCGTGCAAGCGCCGTTTGCTGTCTTAAACTTTCTCGGGATGGGATCCCTGGGTGCGGTGGAAGAAGTAACCTCACGATCTTCACCTGAAAAGGGCACTCAGACCCTGGCCCGGAAAAGAGTTCTTCTCCCATATCATGGTCGACGCCAGCGGCTCCAGATCATAAAAGAGGAAGCAAAGATTTTAGAAGACCTTGCGCACCAGCACATTATTCAGATGATAGCGTCATATGAGGATACGCCTCAGCCGGGGAAATTCTTCTACTCACTTTTAATGTCTCCCGTTGGAGATAACGATCTTAAGACCTTCCTAGATGTCGTTGGTGATCAAGATCGCGCACCTCAAGAGAAGTCGTGGCTTCGTCAATGGTTTTCGTGTCTCACAGCTGCTCTAGCCTATTTACATGGAGAAGGCGTCCGGCATCAAGATATCAAGCCCTCAAACATTATACATCGCGATTCACATATCTTTTTCACAGATTTCAGTTCATCATCTCGCTTTGAAGTGGGTCAGACTACCTCAACAGAGAACCCAGCTCGCACTTCTGCCATGTACGGCGCGCCTGAGGCGATAGATGTCCTCCAGGACGACGGCAAATTGAAAAAGCATGGCAGGGCAGCAGATATTTTCTCTCTGGGTGCCGTATTCTCAGAAATGCTATCCGTTATTGATGGGCGGGCGGTTAATAAATATCATGAATTTCTTTCTCAATCGCATGCCTTGACGGGGGGTCAAGGTGCCGAAGCCGCAAGAGGCCTTCTGTATGGGCGATCTGTCGATAAAGTTACCCAGTGGTTCAGTACAAGTGGCCAGAGAAACATCCGCGGAATGTTTACCGATTGCATCGCACCAATGTTGTGTTTAGATCGGGAGGACAGACCAGAAGCGATACTTTTGCTAGACCTTCTGGCTAAGCGGCCGTTTACTTCTCCATGTCACTGCCAGTTTCTATGCTCGTCACGTACGGCTCAAGCTTTAGAGCTAGCAAAAGAGGATCGAGGTCTTTTAGGGCTTGAAGCAAGATCCGGCACACACTCGAAAAACAAAATATTAGTCAATGATTTGGTAGCGTCGATCAAAATCGGGGCTCTTATCACCCTGTTTTTTTTCACCCTGTCAATGATCTTGTTGGATTGGAGTGGAGTGGATTTGGGGGTCAAATCCACTCCATACGCCAAAAAGCTGGTGGAGCTCCAGGACTCCAATGCAAACATATACTATAAATAGTAAGTCTTGGCATTAGGTGGGTGTTTAGGTAAGAAAGGAAGATTCGATTAAGCTTATTAAATAGAGCCTAAGTTGCTTAGTCTAATATAAAATCTCCCTTCCCTTTTACCCCAATTGCCTTAATATTATTAATATCCTCAAAGGAAGCGTGGGCGTCGTCGTCGCTATCATTCCCATTATCCGAATTTAGCTTAATTAGCTCACTTAGCTCCGCTGGAGTGTCCTCCGCTGCCGCCGTTGCCTTTGTAGCATCCTCTATAGCCTTCTTATACACAGCAACTCGTGCCTTTAAGGCCTCCTTTAGTGATATTAATGGTGGTAAGCTAACGCAGTAGATCTTTCAGTTAACACGATAGGAAGCTCCTGCGACTTCTTTAATTTCTTATAAAGGTAATAGTAGTAGTATGTCGTTGAGCCGTCGCTTTTCTTTCGCTGTAGATCCTCACCCTAAAGCTATATTGGTGACGTACGTTTCTTTATTAAGGCGACACCTCCTTTGCACCGTTGGTGTTTGGATTAATCGATTTAGGGGTAAGGATAACTTTGTTAGAGTATAGAGCTGGCCAAACCGATAGATATTATTCTATTTTAGAGGGAGCTAAATATAACACTACAATGGTAAGTATAGATATGGATAAGTAACAACAAAAGCGACGGCAGCAGCAGGAGAGTAAGCGGGCGTCCTAAATTCTATGGCTAATATACTACTTACCATAGACCCGTCAGAGTTGCCGATTGGCTTTGTATCGTGCATTGACTCCTTAGCGCTCTATTCCTCCTTAGCCTCACTCCAAATTAGGTATAGATCTGGAGCTCCAAGAGCCAAATCAACCTCAGATCCACTCCAATCCACCAATCAGAAGCCCGGCTCCAAATCCACATCAAGCCCCAATCCACCTGGAGCTCCAAATAGACCCCGCTCCAACAAGATCACTGCACCCTGTTTCATACCACCCCGTTCCCGTTGCCTACCACCTCCCCCCTGTTGCCTATGCCACCCCCCTCCTGTTCTCTATACCTTTATGATGTATATATAAGGCTCCTTAGAGCCAGTTTTAATGGACGGTGTTGGTTACACAAGGGGATATCACGTAGCTACGGTTCGTAGATAGTATGATGATTGTTGATGCTTATTCTTCTTCTTGAAGAAAGGGGTGAGGAACTTAAGGTTCCTTACTACGCTAGTGCCGCGGCAGCACGTGACGGCAACTTGCCGCACGTAACGGTAACTTGCTACATGTAGTGGTAATATGCCTTATATAGTAACCACTTGCCTTTATTCCTAATACTGGCAACTCTTCTTTTATAGTTGCTATCTATATATATATACCGCTTGACTAGCGTAACAAATATTAATCCTCCTTACTTACTATTGCCATTATAATATAAGTCTCGCTATCCTAAAATTTGCCTCTTAGCACGTGGTGCTTTCTTACTTAAAAGTCGTAGGTAGATATTATGTTCGGAGGGCCGCCAAGGCGCTAGTAGTAAGCGAGCCAATAGCGATTTTCCATCCCGGGGATAGAAAATCCTGATTGGCTAGATTAAGTTAGGCTCTCCCTCCAAAAAAGTCTTGGCAAGAGAATCTAACCAATTAGACAACTTTAACCGCCGGTTAAAGTTCCTAGATATCTTAAGACCTCACGTGACTAAGAAATTTCTAGGGACTCCCTTTTAACCTAACCTTTAACTCGTATATATAAAGTATTTATATTAACAAACATCTCTAGTGCCTTGTTTAGGTTCGCCTTTATTATTATATCTACTGGGTTATCTTGGCCATTAATCTATTAAATCTTAAAGAGTTCTTAACGCTTATAGGATTGCTAAAGTGCTATAATATCGATTATAAGGCGCTTCTCTTTTATGGTACCAAGCTTAACTAAACACTTATAGAGGGAATATAAGTTAGTGTATATAATTATAGGGATAATAGGAAGTTTAAGTCGATCTATAATTATCTTTAGGGTAGTTCCAATTGCAATTACTATATTAACTCCGCTAACTATTTTATATATCTCTAACGCTAAAACACTTTAGGTAACGCGCTTACTCTTAGTTAAGCTTTAATAGATAAGATTGCTATAGATTATAAAGTTATTCTCTCTAGTAAATTTATTCGTAATAATAATCTTATATCCTAACTGGGAGCTAAAATCTTTGTTATTTATAAATAATCTATTAATAAATATAAAGAGCTTAGCGGTAGGAAGATTAATAGGCATATAGAGTAGTCCCCGATTAAGATAGTTTATTTACTAGAAAAGACGCTTATTTAGGGCAAGGATATTATCCTTAGTTAGTTCTTAGTATTAGGCGGTAATAGAAAGATTAAATAAAGCCTTAGGTTAATAGATAGAAGTAATATAAGCTCCGCAAGCGCGTTACTCCACGTATCCTTACTTTAAAGAATTAGCGTTAATAACGTTAATCTTTTTACCTTAGCCCTTCTAGCGCAGAGTAATAGAATCCTTATTTAGGGAGAGGATATATCCATTAAAGAGTAATAATATTATTAAACTAAGCTTTTCCTTTAGCTTTATTATAAGATTTGCCTTTACTAGCTTATCTTCTTTAAAAGCTAAGAATTAGTCGTCTTCTAAGATAATTATATTATTAGTTTATATACCAACGATTCTAAATAGAGTTCCCATAGTTATAATAAGGAAGCAGGGATTAAATATAAAAGTAGTTATTAAAAGCTTCTCTTTATAGTGCTTGCTGTAGGTAGCCTATTAGTAAGTTCCTACCTCTGCAATTTTATATAATGGCTTAAGCACAACTATAATCGTATCTTTAGGATACTAGTAGCGAATTTGCTCCGGAAGGTATACTAATATTAAGCGCTAAAGGTGCGTTTCTAATTAGGTGTAGGCTTAAGTAATATCTTATAAATAAACCGCTATTCTATTCTTTATCAAGGAGGGAGCTAGCGCCATAATAACTCGCTAACTAGCTCGTTAAATTATAGGAGATTATATAAGAATTACCTCCTTGCCATTATTATTGTAACCTTAGATAATAAGCCTTAATTTCTTAAATAGGGCGTTAGTAGCTTTGCCTTTAATCTTATTAACTATTCTTAACTTAAAAACACGAACTTTATCAAACTTAGTAGGGTCATACTTCTCGAATTTAAAGACTCCTCTTGTGATAAGACTGTCGATCTCCTGCTTATCGGATGCTTAGAAAGGAGCTCCTAGGGTTATAATACGACCTTCCTTTTAAAGCTATTTTATAAGCTTAAAGTTAGCCTTCTCTTTAGCTATTATAAAGGCCATTAATAACTTAACTCTATTCTTAATGGCGGCAATAAATTGTTCTTCAAAATTAATAAGATGTTGGCGATTTCATGATCCCTTTAGGCGACCTCTACCGCGTCATAGTTATGGTATATCTACTACAATTATATTGGGATTATAGTCGTCTTCTAGAGCATATTAATTATAATTCTCTTCTAGGGCATCTTCTAGGGCATCCTGTAAAGGCTTAAAATTATTATCTTTATAGTAAGGCTTGATAACAGTTAAATAGAATTAAGTAGGTCCGTAAGGCATCTAAATAGTATAAATTTAACCATTAATTATAATAAGTTAATATAGGCCTAACTATNCTCCCTTNTNACGCTATACNCNTACNTTAGACTAGAGTNGCAGATTAAGCGTAGTTAAGGTATTTAGGCCATTTCTTATTCCTAGTGCGTTATTAACCTAGCGTATAGCGTAGAGACATTATACCTCCTTTATTGCCTTATAAATAGCCTTAGCTTATTATATAATGGAGGGAGATAGTAGAGAATTATTAGTTATTTAAGGGTAGGCGCTAAAGACTAGCAATATAGGTATAAGTCTATCCGGGCCAGCGGAATTGTTAACAGCTTTAATAGCTATTTATAAGGTAAGTTCTTCGCTAGCGTCCTTTAGTTCCGAAGAGATAATCTTATATATATGGCGTAATGGCGCGTAATATTGTTCCACTTTTCTAATACTATTATATGCCTTAATAGGGACTTCCTTAACCTTAATTGCTATTGCCTTTATCTATTATTAAAACTCTATAGATAAGAAGTTCTTTTCTATATTATAGATAATTTAATTAGGGGGTTCTAGGTAGATATTAATCTAGTATAACTAAAGGGTATTTTATACGTTTCTAGCTAATATATCCTTTAAGAATCGTGCGGCTTGGAAGGAGGTTAAGAAGTTAATAACTTAGAGTACTAGCTTACTGCTAAGATATATAACGTTGACGATAATACAGAAGTTAAAGTTATAGTTATTTTTAAGGGTAAACTTAAATCGGCTAGGGGACTTCTGGTTCATTTGGCAGTAATAGTAGTACTTTATAAGATGCTTAATTGCCTTAACCTTGACTTTATGGCCTGCTTGCTAAAGAACCCTAAGCAATTAATAAACGGATAGGTGGCCAAAACGACGGTGTAGTTAGCGTAATTCCGACTTAGTTAAGTGGCTTTAAGCAACGCTCCTTTCTAGCTATTAAAGGAGCAACTAAGGGTAACCCCACTTGCGTACAACGGGCACCCGGTTATCTCCCTAAACAAGTATATTCTTAAGGTTATTAAGCTTAACGCCTAATTTGTCTATATCTTGGATGCAGAATAGAAATGGGGTATTTATAGGAACAACGTAGAATATAATATACCCTAAGGGGGTTTGGACCCTAATTGTGCTAAGGGAGATTATAGTGCCCTTTCCAAAATAAATTGTATATTGGCCTGCCGTTAATTTGTTAATCTAAACAGAGCTATTAAGCTGCTAAAGAGCTTAAACTTAAGGTTCTCCTGCCGTAGATACTCCTGCGGCTCTAGTATCTGGCATAATACCATAGAAGACGTTTACTAAGTATCTATTATTAAAGGAGAACGCGGAACTTTCCTTTAGTTTATTAAAGATATTTAACTTTATAACAGAATAGAGCGTAAATTAGTCATTAAGGACAGCAACGGTTTATATGCCATTTACCTCACCATACTTAGTAAAGTATTAGTTAGGTAAGTAGTCCTTAATTTCCATATCTATAAGAAGCTATTCGGTCTTATTAACCTTACCCTTAAGGTCTTCTACGCCTTTATATTAAACCAGAAAGCTTTAAAAGTAGGCTATAGTAACCTCGCGATTTCTAACGTTTCTTATACTCTAACGGAACTTATTATATACCTCTTTTCGCTTATTAAGGGAGTGTCTAGTTAACTAGCAATTTAGCTTCTTATAAACGTAGCATTTCTTCTAGCAATTACTTTAAAATAAACCTCTATAAGGACCTCCATAATTACCTTATAGTTAATATTAATTGTACCCTCTTCCGTATTCCCTACCGCGGCCACTATATATTTGATTAGTCTAGTTATAATTATATTGGTTAGGAATACTTAGTTGGGTAGGGTTTTTGGTATAGAACTGTTAAGATTCTTATATTTATATCACAGTACCTATAGCGGAGCGTAGCTTAGTATATACTCCTTTAAACGTATCTATAGGTTTATATAGCGCCAAGTTACACTTAGGAACGCCACGGCATGCTAAAATAACCTAGTCCCTTAGGCTGTTCTCGTTTTAGTAAGTTTTAGTAAAGCCACATTAGATTTTCTAGAGTTTATTAAAGAGTAGTTAAAGGCATTCTAAACGAGTCTTTATTGGGTTGGAAGCAATAACTCTCTAAAACGTAGTCTCCCGCTATTTAGATATATAAAGTTAGCGATTCTTATTGGTTTTAAAGTGAGCTCTAGTAAGCTGAAGCATTATATTAAAGTTATAGTTTTTACCCGTAATATGGTTATAATAGAATGTTGCTGCCCATCCCTTTAACATAATAAAGAAAGCGTAGTGGTACTAGTGGTATTAAATTCCGACCTTATTATAACAGTTATAAAAGACCTATAGTTTTACTCCGAGTATATCGTATAATTCTCCTCTAAACTTCTTCTCTTTATCTAAATATACCTTTATTAGATTCGTGACTTCTTATAGTAAAGGCTCACCGGTTAGCTAGAGTAGAGGAGGTAGAGGCGGAGCAACTCTAAGTAGGAGAGCACCTCTAGGTGGGAGAGCAGCTCTAGGTAGGGGGTTAGCGTTCTAGGGGTTTTAATATAAATTAAAGTTGCCTTCCGAAGAATATGGGTTATTTTTAGGTTTCTATAGTTAACATATAATCTCAGCTTCCGTCTATATTAGTTCTTCTATACTAGTAATAACGGCCTAAATATTGCTAGTAATTAGGTTACCGTTCTTAGTAATATATACCCCATTCCTACGGAGAAAGTCTTGAAAATCCTAAACAATATAAACGTTGCTAAGTGCCTAGGTATTAGCAGTCTATCCTATAAAATCCTCCCTAAAATACTCCCATAGTTATAAATTAGCGTAGCATCTATTTTGGTAGAATATAATATAGTATAGGAGAAAGCTGTTGACTTGTTTTACGGTATAAGTTATTATATTAAAGGCGAATTTGTCCTAATCTTTATTAATAAGTTTTGCGTACTTAGCTACCCCTAGTAGTAAGGAGTCTTTCCAGTTATTTAAAGTAGGCGTAGCCATGTTTTTGGAGGAAGGGAAGTATTATTAGTATAGGGATTATCGTTTAGTACGCGTTTGTGATGTGTATTTGTTATTTAGTACGCGTTTATTATTTAGTACGCGTTTAGATATATATTTGCGATTATAGGGCTTAAAACCAGTTCTGGCCTTAAATCGCGAAGACTTATAAAGCGTGTTATTCTGCGTAATAGACGCAAGAATCCGTAATCTTAGAAAGGCTTAGGACCAGTTCTGGCCTTTTAGATCCTTAAATTTATAAAAGAGTTCTATTTAAGGTTTAGGACTAGTTCTAACCTCAAAAGACAGCTTCCTCTAGCATAAGTAGCACTAATACAGTGGCTCGTCTCTTCTT
This sequence comes from Cenococcum geophilum 1.58, assembly GCF_001692895.1. NCBI lineage: Eukaryota > Fungi > Ascomycota > Dothideomycetes > Gloniales > Gloniaceae > Cenococcum > Cenococcum geophilum. The sequence goes on from NW_027137586.1 coordinate 2,079,600, forward strand.
AGTAATACCTAGCTGTTCTATAGTATAACTATAAAGTTAACTACTAATTAGTGTTAGTTATACAAGGGGATATTATATAGCTACGGTTCGTAGATAGTATAATGATTGTTAATGCTTATTCTTCTTCTTAAAGAAAGGGGTGAGGAACTTAAGGTTTTTCACCACGCTAGTGCCGCGGCGGCACGTGACGGCAACTTGCCGCACGTAACGGCAACTTGCCACATACGGTGGCAATATGCCTTATATAGTGACCACTTGCCTTTATTCCTAATAGACGGGGTTCTTATGTTATTTTCTAATCTACCAAGATCGACAAGTAGTTTCGGTGTGGGCATATCAGCCGCGAGCCAATGAGTTTGAGCTCGAACGTGGCGACACGATCAAGGTCGTTGGCCTATAGGATGACGGTTAGGCTACTAGAGTGAAGTTGGCTAAGACTTTTGAGCGGTGGGAAGCCTATAAGACAAATAGCAGCACCATTTAAAGCGATAGCGAGATTAAAAAGCATTTCCATTGGTTTGTGTTTATTTACCGTAGCATTAGCATAGAACGCCAAGCGGCTAGGATCCGGACAGTAACACTTAGCAGTAACTTTACTGTCCGAATCTTTTGATCAGCGGCGGCTTAGCAAGCGGTAAAGGAAGCTAAAATACTACTTGGCCTATTTTAGCCTTTCTATTATTTATTTTTACTCTTTTTTATATCTTTATATACGCGTTTCTTTTTATATATCTTTTTATATTTTTTGTAAGGGGTTAGGTAAAAAAGTATAAATATAAAAGTATAAATATAAAAGTATAAATATAAATATATAAAGATTTAAAGATTTAAAGGCGTAGATAGTAGTTATATAAATAAATAAATTTCAATGGAGGGTGGGGGGGGCGAGCAACGGGCGCCCCCTAATAACTCTATAGTAGCAGAGTAAAGTATACAATACTAGCGCGTCCGTAGGCTAGTTACGGCAGCAGTGGTTCCCAAGGAGGTCAAAAAGTAAGGTAGTAGAAGCACCACAGGTAACTCGCAGGCGCCTTGCAGGCGCCTCATAGGCGAGTCCCAAGAGGCAGGGAAATGGATCACGGGGTTTTCTCAAGTTAAGTCTTTCTTAAGTTAAGTTTTCTCCCTATATATAAATAAGGAGTAGTCCGCGTGGGCCTAATAAGGATCCGAATCGGACGTTAAGCAATAAATTATTATTAAATAAATATATTTAGAATATAACCCTTATATTTATTTATTTATAAAAAATACTTATAAAGCGTTTATTCCGCCTTAATATAATTTTTATTTTATTTTTATTAAGCTTATTTTTCTAATTAAAATAACTAGGCTTTATATTTATATATATAAACAATTAATATATTTATAAGTATATATGCCTAAAACTTTATATTTAATTACTTTTAAGTATATTCTTTATAACTACTAAAGCTTTAAAAAAGGTCCTATATATTTATGCCTTTATATCTCTATACCTTTCTACTTAACCCCTTATAAAATATATTAAAAATATATAAAAAATATAAAAAGGTATAAGGAAATAGATATAAAAATTAATAGAGTTATAAGTAAAACTATAAATAAAGCTATAAGTAGAGCTATAGGTAAAACTATAAATAGAGCTATAAATAAAAATATAAAAAAGTGTAAGGGTATTAGCGACTTAGTCAATCAAGGCATAAGTACGGTAAGAGGGACGCGCAAGCCTGTACAATTGGATTGTCTATAAACGAGAATCTAAAGCTAGAGAAAGGAAAGGAGAAGAAGAGCAGCGCCGGTTAAAGTAGAGTTCTTTTATATAGTCCTCTAGTTACGTAACCGCGAAGTTCTACTAAGTTCTGCTAACTAAGTTCTACCAAGTTCTACTAGTGCCGTAACATTACCCCCCCCTTTATAAAAGCCTGTCCTCGGGCTTTATATATCCGTATTATGCTTATAGGGCGTTCTTATCTTTATATTCTTCCGGTAGCTTATTGTCTTCGCTATACTAGCACTTTATCTACTTATCTAGGTACTTTAGGGGTCCTAGTTTATTAGGGTAATAGTTATAGAAATTTTAAAGCTTATAGGGACTGCTAATAAAGTTCTATATAGGGTATTAGGTAGGATTTAGGTTATAGCCTTTCTAACTAACGTGTAACGGAGCCTTGTAGTAGGTACTACGGTAGACTCGTTAATGGGCTAGGTGTGTGTATTGAAGAAAGTTAACAACGTAATAACAACTGGTGGAGTGGTTGCCTAATAGATTAACTCCAATTGTATTCTGAGAATTACTATAAGGAAGGAACTATCTAGGTAGGGACTAAGGGTCCTTAAATACACGACTGTACTTTTATAAAATCCTCCTTGTACGTAATATACGTGTTGTACGTGTTGTACGTGTTGTACACCGCGTACACTGCGTATACTGCGTATAACATCATATGACTCGCTTACTATTCTTCGTCACATGGTTCCACGGGTTCCATCCTGGACCGTACTTGTATTAACCAACTAGCTTCTTCCGACTCCTCTCCAAGTAGTCGTAACATCGTACTTAAAGCGTCCGTAACATAACGCGGTACTTTAGTATTTTCCTTACTAGTTTATAGGCTAGTACTTCTTTAATTTCCCATTTATTATCGCTATTAACTTAAATTGGTAGGGGAGGTTTGTTCTTTTATCTAGGTAATAGGTTATTTATAGCTTTCTATAGCTTATCTAGCGAGAAAACGGGGTAAACCTTAATTAAATCCGGGAGCTTTACTTTATATAAGTTACCTATCTTCTTAAGGACCTTATACGGTCCCGCTATCTAATAGTTTAGCTTATAGCTAGGCCGTTCCGTCTTCTAGTTCTTTGTTATAACCTAGACTATATCACCTATAGTAAAGTTAGGTTCGCGCCTATGCTTATTTACCTACTATTCTATTAATTTCTGGGCCTTTTTTAGATTTATATAAGCTACTATCCAGGCTTCCTCTAAGCGCTTAGCGTACTACTGGGCTTCCTTATAAAATAGTTTCTCGCGTATAGTCTGTGGTTCTTCTAGTCTATCCTAGTTAAAGCTTATTTAGGGTAAATACCCTATTTCTAGTTAGATAGGTGCAAATCCTATAGAGTTATAGGGTAGGGTCGCCTAGGCGTAGTCTATTAGGGGTAGTAGTTTGCCTTAGTTATCCTAGAAGTAGTTAATAAAAGGCCGGAGTCTTTAATCTAAATATTAATTTATAATCTCCGTCTAGCCGTCTATCTAGAGGTAGTATACTATAAAGAGCTTTAGCCTAATATTTAGGATATAGGTAAACTTATTTTAGAAGGCTAATATAAATTACAGGCTGTAATTAAATATAATAGTATCTGGTGATCCGTAAATATAGTAGACGTAGTAGATATATAGTTAGGCCGCCTCCTTAACATTAATATTCTTATAACAGGGAATTAAAAATAGGCGCTTGCTAAAGCGGTTAACTAAAATTATAACTATATTATATCTATTGTGGTCTATAGAGATATACTACTAGGGGTAGTCGGGTATTAGGAGAGGTTTTAATAGTCCTAAGGCCTTATCTTATGGAATTATAAACCTATAGCAGTTGTTACAGTTCCGTATATAACGGTTAATATCTATAACTATTCTAGGCCAGTAGTAACGGTTACTAATAATCTTATAGGTTTTATTTTTTCTAGGGTAGGCCGTAAAGACCTAGGTATATGCTTTAGTAATAATAATAATAATAATTCATTGCTTAACGTCCGATTTAGATCCCTATTAGGCCCACGCGGACTACTCCTTATTTACATATAGGGAGAAAACTTAACTTAAGAAAGACTTAACTTGAGAAAACCCTATAATCCATCTCCCTGCCTCTTAGGACTCGCCTATAAGGCGCCTATAAGGCGCTTATAAGTCACCTATAGTGCTCTTACTACCTTACTTTTTAACCTCTTTAGGAACTACTGCTGCTATAACTAGCCTACGGACGCGCTAGTATTGTATACTTTACTCTGCTACTATAGAGTTATTAGGCGGCGCTCGTTGCTTGCCCCCCCGCCCTTTATTGTTATTTCCTTTATAACCCGGAACTGGTTTAGTATATTTTGGCTAATAAGCCACTGGGTAACTGCCTTAAGGCCTTTTTATATCAAAAGCAGTGTCTTATAGTTCTCTATGCTAGCTACTAAGAGCATTACTTCTTAGTTAGTACGTAAGGGGCATAACAGTATTACGTGTTTTGGTGTCTATCTTAGCCAGCTATATTTGCATCTTGGGCTACCTACTAGGATACCTACCCAGTAGAGCCAGTCTTTTAGTCCTATTATTCCTGTTCTTAAAAGCGTTACTATTATATTTTCTGCCTTCGTTAGGCCTTTTTAGAGCCCTAGGGTGTCTACCCCCTATAGCGTTAACTATGCTACGGCTTAGGTTCCTCTTACCTTAATTAGCCTCTATACCTTTAACTCCTATATATCTCTCTAGCATTAGTTTAGCCAGTATTGCATTGCGGTAGATGGTTTCCCAGCGTTCTTTTATACTCTACTTTAGCTCCTTTCTCTCTCTTACTATTATCCTTGCTGGCCTCTTATACGTCTCCCTTTCTCCTCTATATAGGCCTGGGCCCTAAAGCAGCACTATTCTTCTTCTGCTTTCTTTACCTGTTTCTTTAATATATCTTCCCTACTTTAGGGTTATTGGTTTGTTCTTCTATAAGGCGCCCTAGGGTCCCTTTATAGTTTATTTAGGCGTGTCTTAATATACTTTGTAACATTAGAGTTGCGTTCCTTTTACGCCCTTTATATTGCAGCGGCTTTAATATATAGTTATAGGGGGGGAATATTAGCTTTCTTCTTAAGTAGAGCTGTAGCCATTCGCTTATATCCGCCTGTTATACTCCAGAGGCAGGCTGTTTAGACCTTTTAGAGTGGTTTAAGGAGCGATTTAGGGGGGCCTTTCTTAGATTCTCCAATGGCCTAGATACTAGACCTATACGTTATAGTTAGCCGGACAACTGCTGTATATAGTAGGCGTGACCTCTGGAAGTATAGACCCTATATAGAATTAACGATCCTAAATAATGCAATATACTGTGCTTGGCCCTTATAGGCCGCTTATGCCGTATATACGCTCTACCGGAGCTTACTATCTACCTATACTCCTAATACTCTTAAGCCCTAAACTAGTTAACCCCTAAAGCCTTAGATGTGAATTATATACTAGAGATCTATAGATTGGTTACGTTTTCTTATAAAATAGATTAGCTAGTATTTCTCTGGTAAGAATTAGACTCTATATTGTCTTGCCTATTCTATATAGGTATTATATACTTTCTCTAGTGTTCTGCAATTCTCTGCGGCTGTTGGCCCGTATATAATTAGGTTTGTATTATTAACAAAGCCTATCCCCTAGGTTGCCCCTTCCTTAAAGGAGTTAAGTAGGTTGCTTATAAAGAAAAGGAAGAGTATAGGTAAGAGGGGTAATCTTTATAGTATTCCTGTTGCAACTATAATAGGGGGGCTTTAGTATCCGCTAAAGACTAGTAATGTTTCTTTTTAACCTATAAACCCTTAAATAAATTATATAATCTATTCTGGGAAGCCTTTTGCCCTAAGGATATATAGGAGACGCTTATAGGGTATATTGTCGTAGGCGCTATTAATATTTAGGCTAAGTATTAATACTATAAAGTCCCTTCGCATCGCCTATGTAGATTTAATGGTGGTAGCGAGTAGCGTAAGTGCTAATAGTGTTAAGCGGTTCTTTCTTGCCCCTATTTAGCTTTGTGGTAGTAGGGCGTGTTCCTTAGCTATATTTGCTATATGGTCCGCTATTACCCTTTCTAAAATCTTGCTAAGGGTATTCTCTAAGGTAATAGGGCGGTAGCTTTCTGGGAGTAAGTAGTCTACTTTACCTTCTTTGCGTAGGATAAATGTTGTTATAGCTCTTCCGAGTCTTAGGTAGTAGCCTATTATAAAGTATACTCTAGCTATATCCGCAAGCTAAGGTGCTATTAATAGTCCATAGGTCTTTAGGGCTTTATTTAGAATCCTATCTAGTTCTAGTACTATATTATTTAAAAGGCGGCTAATAGTTCTAGCCATTTCTTTAGTTATTATGTTACTGTTAACCCTTAGGTAAGTTACCGGTGCTTCGCCCGTAATATTACTGAGGTCTACTAAAGCTAGTTAAGGGAAAAATCTTTCTATAAGGATCTTTGCCTTTTTATTATTGTCGCTTATAGCTAGTAATTTACCTAGTCTTTGTAGGGGCGGAAGGTATAGGTTTTCTACTAGACGTTCCGCCTTTTTCTTTATCTATTTCGCTATCTTCTAAAGACCTTTGTTATAGGGGAGGCTTGGGTTAGTAGTATACTTATTTATAAACCATCTCTAGCTATTCCTTACTTCTTTTTTTAGGGTATTCTTTAGCTGGTTTTTTATGTCTTTGTATTATCTCTTGTCTTTAGAATTATGGCTGCTTATATATTTTCTTCTTGCTTATTATTAGCTAGTAATAAAAATTGCGTATTATGCGGACCATATGTATCGCGTATAGGGGCCTAGTTTTAAGACCGGGTAGTGCTCTTCTAGTCCGTTTTTAATTGCTGCCTAGATTCTTTTTAGTCTTTAGTTAATTTCCTTAGGGGTAGCTAATAAGCCTCGCTTGTTTGGTATTAGGTGGATTTCTTCTAAGTCTTAAAGTTGTTATTTAACTATATTAAGGAAGCTATCCGTCTTAAGCTTTCTTATTATATATCTTTTACTATTTAGTTACGCCTTAATATCTAGATCTAGCTATATCTAAATAGGGATATAGTCTAAGGCGAGTGCCTATTCTTCTTTAGGTTTGCACCTTTTAAGTCTCTAGTATAGGCCTTCGTCTATAAATGTAAGGTCAATTATACTTCTAGCGGTACCTTATTGCTATATAATTGCTCCTAGGGGGGTAGCTAGCTTAAGGCCCCCAGTATCTATAGCTTTTAGTAGGCACTCTACCTATTATTTAGCAGTAATATAGATACCCCCCTACTGCGGGTGGTAGAGGTTTATATCTCCTAATAGGATAAACTCTATACCTTCAGTTTCTAGTAAGCTTATTACTAATATAATGTTCTCTATTTATAGGACCTCTTTAACCCTAGGGTTATATATATTAATAATCTATACCGGTCCCCTATATGTCTGGATTATTATTACTATAATATCTAGGTTAACTGCCTGCTATAACTATAAGGATAGGCTAATAGCCTTGCTAATTATAAAGTATACGCGTATAGCTGCTTTTGGTTCGTATAGGAGCTAGAATTCTTAGGGGCAGTATATTAATTATATGTAGGCATTATAATACAGCTCTTATATAGCAAGGATATGGCGTTTCTCTAGGTCTAGGCTGTCTAGTAAGGGCCTTACAAGGCGGTGGTTTATATTGCCACAGTTGTACTATATAATGGATAGGTGGCGGACCCCTAGTAAGGGTTCTTCGCCTTTCCTTTGTTCCTTGCTTCTTCTATTTCCACTTTCTTTAGGATATTTAGAACTTTTGTCTCTTGTGTCTGCACCCTAGTTACTACTTATTTTATATAGAGCTTTCTATTCCCGTATCTTGTGTTCCTACTAGCGCTTTTATATCTAAATCTGTTATTATCTCCGGTTCTTCCCCTATTCTTACTAGTTGGCTATATACCCTTTAAGAGTCGGCTGCAAATGTTATATTTGCCGCGTTAAGTCTAATTCTTAATTATCCTGGTTTTAAGCTTGCTGTAGCTGTCTATAAGGGTCTTCCTATAGGGCGTCCTCTCCCTTATGTTCCGTATAACCCTTATGTCCCTATACGGTCTAGTAATATCGCGCGGCGTCGCTTTTGGCCCATTAAGGCTTGGGATAGCTGGCCTAGCCCCCTAGTGTTAAAGGTAGGAAACGCTGGAAAGGTACCTGCACCCCTCTGGCTTATCGCCTGTTGTTTCCATTCGTATAACCTAGCGTGCAGTTATTCCCGTAGCTGTTAAGCCCTTACCTTCCGTCTCCTGTATTTAATGCAGTCTTCTCTCTCCCACGCCTTGTATGTGCTTCGGTGGCAGTTTACGCATTTTGTTTAGTCTTGATTTAAGCAATGTCTTGTATTATAGGGGCCTGCACAGTGGCCGCAGCACACCTATGCTGCGTATGTGGATTGGGTGTGTCCCTATTATGCGCAGCGATAGCATCATTCTAGGCGGAGTCTGTGGTTATAGAGCCTTATGTCGTATATAAGGCCATTTATAATAATACCTTTTATGCTTTAGTAATAAGCCAGGTTTATAAGTTCCGTTCCTTTACTACTACTAATTATTTTTAGTACTTAAGCAGTCCATTTTTAAGGGACTATAGGCTAGTAACGTCCTTTGCCTTTTTACGGTATTTCTATAGAGAAGGGTCCGTACGGTTTGCTTATGGTGGTTTGTTGATAAGGTCGAATTCTATAGGGTTAATAGGACATATCTTAGCGCTTAGAGATTTAGTACTTAGTTCTTCCTATATTTAAGGGTTAAGGTACTTTAGTTATAGTAGCGTCTAGGTCCGTAATAAGATCTTTACGGCTATCTAGTTATTTAGGTCCTATTTATGTCTTATAAGAGCGTCCGCATAGTTAGTGGCGCCTAGCCTATATATAATTAGGAAGTTAAACTAGAATAGAACGTCTACCTAGCGCGCTTACTAGGCCGTAAGGGCCTTAGTTATTATAAAGTATTCTAAGGCCTTATAATCCAAAACTACCTAAATAGGCTTAGGGGTCCTTTTTAGCTATGCTTACTAGTGCTAAAAGCTAGAAATAATAGCTAATATTTCTTTATCGTAGATTAAGTAGTTTAGCTTAGCATCTATTATAGTCTTTAAGTAGTAAGCAATAGGGTGCCATTCTCCGTCCGTCTACTTTTAGAAATAAACGCCAGTAATAATACTATCTAAGGCGTCCGTTTTTAGTATTAAGGGCCGTTCTAGGTTAAAGTAGACGAGTAAGGGAGCAGAGACTAGTCGTTTCTTAAGCTTATTAAAAGCCTGCTTATATACGGTGTTAAAGTAAAAGGGCCGGTCCTTTATGGTAAGGCGGCTAAAGGGCTAAGTAATCCGGCTGTAGTTCTTAATAAAGCGTTAGTAGAAGTTATAGAAGCCTAAGAATAACTATATCCCTTTTACGGTTCGTAGTAGTTCCCACTAATTAATTACGGCCGTCTTTTTTAGGTCTGCCTTAATTCCGTCTATACTAATAATAAACCCTAAGTACTTTATATACTTTATACTAAATTCTAACTTTTTAATATTAGCCTAGAGGCTAGCCTTATAGAGCTATTATAGGACCTTATAGACGTGCTCCTTATATTCTAACTTATTCTTAAAGTAAATTATAATATTATCTAGGTAGGCTATATAGAAGTTATTAAGGTAGTTAAAGAGTACATCGTTTATATATTATTAGTACATAGCCAATCCGTTAGTTTAAAAGGAAGTACTTTATATTTATATAATCTATATTAAGTCCAAAATATAGTAAGATTTATAAATTTAGGGTCTATTCTAATTTGGTGGAAAGCCTAATAGATATTAAGCTTTATAAATACCTTAGCTCTATTTATTTAGGCTAGTGTCTTATTAAGTAGGGGCAGCGGATAACGGTCTTTGCGGGTTGTATTATTAAGCTTATAGTAGTTAATACAGAAATAAAGTCCTCTGTTTAGCTTTTTTATAAAGAAAATAAGGGAGGTAAAAGGGGCCTAGCTAGGCTTAATAAATCCCTTTACTAGGTTATTAATAAGGTACTACTTAGTAGCTTATAATTTGGCAATAGATTATTTACAAAGGGGGGTATAGCTAAGGGCGTTTTCCTTGTCTAACTTAATCTTAATTTTATAGTTATACGGTTAGTGCGGTAGAAGTATATTAGATACTGCCTTAGAGAATATATCCTTAAACTTTTAATATTAATAGGATAGTTTTTATTCTACTAGCTCCTTATCTATAAGCTTGCTTTCCTATCTACTAAGCTTACTTTTTTTTCTTAAGTATTTAGTTAATTTTATATAAGCTAGTTATAAAAGTAATAGTATTAGGCTAGACTAAGTTCTAGTAGAATCCTACGGCGCTAATATAGTAGATATTAACTGGTAGGAGGTCCGTAGGTTTCCTTATAGCTATTTACCGAACCATATTTTACAGTCTAGTGTTTATAATCTTTTTTAGCTCCTATTTTATCTTCCGCAAGTTATCACTCTAATTTATTAGTTTAGTATAGCGTCTAATATTCTTTACTATTCTTTATAGCTATATAGGGCCTAAGCTCTTTATAGGGGGCTTTTTTAGGTTATTACTAACTTCTTAGGTCTTTAATGCGGGTAGCGTAATATAGGTAGTCTGGGGGCGGTATAGTATATAGATCTATTACGGATTAAGCTGTATATCTTTCTTAAAGGCCTAGTCTTTACACATAGTATCGGCCTAATAAATAGTATTAATCTAGGGCTGTATAAAGTTTTCTATTATAATACTAATTTCTTTTATAAAGAAAGGAGTTAGGGGTAGGGTTTTAGGCTAGATAAGCTGTCTACTCTATATATTAAGCTATAAGCCTAAATAGGCTAGCTATTTTCTTCCTAAGATTATATTATAGCTTCCTAGGTCCGTAATAAGGAAGGGGATATTATACTATCTTTGTCCGTTAACACGAAGGTAAATCCACAAAATAGTTATAATAGGTGGCCCTATCCGTCCGTTATACCCATAAATAGGAATTAGTTTAGGCAGTTCTTTAAGGGGTGTATTTAAAAAGTTAGCTAGCTTTACGGTATACTAGGTATCTATTAAAGTAAAGGCATTTACTCTAGAGTTAGTTAAAGTAGAGATTAAAACTTAATATCTATTACGGAATAAAGTATAAGGGATAGTATAACTTTTTCTACTAACTAGCTAACCTAGATTAATATATAATATATTAATCCCTTTTAACCCTAGAGAGAAGTCTTCCTCTAAGGTTCCTCTTTTTCTAACTTTATACTATCCTCCTAAATTAATAGGACCTTATTTGTCTTTACCTTTATTAGGTAGTTCCTTATAGGGTAGCCTAGTTAACTGCATAAAAAGTAAGCTCCTTAATCGCTAAGGGCCTATATACGGGGGTCGCTATATATAGGTCGGGTTTACACCAGACCTATAGTAGGGGTAGCTACGCAACTAGCTGCTAGGTTAACTATAGGCTAAGCGGTTAGTGTTATAGGGGTTGCCGATTATACTGGGGCACTATAGGCCGTTCTTACGGTACTTTTGGCTTAGTTTATAAGGTTTTTAGTTTTTAGCTAATTAGCATGTACTTTAATTTAATGGAGGCCTTAGTTAATAGCTAGGCAATAGTCCGTAAGTTCCTTTAATATCTATACTATAGTATAAGCTAGTAATACGGCCCGCTATAGGTCTAGGGTAAGCTTATTAAAGAAGTTTAATAATAGGTCTTTCTAGGGGATCTGGGCCTGCCTAGCTAGGTATAAAAAGCGGGTCTAAAAGGCCGAAAAGGTCTCTGTTATTTTTATATTTAGGCTTTTATAGCTAAGGCGGGCGTTTTATATTTTAAAGGGGTCTTTATAAATAGAAGATAAGTATTTAATTATTTCTTTTTTAAAGATAAAGGGGTTTATTAAGTCTTTAGTGTATTACGGGCGTAAATACGTCTAGGCGTCTTCGCTAGTACGGCTAAAGATATAGGCTATCTTAGCTCGGGGGGTAGGAAAGTAGTTAATATTAACTTTAAGCTTATCCCGTAATTAAAGCTTCTAGTTATTAAATATTAGGTCTGTTCTATCTATAAGTAATAGGGGATTTATAGCCTTTACTAATCGCTTTAGTACTATATAGGCCTTAGTAAATCTACTAAGGCGCTAAGATAGGGCCTAAAGGACTATAGCGAGTCTTTAGTTATCTAATAATGACTTATTATTAGATATAGGGGTATCTCTAGCTTTAAGCAGCTCTCGCAGTTATTTAATTTTAGTATTAGCTGCCGTAAGCTCCGCCTAGGGGGTTAAAACGTTAATTATTTCTTCGTCTAAAGTATTTAAGGGTCCTATAGCTGCTTTGCCTACTACTATATTTTATAGCATAGTGGTAGGAGTATTAGGTAATTCCGGGTAATTCCTTTAAGGGTTCTAGTCTGTATATGTCTTGTAGGTCCTTCCCTTAGGGTTCTATTCTGTGTCCTATTCTGTTTATAGTCTTGTAGATATATTTAAGTTCCTTCTTAGGAAGAAAGGGTAGTTTAAGCTTTAGATAATGTTAGCGACTTAGTTAATTGAGGCACGAGCACGGTAAGAGGGACGCGCAAGCCTGTATAATTGAATTATCTATAAACGAGAATCTAAAGCTAGAGAAAGGAAAGGAGAAGAAGAGCAGCGCCGGTTGAAGTAGGGTTCTTTTATGCGGTCATCTAGTCACGTGACCGCGAAGTTCTGCCAAGTTCTGCCAGTGCCGTAACAAAGGGTAGTTATAAAAAAGTAAAGTATAAAGGTATAAAGTGGTATTTAAAAAAGGAATATTAAAGTTAAGCCTTAATTTACCCCTATAAATTAAGTGCTTATAACTTTACTTATAGCTCTATTTATACCTTTATTTATACCTCTATTTATATTTCTACTTATACTTTACTTATACCTCTTTTATAAAGAGAGATATATAATAAAAAAAATAGATAATAGGAAGGCTAAAATAGGCTAAGTAGTATTTTAGCTTCCTTTACCGCCTACTAAGCCGCCGCTAATTAAAAGATTTGGACAGTAAAGTTACTGCTAAGTGCTACTATCTGGATCCTGGCCGCCTCTAGGGGTAGGCTGTGCTAAATTAAGCTACGACTCTAAAAAATAAGCTCTAAGCCACTAATTTTGCACTGGCAGAATGAAACTTGGTAGAAAATTCGGATAGTAAAGTTACTGCCAAGTGTTACTGTCCGGATCCTCACCGATGATCGAGGACGAGCCTATAAAATCCTAGATGGTATATCATAGAAGACATACTGCACGTTCGCTGTAATTGAAAAACCCATCCTTGAGTTACAACTCATTCTGTTTGATGCCATGACCAAAGGCAGAGCTTTTATGCCCAAGTCCAATTTTATCAGTAGTCATACGCTTTTCCGCATGAGAGCCTACCTCTTTAGATGTTGATACCTCGATAGCCAATGCTAAATATATCTTTGGTGAAAGAGTTGATTGAAAGGACAGAGGGATGACGGGAAGGGCACGAAACTGTTTAGGTAGAAGTTGAGCGTCGTTGAGACACGATTTAGCAGAGGTAGAAGGACCAGAGAGGTGAGAATTATTTGCTTCATAATCTAGAGCGAACATTGACTTTTCCCTTCCTCGATTACTTGCGCCCACTAGAAGAGATAGATCATAATGACCAAACATTATGTATTACGCATCTGATTGCAGAGTGGTGGAACTCTCCTGATTTGGCAATCCCAACACGCCCGGAAAACTCAGACTGTGACGGAAGACTCCCAGATCAAAGATGGTTTGGTGAATGCAAAGAAATCTTGACCATGTCGTCACTTATCACGGAATCTACCTCCCAAATCTTCGCAACTCCAGAATCCTCAGCAGCGGGTAAGTTAATAGCGTGAACCCTATCCCAACCCAGAGCCCTAAATCTGCACCATCTCGTCCCACCATCCTCGCAATAGGCCCCACATACCAAGCCTGATCTATACACACCACCGCGCCTACCCAGCCCAGCAAAAACGCCGTCAGCGCCGCAAGTCCAACCGGGACAGCGCGCCAGTCATTCCATACGTCCCAGTCGTACCCGTCGTCAAATTCCCCCGCCTCCCGCTCACTCGACAGCACGCGTTTACTACGGGCCGCGCGGAACAGAACCTGCTCTTCCAGCGCGATGGACAGGAAGATGCCGACCCAGTATCCCATGAGCGCTAGAAAGTTCTGGAAGATGTCGAAGAGATAGTTGCGGCCGCCGAGCGCGCACGCCGTGTAGATGACCACGATGAGGCAGGTCAGGAGCCAGCGGGGCACGCGGGCGACACGCCGGTCCAGCATCTGCAGCACGAGTGCAGAGGAGTAGGTGGCGGCAATCTGGTCGGCGATGACGCCGAGCGCGAGGATGACGCCACAAAAGGAGCCGAAGCCGCGCAGGCCGGACAAGCCGGCGAGGATGAGTGCGCCTTGCGATGACGAGAACGCGGTCGCCCAGGCTGGGTTCTGGGCGACGCCGCTGGCTAGCCCGATGCCGAGGAGATAGGCGAAACAGAAGGCGAGGGCGTTGCCGATGTAGGTTGACAAGAATATGCCGCGTTTCGGCGTGGATGGAGGGTAATATACGAAGAAGTCTGCCGCACACGTCGCCCATGCTAGTGGTGAGGATAAGCATAGCGCCAAATACGATAGACGATGACCAATGATGGTCGTTTTGTTACCAACGGAAGGTGTGGAGGTGTCAAACTGTGGACCTGCGCTGCCCACGAGGACGAAAAAGACGATGGCTTGTGGAATCCAAGCGTAGCGCTCGTAGGTATGAAAGGCTTTCATGCCTACCACGGCGACTATCAGGGTAATTACGGCAACGATAATAATCCCCACAACGAGGGGCATTCCGCCGCCTTGCACTGCAGAAAGAAGTTGGCCAGTAATGATGCAATTTATCGTGCTGTATCCTAACGTGATTACCATGCTAAGGACACAACATATTTTACTAGGATAGTAACCCATGAAATATCGGGTTACAATCTGCTCGATGAATTAGACTTTGTATTACTCATAATAATACATATGGTGGGTCCTTTTAGGCTATAAAGAAATAATGAAGAGAACGAAAACGTGATAAAGGCAGATCAATGTTTTTAGAATATTCACAGTGACACTAACCATTGTCCTATTCCCACTTCGCGGGCCCCAAGTACTGGTGTAGGCCGGGCCTAAACAGCCTATCAAGACACCGAAAACAGCACAAAGCGCAGAATCCTTGAAGCTAAGCTCAAATACTAATGGGCCAAGCATCGCAAGCGTGATACTGTTGACCGTCAAGTCGCAGCTTATCCAAAGAAGGGCGATCTGCAGGTACGAGGAAGCAGTAATTAGCTGCCGTTCCGATGGGAGAACTCGGGCAATACCACGAGACTCAAGCCCTGTAAAAGCTTCAAATCTTGCATTCCATTGCTTGAGCTTCTGCCAGATTGAGCTTTGAGTATGTGCATAACTACTAGCTTCCGTTGAGGATATCGTCGTTGATGGAAACGGGACTGCCTCACGTCCTTTTTCTATGTCCTTGGAAAAGGCTCCTGTCCCTTCCTGCGACGGAAACGCCCTCTTTGATTCCATTCTGCCTATAGATATGGGCAAATGGCCGTCTGGAAACGATAGTGAACTTGTTTTTGCGGGGCATGTATTTGGGCTGACTCCATTCCCTGCTGACGTTATTTCGAGTCTGGATCTCGTTCAATTTGTGATGCACGTGCGGATTTTCTTTCCTGATGGAGTGTAGGTTGTTGAGCGCGATCCTAAGGAGCATGGGCGAAAGCTCCGGTGATGCTCGCCAAACGTGACGTATTTGAAGACTGGCCGGGCTTTCGCTCACACTCTCCGAGGTTCGGACTCACCCAAAACCCAGTAGGCATTACCCGACCCATCGCGAAGCCTATCTATATAGCTTTTTACTCTTTAATCAGCCTTTAATAGTTAATAAAGAAATACTATACATAATAGCTTTGTTATTAAATTTAAAATTAGCGAGAGTTATTTATAAGTTTTACTTCTTTTAATTTATATTAAACGGTTGGTTGTGTAGACAATGAGGGGACGAATTGGTGAGCGATCTAAGTTGAAAGGGCTGAGGCTGTGCAAATAGACAATCATCGCTTATTATGCTTATTATGCTTATTCTACTTGTACAAGGGGGCAGCCTGAGCGGGTCACTCGCCCTCCCTGCAAGTTTTGACATTATAGTAATATCCTGGGAAAATAGTAAGTGCACGGCTGTAATGCCACCAGAACTTGCAGGGAGGGCGAGTGGCCCGCTCAGGTTGCCCCCTTGTACAACGGAGCAGACGCCCTCCCCTGCTAGTATGTTTTCAAAATAAGCAGGCCCTTGAAAAATGGTTGGGCTGTATTATTCTGCTAGCATACTAGCAGGGAGGGCGTTTGCCCCGTACGTGTTACCCCCTTGTACAGGGTATCCAACACAGCAATTTCGGTAATCACTAGTCAAGTGCATCATCCAGCGTAGATACTGTGCGCTTGCCAAAAGAGCTGTGCACCCGCAAGAGGGGTAAAGCCTTTAATTTTGGCCACTGCTAGCCATACACCCCCTAAATGATACCCATACACCCCCCAATTGATACGCATACACCCCCTACCCAAACAAGCTTAGATCCTTCCACTTCAAGTTAGAATATCACGTGTGTTCGCGCGCAACTATCGCGCGCCCATACCCAAATCAACATCACGCATTTGCCCTACTTTCCCTACATCTACCATGGCTCTCAACCCACCTCCGTTGAAGCTGTACGATTGCGCAAGCCTTGCCCTTGATGATATCCACGAGTTCGTTAAAGGGCAGGGCTATGCGGTGTCAACTTTCCGCTTAAAAACCGACAAGCAGTTACTACCTACTGTGCGCAAAATGTGGCTCCGGTGCGCCAAAGGTGACAGCTACAAAAGGACTGCCAGGAAGCGCCTCACTGGCTCTCGTATGACTGACTGCCCTTTTGACCTTACCCTTACGCGTATAGCAATTGGGTGGCAGGTAGAAGTACAGGAACCGACTTATAATTACGAAGCCTTTGCGTATGCTGCAGCTCTACCGTATTACTGCTAGCGTACTAAAGAAACAAACAAGACGATTGCTGATATGTCGGCTAGTAGTATTACGCCTAGTAAAATACTCATAAATCTGCTTAAGAAGGACACTATAATTAGCCTCCAAGATATCTATAACGAACGGCAGGTAAATAAGAGGAAGCTGCTTAGTGGGCTCTCCCCTACATAGGCATTGCTTAAGGCTCTTAGCGAACACGGAGGCGACAATCTTAAATCCAAATACTACTTCGCGCATGAGGAAGACGATCGCGATTACCTTAAATACTTGTTCTTTGCTTATCCGGAGTCTCTTAAATACTTTTAAAAGAATCCTAACGTCTTACTACTTAATTACACCTATAAGATAAACAAGTTTAAGATGCCCTTTCTATACGCAGTAGGCGTTAATAATACTGGGCAGAACTTTAAGCTTGCTTATTGCTTCCTACCGGGCGAAACAGAAGGCGACTACAACTTCGCAATTTAACAGATCTATCTTCTCTACTCTTAATATAATGTGGTTCTAAAGGTTATAATTACAGATAAGGAGTAAGCTCTTAAGAATGCACTGCGGCGATACTTCCGATTGGTTTCTTAGCTACTCTACCTTTAGTATGTAGCTAAGAACTCCCTTACGCATATATAGGATAATTGGGTTATAAGGGCAGATTAATTAGATGAGGAAAAGGTTAAGGCGCAAGAGCACCGTAATAACTTTATAAAGCGCTGGGCCGAGTGCTATAGCCAAAAGTCTTCCGAGGGGTTTACTACTGCCTAGGACTAGCTTATAGAGGACTACTGCGATTAAAAGCGCCTTACAAACTACTTACGCAATAAGTGGTGGCCATATCGGAGGGAGTTTGTGAGTTACTATACTAATATTTGGATGCACTTCGGAAATCGGTAAGTAAAAAGCTAAGCTATATAAAATATTCGCGCTTTAACTAAACGTACTTTTCCTAGTGTCTCATCGCGACTTAAGGGCGCGAACTCTAAATTAAAGCGCTTCCTTACAGTATCTAACGGCGACTTGTTTGACGTAGTTCGGAACATTAAGAACCTTATTAAGAACGATATAAACAACCATACAATGACGATCGCGAAGCAGAGAGACCGCCTACCGCATGACGTTCGCGAGCCAGAGTTCGAGGATATCCTTATTAAAGTAACGCCTCTATACCTCCGTTATCTTAAGGGCCAACTATAGCTTATAAAGGCAGGTAATTACTAGCCAAATTGTAGCGGCCAATGGACTGCAGTATACGGCCTTCTATGCTGCCATACTCTCTATAGGCAGCTGCACCGAAGCGCTACCTTAGTACTGAAAATACAGCTTACCGAAATAGACGTACACTGGTGGTTCGATCGCCCTCTACTAGATCCTCCTACTGGCCCACCTATTAATCCTCTGCTTCTTATCCAAGAGCCTCTAGCTATCGAGCGCCGCCGCGGCCGCCCGGCTGGCTCTACAGCTGGCTCTACAAATAGACGTCGCATTAATACCTTAACTCGTCGTGAGCCCTCAGCATTTAAGCAAAATACTGGATACACTACCTGTGGGCGTGGGTGTGGGCGCGGGCGCGGGCGTCCCCGTGGAGGTAGCTCGCAGACGACAAGTAGAGGTAGTAGCAGTTAAATTAGTTCGCGTACTGCCTTACAGATTACTGTGCAATCTAATTAATCGACTTAGGAGCAAGTAGGTGGTATTATAGGTGGTAAGAATGGTGGTGGAACTTAAGATACTACCGCAGATGACTTGTAAGGTGCTGGCGGCAGTATTTAACAGGCTTATAGAGGTCGTGGGGCCTTACCCTTTTAGGAGAACTTTACTGAGGGGTCCTTTGGCGCATTCCAACTTTAATTTAAACTCTACAAGATGTACTATAGTTGAAATTAAGACTTGATTCTGGTGATACAGTCATAGAAGTTGCATTTTAAAAGTTTGATTTTCGCGATACAGATGCATATAAGTCAAACACACGTGATATTCTAACTTGAAGTGGAAGGATTTAAGCTTATTTGGGTAGGGGGTGTATGGCTAGCAGTGGCCTTAATTTTTAAGCTTAATCACAAGAATTAACTTTGAAATTCTCTAGCGTGTACAAGGCGAAATTGCTGTGTGTTGCGCGCGCGCACATAGGGGGACAGGTCGGATACCCTGTAGTTGGTTTAAGCTAGTGATGGTCATTCGAGACAACGACGCTAGACCTCCAACACTGTTCTCGTCTTCCGACGGTTTTCCACCCTAACAATACCACCGGAGTATCCAGCGTTCGACCAAGATGGCTACCATCTTCCAGGTGATGCTATTGGTTTTTGGCATTTTCTCCGCCGCCTTCGCGGTTGCAATAGATGGAACAGACGGAAATTGTCAAGGGAACGAAATCGAAACGCGCAGATTGCGCGATGGGTGGAGCAGCTCAATAACGTGGGTAGAAGGGGGTCGGAGTTTTGTCGTGAAGCTTGACACGCCTGGTTATCCCCTCTACATTATGAATAAGTCGACAGCACCAGCACTTGAAAGAGAATCGGTGGATTACTACTACCCAACAGAAGAACCAAGCGCCATCCTCCTCAACATCACCTTATCCTCCGACAACCAAACGCTCTTTCTCAACCACCGACAGATTCTGCCACTACTCGATACTTCAATACCGCCACGCATCGAAGCCTACCAAGTCCCGGCGAACACCTCTATTTCTCGAATCAAAGACCTCGTATCCGTTGGGCTTCTTCAGGGAATTTATTATGGTATGACGATTGGCTATAGATGTATTGGCCTTGATTACGACCGCCTTGTCTCGGCGGACCCGGCGGACCGTACCAGAACCACGTCCCTACCCTCAAATTCCGCATTATGGGACTTGTACCTTCCGCTGGTGGGGAGGATACAATCCTAGATATGGCTGCTCAGCAGGTCCTGCATATAACATTGACAGACCAGAAACATGGCTCTTCCGATGCTCCTGACCGGTCCTACCTGATCACTGATGTAAAATTCAAGACTTGCAGGGACTCGTATCCGTATACAAGCGGGCCTACCCCCAACAACGAAACCTACGTCGATAACTGCAGTATAAAATCATGGCGGTGTTCTGATAAAGATATGCGGGTTGAAGGAGCCCCTTGGTACCGGTACGTCTGGCGGCACAAATTCGATCGATACGGACGCGTTGGGTCATTACGCCACCAGCTGCTTCAGCGTTGCTCAGAAGTATCGCGCTTTTTCAACGACACCTGGGAGATATGGCTTATTTCGTTCGCATCTACATTCGCGGCTGGAATTCTTGCCTACGGCATATACCGATTTGTGAAATTCTATATTCGGTTCCATGCTCAACGCAGTGAGCAGATCACGCTTGCAGCGGAGCAGGGTCGGTTGTTGGATGGTTCTAAAGATGAGGATGAAGAAGCAAACGTTGGAGATTCTATTGGCTGGAAGGGCGATAGCGATAGCCAAGGGCAAAATCCCGTGGACCTACCACCAACCTATGATGCCTGCATGAAACCGCTTCCCCTCTCCCCTCGAACCTTAGATGAACTCCATCGAAGCGAAGATCATTCAGAGCCTGATCTTATTGTTTTTGATGAGGACGGATTTGAACCCTTTCAAAGTAATGTTGGCACTGTATGATTGGTATGTAATGAATTGTATAATAGAATTTTGCCTTCTAGTCTATGGCCTTCTCTTATGACCCTAATTAATCTGTCTAAATAGAGAGTACAGCAAAGTGACCGCATATCTTAGCTTAGCAATATGGAGTCGTCAAGAAGGTTAGAAAATCAACAACCCACCAACGGTCTCATCACATTATAACTTCCGCTGTTATAGAACCACATTCCCCAAACTGCTCTAAGTGTTGTATCGTCATCATCGTACCTATCAAACGTCGCGTTCGGTCCTTTACTGCTTTCCTTATCTATGCTTCACGCCATTCTGTCACCCTGCACTTTCGACCTCATCATCTGACTGCTATTCTGGTCTGGCCGTGACCAGCAGTTGTGCAGCACATGGAGAAGATCCTCTCTTTCTCTACGCAAATACTCGGTTTGATTAATGCGTTCGTCGACACCGACCACTTCGTCCAGAACGTCTGCGACCAGCCTCTGAAGATCGGACAGGAATGCCTTCTCCTCATCCTGCTGAATGGAGGCTTTCTCCACGATGTGCTGAACTTTCACACAGACTTTGAATCAACAGGATTGCAGAGTTTATGAATCAAAAGTGTGATCTCGCCCAAGTTGACCAATAAATACCGCGTCCGCTCGGCGCCTTTCTCGCGCGGTGGCATATGGCTAAGTATCGAGCACAGCGCGTGGATCTTGCCTGCCTCGCCACGGATCCACGGAAGAGCTAGCCTGTGTTTATCCTCGAAGGATTCTGGGTCTAGTGGCGCAATATCGAATAGAGCGGGCGTTTTGATGAGACCTTTCAGGCATATAGATAGCTTCGGCCGAGATTGAGATGGCATTGGCTCGATGGCGGATATGACTTTGGGATCGAGTCTCCACTGTGGGGGATGCCGAATTTTGGATAGCCTAGAGAGGATAGTCTAGTAGGGTGCGGTTCCGTATTCATCCTCTTCGGGTTGTATTTCCTTGTACTCCGGGCCTACTCCGTTGTTTGCCTGGTGTATCTTCCGCTAATTCTTTCTTAGAGTCATTTACATCTCCGTCTCTATCGAGATCAAAAGATTCTGGTCGAGAGAGAGCCCCCTCAAGGATTAGGCCTATAAAATGAGCAGCCGGCGCTATTTTGTCGATATTGGATGGGTTACCCACTCTATGATTGTTTCCAACGTCTTTCTGAATGACTAATTTAAGTTCTATCTGCGGCGAATATAGGCCTAAAATATAGGCCTCTATGGAGTAGCAATCAATGAGTGATTGCTACTGAAACAAGCAACAAAAAATAACAAAAGTGATCTGCAGGAGATCACGCGTGGAGGACTCTAGATGCTTCCTCACCTAATTTCGGATATCTACGGCATCCAGGATGTCTTACTAGCTGTGCTGTTATTAATATTCAATACTTATCGGCAAGGATTCAGTACTTTTTAATAACACTATTAATATATTATTGAACTAAGTATTACTTGAAGAGCCTTTGAATATTCAAATTATTCAATAATATGATTTTATCTAGGTGTTGAGAAGTATTGAATCCTTATCGATAAGTATTGAATATTGATAACAACACTGTACAGTCTTAGGAATCCATTTCTACAATAATTAGTCAAGTCAGCTAATATCCAAACCAGAAAGCTACAGTATCCTCTTCCGGGGTATCATCACCTTCGGCTTCCCTCTCCACCACCTCAATCACTTCAATGTCCTTCAGCTCAGCCGCCCTTTCCGCGGCCACATTACCCGGCCTCAAAAGCTCCCTTCCAACCAACTCACTCAGCCTCACCGGCAGACCCTCTAACCGCCCTGGGTTCGCAATCCGCATCTTTCTATTCCGCCACCTCTCGTCCTTGTGGAACTCCCATAATTAATTAAGTACACTCAATATTGTTTCCAGTGCCTCAACCAACGGCTTACCTCTCCCTGAATTCCTTGATTTCTTGAAAGCGTACTCCATCAAGCCCGGTACCCTGCGGAGGTCTTGGCAGCAGTTCATAAAGCACATGATATCGGCTTCATATGGAGGTACAGGAATATCGTCTTGGAGTGAGGTGCAGGCTGTCGGGGATTGGGCGACGCTTTTGGTGGAGAGAAAGTCACGCGTTATGACGATGAGTTTGTTCATACCATTGCTGAGTTTATGGAGGGAGGCGTACTTGGGTACGTCGGCTTCGTCACTAACTTCTGGTAGACGATCATGTCTTGGCATATTCCAGCATCCGCTCTCGACGCACCGCTGACGACCGCCAATACAATAACCTCATTGGCTGGCTGAATCACAATTCCGAGACTATTACACCTGAGGAGACGCGGTTTAAAGACCACCGTGGCGGCTTTATATCCATTATAGATTCACCCCCAAATGCGCCTTTGGGGCTTCTCTTCGAAAATGGCGCCGGTTCAGGCTGTCAAAGCTCTTCGGACCACGGTTTTGGCCGGACCGGCGTGTTCAGTCCGAAGTGATCGTATACCACAGCTCTACGGGCAAGGCGACCAAAACGAGTATCATAATCGTCGTTATTAGGCTTAGCATGCTCTTTAGGCCCTTGTAGTAGCTGAATTAGATCAGCGATCCCCCGAAGAGATTGGGAGTCATAACAGGGTTTACAATCGTCTTCACTGTATTGCTAATGGGATCGACTTTGAGCAGGCCTTTCGAGCTCATGGCAGGAACAGCAGCGTAAGTTTCGGCGCTTGCCTTACGTTGCTCGAACTGACCGTCCTGGATATATTGCGGTACTCATGGTGTTCATGCAAACCGGTGACAATGTTTGAAGAAAGCCCACCGAGAACAGCAGTTTCGAAAGGTGGGGCGGCGATTTCCCGGCAGCGAGGAAGAAACTATTGACTACCAAACCGAATTTAGATATAAAAGTAAGCATCCTAAGTAGTAGCGGTATAAGATGATTAGAGCTAAGCTGAGGTTAAGGTAGACGTAATTTTTGGCCACCCACGGGGGCGTTTTCACTCCAATTTCGTTCATCGTCCTGGCAAAGTGGAAGGAAGTCATAATATAACCACCCTAGAAATAGTACAGGTCACTTGCACCAGCTGTGTGGCCGCTGTACTGTTGCAGGGAGACGCTGGTAATCTTCGGTTGAGAGAGATATACGTGTAACATATCTCTTTATTCAGCCCGCACATCTCCTAAGTTCATGGAGGAGACGGTCACGTTTTCTTGATGACTTCTTCTGGAGCATTGGTCGTCAACGAATCTTGAGCTCGAGATTTTTGTCTTCAACCTCCTATGGAAGATCCACCTCAGTGGAATAAACCACCAACGCTCGCGTCATGTCCTGCGTCGATAAAAGTGAGGGTTCACGGAGATTGCCCATCTCGGATCCACCCACCATTCTACGAGGGATGGTTTTAGTAAACCGAACTTTTACAATTTGCTTTCATCTCATGTTACTAATATCACAAATCATAAACTAGGATATCACATCATCATTACCAAACCCCACAGCCAAGCAATACCATATATTCCTCCACCTTGACGCCAACCCTCTTACTAAGCCATTATTACACACAAATTACGAACATCACACTCCAGACCAAACCGTCCCAATCCATGCTCATCCACTACCTACCAAAAGATCTCATCAACCCGTACTCTGCCCAATCCTCCCCTCGTCTCTAACCAGCCCCGCCGTCTTCAACAACTCCCTATCAGCCTCAACATCCTTCATTCCCAACTTCACCTTCCTACTCCTCTCCGCCTCCCTCTCCTCCCAAAGCCGGGCCCTCCTCCGCTCCTCCGCCACATTCGCATCCCCAACCCCCCAGACCTCAATAGCATCAATCTCAAACCGATCTTGCCAATTCCCACCATTACTAGACCTCGCGGACGAGGGCAATTTCGAGTGCTGGAACGACCCCCCTCCCGATGCGAGGTGCGTGAACACGCCGAATTCGAGTCCGTCGTCGATGTGCAGCGATATGGGGCCGAGGGGAATGTGTTCGTCGCCGATTAGCGAGCTGCGGCGGTTCCGGCCCGGGCTGGAGGGACCGGAGAAACTGCCCCCTGAGAAACTGCCTGAGCTGTACTCCATGTCGCTGGCGGAGTAGGTGGTGACGGAGGCCCGGCGGGTGGGGCCGCTACTGGATTGCTGTGAGTTTGTCATGGAGCTGTAGGTTGGGAGCAGGGAGCCAAAGCCTAGGCCAGGGTAGGTTGAGGGGGGTTTGTTGAAGTAGATGTAGTTTTGGCTGACAGAGGAGGCGGGGAAGACGTCGTGGAAGGGGGAGAGTTGGAAGAGGGTTGTTTCGTCGGTGCCGAAGGCGGTTCTGTCTGTTGCTTTCCAGGGGACGGGAATGTAGGCGCCGTAGATGATGCGTTTGGTGTCTTGGGCGTGTATTATTGCTGGGGATTGAATGGGTGGGGAGGTGAGGGAGGTCACGCTGGAGGAGAGGCGGCGGTGCGGCAGGTCATCGAGGAATGTGCGCGCGTTGCTTTGCTTTGTGGTTGGGGAGAGGAGCGTGCCCGAGACGAGGAGGATCGAAGGTGCTTGCCATTTGAATACGGATTTTTCGAAGGAGCCCATGCTATAGCCGTGGTTATGGCCAAGGTAGAGCGGACGGAGGCGGTGAAAAATGCTCTTGTCAGAGAAAATGAATGAGAGTTGGGAGACTAAATTGGGATCAAGGATGTCCCCTTCTACAGGTAAGAGAGGCTCTGGTGCTGGTATATGCGCAGGCCCTACTTGTGAGGCAGCCTCAATTTCTGGAGTTTCAGGAGAAGGTGATAGTGGAGATTCTTCTGGAGTCGAGTCCTTGCGTTTGTGGAGATCGAAATCCTTTGGGAAGAGGAAATGCTCGAACAGAGGGCCAAGGCTGTCGAATAGGTGAGGAAGCGTATTTGAGACTACGGCGTCAAACGACTTATATCCGATGCCTGGCTTCTGCTCGACTCCAAAGGACGCCAGGATGCAATTGGCAACTGCACGCAAACCTTCGAGCCTTTTCTCGTCTAATTGAGTTGTGTATAATGAGACATTTTCCTGAGGTCCGAGAGGAGCAATGAGAAGTAGGAGTTCGAGAAGCTTTAGGAAGTCGTCACTAGGGATCATAGCATGTTGGGCATCGAACCTTTCACCTTGCTTGAAAACTTCTAGAGCATCCAAGAGCTCGAAGGTATGATATGCGAGCTCGTCTTCATCGTATTCTTCCAGCTCTCCGTCTCTCTTGGTCGTAGAAGCTCCTGCTGTTTTACTTTGATCCTTAGTACCAGGAGCTGCCTCACTATTCGTCCCTTCAGGAGGATCCGTCTTCCTCGCAGCAGCCGAAGCCTTTCGATCAATCACCGCACAACCCCTCCATATCTCCCTTATCCAATTCTCCTTCCTCCTTCGCAAAACCCTCCAATGCCTCCCAGTCATCAAACACACTATCCTCAACAGCGCCTCACCCGTCAGGATCGCCGGCGCATAACTCGAAAACGGAAAGGCTCCAAGATAGCCGCACAAGTAATACATCACCGCTCCCGAGCCCAGAGCGTCAGGCAGCTCAAGGAATTCGATGAGGGTGGACTCGGACCAATATTTCAAGCCCGACTGGTCCTCGGCCAGGAATTTGAACGTCTGCTTAAAGCAGTAGAGTTCGAGAGGGGTGAAGCATTTCTCGACGAAGATATTAGTGAGGCGGAGGGCTAGTTCCTCTATTATCAGATTAGAATCTCCGTTCTTGTAAGCTTCACTCTGCGACCTGCATACCTGGAGAAGGCGGTTCAGTGGACTTCGAACTGCCCTGGCCCATGATTGTAAGAGCGTTGTCTACAGCATCGACAGATTACAATTGAGAGAGTCTGTTCAGGGTTGATAAGGGATCTGGTCTAGACTTACCCCGCAGCAGCAAAAGAAAGCTAGGGCTGAGGTTGCGCATCTTTCCTCATTGGTTGGTCAGCGCTATGGCTCGAGCCGTGGGGGTCATTCTTGGCAGTTCAAACCAACAAAGCGCACTGGCCCCACCATCCAGCCTTGCCAGCCTTGCCTAGTTAACGCTGCAACGAGCGGAGCGGGCACAGATGCACCAGTCAAAGCCCTGAAGCAAAAATAGGAAGAGAAGAAGACAATAGCTACAAGTCCGAGAGGAGGGAAAAAAGTTCAGAACTATTTGTGAGGCTTTGTGAAAACTTAAAGGGATAAGTTTTGCGGCTCGAAGACCCTTAACCTTTACAGGAAGGGTGCTCAATTGGTGCAAATTCATATTTCTTAAGCATGTTTACGAAAGTTATGATTGATGGTTAGATCTCTATAATAATTGGTAGAAAGGGTATCAATTTTCCAGACAGATGCGGAAGGCAATTTCGAGAGTAGCCACACTGACACACACTCACTCTCAGATGCCGGACAAGGGTGAGAATAGATAAGGGGGAATAAATGTCGCAGTATAGGTGTCGTCGATGTCGTCTGTGTCGTTGGTGTCGTCGAAACCCACTAGAGCAAGGTTGCGGCGGGGAGATGCGGATACGACGCGGATATAGCTCTTATCTGTCTCGGAGAGCGCGATGTTCATACGGATGTAGGAGCCGTCCGCTGTAAGTCGTAGGTCGAGGGTATTGCATAATCGAGAGCGAATCGTATTTTGAGAGTTGGGTTGTACTCTGCTCTACGTAGCCGAAATAAGTGTCGGTTTGGGGCACGTGCGCATCCACCAAAATCATTGCTTCACGATCGTTTACAACACCACAATACAGCCAAATCAATTCAATATCGAGTTATCTGCCCGTCAGCCCTAATGCACTCATGCAGGCGCTTCGTGTACCAGCTGTACATCTCTGCAATCTTCTCCTGATCCACTTAGTTCTCCCAAACATCTATAAAACGCTCTAATGCTATATCCTCCTCTTCCACGCGCTTTAAATAGAACTTCTTCTTAATAGGATAGGCTAAGGATTCCACAATTAATAGATCTGGTGATAGACCAGGCAATGTTAGAAGCTTTAAGTCCCATTCCTTTACCCAGGCTAAAGACTCCCTTAATTTATGCGCTAAATCTGCATCCTAACATAAAGTAATTCCCTTAATATTAAACTTTAAAAGAAGCCATAGCAACACCTGCTCGGTATAGGCTTTTTAGTTTATTTTGCCCACCTAGTTATCTACCTTATATAAGAAGAACTTCTTCTAGGTCCTGCCAATAATAACAAAAACATTAAATAGTTTAAGATGCTTCTTCTCTCGGGCCTTCTCCTTTTTATCCTTTTTAGTAACTCCCTTCTTCCTATAAACATTCTGTGGTAAATAGCGGTAAAGATTGCCACTCCTTCTCTTAATCCTATGGGTTTCTTCTGCACCTAAACTAAAGTGATATTCATTACAAAAAGCAACATTATTCCAGTCCTTGGGATAGGGTCTTTCTTTTAGCTGTAAATAGCACTAATTCTTCCTTTTATCTGCCTGCTCTGGGTTAAGCCACTTCTCTTCCTCCATCTTTGCATTAATATATCCTTCATCCTTTTTTATAGCTCTTTAAATTGGCTTGTTTCTAAGAGGTTAGCAACCTATTCTCCGAGTTGGAACCATTGGAAGATCTTTGCAATTTAGGGCCTCTTAAACAATAGTCTGCCATAGGGCTGATTTCGAGTCTTAATTAAGATCAGGGTCGTCCAAATATACGGCAATAGCGTGGGTGTCTTCCTTTGTAAGGGCTCGATTTCTCCCTCTTATTTCTAGCCTAGAATTATATATAGTTCTGCATTGCTTTAAGGCCACAATACGTTACTAAGAGCGCTCAGCAATTCCAGTAGCCTGCTATATAATAGCTGGAGGAATAGCCTTGCCCAGCAATTGGCCATAGATTTTGGCGTAGAGAACTCCTATGCGTGGAGGAGTCTTTAGATGCTTATTTTCCCTAGCGTTGTGGTACAATTCTGGGGGTGGGGTAAAGTGTTTTACCCGCATCTTTCGGGATGCAGGCTCCTTAGTAACTCGGGCCATGATTGGTAATTACACCGAACGAATTTGGGTGCGAAATGGTGGTGTCGTGAGGTTTGTTATGATTGTAAGGCATGCTCAGGGGGCTTTGTTTGGGTGGGGCGTGCACGTGCCCCAAACCGACACTTATTTCGGCTACGTAGAGTCTGGTTGTAACGGTCGAGAAGATCAGGGTTGCAAATCAATCAACTCAACTCGATTGAGGCCCTGAATCGGTTGAATTGAAAGCTTTGTAAGCAGAGAGTCCAGTTGATTGAATTGATTGAATCAATATTGAAGTCTTGGCGCCTAGTTGCAACTGAATTCAACTGGAGTAGTCACGAGTCTTGGCATAGATTTGATGCAGGAGGACCTACCTGGTGACGCCCAAAATCGTTTCTGACTGCCCTTCCTGTCACCCGGCTCTCAATATAGGCCTATCGCGAGTCTTGGCATAGCGTTGATACACTCGCCGTTAGATGAGGAATATGGTAGCCAAGAAGACGCTTCCACTTAATTCCTTTATACTCTTCTTGTTGGGAATCGGTGGTAGACGCGTCAGCAATACCATCTAAGCTGTGATCTGAGACGCGCTGGAGGTCGGTAGGTGCGGTAGGATCAGAACGAGCTGTAGAAAGGATTGAGGTGTTCGTTTGGCCATCATCTGACGCGTTAGAAGCCATAGTGGTGATAGAAATTAATATTGTTGATGGGCAAATCCGGTAGCAAAGTTCTTCTACTGGCGGCGATATGACAGTGTAAACATTGGGTAATGCTCGGGTAAACTTTTTTTGGTAAGGGAGACTAAGAAAAATAAGGTTTGGAGCATTATGACTTGTTAATTGACCCGAGTTTACGAGTGGTCTATTACTTTCGGGTCCTGGATTTTAAACCCCCGCCAAGCCAGCTTCTAATTGGTTGGAATTAAAACCGCGCGCGGTAAGTTATGGCAGAATCCATGTGACGAATATTAAAATATTATAAACATTAAAATATCTTAGTATTACACCTTCCCTTTCGTTAATATCTTTATTAACATTACTATATATTATAAAGATGGCAAATCCTACTGTAATTAAGTATAGCAAGTGCCATATCTATAAGCCCCGCCTTAACTTTGTTAAAGACGGCCCTTTAAAGAAGCTTTTAAAGCTGTACTAGTTATATCGGTTAAAGGCGCGTCTTCCCTATATATTACTTCTACTTCTACTTACTTTTCTAGATCTCTAAATATAATTTAAATAAGCGGAGAGCTCTTATAGAGTTAGGTTTTACTATTAAGAATTATCCTGTAAGGCGCCGGCGAACTACTCTACCTAAAAACGATATTAAGAACGCCTTCCTACCTTACGGCCAGAATAGCTAAGATACCCCTAAAATAGCTTAACAGCGGAAGATAATTAGGGCAATATAACAGGAGTACCGTATTTTTAATCGGCGGGGTAAAGCTTACTCTTTTACTCCTCCGCTATATACTATAGATAAAGCTCTATATAGAAGGGGCGCTCTATATAGCCTAAATACGTTCTTGCCGGAACTAGCTTCTATACCTACTCTACCGCCAATACCTACTCTACCGCTAGTACCTACTCTACCGCTAATACCACCTTTCTCGCGGTAAGCTCCAACTACGGCTATACTATTACCCGTTTTGGCTGTCGACTAGGAGTGAATTAAGAAGTTTAGGAGTATACTATAGGCTAAATGTATAGAGACGTGTAGTTGTTATAAGAAGCAGTGGTTCTAAATAGGCCTAGCTATGGAGGGTGACAATATAGGTATATATAAAGCCTGTATTAAGGACGCCCTTAAGAATCTAACCCTTTTTCCCCTATTTAGTAAAAGTAACGGGCTTAATCCGGGGCCTATTCCTGGCTTCCTACCTATACTTACCGCGGTAGAGGAGCTTCTAATTGCGCGCGTATACGTTTATCTACAAGTTATACGTATACGCGGCTAGTAACACCGCTATACTGGCCATGTTTGCTGCTTTAGCTAGAATATACTAAAGACTTAGAGGCAGCTACCACGGCTACCTATTAAGCTCGATATACTGGTCGTAAAGCCCGCGGCAGTAGAGGGTGGCGAATACCTAAGTCGGCGGTTTACCAAGCAGTATACTATAAGGCGCTCTACTATAGTATAGTAGCTCTACTTTCTAAAAGTTAATTATCCTAATTATCGCGACGTTAAAATATATAGCACCCAGCTTACCAGTTTACCTAAAAATGGCTCTATATTAGATTAGCTACCTTATATTAATAAGTTGGAGTCTAATTCTAGTGGCCCAACGGCTTACCCTACTGCTCCTATACAATATCCTCCTACTATTAATCCTCTACCTACTAAGCTTGGCAGTAATATACTAGACAGCAAATTCAATAACAACGTACTAGATACTTTAGTTCCTAATCTAGTGCCTAACCTTAATAAATTAGAGCTTTTAGGTTATGAGGTTTAATACTAATAAGACCTATAAGCGGGCCTAGAGGTTCCTACTGTGCGATAGACACCTCTCTCTAAGCGATTAGCTAGTTTTATTATGCGCGGCGCCTTTCCTACCCTATTTCCTTATGGTAAAGCAGATTTTAATATACCACGAAGCCGTACGGTTACCCTAGCTGCGTACGCTAAGCATATACTTAAGTATCAGGACAGTCGGTTTAGCCGCTACCCCTTATTTCGCTACTACGTGTTTAATCGGATTATAAGAAAGTAAGCCCTTAACGCCACCCGCTTCCTTTACGGCCGATTAAATAAAAATAGTCTATTTTTAGACGAGCTTAGTAATCTTATAAATGGCAGTAGGGGTAACCAGGTTCTAAATAAGATTGTACAGCATATATAAAAGCTTAAGGGCACTAGACCTTATTGGAAGCAGAAGAGAAATAAGCTTATAGCTTATACTAAAAATATTAAAAGCGGGTCTTTATTCTTTACACTTAGCGCTACTAATCTATATTAGCATAATCTATACTTTTATATGCCTCTATTTAACGAATATAAGGCTACTAATAAGGCTTAGCGCTACCGGATTGCTTCTTAAAATCTTAATAATAATCCACATATTACTACTTACTGGCTGCATTACCGCTTCAATCTGTTTAGGAAGTACGTGCTTATAGGTCTATTTAATAGTACTAACTTTTAGTCCTAATATAAGTGGTAGGTATAAGGTAGCGGCTATATATATAGCTTCTTATAGAGTTTAACAGCCCTAGAGCTAGATCTGTTAGCTAGTGCATTAAAGGCGGCTTTTACTAAGTACTAGGCTACTTTTATATCCATAATAAATCCTAATTAATCTAGGCCTCCCAATCTTTAATATCCTTCTACTCTTAGCTATAAAGAACAGCTTAATACCAGTAAGCTTCTTACCGCCTACCTTAATTAATTTCAGCGGCACCGTAATTACACCAAATTTTACTGCTTAAGATTAAAGAAAGGCTCCATTAGAGTAAAGGAGTGCCGCTTTTACTTTCCACGCTCTCTCCGCAATAAGGCCGCTGTATTAAAGGATTAAAATCTATATTACTAGACGTTCTGTCCATAGCGTAATAATAAGCTTTTTAATAGTTATAATGCAGCCATAATATTGGCGTGGATAGCAAATATTAATACGTCACCTGCTACAAGTATATTAATAATAGTTAACTATATAGGTAAATATTGCAGCAAGGAAGAGAAGAAGTCAACTTCCTACCAGGAGCTACTCCAATTAGTACAGCCGTACGCTAACTACCTTTATACCTTTAGTTTAGTAGTAGCTAGGTTTATAAATAAGCTTATTACTAAACGTGATTAGTCGGCGCAGGAGGTATACTATCTACTTCTTAACATTCTACTTTATAAAGGCTCTAGGAATATAGTAACTTTAAACTACCGCTAGGAGGACGATTAAAGCGCTATATATAAGCTTAAGGATAGCTAACTAGAAGGGTACGGACTATCTAACTATAAGAAATATAAGCGCCGCCTAGATAAGGTAGAAGACATTACTTTCTTTAATTTCCTACTCTATTTTAATCACTCTACTTATAAGCGTTGGTTAAGAGCAAAGCCTTAAGTTATATCATACTTTCCACGATATAAAGGCGATCCTTTCTATCCATAGTATCCTAAGTTCTGCCGTATAAAGCTTATTCTTTATTACCTATAGAGGGAGTATAAGGAAGTGGCTACTTATACTAATAGATTTAGGGCCCCTAATTATATAGCTTCCTATTAGGCTTGCGTTAACTCTTATTAGCACCCACTTAACTACTTCTACAATTAGAAACTAGAGGAAGGCCGCAAAACTGCTAATAATATTAATAAGTTTAAGGGCGATTTCGCAGACAACTTAGAGCTATACTAGTCTTTTAAGGCCCTACATGCCCGCGTCCAAAACTAACAGAGTTAAAATTAAGGATCCTAACAGGCTTAGTAATAGGGAGCTTAATTATAACTACAACTGGGGTACGCATTATAGTATATACCCGCAGCTTAATAATAAGACTTATTAGTAGGAAGCACGGTTACAGCCTCTACCGTTAAGCTGCCTATCCCAAACAGTAACTCCGTCTTCCTTACAACCAGGCCAGCGTTATATTTATAACGCCGTAGTTAATTACTATAGGCAGATCTAATTAGGCCTTGGCCCCCCCCCACTGCAGATTAACATTAATAGAGAGGCAGGAACTGGCAAATTATATCTTATTGCTGTTCTCTTTACTACGCTCTATACTATAGTAAGGGCTAATAGCAAGCCATTACTATTAGTTTAAGCCGCCCCTACTAGGGTAGCTGCCTTTAATATTAATGGTAGGACTATATACGATCTATTAAGGCTACCAGTAAATCGCCCCTTTAAGGAATTGCCTGCTGCTAGTCTTATACCTCTATAACAAGCTTTTAAGGATATTCATTATCTTATCCTTAACAAGAAATCTATAATCGGGCAAGTATATCTAGCCTAAATTAATCGCCGCCTCCGTTAGATCTACCCTACACGTAACGACGACTATTTCAGAGGCTTAAACATCTTACTAGTAGGCGATTTCCATTAGCTTCCCCCTATAGGTCAGGCGGCCTTATATAATAATCTACCCACTAGCCCATTAAAGCTCGCCAGCTATAGAAAGGGAGCCTATAAGGCAATTAACCGAACTGCTGTCCTAGATTAAGTTATACGGTAGGGCGGTAATAACGCTAAAAGCTTTATATTTAGGACCGCCCTCGCAGAGCTACGTAGTAATTCTGTAAGTAATTTAACTTAGAAGCTTCTTTTAACTAGGTGTAAGCAGGGCCTATCTACTAATAAGGTTACGGGCTTTAATAACGCAATTCGGCTATATGGCATACGCGCTGCTGTAGGTAAGTATAACACTACTCGGCTTCGCGACCTTTTACAGCCGGTAGTGGCTATTAAGTTAGTTAATACTGGTATAGGTGCGCAAAAGGCTACTCCTAATTAGTGTAATACTATAGAGAATCTAGCCCTATATATTAGCGCGAAAGTAATACTAATATAGAATATCTGGGTTAAATTAGGCTTGGTAAACGGTACTACTAGTATAGTTAAAGATATTGTATAGAAGGAATACGCGGATATTAAAAATAATTAACCCCAGTTATTACTAATTGCGGTAGATGGGTATAACGGACCTGCCCTATTTACTCAGCAGGATGGTAAGAAAGTTATCCCTATATTTTCCGTGCTTTATAAGTAAAAGGGTATAAGAGGCTCTTACTTACGGCGTTAATTTCCAGTTACTCTAGCTTTTGCTCTTATAGTGTATAAAAGCTAGGGCCTAACACTTAACCGGGTGGTTCTAGATATTAAGGAAAAGGATAAGATAGCTAGGCTAACTTATGTAGCAATCTTATAAGTTAAGAAGCTTTCAGGGCTTATATTTAAACGTGGATTTAATAAGGAACGATTTTAGTCATCTATAAGCAAGGCTAAGAAGGTATAACAGGAAGATTTTGTATGGAGGTAGTAGCAACTACTTATAAACGACTTTTCCTAAATAGGAAATTATATACTGGCTTAGAGGTAAGCAGAGAATATGGCATTCGTCTTAGTTTTCTAACTTTTAAATAGCTGATCTACAAAATCTAATTTATCTAAATTTTAACCCCCCTATCTGTTCTACCTTCTTATCGCCTTTAAAGCTATTAGATATATATATAATAGTATATAGGGAGAATTGGCAGTATTGCCGGATCAATATTGCTGCTATCTATAGCGTTAATCAATTTTTAAAAATTTTAACTTTTTTTTTTAAGGGCGGAAATGTTTCTTATATAATAAGTTACGTGATCTCTAAGAATATATATTATTTCTAAATTAACGTTACTTGGTTACTACAGTAGGCCCTCTTAATAAGATAATACTACCTAGTAGTGACTAAGGCGCCTTAATTTTACTACCACTCCTTTTATAGGCCTCCTCCCGTCTATAAATACTCCCTTTTTTATACCTTTTCTATTCTTCTTTATAGGGAGCTAGAGGTGCTCTAATACGCCTCCTTAGTCTCTACTAAGGGATCTATTAATTAGTATAGCGATATAGATAGTATTAGACAAGGAGACGACGGGTAAAGGAGAAGATAGAAAGGACGAATAAGCCTCCAGTAGGTGTCAGTCGAGTAATATTAATAGCTATATTATAGCCACCTAATCTCCTATGCTTATAGGCCTCCTCCCATCTATAAATACTCCCTCCTTTATACTTTCCTCTTTTCTTTTCTTCTTCCTTATAGGAGCTAGAGGTGCTCTAATACTCCTTAGTCCCTACTAAGGGATCTATTGGTTGATATAGTAATATAGATAGCATCGGACGAGGAGACAACGGGTGAGAGAGAAGATAGGTAGGACGGAGGAGCCTCTGGTAGGTATTAGTTAAGTAATATTAATAGCTATATTATAGCCGCCTAATCTCCTATGCTTATAGGCCTCCTTCTATCTATAAATACGCCCTCCTCTATACCTTCCTCTCCTCTTTTCTTCTTCCTTATAGGAGCTAGAGGTGCTCTAATACCCCTCCCTAGTCCCTACTAAGGGATCTATTAGTTGACGTAGTAATATAGACAGTATTAGATAAGGAAACAACGGGTAAGAGAGAAGATAGGAAGGATAGAGGAGCCTCTGGTAGGTATTAGTCGAGTAACATTAATAGCTATTTATAGCCGCCTAATCTCCTATGCTCGCAGGCCTCCTCCCATCTATAAATACTCCCTCCTCTATACCTTTTTTTCCTCTTTTCTTCTTCCTTATAGGAGCTAGAGGTGCTCCAATACCCCTCCCTAGTCCCTACTAAGGGATTTATTGGTTAATGTGGCGATATAGACAGTATCGGACAAAGAGACGATGGGTAAGAGAGAAGATAGGAAGGATGGAGGAGCCTCTAGTAAGTATTAGTCGAGCAACATTAACGGCTAGTTTTTATTACCCAAAGATTATATTACGTAACGATATTTAGGAATATAAATATATACCCCATCCCGTACTCTACTATTACTAAATATTCTAGATTTCGCACTCGGATCTGCTTATAATAGGTATTCTTAGAATATCTACCTGTTTAAAGCTCTATAATTAAACGTTATTAACGGTTTATATAGGGGTTGTTAATTAAGCTCCCGGGACACAATTTTTAAAGTTTAACACTACACCACTATTATGACCTTCTTACAGTGGCCGAGCTACCCCTAATCTCCTTCCCTCCCTCCCCTCCCTCCCTCCCTCCCTCCCTCCCTCCCTCTCTCTTATTGCTCGGCGCTGAGCTATTACGTCGTCGCTGAGCTATCGCGTCGTCGTATATCCGAACTGGTGGGCAACGACGTAGTTAATTAATGCTACTGTGGCCGCACCGCCTCTACCCGTTGGGGGGAGGGGTCTTAGCATACCGTTATGTCTCTTCTTACACACGTGTTTAATTAAGTTGGGGTAGTAGACTTTAATTCTAGCTATGCAGCGATTTATTTATTAGGCATTAAAAATATTTAGTATATAAAGCTTTAAATTGGAATTATAATTTACTATATCAGATCCTATATAGAGGGCTCTATATTAAAGCTCTACAGTCTAAATATGTACTAGATTCGTAACCAATATGACCTTTAAGCTTAGTTTAAGTAGGGCGCCTCAGTTACTGCAGTATATACTTACCTAGCGATAACCAGGCGCCTTAGTCTTACTACTACTTCTAAATTAAGCAAAAGCTCTATATAGGGGGGTCCTAGGGGGTCTCCCCCTGGAAAACCTCATCTCTATATATATTAATTAAAGTCTATATAATAAAGCTCTAAATTATAAACTCGGGTCAAAATTTTAGTTGGGGGGCCAACTATCTGCATGTTATTTCTATAATATCAAAAGATTCAATATTTGTCAACCGATTCAATTCAATTGGGACTTCCAAATCGATTGAATTGAAAAGCCAGTGAACCCTCAATCGGTTGAATTGAGTGCCAAGATTCAATCGATTCAATTCAATATTGAAATCTCGTTGATTGACTTGCAACCCTGGAGAAGATTCATCCTTATCTTAGCCTCCGACCAGCGAAACTTCTGGGAAGAAATCTATTACTGCCGGCTCATTCCAACGGCGTCTGGTGTTCATGGACGCAGCCGAGTACATGGCCGAATTCGTGGGGTACTGTCGCGGAAATACTCCTTACGGGTTCTGTCGTGGAGTCGTTGGTTCTGGCGACGGGACTCCAAGGTTGTCCGTCCCCACAAGACTAATTTCCTTCACCTAAGGGACTGATCGGTTGCAAAACTGTCAGATTGAATCTGAACTGAAAGTCCGGCAGAAAGAGCGCGTTCCTTCCGAATTTGGCACGCGTCTGTGGCACGCCGTATGCAATATGGAGACTTCAGATTGAAATGATGCAAAGAACTCCATTTCAGAAGCTGTACATGGTAAAGTTGCCAATATTTTAGCGTGCCATTCTGGCGTTTTGCAAGCGGTGAGAGTAACATCAAAATTTTAAGGCTGTGCAGACAAAATCACTCCGAATCAACTGAATCTGAGGCTCTTTCCGATGAACGAATTCGCCTCTTTCAGATGTCCTCCCTGCCGACCCCGCCCACTTCAGTTATAGGTGACGTCTTTTTATACTCCTTATAGAGGCCTAATAAATGCTATCGAATTAGGAATACAATCGCTTTGAAACCAGTGAGTCGCAAGATGAACAGCAGCAAGGCAAATACGTACGCCACTCCAATTGGATATTGAATTTTCTACGGTACCTCTGGAACTGCACGATGACCATAGGAAGGTAGTGGGTTTCTAGGTGGTACTGAAGCACCGCGAAAACTCACATTAATTTATCCGAAAACTTTAGCCGTCCATCGCCGGTTTGCAGACAAGGACAGATTTCCCCCCATCCCACGTCAACCGCTTCCTGATTTTCACCTTCAAGAGATTCGAACTTAGCTGGATAAATACATCACCATTCTCTTCTCGCTTGGTTAAGATGGTCGATGGCGCAAAGAGCAGGGCTTCACCAGGGCGAAGGGTGACAATCCGTCCGAAGAGATTTTCTAGTCCAGCCTTATCCATCTCTGCAATCGAAATGTGCTTTCGAACGACGTCAAACCACTCTGGGCTCGAGAAACGATGGATGATGATAATAGAGCAGAGTTCTATAAGGAGTGGGGGTATGGTGGGTTCTTGTGTTGATATTATGACTCGTGCTCCGTTGTGGCGTTGTAGCCGTATTACTGTTAGGAGTCTTTCTGTCAGGGCTTTAGAGGCTGGTGTGTTCGTCATATACTATGTACGTATGAGCAGCTATTTAAGAGATTCGGTTCATCCGATGAAAGGTACCTTGTGGGCCTCATCAACAACAATAAGCTTCCCAACAGTAGGATTTGATTCTAAGTATATACCGATGCAAATATCGAATAAAACACAGGCTGTGTTCGCATCGACGAAAGGACAGGACAAGTCGGCGATTGTGATACTTCCAGCTTCAAAGCTATAGTCTTCAGCCGAATTATCTAAGTCTAGGAATGATTCTAACAGGTCGAGTCTTTGTTGGAGCGGACCCTTCTGAGCCGGAGTGAGATCACAGGCCTCTATAGCTTCTTTAAATTTCGGGTAATTAAATTCTCCTGTCGATGTTGTCGCAATCTCTCGTAGTATCCTGGTTATTTGACCTATGTATAGCGGTGGGGCCTCGGTCCGATCTACAGACATCAGAGTTAACATTGAGCTAATATTCAAATACTTGGTTTTCAACTTGAACGGTCGAATATCTACACCTGGGATATACGAATACGAGGTATTTAGATCGTGGTAGTTCGATGGAGCAACCATTATGTGGATAGATGATACGCCAGTGTATTCACGGAAATTTGGATGATGATATGCGAGGAAGGCCGCTTCGCAAGGTTGAAAGCTTGACCGTGACGTATACTGACAAAAATGTAAGACCAAGACGCTTAGGGCCTGTTGAAGTACCCCTAGGATAGGAGCTTTAATAAGGCTGTTCTCTAAATCATAATTAGTAAGACTCTTTAAATGGGTATGCTTATGTGTTTACCAAGGAGACATGATATTGTGTGCGACTTCCCGCTCCCTTGTAGGCCACAGATAAATGCCGAAAATGGCACATTTGTATTAAGGAAGAGCCTCGGATCTGTGTTCGCGGTTACAAGTGATTCTTTCGTAGGGCAGATGCTCCCTAAAAGCCCGTACTGTGGTAACAACCTCGAATCATAACGCTTTAGTACTTCAGTTGAAAAGACGACAGCATTCCTAATGTCACTATCGTCCAGCCCAGGTAGGTATGAACTCTCACTGTAGCTAGACAAATCTAACAGGCATTGCTGATGCTCTATATTTGGTATCCTCGGGCTGCGATCACTTTCAGAAAGTCGATTAACGTTCCGGACTAATGGCCTTCTAGTATCGTTGATAAGTTCTTTAGACGGTTAGCATATTCTGCCTAATACCGAGATGTGCCTTAACATACCCAGCATTTTGGTATTCAAAGGCACTTGATTATGGTTACTAGCATTGGCCTTTGGATTTAGTGGTTGGGCTTCAAGTTTGGTAGTTGAGTTGCCGGCCGTTGAAGTACCAGCATTCACCTTTGGATTCAGTGGCTGGGTTCCAAGGTTGGTAGTTGAGTTACTAGCTATTGAAGTAGTAGCTTCGATCTTTGGATTTGCTGGTTGGAGTGGGGTTTTGGCCGTTGTGCTACTACTTGTCGCTTTTGAAGTTGGCCGTGGTTTGGCTTTTGAGCCATTGGGTTCGGTTTCCGGATTTAGTGACTGGGTTGAAGTGGCTGTAGGGAGATATGCCCTCCTGATAGAAGCGTACGTGAGTAAAATAATTTACAATGACGGGCTAGAAGACGCACACATTAACAAGTCGTCGAATCTCAGCTAGGTTTTCCTTCCAAGACTTTTGATCAAGAGCCCGAGCGTCTGCGGTACTCCCGTAATAGCCGATCAATTTACACGTAAAGAGATTCTCCCCGATAAAATTACCTTCCTCGTCAATCCCAACGGTCCGGTACTTCTCCTGCACCCATTCCTGAAGGCTCTGAATAGGCGCCATTGTATTGGTAGGAAGAGTCCGAAGCAGGAAGCGCGATGTATAGGAATCGATAGTCCGATCAGGA
The DNA here is from genome assembly GCF_001692895.1 of Cenococcum geophilum 1.58. Classification (NCBI taxonomy): domain Eukaryota; kingdom Fungi; phylum Ascomycota; class Dothideomycetes; order Gloniales; family Gloniaceae; genus Cenococcum; species Cenococcum geophilum. Next base: position 2,119,557 of record NW_027137586.1, read on the forward strand.
AAGGGCGAAGATCGATGGAAGTTAAGCTACCGTTGTCAAACTGAGCGACGGAGCTGGCCACCAGATTATGTCAGGCCTGACGGGACGACACGTGCAACTTAGACACGTCACAAAGCGCTCAGGGCTTGTGCGACGCCGCTCCACCAGGTCGCTCTTTCGTCCATACGTTATCGTTCGCATAACATAACCCGAGCAGTATGGCATGTCGTGGGGTGGACATCACGTGAAGTGACTGCAGTATGGGTTTTCTGGGAAGAATTTATCTCGTACCCGTCTTAAGTAATCTAAAGTATCCGTACAATGCCTTTATTTATTCTAATTATATCTATACCTTATTAACTAAGTATAGATCGGTTTACTTTATTTCTAATCTAACTAATCTAACTAATCCTATAAGGTATATTGCTAGGGTATATAGTAAGGAGTAGGCAAGCCGGGTTATAGGAGAGTTAATAGAAGAGGATAGATAGTAAGGAGTATAGGTATCCCTTGCACCGTTGGTCGACGTGCGGATATGGCCCGTGCGCACTAATCAAGAACATATGGCAGAACGCCTTACCGCCCAAGAATGCAGCAGATTGATTAGTTGAGCTTAGGCCATATATCTATGGACGAAATCAACGGTGTAAGGGATAGCCTTGTATAGAGACGAATTGATAAAGAGAGGAAGAGGCTGTAAGCCTAAGGTGCTTATAAGGAGTTGCCAAGCCTAACCTTCGGCTAGGCCTTGGCTGCCCCTAAGTAGCTCTTAGGCGAAGCCTCGAGTAATAGAGATAAAATATCCCTTATAAATCCTCTATTAAATAGATCGACTTACTTAGATTTAATCTATTCGATTTAATTAATAATCTTCCTAGTTTGCTTACTAGTAAGTAAAGACTATCTCTATTAAGTCCTTTATACTACTACTTATCTAAATATAAGGGTTATTTTAACCCTTACTCGGGTGCACGCCTAGGGGCTCTTAGGGGCTGCCAAGGCTAGCCTTCGGCTAGCCCTTAGTACCTCCTTATAAGCTCCTCGGGCATACAGCCCTCCTATCTTCCTTATTAGTTCGTCTCCGTACAAGGCTATTGCTATACTCTTTACTATATCGTCCTCTTTTATCAACTCTTCTTATAACTTATGCTTGGCTTGCCTACTCCCTACCGTATACCTAGGCAATACGCCTTACACTAATCTTTTAAATACTTTCCTTTAAGTCCTTATAATGTTACGGACGCTTTAAGTACGATGTTATAACTACTTGGAGAAGAGACGGAAGAAGCTAGTTGGTTGATTTAGGCACGGTCTAGGATGGAGCCGATAGAGCTATGTGACGAGGAATGGTAACCGAGGTTACATAACGTTGTACGCAGTATACGTAGTGTACGAAGGGAACGTATGTATAACACGTATAACACGTATATTACGTATAAAAAGGATTTTATAAAAGTACGGTTGTGTATTTAAGGACCCTTAGTCCCTACCTAGATAGTTCCTTCCTTATAGTAATTCTTAGAATATAATTAAAGTTAATCTGTTAGGCAACCACTCTATTAGTTGTTATTACATTGTTAACTACTACCTTTACATTTCCTATATACCTAGCCTATTAACGAGCCTATCGTAGTTCTTGCTATAAGGTTCCGTTACACAATTACTACCTAGTTATAGTATTAAATATAAAAAGTCGAATAATATGCTACTAAAAGCAGCCACTATAACGCTATTAACGGCGGTAACTACTTTAAGGTTAGGTAACGACACTAGTATAATAAACACTAACTTATAGTAACCTATAACGGTCGGACAACTATAAGAGATAGTTGACTAGCTAATAGAAAATAATGTAACGTTAGAAAATAGGATTAATGGGATAGGCGTAGTAAAGGCTAAGTTACTATCGATTAAAAGATTCTTAGGGGAGAAATTAAAGCTTAAAGGATTCCTTACGTAAATGCACTTTAAGGTTGCGTAAGAGGGAGTAAAGCTAGTAACACCTATAGATTGAATAGCGTATACGGGATTATTCCTATTAGGAAGGGCACTTAAATAGTTTAAGCCTTACTTTACAGAGATATAAGCAAATGGTATAATAACTACTAATTAAGATATACGGTTTATATTCTTAAGCTAGAAAGGGTTTATAGAGCGACTTATATAAATATTTGGAGAACTAGAGGCAGTAACCATAGTAAAAAGAAAACTCTAAGATATTACGCAACGAACCTTAGTAATTAAGTATATAACGCAGTTCCAGACGTTAGCGATATAAGCAAAGTAGAATAATAGGGCGCTTATGGCACAGTATAAGCAAGGACTTAAGGCTAAAGTCTAGGACATAATTATCCTAATAGAAGATGCGGATACCCTAAGGGAACTAATAGATTAAGTAATTAAGATTAATAATTAGATCTACTAAAGGGAACAGGCTAAGAGAGGCTAGGATAGAGTTCTATAGTTGTATAAGGCGTAGAGTACGCAATAACTAAAGCTAAGTTAGAAACTATGGTATAGCGCAGAGCTAATAGACCTAAGTGGTACTAAAGAAGCCTATAAGAGATGGAGTAAACAACTATAGAAACCCAGAGGATAAGGATTAAGTAATTAAAGGTCTAAGGAGTAGAGGCTAAACTAGGGATCTTAGCAGCAGAAGACATTTAGGCGGACTCTATAATAAGAAAAATGGTTTAAAGAGGGAGCTTATATAAATTGCGGAAAATAAGGTTACTATATTAGAGACTATAGAAGTAGGCAGAGTTACTACGTAGTAAAAGGAACGAGACTAGTAGACGATATATACGTATAGAGGGATAATAATATGCTACGAGGAACAAAAGAATGTTTAATCCAAAGTTTTGCGTTTTATTATAATAACGCATACTAAATTTATAAGGACGCTAAGTACGGCGCAAGCTATTGGCTATAGGAGCTAAGTTTATTAAAATATTAAGAAACCAACGAACCAGTTTACAGATTGGACATTAAGGACGATGAATTTAAAGTAGGCGAAACATTCTATAATAATAAGGTAATAAGAGCGGTTTACTGGAAACACGCAGCTATTAAAGATATTACACTAGAGGTAGAGGATAATTCCACTATAGAATAGGGAATATTAGTAGGGATTAAGACCCTACTAGACACGATGTCTATCGCTTTATAAGACGTAAGAAAAGTAGGGTAGCAAACTACTTTAGTACTTAATAAAGGCAAAAGGCCATAAGCTTAAAATTCTTAAGACGAGATATAAGACGACTAAGATTCTTAAGACGAGATAAGGCAAGCTTAAGGACCTATAATAGACAATAACCGATAGAGCAGAGTAATAGCTTAGTTTAGTAATATATAAATAAGCTTAGGACGAAGTTTCCTAAAGGTATAAGACTCTTAAGACGAGATAAGTAAGATTTAAGACTCTTAAGACGAGATAAGAATACTAGTAAAGCCTAGTTAGACTAAGGCTGGAGCTAAGCTTAAGCTAGAAGTAAGCTTAGGATTAAAAAATCTAAGGGGTTAAGAATTTAGAGTATAAGTAAAGATACCTATATATAAGAGGCAAGAGGCTTCTTTATAGATTAGAGAATCTGTAATATAAACGGCAGTTAGATTAGGAGACAGATATATAGACCTAGAAGACTTACTAGGGGAATATAGTATTCGGCCTAAAGATTAAAGAGTTAATACCGAGATTAAGAAGTAAGAGAACTTTAAGGATTTAAGTATAAGACGTAAACCAAAAGAAACTATAGAAGAATTTAGGTAAAGAATTATTGTATAGTAAGAACAGAAACTAGATAAGAGATCTAGTATATTAGGACGTATAAGGGACAGAGCGCTAGTACAAAGAATTACTAATAGGCCTAGGGCAGGCATACTAAGAGCTAAGTGGCTTACTAAACTGGAATAAGAAGAGGATTTAGGATTTCTTACTAGGTTCGAAGAATAATATATAAAAGGCTATTATAATGCAGTAATAAGAAGATACTTCCTTACGGACAAGCCGTATACACTCTAGTAGCTATACTAAAAGTGGTATAGACAGCGACACAATAATAAGTAGGCAGACTTCTATATATAGTTAGATAAATAAGTTATCTAAGACCACCCGATTACAGAAAAGGCCATAACTTATATTAAAGGAGCCTTAATTATAACGTTAAAGGATTTAGAGGAATAATTAGAGAACTAGAGAAGCGAGAGACACATCTTAGTACCTACAAATAAAGTTATAACGTTTAGATTAGCATAATAAAGGTTTAAACTTAAGGATAAAGATAAGCTAAGAGTTAACCTAAAGCACCTAGTATACTATACGCTATTATGGATTATATGCGTGGATAATATATATAAAATGCACAAAAATCTAAAAGAAAAGAATTGGAAATACCCTATAAGGATATACTGGATAATAGACGAGTAATAGTATAGGAATGCTAAATATATGCAAGGATAGCATCTAGCAGAAGTCCAGGAGGAAGGAGATTTAATACTTTAATTAGGAAGATTTCTTACGGAAGAATGCTTAGACGGATAATAGTAGTGGGAATACCTAAAAAATATATATTTATGGTATATTAAAGATAAGAAGCGAACTAGGCATTGGCTAAAGAGTAAGCTAAGTGCAACAGGATTAAGCAGCTTATAGTTAGGAAAAGTAGAGGCCTATAGGACTAAAGGGAGCCAGTGGTAGAGCCTTAGACCCTTAAAGGAATTTAAGGATAATACCTAAATTTACAAGTTAAATAGTAAGATTAGTAGTTTAAAGCGCTAATAGATAGTAGAGTAACGCGAAACTATATCTTACTAGTAGTAGTTAAGAGAATGGGTTTACCTTATAGATAGAAGAAATAACCTTACCTATTAGTTACAATTTTAAAAGATCTAATAGCCTACAAAGGAGGGATTATTAACCTTAAAATAGGACCTATTTAGATAACCATTAAAGGAAGACGAATTAAGATGTTTTTTAATATTCTACTATTAGGACGGGATAAGGCAGTATTAGGGATGCCTTAGTTACAGGAATACAATCTAAAGATTAATTGGATTATAGGTTAGGTCAATATTAGAGATACTTAACGCCGTAAGATATAATAACAAACTAAGTTAGTATAGTACTAAGTTGGAGCGATATATAAAGAGACTAAGCGAGGCTTAAGTTATATACTAAAGAGATACTATAAATATGGTAAGAAACTATAGTTACTAGAAAGTAAAAAGCTGTTAAATTATATAGTATAGGATTATAAGATAGAATTGGAACTAGGAATAAGTCTAAGGTTTTTTCCAATCTATAAGCTTACTAAAGAAGAAGGGAGAGTATTAAAAGAGTTTGTCTAGGAAAACTTACGAAAGGGATATATTAGACTATTGTAGTTATTAGCGGGTTATCTAGTACTGTTTATACTAAAGAAAAATAGTAAACTAAGGCTGTGTATTGACTATAGATAGTTAAACAGTATTACTAGAAAGGATAGGTATCCTTTACCCTTAATTAGCGAAATCTAAAATAGGATAGGTAATATATAAATCTTTACGAAGATAGATCTAAGATAGGCGTACTATTAGATTAGAATTAAGGAAGGCGATAAATAGAAGGCAGCCTTTAGGTTAAAGGAAGGACTATATAAACTATTAATTATGCAATTTGGGCTTATAAACGCACTAGTAATATTCTAAAAGCGTATTAACAATGTGTTAGGAGAATACTTAGATAAATTTGTTATAGTATATCTTAATATTATTATTATCTACTTAATAACCGAGGAAGAATATAAGGAACACGTTAAATAGGTCTTAAAGAGACTATAAGAAGAACAGATATTAGTAGTAATTGAGAAATACGAGTTCTTTATAAGGAAGATAGATTTTATTAAATTTATTATTAAACTAGGCTAACTTAATATAGTTAAGATTGTTCTTAGGGTTTTGCAATTACTATAGAAGGTTTATAGCGCAATGGTTAAAGGATATTAAGCCATTTACGTAACTAATAAGGAAAGAAGAACTATGGGTATAGAAAAAGGAATAATAAGAACTGTTTAAAAAAGTTAAGGAATTGTTTACCTAGGAGCCAGTTTTTAAAATTTATTAACTAGAACTAAAAACGGTTGTAGAAATAGATATATTAGACTATATACTAGGGGTATACTTTATATAGAAATATTAAGATAGATAGCACCTAGTGGTATACTATAGTCGGAAGATAACGCTACTAGAGTTAAACTATAACATCTATAATAAAGAGTTGTTAGGTATAGTTGCAGTATTAAAGGAATAAAGAGTATTCTTATAAGGTATAGAGAAACTATTTATAGTTAAGACGGATTATAAGAACCTAATAGGATTCTTAACGACAAAGGAACTTAACTAAAGATAGGTTAGATGGGCAGAGATGCTTATAGAATACTATTTTAAGATTTAGTATACTAAGGGTATAGATAATACACGAGCAGATGCTTTAAGTTAAAAGGCTAAACTACAAAATAACGAAAAGCCATTAGGGTCTTTACTGCGAAAAGACATAGACGGATTGATTAGGTATAATTATCTAAAAATTATAGTAACTTAGGAAGAACTAGAGAAAGTTTACAAGTTACTAGAGAGCTTTTGGGTATAAAGAATTCTAGAAGTATAGCTAGAAGATCCATAGACGGATATATACGAAAATCAAGAAGCGAAGTATATCCTAAGAAGTATAGCAGAATAATTTATGGAAGAATTTTATAAGGGATTAACTTAAGGATATAACGGAGCTATAGGCCTAGTGTTAAGACTCTAGGAGGAGTATATTATTAATGGAATTTAGAATATCGCAAGGAAAGTAATAAAGGAATATTTAGATTGCTAAAGGAACAAACTAACGAGGTATAAGCTATATAGAGGGCTACAACCCATTAAAATACTAGAGAGACTATAGGAGGCTATATTATGGGACTTTATTATAAAGTTACCAAAGTTAAGAGACCCTATTACTGGATAAGATTATAACGCGATCTTAGTAATAGTAGATAAGCTTATAAAGTAGGGATACTTTATAGCATATATAGAAGAAATATTAGTAGAAGATGTCGCTAAAATCTATATTAAAGAAGTGTTTATAAGATATAGAGTACTAAGTAAGATTATATTAGATAGAGATCTAAGATTTATAGCAGCATTTTGGGAGGTATTCTTAGCGGAGTAAGGAGTTAAAGTAGTAACTTCTACCGTATATTATCTACAGACAAATAGTTAAATAGAAAGATTAAATTAAACGCTAGAATAGTATTTAAGATACTATATTAATTATACACAGAATAATTAGGTATCGCTATTACTAGTTATATAGTTTATATATAATGCAACACCTTAAGAAGGAATAGGCATATTACTATTTAAGGTAAATTACGGATATAAGCTAAGAATATCGTTGTTACTATAATAAGTAAAGAAAATAAGTAGTACAACTAAAGAAAGAATAAAGATATTAATAAATCTTTATGCAGACCTTATAGAATTAGCGAAGAAAGTATAAGAGAGAATAAAAAGGTACTATAACGCTAAGAGATCTAAGGGACTAGATCTTAAGGAGGGAGATAAAGTATAGCTACTATATAAAAATTTTAAGAGTTAATAACTAAGTAAGAAGTTAGACTATATTAGACTAAGACCTTTTAAAATTACGTAGAGAATTTTACCGGTTACGTTTAAGCTAAACCTACTAGCTAGGATAAAGATTTACCCTATATAGTATATCGCGATGCTAGAGCTAGTATATAGGAATATTAAGCCACTGGTTTATAAAGTAGACATGTATAGAGGATAGGAAGAAGATAAATAGCAAGTTTTAAAGATCATTAGTTATAAGGACGTTGACGATAAAATATGGTATAAGGTTAAGTGGATAGGCTATAATAAGACTACTTAGAAGCTACTAGAAAATTTAAAGAATGCTATAAGAAAGGTATAGGAGTATTAGAAGAAATTAGGTTAGGCAGTATTAATAAAGAAGGATTACTAAAGAATAAGTTACCTAAGGGGGACCTAAGAAGAGCAGTTACCGAACTACTTAGATCTATTTTCTTCTCTATTAGAAGAGAATCCGTTTTTTTATTACTAAGTTTCTATAAACCTTATTTTATAAGCTTTTACTCCTTAAAATGGACCTTCTTATAAACCTTCTTAAGACGGAGTAACCGAGCGGACGCCGCGATATGGGCTTTAAGAGCCTTCTGCTTTATATTATAAGAACATTCTAACTTAGTAAGGGCGTAAGATAGTTTACTATCTAGCTGTATAGCAGTAGATTAAATATAAGACCCTAAGATAGATTAATTAGGGAACTAGACAACTATTAAAAGTAATAGGTTGCGTATATTTAGCATTAGAGACGGAGTAAACGTTATAAAACAAACAAATATTCGCTTTAGTACACTTTAAGTAAGAGGACGGTTGTTATAAAGATGGACTTGCTAACGTAATATAAACTAACCCCTCTTTTAAATAGCAAGAATATAGAGACGGTATAATTTTACTAAGAGGTAGTATCGCAGCAATAGTATAAGCACGATGTTGCGCTTGCGAAGAAGAAGAAGCTTTAGGTATAATAAGTAACGATATTAACTAAATTAATTAGACGGATATTATACCTCTAGTAAATAACTTAGAGATATTTTAAATCTTTAAGGACGAAGATAAAGAGGAGGGAGATAGTGTTACGGACGCTTTAAGTACAATGTTATAACTACTTAGAGAAGAGACGGAAGAAGCTAGTTGGTTAATTTAGGCACGGTCTAAGATAGAGCCGATAGAGCTATGTAATGAGGAATGGTAACTAAGGTTATATAACGTTATACGCAGTATATGTAGTATATAAAGGGAATGTATGTATAATATATATAATACGTATATTATGTATAAGAAGGATTTTATAGGAGTACGGTTGTGTATTTAAGGACCCTTAATCCCTACCTAGATAGTTCCTTTCTTATAGTGATTCTCAGAATACAATTAGAGTTAATTTATTGGGCAACTACTCTACTAGTTGTTATTATATTGTTGACTACTATCTTTGCATTTCCTACACACCTAGCCCATTGACGAGCCTATTGTAGTTCTTACTACAAGGTTCCGTTACATATAATGCCTTTATTAGCTTTATTTCTTCCTTTTTTAGCCTTTAGATTTTTTTAAGGTTTTAGCTAGCTTTATTCATTCTTATTCTAACTTTAAAACTTTCTTTTAAATTTTAGTCTATTATTATAGTACTAGTAGAAAAGAGTAAGTATTATAGCGCTATTATATATAACTAGATAGGGGGCCTAGTTAGGCGTTTAGCTAAGGGTTTAGCGCCTAATATATATATCCCTTAACTCGGTGGCATTATATAAGGATATAGCCCGTATATAAGCCTTAGGAATATTAAATAAATCTAGCCTTCTAATTATATAGTAATCTTAATTAATGCCTAATACGGTCCTAAATATTTAGTCTATATAGATAAATACTAATAAATTTAGATACAAAAAACCTTTAAAAATGGCGACGTGAGAGGTAATACAGCGCGTACCCCTTTAGGTAGTATGCTCGTACTATATTAACGGGAGGAAAAATACTGTTAGGTCGCAGCTCTAAAACCTAATCCCTTAGGACAGAGTGTCTTAATTGCCTATCTTGCCCTATCTACCCTTTATACTATGCTTTTATATTATTATAGATTGCTATTAAATATTATTTGCCTGTTCTTAGCCTCTTACTACTCTATATACGTATATACGCCTACCTATAGTCCTTTTACGACCCTCCCTAAGGTATTTAACCTACCTCCTATCTTCCTATATCTAATAGCGTACTTAATCTACTATTATATTAGCAAAAGGGGTATCCTAAGCCCCTATAGCTAAGTACCTATACTACTAATATAATGGAATAGTGTTGGGGAGATTAAGGTAGAGGAAGACATAATATAGTAAAGAGTAGGTAGACTCCCCCTATAAGGTATATACGGTATAATATTATACCGTATAAGAGGAAAGAGGACGCCATAAGTAGATACTGTGGTTTAAGTGTACTAGATATATATATAAAGGCGTAATAGTTATATTTATAAGCTTCCGCTAGGGCTTACCCTCCTAGTAAGAAAATTCTTCGCACTACCACTACGTCTTAGCGCTAGCGTAGCGCTGCCGTACATACGTCTCTGCGTTTACTTTAGTAGTTTATTAGCACAATCCTAATGGAACGCTAGTAGTACAACTAGGTTCCTGGGCTCTACCGCGTAGATATATAAAGGCTGATTTTATAGAGCCATAGCCTTTTAATTAGCTAGTCCCTTATTAATAACTATAGGGCGTAAACTACTAGGTTAAGGGATAGTATATATCTCCCTTCTATATATACCTCTTCTTCTTCTTCTTCTTCTTAGCTTAATATCTTTATAATATAGCATTTATTTAAGCTTTTTTATATATAAATATTTTTTATATTATACTATATATAGTACTACGTATATAGCTTCTAGGCTATAGCGCTATAGTTTTATATATATAAATCCTCTATAGGCAGTTTAATATATATTAGTAGCTATATTCTAGTAGTTTATATACTTTTATGCTAGGGGTTTATAGCGTCCTAGTAATAAACTAGGTTGCTAACAACTATTAGGTAGTAAAAAACAATAGAAAAGACTATTAGGAATCCTAATGCCTATCTCTATCCTATTTATAATTTATTTATATTCTTTTATTCTTTACTACTTATTTACTAAAAGTCTAGTAAGAGTTACCTATTTCTAAAAATCTTACTACTATTAGCTACTTTTAAGTAGCTATTTCTATTCTATCTAGAAATAGAAAAGTACTTTTTTTCCTTTTCTTATATAAAATATCTTCTTTAGAGTAAGGAAAGAGCTTAGTTGCCTTTATATCTCTTTTCCCTCTCTATATAGATTATAGTCTAGTAGTAAATACCTAGAGGTCTATATAGCACTATATTACCTAAGGTATCTACTTTCTTTATCTTTTCTTATTACTTTAGAGAAGGATTTAAGGCAGTCTTTTTCTAGCTTTAGCTGGAGGAAGGCTAATTATAGCTTTTTAGAATATTTATTCTTAGGGGCTTTAAGAGAAAAGAAATAGTTTACTTTATAAATCCTAATATAGTGTTTTCCTTTATTTTTATTCTATTGCTACTTATTTTCCTATCATTTTAGTATATTAAGATTTTTTTAGGCGCGTTATTATAGTCGAAAATTAGGGTCTACAATTTTAGCGATTTATACCAATTTGTAGCGATTTGCTATAAATATATAGGCTACTTATACACGCGCCTACCCTATCTATATATTTATAGCAAATTACTATAAATTATTAAAATTGCGACTTATATTACGGACCTTATATTACTAGTAGTATAACTACTAAGAGATATAAATGTTACGGACGCTTTAAGTATAATATTATAACTACTAGGAGAGGAGTCGGAAGCAGCTAGTTAGTTAATTAAGGCATGGTCTAGGATAGAACCGGTAAAACTATATAACGAGGAATGGTAACTAAGGTTATATAACGTACTATATATTAAATAAGAGGAATAAGAGAAACTTACGTACCTTATATATAAGACGTACTTTATATATAAGGAGGATTTTCTAGGAGTATGGTTGTGTATTTAAAGGACCACAGTCCCTACCTAGATAGTTCTTCTCTCCTTATAGTAAATCTCAGAATATAATTAGAGTTAATCTATTGGGCAACCACTCTACTAGTTATATTTACGTTGTTAACTATTCTATACCTATATACCCAGCCTATTAATAAGTCCACTATAGTATTTCCTACAAGGCTTTGTTATATATTCACTACTAAGGTTACGGTAAAAGAAGTTAAATAATATACTACTAAAAGCAGCAGCTATAACGGCGTCCACAGCGGCGACTACCTTAGGATTAGGTAATAATACTAGTATAGCAGATACTAACTCGTAACTAGTTACTGTCGGATAGCTATAGAAAATAGTTAATTAATTAATAGATAATAATAGGATATTTAAAGAAAGGATTAATGGCATCGGAGTAACTAAGGTTAAGTTACCCTTAATTAAGCGATTCTTAGGGGAGAAGTTAAAGCTTAAAGGATTCCTTATATAAATACACTTTAAGGTTATATAGGAAGGAGTTAAACTAGGAACACCTATAGATTAAGTCGCTTATGTAGGATTATTCTTAACGGGAAGGACACTTAAGTAGTTTAAACCTTACCTTACGGAGGTATAGGAGTACGGTATAATAACTACTAACTAGGAGGTACGGTATATATTCTTAAGTTAGAACGGATTCGCGGAACGGTTAACGTAAATATTTAGAGACCCGGAGGCAACTATAATAGTAAAAAAAAAGCTTTAAAACCTAGTATAAAGGACTTTAGTAATTAAGTATATAATATAGTTTTAAATATTAGTAATATAAGTTAAATAGAATAATAAAGCGCTTATAGTATAGTATAAGTAAGAACTTAAGGTAAAAGTCTAGGACGTAATTATCCTAATAAAAGATGCGGATACTCTTAGGGATTTAATTAACTAAGCAATTAAGATTAATAATAGGATCTACTAAAGAGAGCAGACTAAGAAGGGTTAGGATAGAGTTCTACAATTATATAAGGTGCAGGGCACGTAACAATAAAGTTAAAGTTAGAAACTATAGTATAGCGCAGAGCTAATAGACCTAAGTAGTACTAAAGAAAATAAGAAATGGAATAAATAACTATAGAAACCTAGAGGATAAGAATTAAGTAATTAAAAGTCTAAGGAGTAGAGGCTGAACTAGGGATCTTAGTAGCAGAAAACGTTTAGGCGGACTTTATAGTAAGAAAAATGGTTTAAAAAAGGAGCTTATATAAATTGCGGAAAATAGGGTTATTATATTAAAAACTATAGAAGTGGTTAGAGTTACTATATAGTAAAAGGAATAAGACTAGTAGACGATAATATGCTATAAGGAATAAAAGAATGTTTAATTAAAAGTTTTGCGTTTTATTATAATAACGCATACTAAATTTATAAGGACGCTAAGTATAGCGTAAGCTATTAGCTATAAGAGCTAAAATTATTAGAGTTTAGAGGAACTAATAAACTAGTTTATAAATTAGATATTAAGGATAATAAATTTAATATAGGCAAAATATTTAATAATAATAAGGTAATAAAGGTAGCTTACTAGAAGTATATAAACCTTAAAGATGTTATATAAGAGGTAGAGGATAATTCCACTATAGAATAAGAAATATTAGTAGGGATTAAGACCCCACTAGATATAATATCTATCGCTTTACGAGACGTAAGAGAATTAGGACAGTAAATCACTCCGGCACTTAATAAAGGCAAAAGGCCACAGGCTTAAGATTTTTAAAAAGAGATAAGAGATGACTAAGATTCTTAAGATAAGATAAGGTAAGCTTAAGGACCTATAACAGACAATAACCAATAGAGTAGAGTAATGGCTTAGTTTAGTAATATATAAATAAGCTTAGGACGAAGTTTCCTAAAGGTATAAGACTCTTAAGACGAGATAAGTAAGATTTAAAACTCTTAAGACGAGATAAAAATACCGTAAAAGCCTAGTTAGACTAAGGCTGGAGTAAGGCTTAAGATAGAAGCAAGCTTAGGATTAAGAATCCTATAGGACTAAGATTTTAGCAATAGAATAAGGACTATTAAAGAAATTGCGAGTAAGGCTTAGTAATAGGATTAAAACGTTAACACTATAATTAAAAAACAAGAGAACTTTAAGGATCTATCTGTAAGACGTAAACTAAAAGAAACTATAGAAGAGTTTAGATAAAAAATTATCGTATAGTAAGAATAGAAACTAGATAAGAGATCTAGTATATTAGGTTATATAAGGGACAGAGCACCTATATAAAGAATTACTAATAGGCCTAAGGTAGGTATACTAAGAGCTAAGTAACTTACTAAACTGGAAAATAAAGAGAATCTAAAGATCCCTACTAGATTTAAAGAACGATATATAAAGGGCTGTTATAACGCAGTAATAAAAAGATACTTCCTTACGGATAAACCGTATACACTTTAGTAGCTATATTAAAAGTAATATAGGCAACAACATAATAATAAGTGAGAAGATTTCTATATATAGTTGGATAAGTAAATTATCTAAGACTACCCAATTATAGAGAAGGCCATGACTTATATTAAAGAAGCCTTAATTATAACGTTAAAGGATCTAGAGGAATAATTAGAGGACTAGAGAAGTAAAAGATATATTTTAGTACCTGCGAATAAAGCCGCAATGTTTAGATTAATATAGTAAAGGTTTAAACTTAAAGATAAAGATAAGTTAAGAGTTAACCTAAAGCACCTAGTATACTATACGCTATTATAGATTGCATGCGTGGACAATATATATAAAATGTATAAAATTTTAAAAGAAAAGAATCGGAAGTACCCTATAAGGATATACTAGGCGCTAGAGGAGCGATAGTATAGGAATACTAAGTATATACATAGCTAGCATCTAATAGAAGTTTAAGAGTTAAGAGACTTAATACTTTAACCAGGAAAAATTCTTACGGAAGAATGCTTAAATAGACGATAGTGGTAGGAATACCTAGAGAATATATATTTATAGTATATTGAAGATAAAAAGCGAACTAGGTATTAGCTAAAAAACGAGCTAAGTGTAACAGGATTAAGCAGCTAATAGTTAGGAAAAGTAGAGGCCTATAGGACTAAAGGAAGCTAGTAGTAGAGCCTTAGACCCTTAAAGGAATTTAAGGACAACACTTAAATTTATAAGTTAAATAGTAAGATTAACAGTTCGAAGTATTAATAAATAGTAGAGCAATAAGGAACTATATTTTATTAGCAGCAGTTAAAAAAATAGGATTACCTTATAGACAGAAGGAATAACCTTACTTATTAGTTATAATTTTAGAAGATCTAATAGCCTATAGAGGAGGGATCATCAATCTTAAAATAGGACCTATTTAGATAACCATTAAAGGAAGACGGATTAAGATATCTTTTAATATTCTACTATTAGGACGGGATAAGGCAGTATTAGGAATGCCTTAGTTACAGGAATATAATTTAAGGATTAATTAGATTATAGGTTAAGTTAATATTAAAGATATATAATAACGCAAAATATAATAATAGACTAAGTTAGTATAGTACTAAGTTGGAGTAATATATAAGGAGACTAAGCGAGGCTTAAGTTATATACTATAGAGATACTATAAGTATAGTAAAAAACTATGGAGCCTAGAAAGTAAAAAGCTGGCAGATTATATAATATAAAACTATAAAATAGAGTTAGAACTAGAAATAAGTCTAAGGTTCTTTTTAACTTATAAGCTTACTAAAGAAGAGTTTAGAGTACTTAAAGAGTTTATCTAGGAGAACTTATAAAAGGGATATATTAAACTATTATAATTGTTAGTAGGTTATCTAGTATTATTCGTACTAAAGAAAAATAGAAAGCTTAGGTTATATATTAACTACAAACAATTAAATAGCATTACTTAAAAGGATAGGTATCCTTTACCCTTAATTAGCGAAATCTAGAATTGGATAAGTAACGCGTAAATCTTTATAAAGATAGATCTAAAATAGGCGTACTATTAGATTAGAATTAAGGAAGGTAATAAATAGAAGGCAGCCTTTAGATTAAGAGAAGGACTATATAAACTATTAGTTATGCAATTTAGGTTAATAAATGTACTAATAACGTTTTAGAAAAGAATTAATAGCGTATTAGGAGAACACCTTAATAAGTTTGTTATAGTATACCTTAACAATATTATTATCTACTTAATAATTAAGGAAGAGTACGAAGAATATATTAAATGGGTTTTAAAGAGACTATAGGAAGAATAGATGCTAGTAATAATTAAAGAAATGCGAGTTTTTTACTAGGAAGGCCGATTTTATAGGATTTATTATTAAACTAGGTTATATTAGTATAGACCTAAAGAAAATTAAAGCTATAGTAAGTTGGTAAGAACTAGAGAATGTAACGCAGTTAAGGTTATTTTTAGGGGTTTGCAACTACTACAGAAAGTTTATAGTATAATAGTTAAAGAATATTAAACCGTTTACTAGGCTTATAAAGAAAGAGAAATTATAAGCATAGGGAGATAAATAAAGAAAGTTATTTAAAGAACTTAAAGAGTTATTTACCTAAAAGCTAATCCTTAAAATCTACTAATTAGGACTAAATACAGTTATAAAAACAGATATATTAGACTACGTATTAGGAGTATACTTACTATAGAAGCATAAAGACGTATAGCATCCAGTATCGTACTATAGTAGAAAAATAATATTACTAGAGTTGAACTATAACGTCTATAATAAGGAGTTATTAGGTATAGTTATAGTATTTAAGAAATAGAGAGCATTCTTATAAGGCGTAGAAAAACTATTTATAGTTAAAACGGACTATAAGAACCTAATAGGGTTCCTAATAATAAAAGAACTTAATTAAAGATAAGTTAGATAGGTAGAGATGCTTATAGAATACCATTTTAAAATTTAGTATACTAAAGGAACTAAAAATGTAAGAGCAGACGTACTTAGTAGAAAGGCTAAACTATAAAATAACGAGAAACTATTAGAAGCAATACTACGTAGAGATAAGGATAGATGGATTAGATACAACTACCCTAAACTAGTAGTAACTTAAGAGGATAATAAATTAGAAAGAGTCTATAAGACACTAGAAAGCTTTTAGGTATAAAGAATTCTAGAAGTATAGCTAGAAAATTTATAGATGGATATATATAAAAATTGAGAAGTAAAGTATATCCTAAAGAGCATAGCAGAGTATTTTATAGAAGATTTTTATAAGGGAATAACTTAAGGACATAATAGAGCAACAGGCTTAGTGTTAAGACTTTAGGAAGAATATATTATTAATAGAATTTAGAATATCGCAAAAAAAGTAATAAAGGAGTGTCTAGATTGCTAAAGGAATAAATTAATAAGGTATAAGCTATATAGAGGGCTATAACCTATTAAAATACTAGAGAGACTATAGGAGGTTATATTATAGGACT
This sequence comes from Cenococcum geophilum 1.58, assembly GCF_001692895.1. Taxonomy (NCBI): domain Eukaryota; kingdom Fungi; phylum Ascomycota; class Dothideomycetes; order Gloniales; family Gloniaceae; genus Cenococcum; species Cenococcum geophilum. The sequence goes on from NW_027137586.1 coordinate 2,136,599, forward strand.
TTATTATTAAGTTATTAAAGTTAAGAGATCTTATTACCAGATAAGAATATAACGCGATCTTAGTAATAGTGGATAAGTTAACTAAATAGGGCTACTTTATAGTATGCACAGAAGAAATCTTAGTAAAAGATATCGCTAAAATCTATATTAAAGAAGTGTTCGTAAAATATAGAGCACTAAGTAAGATTATATTAGATAGAGATCTAAGATTTATAGCAGTATTTTAGGAGGTATTCTTAGCGGAATAAGGAGTTAGAGTAGTAACTTTTACTATATATTATCCGCAGACAGATAGATAAATAGAAAGATTAAATTAGACACTAGAACAGTATCTAAGGCATTATATTAATTATGCATAGAATAATTAGGTATCGCTATTACTAGTTATATAGTTTATATATAATGCAATACCATAAAAAGAAATAGGCATATTACTATTTAAGGCAAATTATGGATATAAGCTAAGAATATCGTTATTACTATAATAAGCGAAGAAAATAAGTAGCACAGCTAAAGAAAGGATAAAGATACTAATAAATCTTTATATGGACCTTATAGAGTTAGCAAAAAAGGTATAAAAAAGGATAAAAAGATATTATAACACTAAGAGATCTAAGGGACTAGATCTTAAGGAGGGAGATAAAGGGTGGCTACTATATAAAAATTTTAAGAGTTAACAACTAAGTAAGAAGTTGGACTACGTTAGACTAGAACCTTTTAAAATTATATAAAGGATTTTACCGGTTATATTTAAATTAAACCTACTAACTAGGATAAAGATCTACCCTATATAGTATATTGTAATGCTAAAGCTAGTATATAGGAATATTAAGCTACTAGTTTATAAGGTAGATATATATAAAGGATAAGAAGAAGATAAATGGTAAGTTTTAAAGATTATTAGTTATAAGGACGTTAATAATAAAATATAGTACGAGGTTAAGTAGATAGGCTATAATAAGACTACCTAGGAGCCGCTAAAGAATCTAAAAAATACTAGGAGAAAGGTATAGAAGTATTGGAAGAAATTAGGTTAGGTAGTATTAATAAAGAAGGATTACTAAAGAATAAGTTACCTAAGGGAGACCTAAGAGGAGTAGTTGCCGAACTACTTAGATCTATTTCCCTCTTAGCTAGAAGAGAATCCGTTCTTTTATCGCCAGGTTTCTATAAACCTTATTTTATAAGCTTCTACTCCTTAAAACGGACCTTCTTATAAACCTTCTTAAGGTGGAGTAACTAAGTAGACGCCGTAATACGAGTATTTAGGGCCTTCTGTTCCGCATTATAAGAACATTTTAACTTAGTAAGGGCTTAAGATAACTCGCTATTAAGACGAGCAGTAGTAGATTAAATATAAAACCTTAAGATAAATTAACTATTAAGAGTAATAAAGCGTATATATTTAGTATTAGAAGTAAAGCGAACGTTATAGGACAAATAAATATTTGCTTTAGTGCACTCTAAATAAGAGAACGGTTATTAGAAGGATAGACTTACTAATATAATATAAACTAAACCCTCTTTTACATAACGAGAATACGGAGAAGGTATAATTTTATTAAGCAATAATATTATAGCAACGGTGTGGGTACAACGTTAGGCGTATAAAGAAGAAAAGGCTTTAGGTATAATAAGTAACAATATTAACTAAGTTAATTAAATAGATATTACACCTCTAGTAAACGACTTAGAGATGTTAAGAATCTTTAAGGACGAAGATAAGAAGGAGGGAGATAGTATTATAGACGCTTTAAGTACAATGTTACAACTACTAGAAGAGGAGTTAAAAGTAGCTAGTTAGTTAATTAAGGTACGGTTTAGGATAGAACCGGTAGAACTATGTAATAAGGAATGGTAACTAAGGTTATATAACGTGCTATATATTAAATAAGAGGAATAAGAGGAACTTATATACCTTATATATAAGACGTACTTTATATATAAGGAGGATTTCCTAGGAGTACGGTTGTATATTTAAAGGACCACAGTCCCTACCTAGATAGTTCTTCTCTCCTTATAGTAAATCTCAGAATACAATTAGAGTTAATCTGTTAGGTAACCACTCCACTAGTTATATTTACGTTGTTAACTATTCTATACCTATATACCCAGCCCATTAACAAGTCCACCGTAGTATTTCCTATAAGGCTTCGTTACAATAAATAGGTTAGTTAAGATAGTATAGAAGGTACTAGAACTAATTAAGCTATAGAATAAAAGGTAGCTAAGTTATATAGCTAGTTACGTTATAAGTTTAGAATATAAGGATGTAGAAACGTAGAAATGTAAGGATATACTAATATACTAATATACTAACGTACCTAGTAAGAGTATGCTAAAAAAAACTGTATAGTGGGGCAAATGCAATATCAAAATTTCTAAGTCCTTCGCGTGAATATTTAAGCATATACTTAGTAGTTTACATTATAGAGTTAATATTACAATTATTTGAGGCATTAAGTGTAATTCTTGTGAATTTACGCACCTAATATCGTGTCTAGTAGCCCCGTGCACTAATTACAGCCTCTAGTTTAGCTAGCATCTTTTTAATCTCTAAAATCCACCTATATGGATTTAATTAATCCTATAAGTCTTAAACAACTTCCTTAAGCTCCTTAATTGTAGTTAGAAATGGCTCTATTTATAATATCTTATCCTTTATCTAACGCCATACTTTCTTAATAGTATTAAGGTCTGGCGATAAGGCCGGCCACTTAAAAAAGAATATTGGGATTTAGATTAACTTGCGTATGCCTTTTATATAGCCTTAGTGGACAGGGGCGCCATCTTCTATTAAGATAGCCTCCTCTTTAAACTTATTTAATACGTGCTTAAGATATAGAAGCACCTGATCCGTATAGTCAAAAGAATCTATACTACGCGACCCCCCCCTTTTTAAGGAAGATAAGTTTTAATTTCTACCCCTATCTAATAGCTTCCTATACTATAAATAGTATACGGCCTAATTAATATACGGATTGTATATAGTGTTTATAGAATTATTCGCCTTTTTATTATATAATATAGAGCCTGCCGCGCTTGCTAGTAATAAAGCTACACTTATTAGTCTAAATAACCTTTGCCTATATCCTATTTAGTATATAATTACAGAAGATATATGCCTAGTTAAGCTATAAAAGGGCCTGTTTTTTTTTAGAAATAAACGCACGTTTATAGGCAATATATTATTAATAATTAAGGCGATAGAGGGCGTTGCGGAGGGTATTGCGATAAATATCTCTACCGATATATTCTTTAATAAGTTATTTATATAAGAGTTAACGCGTGCGCCAGCCTTTCTATATAACATAGGTAACGTAGCAAACCTCTTAATCTATAAGTTTATAAGGCTGTCTAGTAGGTCTACCGCGTCGGTATTTATTAATATGCTGTTTATTAAGCGTACGCGATATTATAGATTGGGAGATATTTATCTGATAATTTTCGCGTAAAATCTTCCGGATATTGTTCTAGCTATAGCCCTACTGTAAGTAATAGTAAATACGGACCTTAGTAGGTTTATGGAACTAACTAAGGTCCTCTTAACGCGCTAGTGAGCTCATTATTACTGGTATGTATATAGCAGACACGTCGCGTTCTCACAAAATCCTAATGGGGCGTGGGCTGTGATACGATTTACTAAGTGCGTGCTGAAATATTCACGCGAAGGACTTGGAAAATTTGATGTTGCATTTGCCCCACTATGCAGTTTTTTTTAAGCATACTCTATACATTTTTTAAGCGTAGTATTAAATACTTAAAGGACTATACTCCCTATCTAGATAGTTCAAGTATTTCTTATCTCTCCTTAAAAATCTTAAGCCTATAGCCTTTTACTTTTATTAAGTAGTGAGTTAGCACTAGCAGTTATCTACTTACTTAATCCTTTTTCTTAAATATTTCTTCTTCCGTTTTATAAAGTGATAGATGCTGTATTTAATGGTATTATAATGTCTATTACTAATCCTTACTCTATAGCGGTTTTAGTCTTTACTTTTATTATAACTATTCCGAGGTTTATACGCTCTTAGTAAGCTACCCTTATCGCCTTATTGTTACTAAATGCTTTACCTATATTAAATTAATTATCCTTAATGTCTAATCTACGTAATAGTTTATTAGTTCCTGTAAGGGTACTTTTGGTCCCTTACTCGGCTATATCCCAGGAGCTCTTAGGGGCTGCTAAGGCTAGCCTTTGGCTAGGCCTTGGCCACCCCTTATAAGCTCCTCGGGCTTACAGCCTCCTTCCTTCCCCATCGGTTCGTCTCTCTCTCTCAGTACGAGGCTATTGCCTACTCTTTACCATATCGTCCTCTTCCATCGACTCCCTATGTGACTCATGCTCGGCTTGCCTACTCCCTACCATACACCCTAGCAATACTGCCTTACAGTTCCTCTAAACTTTAATAATTTTAGCTCCTATAGCTAATAGCTTACGCTATACTTAGCGTCTTTATAAATTTAGTATACGTTATTATAATAAAACGCAAAACTCTTAATTAAATATTCTCTTATCCCTTATAGTATACTATTATCCCTCTATATATATGTGTTGTTTACTAGCCTAGTTCCTTTTACTATATAGTAACTTAAACTACTCCTACTGTCTTTAGTAAAATAACTTTATTTTCTATAATTTATATAAGCTCCCTCTTTAAACTATTTTTTTTACTATAGAGTCCGCCTAAACGTCTTCTACTATTAAGATCCCTAGTTTAGCCTCTGCTCCTTAATTCTATAATTATTTAATCCTTAGCCTCTAGGTTTCTATAGTTTTTTATTTTATTTTTTAAATTCTTTAATACCGCTTAGGTCTATTAGTTCTGCACTATACTATAGTTTTTAACTTTAACTTTGTCGTTGCGTACCCTACGCCTTATATAACTATAGAACTCTATCCTAACCTCTTTTAGTCTATTTCCTTTAATAGATCCTATTATTAATTTTAATTACTTAATTAATTAATTCCCTTAAGGTATCCGCATCTTCTATTAGGATAATTACATCCTAGACTTTTACTTTAAGTCCCTGTTTATACTATACTATAAGCGCCTTATTATTCTATTTAACCTATATTATTAACGTTTAAAACTACGTTATATACTTAATTGCTAAGGTTTATTATACTAGGTTTTAAAGCTTTTATTTTACTATAGTAGTTGCCTTTAGGTCTCTAAATATTTGCGTTAATTATTCTGCGAACCTGTTCTAACTAGCGAATATATATCGTACTTCTTAATTAGTAGTTGTTATACTATATTCCTATACCCCTATAAGATAGGGTTTAAACTACTTAAGTGCCCTTCCTATTAGGAATAGTCCTATATAAGCTACTTAGTCTATAAGTATTACTAGCTTTATTCCCTCCTGTGTAACCTTAAAGTATATTTATATAAGGAATCCCTTAAGCTTTAACTTCTCCCCTAAGAATTGCTTAATTAATAGTAGCTTAACCTTAGCCGCTCTAATCCTATTAATCCTTCCTTTAAGTATCCTATTATTATCTATTAATTAATTAACTATTTTTTATAACGGTCTAACGGTAACTAGTTATAAGTTAGTATTTACTATACTAGTATTATTACCTAATCTCGAAGTAGTTACTTCCATTAATAGCGTCGTGGCTACTGCTTTTAGTAGTATATTATTTAACTTTATTAATACTATAACCTTAGTAGTAAATATATAATAAAGCCTTATAGGAAATACTATAGTAGACTTATTAATAGGCTAGGTATATAGGTAAATAAAAAGTTAATAACGTAATAATAACTGGTAGAGTAGTTGCTTAATAGATTAACTTTAATTATATTCTAAGATTTACTACAAAGAAGAGAACTATCTAGGTAGGGACTGTGGTCCTTTAAATATATAATACTACGCCTAAGAAATGTACTAAATACGTTAGTATATTAGTATGTTACGTTCCTATATTCCTATATTCCTACGTTCTAAACTTATAACATAACTAACTATATAACTTAGCTACCCCTTATCCTATAGTTTAACTAGTTCCAGTACCTTCTGTGCTTTCTCTACTAGTCCGTTTATATCTCTCCTTAGTAGTGCTACTACTGCCGATATAAGGTCCGTAACAATTTTAAGATTTAGTATATTAAAGGCACTAAGAATATAAGGGCAGACGTATTAAGTAAAAAAGCTAAACTATAGAATAATAAGAAACTATTAGGAGTAATACTATATAAAGATAGTAATAGATTAATTAGGTATAACTATTCTAAAATTATAGTAACTTAAGAGTATAAGCTACCGGAAAGCAATTAGATAAGAAAATCTAAAAGGTATAATTTAAGGACCTAAAAATAGACTAGTATAAGTAGAGAACGAATATGTATATCCTAAGGGGAATAGTAGAGGAATTTATTAAAGATTTCTATAAAGGAATAATATAAGGATATAATGGAGTAATAAGCTTAGTATTAAGACTTTAAAAGAAATATATTATTTATAGAATCTAGGGCTTAGCGAAAAAAGTTATAAAAGAATATTTAGATTGCTAAAGGAATAAGCTAATAAGGTATAAGCCGTATAAAAAGCTATAGCCTATTAAAGTACTAGAACGTCTAACGTGATCGGTAAGTATCCTGGCCACGCAAGTAAGCTAGCCACCTCAAAACTCCACCAAAAATTAGAAAATTCATACCTTAATATCTTAACAACCACTTAATAATAAATTCTAATAATTTAGATTTAGACTTTTATATACGCTTTGCAGCTTCTATTAAAGTTGCATAATAATTAGTTGCGTAGTTTTTAAGATATAGCAATTTGGCTTTATTTTGGCCCCCAAATTATAATATTTTAAAAACCACTAAACCAATTACTATGCAACTTTAATAGAAGCTGCAAAACGCATATAAAAGTCCAAATCTAAATTATTAGAATTTATTATAAAGTGGTTATTAAGATATTAAAGTATGAATCTTTTAATTTTTAAGGTGGCCAGCTTACTTGCGTGGCCAGGATACTTACCGATCACGTTATAGGAGATAATATTATAGGACTTTATTACTAAATAGGAGTATAATATAATCCTTATAATAATAAATAAGTTAACTAAATAGGGCTACTTTATAGCATATACGGAAGAAATCTTAGCTAAAGATATTACTAGAATCTATATTAAAGAAGTATTTATAAGATATAGAGCACTAAGTAAAATTATATTAGACAGAGATCTAAAATTTATAGTAGTATTTTAAGGGGTATTCTTAGCGGAGTAGGGAGTTAAAGTAGTAACTTTTACTATATATTATTTATAGATGGATAGATAAACAGAAAGATTAAATTAGACACTAAAATAGTATTTAAGACACTATATTAATTATACACAGAATAATTAGGTATTATTATTACTAATTATATAGTTTATATATAATATAATATCACAGGAAGGTATAGAGATATTACTATTTTAGGTATATTATAGGTATAAGCCTAGAATATTATTATTACTAAAATAAGTAGAGAAAATAAGTGGTATAGTAAAGTAGAGAATAAAAACTTTAATAAAACTTTATAAGGACCTCTATTTTATAGTAAAACTAATATAAGAAAAGATAAAAAAGTACTATAATGCTAAGAGATCTAAGGGACTAGATCTTAAGGAGGGGGATAAAGTATAGCTATTATATAAAAATTTCACAAGTTAATAATTAAGTAAGAAATTAGACCACGTTAGACTAGGACTATTTAAAATTATAGCTAAGATTTTAAAAGTTATATATAGACTTAACTTACTAGTAAAGATAAAGATCTACCCTATATAGTATATTGTAATACTAAAGCTAGAATATAAAGATATAGAGCTATTAGTCTATAAAGCAGACACATATAAAGGATAAGAAGAAGATAAATAGTAAGTTTTAAAGATTATTAGTTATAAGAACATTAATAATAAAATATAGTATAAAGTAAAGTAGATAGGCTATAATAAGACTACCTAGGAGCTACTATAGAATTTAAGGAACACTATAGGAAAGGTATAAGAGTATTAAAAGAAAATATATTAAAAAGGAGCTAAAGATAAAGGGATTAGTTAAAGGTAATAGATAAGCTAAATTATCTAAGGGATCTACTACCGGCGTATTAGTTATTTCTACCTTAACTTAATTAGAATCCTTTTTAGCCTTCTTAGCCTTAAGCTTATAAAGACCTTACTTTATAAGACGGAACTCTTTAGAGCGCACCCTTTTATAAACCTTTTTAAGATAAAGTAGCTAAATAGATATAGCTAGGCGAGTCTTAGTAGCCTATTACTAAGCTTTTATAACCTTTTATTCTACCTTATAAGAATAACAAAGTTTATTTAGAGCTAGTAAGAGCTCTTTATTAAGCTTTATAGCAGCAGATTAAATATAGAACCCTATAGTAGATTAGATAAGGGAGTTAAAGACTTTAAAGATTAATAAGACGCGTATACTTAGCGTTAAAGATAGATTAAATATTATAGGACAACCGTATATTTGCCTATATACACTTAGTATATAATAATAATAATAATTTATTGCTTAACGTCCGATTCGGATCCCTACTGGGCCCACGCGGACTACTCCTTATTTACATATGGGGAGAAAACTCTATTTAAGAAAAATGAGAAAACCCCGTGATCTATCTCCCTGCCTTTTAGGACTCGCCTACTTAGCGCCTGCGAGTCGCCTATAGTGCTCTACTACCTTACTGTTTAACCTTTTTGGGAACTACTACTGCCGTAACAAGCCTACGGACGCGCTAGTATTATAAACTTTTACTCTACTATTATAGAGTTACTAGGGGGCACCTGCTGCTTACCCCCTTGCCTTCTATTACCATTTCCCTTATAACCCGGAACTAATTTAGCATATTTTAATTAATAAGCCACTAGGTAACCGCCTTAAGGCCTTTTTATATTAAGAGTAGTGTATTATAGTTCTCTGTGCCAGCTACTAAGAGCATTGTTTTTTAATTGGTGCGTAGGGGGTATAGCAGTATTACGTGTTTTGGTGTCTGTTTTAGCTAGCCATATTTGCATCTCGGGCTACCTACTAGGACACCTACCTAGTAAAGCCAATCTTTTAGTCCTATTATTCCTGTTCTTAAGAGTGTTGCTATTATGTTTTCTGCCTTTATTAGGCCTTCTCGGAGCCCTTAGGTATTTACCCCCTATGGCGTTAACTATACTATGGCTTGGGTTCGTCTTGCCTAAGTTAGCCTCTGTACCTTTAACTCCTATTTGCCTCTCTAGCGTTGGTCTAACTAGTATTATATTGCGGTAGATAGTTTCCTAGCGTTCTTGCGTATTCTACTTTGGCTCCTTTCTTTGTTTTACTATTATCTTTGCTGACCTCTTGCGCGTCTCCCTTCCTCCTTTATATAGGCCTGGGCCCTAAAGCGGCACTATTCTTCTTCTGCTTTCTTTACCTATTTCTTTAATATCTCTTCCCTACTTTAGGGTTGTTGGTTTATTCTCCTATAGGGCACCCTAGGGTCCCTCCATAGTTTACTTAGGCGTGTCTTAATGTACTTTATAACATTAGAGTTGCGTTTATTTTACGTTCTTTATATTGCAGCGGCTTTAATATATAACTATAGGGGGGGAATATTAGATTCCTTCTTAAGTAGTACTGTGGCCGTTTGCTTATACCCGCCTGTAATACTCTAAAGGCAGGCTGTTTGGACCTTTTAAAGTAGTTTAAGGAGTGATTTTAGGGGGCCCTTCTTAGTTTCTCCAATGGCCCAGATACTGGATCTATATATTATGGTTGGCCAGACAACTGCTGTATATAGTAGGCGTGACCTCTAGAAGCATAGACCCTATATGGAATTAACAATCCTGGATAAAGCGATAAACTGTGCTTGGCCTTTATGGGCTGCTTGCGCCGTATATACGCTCCACCGGAGCTTGCTGTCTACCTATACTCCTAATACCCTTAGGCCCTAAACTGGTTAACCCCTAAAGCCTTAGATGTGAATTATATGCTAAAGATCTGCAGATTGGTTGCGTTTTCTTATAAAATAGATTAGCTAGTATTTCTCTGGTGAGAATTAGACTCTATAACGTTTTGCCTACTCTATATAAGTGTTATAGGCTTTCTCTAGTGTTCTGCAGTTCTCTGCGGCTGTTGGCCCATATATAATTAGGTTTGTGTTATTAATAAAGCCTATCCCCTAGGTTGCCCCTTTTTTAAAGGAGTTAAGTAGGTTGCTTATAAAGAAAAGGAAGAGTATAGGCGAAAGGGGTGATCCTTGTGGTATTCCTGTTGCAACTGTAATAGGGGGGCTCTGGTATCCGCTAAAGACTAGTAATATTTCTTTCTGGCCTATAAACCCTTAAATAAATTATATAATCTATTCTAGGAAGCCCTTTGCCCTAAGGATATGCAGGAGACGCTTATAGGGTACATTGTTGTAGGCACTACTAATGTCTAGGCTAAGCATTAATACTATAAAGTCCTTTTGCATCGCCTATGTAGATTTAATGGTGGCAGCGAGTAGCGTAAGTGCTGATAGTGTTAAGCGGTTCTTTTTTGCCCCTATTTAGCTTTATGGTAGTAAGGCGTGTTCCTCTACCGTGTCTACTATGTGTTCCGCTATTACCCTTTCTAAGATCTTACTAAGGGTGTTTTCTAAGGCAATAGGGCGGTAGCTTCCTAGGATTGAGTAATCTGCTTTGCCTTCTTTTCGTAGGACAACCGTTGTTATAGATCTTCTAAGTTGCGGGTAGTAGCCTATAGCAAAGTATGCTCTGGCTACATCTATAAGCTAAGGTGCTATAAGTGGCCTATAGGTTTTTAGGGCCTTATTTGGAATCCTATCTGGTCCTAGTGCTATATTGTTTAAAAGGCGGCTAATAGTTCTAGCCATTTCCTCTATTATTATGTCGCTGTTAACCCGTAGGCGAGTTACCGGTATTTCACCCGTGATATTACTAAGGTCTACTGGAGCTAGTTAGGGGAAGAACCTTTCTATAAGGATCTTTGCCTTCTTATTATTGTTATTTATAGCCTATAATTCTCCTGCTCTTCGTAGGGGTAGTAGGTGTAGGTCTTCTGCTAGGCGCCCTGCCTTTTTCTTTACCTATTTTACTATATCCTAAAGGCCCTTATTATGGGGGAGGCTTGGGTTAGAAGTATGCTTGTTTATAAACCGTCTCCAGTTATTCCTTGCTTCTTTTTTTAGGGTATTCTTTAGCTAGTTTCTTATGTCTTTATATCGTCTCTCGTCTTTAGGGTTATGGCTACTTATATATTTCCTTCTTGCTCGTTATTAGCTAGTAACTAGAACTGTGCATTATATAGACCATGCGTGTCGCGTATAGGGGCCTAGTTTTGAGATCGGGCAGTGCTCTTTTAGCCTATTTTTAATTGCTACCTGGATCCTTTCTAGTCTTTGGTTAATTTCCTCGGGGGTAGTTAATGGGCCTCGCTTGTTTGGTATTGGGTGGATTTCTTCTAGGTCTTAGAGTTATTGTTTAACTATATTAAGGAAACTATCTGTCTTAAGCTTTTTTATTACGTATCTTTTTCTATTTAGTTGCGCTTTAGTATCTAGGTCTAGCTATATCTGGATAGGGATATAGTCTAGGGTAAGTGCCCATTCTTTTTTAGGGTTATACCTTTTAAGTCTCTAGTATAGGCCTTCGTCTATAAATGTAAGGTTAATTATACTTCTAGCGGTGCCTTGTTGCCATGTAATTGCTCCTAGGGGGGTAGCTAGCTTAAGGCCCCAGATATCTATAGCTCTTAGTAGGCACTCTAACTATTAGTCTACAGCAATATAGATACCCCCCTACCGCGGGTGGTGGAGGTTTATATCTCCTAATAGGATAGACTCTATACCTTCGGTTTCTAGTAAGCTTATTACTAATATAATATTCTCTATTTATGGGACCCCTTTAACCCTAGGGTTATATATATTAATAATTTGTACCAGTCCCCTATATATTTAGATTGTTATAACTATAATATCTGGGTTAACTGCCTGCTATAACTATGAGGACAGGCTAATAGCCTTGCTAATTATAAAGTATATACGTATAGCTGCTTTTGGTTCGTATAGGAGCTGGAATTCTTAGGGGCAGTATGTTAATTATATAAAGGTATTATAATACGGCTCTTGTATAGTAAGGATATAGTATTTCTTTAGGTCTAGACTATCTAGTAGGGGCCTTACGAGGCGGTGGTTTATATTGCCGCAGTTATACTATATAATGGATAGGTGGCGGACCCCCAGCGAGGGTCCTTTAACTCTCCTTTATTCCTCGCTTCTTCTATTTCTACTTTTTCTAGAATATTTAGAGCTTCTGTCTCTTATATCTACACCCTAGTTACTACTTATTTTATATAGAGCTTTCTATTCCCGTGTCTTGTGTTCCTGTTAGCGCTTCTATATCTAAATCTGTTATTGTTACCGGTTCTTCCCCTGTTCTTACTAGTCGGCTATATACCCTTTGTGGGTTGGCTGCGAATGTTATATTTGCCGCATTAAGTCTAATTCTTAATTATCCTGGTTTTAAGCCTGCTGTTGCTGTCTATAGGGGTCTTCCTACGGGGCGTCCTCTCCCTTGTGTCCCCTGTGACCCTTATATCCCTAATCGGTTTAGTGATATCGCGCGGCGTCGCTTCTGGCCCGTTAAGGCTTGGGATGGCTAGCCTAGCCCTCTAGTATTAAAGGTAGGAAATGCTGGGAAAGTACCTGCGTCCCCCTAGCTTATTGCCTATTATTTTTATTTATATGACCTAGCGTGCAGTTATTCCTGTAGCTGTTAAGCCCTTGCCTTTTATCTTCTGTATTTAATGCAGTCTTCTCTCTCCCATGCCTTATATATGCTTTGGTAGCAGTTCGCGCATTTTATTTAGTCTTAATTTAAGCAATGTCTTATATTGTAGGGGCCTATATAGTGGCCGCAGCACACCTATGCTGCGTATATAGATTAGGTGTATTCCTATTATATATAGCGATAGTATCGTTCTAGGCATAGTCTATGGTTGTAGAGCCTTGTGTTATATATAAGGCCATTTATAATTATTCCTTTTTGGATAAGGAGTTTTTATATTCTTAGTGTATGTATACTAACAATAAGGGAGCTATACATTCGTCCGGCGTCTCCCTAGCGAGTCTCTGGTGACCCTTATATCCTCTTATTGTTCTTATTATATACTTAGTTTATATTTTCCTGTTAAAGCTATTAGATTTAGGTAATTTTAAGTCCTGGTATAAGGCGTTCTGTTTATTTTACTATCTCCTATATAATTGCTGTATTGTCCGCCTGGCGTCCCTTTTCTACCCTAAGGCTTATAGGAACTGCTAGGACTTTAACTGGGTAATCTTTGTGGAGTACTTTTATGCCAATACGTTCTCTTAGCCTATCCTCTACCCTTACGGCTCGTTCCTTTACCTATTAGTCCTTTAGGGTAACTCTAATATCTCCGCTCTTAAGGTATTGGACTATAATAGCATTATGGACCTCTTTGCGTATCTTTATAAGGACTTCTATTTCTAATTATCCCCTAAGCCCCTCTACTTATTCTATGTTTGGTTATATTATAATTATATGCCCGGTTATTAACTTAAGGGGGGTAGGTTCCCTGTGCTGTAAAAGCGCAGCTATAGCGGCCTAGGTGCGGTTCGCTAGTAAGGGGGGATTATACTTGTTTTTAATTTTGCTTAGCCGTTAGAGGATTTAATTAAGGGTTTACTGGAGGGGCGCCTAAGGTTTGCTGGACTGGCGGAGCCATTCTGCTAGCTGTATTAGTTTATTATAGCTAACAGTTACTCCCCTACAATTCTAGATACTAGACGCGTTTAATAGGCTTTGTATTTTATTAGATGCCTTTTTAATAGAGGTATTTCCGCTTTATAGTGTGGTATTCGCCCGTCTTTATTGTGGAGGGCTATTGCTAGGCGTAGTTCTAGCGGTCGCGCGCGAGTGCGAGCCACTGTTGTTTGACGTGTGCCTTCCCTGCGATGCATGCATCTCAGGGGGATTCTCTGGGTGTTTTTCAGGGTTCTTTTGGTTGGTTTTGGTCTTTTTGGGCCGGGTGCAGCAAGAGCTCCAGTTCCGTTCATATGGAACTTTTATACTTAGTATATAAAGAAGGTTAGTAACTAAACGGAGCCGTAATTGTAATATATACTAACTTCTTCTTCTTATAATAAGAATAAGGAGATATAATTTTACCTAGTAAAAGGATTATTAAAATTATATAAGTATAACACTTAGATATAAAAGATCTAATAAGAGGTATTAGGAATAATAAAGGTTATTAAATTAAAGACGGAAATGCTATACCTTTAATAAACGACTTAGAAATAGGAGATATCTTTAAGGATAAAGATAGAGAGGAGGGGGATAATATTATAGACCTTATATTAGTAGTAGTATAACTACTAAAAAAAGATATAAATAGGTTAGTTAAGATAGTATAGAAAGCGCTAGAACTAATTAAGCTATAGAATAAGGGGTAACTAAGTTATATAGCTAGTTACGTTACGAGTTTAGAACGTAAAATTTATAAGATTTAGTAGAACATTATATACTTAGATTATTTAATATACTAATATACCTAAGTATTTCTTAGGCGTAGTATTATATATTTAAAGGACTATAGTCCCTACTTATATAGTTCTTTTCTTAGTAGTAAATCTTAGAATATAATTAGAGTTAAATCTATTAGGTAATTACTCCACCAGTTATTAGTATATTATTAACTTCTTATTTACCTATATACCTAGCCTATTAGTAAGTCTACCGTAGTATTTCCTATAAGGCTTTATTGCACTATATACGTTCCCTAATAAACCCTATTTATACTTATACCTAACCTATTCTATTTCTATATCTTTATATCTTTATATTAACTACGTATAGTTACGCGTATATAGCCTTTTTTAATTACTACCCTATTTAGTATATTATATTCTAGCTTATGCCTACTTCTATAACACTAAATAAGTATTATAAAAGCTAATTTATCTAATTATATTACTAGAGATATCCTATTTTAAGATAATAAGAATAGAGTATTATACCCTATAGTATACTTCTTAAAATAACTAAGCCTAGCTAAATGCAACTATAAAAGTTGCGGTAAGGAATTGCTGGCTATTATTAGATATTTTAAATAATAGCTACCTAAACTAGAAGGAATTGGACTTCTAATTAAGGT
Organism: Cenococcum geophilum 1.58; assembly: GCF_001692895.1. NCBI lineage: Eukaryota > Fungi > Ascomycota > Dothideomycetes > Gloniales > Gloniaceae > Cenococcum > Cenococcum geophilum. The sequence goes on from NW_027137586.1 coordinate 2,151,769, forward strand.
CCTCAGCGATTATAAAAATCTATAGTACTTTACAACTATAAAATATTTAAGATATTATTAGGCCTATTAGTTAGAATACTTATCTTATTTCTAATTCTTAATTATATACCGCCTAGCGTTTAAGGCTAAAGGCCTAATACTTTAACTTAACGCTTATAGGACGTGCTAGTACTAAAAAAAGCGCGCTTTTACTAAAATTAGACCATACTTTACCTAAAACTATTTTACCTGCCTACCAAAGATTTTGTAGTATACGTCCTTAAAATAACTAATTAATTAGTAGTAAGTTCTTTGATTAACGTCTGATACGGATCCTATCTAGGCCCACGCAGACTGCTCTATACATAAGGGAAACTTATAAATTGACAAGAAGAAAACCCTTGTTAATGTAGGGGACGGAAAAACCCTATGAGCCACCTTAGTAGGATGAAAAACCCCTGTTTTGCCATGTCCGTCCGTAGCGGCGGCCCTGCGGGCCTACGGCTACGTCCTGTCCTCCTTGGATGATTTGAACTCCTTGGGAACCACTGCTTCCTTCTCTAGCTTATCTAAAGCTAGGGTTCACTACGTCCTAGCTAGGCCTTGCCGATCGATTGCTGTGCTTATAGTTGTGTCCTATATCTTAACCACCCCTTGTATACTATCTCTTGTTGACCATTGCTATATACGCCATGCCTCCCCCCCCCTGGGCCTATTGAAGGCGTAAGGGGGATTTATCCGCTCTAACTACCTAATACTAAATAGCGAGCGGGATGTGTGTGTGTGTACTCTAGGTATCTTTTATGCCTAGGCCCCGGTTGCTAGGCCCTCTCTAAGGGTTACTACTCTATCGAGAGGAGACGAGGAAAACCATGTCTTGTGATCCGGCTGCTAGTTAGTACGGCAGTAAGGCGGCGAGTGACCGCATGCTCCGCGGGCGATTGCCCTAGGGGTTGGGAGGGGCCGTATATTTGCTCGTTCGTTCGTTCGTTCGCGTTTGCTTGTTTATTAATGTGAGGTCGTCGATGCTTTCTACTGGGGGACGGGGGATGATATCGAATACCGCGTATCCATGTTGGATCGTATAGGTGCCCTGGATAGGAGAACAGCGTAGTAGTCGTCGTATTGTAGAGAGCCAACAGTAGTGGTTTTCAAGATCTCACCATCTGAAAAATTTTCACCACCGCCCTCAACGCCCACAACCACCACCGGTCCTGTCCGCACGCTGTGCGACGTCTCTGCGTTGGCTCTGGATCTGAACTTCGAAGACCAGGTTCGTAGCCGTCACCACGTACAGGTGCAGAGTCCGATTTCGACGGCCTAACTAATTAATTAATTCAATAGATTATAGTTAATAAATATCTAAATAATAAGTTTATTTAAAAGACACTTAAGCTAATATAAGATAATATTAAACGCTTTAAAAAGATTTCCCTAAGTAAATATAAGGCCTATAGAGACCGCTTATACTACTAGAACCGCCTAGTTATACTTAACTACGATAAACTTAAGCTTAAGCTCCTTAAATATATATAAAACCTATTAGTAGCTAGCTACCTAGGCTAAGGAAAAATCCTAGAACTACTCTAATAAGAATACTAATAGCTAAATATATATAATATAACACAAAGGTACGTCTCTAGCTGCTATATTTACTAATAAGCCAACGCTTTATATAAGATATATAATAGCCTTTTAAAGCCACTACCTATCCTAGACTAAAGATAGAAGGATATTTTAATTAACTTTATTATTAATCTTCCTAAAAGTAAAGGCTATATAAATATTATAGTAGTTATAGACTAACTATCTAAGATAAGATACTTAATCGCCTACCCTAATATATTAACACTTACTATTACCTAACTATTCCTAGATTATATATAGAAACTCTATAGACTCCCTAAAATAATTATCTCTAATAAAGGCAGCTAGTTTATTTCTATATTTTAGAAAGAACGAACTACCCAACTTTATATTAAAGTACTATTATCTATAGTATACTACTTGGAAACGGATAGTTAAATGGAATATATAAATGCTAGAATAGAATAATATATTTAGATATATATGTTATATTTATAGGAAAACTAAATTAACTGGCTTATATTTACTAAGTTTACTATAAATAATTCCATTTTGGAAACTATAAAGGTCTCCCCGTTTCTAGTTAACTACGGCTAGTATCTATAAATAGGTTTAAAACTCCTTAGTAATATTCCTTACCCTACTTATTACGCCTTATAAATTATAAAAGTAAATAAATTTATAGAGAAGATAGAGGAACTATAATAGTTCCTTATTAATAAAATAATATAGGCTTAATCTATTTATAAAGCTATAGTAAATAAGAAATAAACCCTAATACTAGCCTACGAAATTTATAACTTTATCTAGCTAAATATAAGAAATCTAAATATAAAATAACCTATTAAGAAACTTTATTAAAAGAACGCTGGCCCTTATAAGGTTAAGAAGGTTATTTCCTTTTATACTTATTAACTAAAGCTTCCTAATATAGTTAAAACCCACTATATATTCTATACGTTAGTCCTCTATCCTACTACCCTATATTAAAGCCCTGCCTAAATAGATATAAAACTCTCCCTTACTAGTTAAAGTAGATAGTAAGAATAAGTACTTTATTAAAAGAATTAATAATATTAAGTATAATAAACGGAAACGCTAATATAGATACCTTATAAAATAGAAAGGCTTTACTAAGCCCTTATAGGAACCCGTTAACTCTATAGGACTTATATAAGCTATAGAAGACTTTTATAAACTCTACCTAAAACTACTATAACTATATCTTGCAAAAGCTTAAGTTTAAAGGGGGGGTACTATTATAGGACACTCCTATAATACCTTATATATATCTACCTATTTTTACTAACTTAATTATTACGGACCTTATATCGGCAGTAGTACAACTACTAAGAAGAGATATAAATAGGTTAGTTAAGATAGTATGGGAGGCGCTAGAACCGATCGAGCTATAAAATAAGGGGTAGCCGAGTTACGTGGCTAGTTATATTATAAGTTTAAAATATAGAAATGTAGGAATATAGGAACGTGGGACGTACTAATGTACTAACGTACTAATATACTTGGTATATTTCTTAGGCGCAGTATTATATATTTAAAGGACTATAGTCCCTACCTAAATAGTTCTCTTTTTTATAGTAAATCTTAGAATATAATTAGAGTTAATCTATTAGGTAACTACTCTACTAGTTATTATTATATTATTAACTTCTTATTTACCTATATACCTAGCCTATTAATAAGTCTACCGTAGTTTCTACTATAAGGCTTCGTTATATATTTACTACTAAAGTTATAGTATTAATAAAGTTAAACAATATACTACTAAAAGCACCAATTATAACGCCATTAATGGCAGTAACTACTTTAGGAATAAGTAGGGACATTAGTATATAGAATATAGATTCATAGCTAGTTACAGTAGGTTAACTATAGAAGATAGTTAATTAATTAACAGATAATAACTAAATACTTAAAGAATAAATTAATGGAATCGGAGCAGTAAAGGTTAAGTTATTATTAGTCGAGCAATTTTTAAAAGAAAAGTTAAAGCTTAAAGGGTTTCTTATATAAATGCGCTTTAAGGTAATATAAAAGGGCGTAAAGCTTACTATACCTATAGACTAAGTGGTCTATATAGGACTATTCTTATTAGGGAGAGCACTTAAGTGGTTTAAACCCTACCTTACTAAGATATAGGCATATAGGGATACAACTACTAACCTAGAGGTTAAATATATGTTTTTAAGTTAGAATAGGTTTATAAGCCAACTAATATAAATATTTAGGGATTTAAAAGCAATAACTATAATAGAATAAAAGCTTTAAAACCTAGTATAACGGACCTTAGTAATTAAGTATATAACGTAGTTCCAAATATTAGCTATATAGGTTAAATAGAATAATAAGGTGTTTATAGCATAGTATAAACAGGGACTTAAGGTAAAAGTTTAGGATATAATTATCCTAATAGAAGATGCAGATATACTTAGGGAACTAATAGATTAAGTAACTAAGATTAATAATAGAATCTATTAACAAGAATAAACTAAAAAGGGTTAAAATAGGGTTCTACAGTTATATAAGGTGTAGAGCACATATTAACCAAGTTAAAACTTATAAAATAGTGGACTAGAGCTAATAGACCTAAGTAGTACTAAAGAATATAGGAATAAACAACTATGGAAACCTAAAGGGTAAGAATTAAGTAATTACACACCTAAGGAGCAGAGGCTAAACCAGGGATCTTAGCAGTAGAAGATATTTAGGCGGACTCTATAATAGAAAAAATAGTTTAAAAAAAGAGCTTATATAAATTGCGGAAAATAAGGTTATTTTACTAAAGACTATAAAAATGGCTAGAATAACTATGTAGTAAAGGGATAATAATATACTGCAAGGAACCAAAGAGTATTTAATTAGAAGTTTTGCGTTTTATTATAATAACATATACTAAATTTATAAGGACGCTAAGTACGGTATAAGCTATTAGCTATAGAAGCCAAAATGATTAAAGTTTAGAAAAACCAATCAATTATCTTATAAATCGGATATTAAGGACGATAAATTTAATATGGGCAAAATATTTAGTAATAATAAGGCAATGAAAGTAGCTTCCTAGGAGCATATAAACCTTAAAGAAGTTATAATAGAGGTAGAAGTTAAATTTACTATAAAGGACGGATTAGTAATAGGGATTAAAACTTTATTAGATATAATATCTATTACTTTATAAAATATAAGAGAAGTAAAATAGTAAACTACTTTGGTACTTAATAAAGGTAAAAGGCCTAAAGCTTAAGACTTTAAAGAAAAAATAAAAGTATAAGCTAGTTATCTATAAGGATAGATTAAGACAAAAGATTAGGAAGATAAGACTTTCGCAATAAAGGGAAAGAATCCTATAGTAGGTAAACATAGTATTTAGCCTTAGAGTTAAATAGTCGGCGCTAAAATTACAAAATTTACAAATCTGGAGGATTTAATAGCTAGACGTAGACTAGGAGAAGACTAAAAAAGATTTAAGAATTAAATTAAAGTATAGTAAGAATAAAGAGGTTACTAAGGGTTAAGAATACTAGGTAGATTAAGGGTTAAAGTACCTATACAAAAAATTACTAACAGGCCTAGAGAAGGCACGCTAAGAGGAAAGTGGCTTAAAAAACTAGAATAGGAAGAAGACCTAGGGGTTCTAACTAGATTTAAAGAACGGTATACTAAGGGTTGCAATAATACGGCAATAATAAGATATTTTCTTATAGACAAATTATATACGCTTATAAAACTATACTAAAAGTGGTATAGGCAGCAATATAACGATAAGTGGGAAGACTTCTATATATAGCTAGATAAGAAAGTTGTTTAAGACTAAATAATTATAGAAAAACGCATAAGTTATATTAAAGGAGTATTAACTATAACGTTAAGAAATCTAAAAAAAAGATTAGAGGACTAGAGAAGTAAGAGGAAAATTATAGCACCTATAAATAATAGACTAGCGTTTAGATCGGCTAGATAGAGGTTTAAATTTATAGATAAAGACAAGCTAAGAGTTAACCTAAAGCACTTAGCGTATTATATATTAGTATAGATTATATATATAGATTATATATATAATATATACAGAAATCTAAAAAAAAGAATTAAAAGTGCCTTATAAGGATATATTAGGCGCTAGATAAGCAATAATATAGAAATACTAAGTATATATATAGATAGTGTCTAGTAGAAGTTTAAGGATTAGAAGACTTAATACTTTAACTAAAAAAATTCCTTATAAAAGAATGCTTAAACGGATAATAGTAGTAGAAATACCTAGAGAATATATATCAATAGTATATAATAGGATTAAGCAGCTACTAGTTAGGAAAAGTAAAGGCCTATAAGACTAAAGGGAGCTAGTAGTAGAGCCTTAAACCGTTAAAGGCATTTAAGGATAACACCTAAACTTATAAATTAATTAGTAAAATTAACGGTTTAAAACACTAATAGATAGTAAAGTAACTAGGAACCATATCTTACTAATAGTAGTAAAAAGGATAGGATTATTTTATAGATAAAAGGAGTATTTTTATTTACTAGTTATAATTTTAGGAGACCTAATAACCTATAGAGGAGGTATTATTAATCTTAAAATAGGACCTATTTAGATAACTATTAAAAGGAAATAAATTAAAATATCTTTTAATATCCTACTATTAGGACGGGACGAGGCAGTACTAAAAATGCCTTAGTTATAAGAATATAACCTAAAGATTAATTAGATTATAGGATAAGTTAATATTAGAGATACTTAATAATATAAGAGGTATATAGTAACTAAGCTAGTATAGTACTAAGTTAGAGCGATATATAAGGAAACTAAAAAGGGGTTATCCTATATACTAAAGAGATACTATAAATATAGTAAGAAATTATAGAGCCTAGAAAGTATAAGGCTATTAAAATAGAATTAGAACTAGGAATAAGCCTAAAGTTCTTTTTAATCTATAAGATAACGGAAGAAGAGTTAAGAGCACTTAAAGAGTTTGTCTAAGAAAATTTATAAAAGAAATATATTAGACTATTACAGTTATTAGCGGGATATTTAGTACTATTTATACTAAAGAAGAACGGAAAACTTAGACTATATACTAACTATAAACAGTTAAATAGTATTAATAGAAAGAATAGGTATCCTTTACCCTTAATTAGCAAAATCTAAAATTAAATAGGTAATATGTAAATCTTTATAAAGATAAACCTAAGATAGGCGTATTATTAGATTAGAATTAAAGAGGGCAATAAATAAAAGGTAGCCTTTAGGTTAAAAAAAAGGACTATATAAACTATTAGTTATACAATTTAGGCTTATAAATGTACTAGTAACGTTCTAAAAGCGAATTAATAGTATATTAGGAGAATACCTTAATAAGTTTATTATAGTATACCTTAACAATATTATTATCTACTTAATAACTAAGGGAGAATACGGAGAATACGTTAAATAGGTTTTAAAGAGATTATAAAAAATAGATGCTAGTAGCAATTAAAAAATACGAGATCTTTACTAAGAAGACCAATTTTGTTAAATTTATTATTAAACTAGGCTATATTAGTATAGACCTAAAGAATATTAAAGTTATAGTAAGTTAGCAAGAACTAAAAAATATAACGTAGTTAAGGTTATTTTTAGGGTTTTACAACTACTATAAAAGGTTTATAGTATAGTAGCTAGGAAATATTAAACCCTTTACTAGGCTTATAAAGAAAGAGGAACTATAGGTTTAGGGAAATCAATAAAAAAAGTTATTTAAGGAACTTAAAGAGTTGTTTATCCAGAAACTAATCCTTAAAATCTATTAACTAGGGTTAAAGACGGTTATAGAAATAGATATATTAGACTTTATACTAAAAGTATAGAAATATATAGCATCTAGTAGTATATTATAGTTGGAAGATAATACTACTAAAGTTAAACTATAATATCTATAATAAAGAGTTATTGGTGTTATGGGATACCCCTATTGTGACGGCGCTGGAGCGCGTCACCTAGTTAGGGGTTCGCGTAAGACTTGGCATGTGTATATAGACGTCGCCTCACCACCTTCTCTTGCTCCTTAGCTTAATATCTTCGTAATACAGCATTCGTTCGCTTCTTCTTGCAAGCATTCATTCAAGTCTCTGTCGAGACATTTGTTTGATAGTTCGAGCCGTCACACCTATAACACCTTATATATATCCACCTATTTTTACCAACTTAGCAATTAGAGATTAACTATAAGATAGTAGCAACCTAACGGCAATCTGATAACAATCTACGGCAATTTACTATATTCTATTATATTCTACTAAGTCCACTAAATCCTACTAAGTTCTGCTAGGACTAATGCCTGAATCCTATTCTGCCTTATACACGTATTAACTAAGTAACTAAGTTAACGATATATACCCTTTCCTCCCGTTTTCTTACCTTCTTTCCTTATATAACGTCTTAACTTCTTATATAGTTTATGTATATAGCTTAATAATATCTACCTTACTATATATTATCGCTGCTTATACTTACTCCGTAACACTATATTGCGTTAAACTTTATATACTACCTCCGAAATATAAAACGACCTTAAAGCCCCTATAACGGCCGCCGGTATTATATCCATACTCTAAGAATAACTAGTAGAGATATAGAAGTTTTTTATAGACGCCCTTATATAAAACTAAGCCACTTTAAATTAATAATAAGCTGAATAAGAAGTATAACACTAGCGATTAATTAAGGACCTCTAAGAAGAAATCCGTATACTTAAGATGCCTATATTAGGGCCTTAAGACTAAATACTATCTCTAGAGATAAATACGCGGAATGTAAGCCCCGAACCTATAATAGCTGTCTACCCTAAACTAACTACCGTACTATAATAATCTAAACGGCTACTTAATCCTCTAGTATTTACTAGTAAACGTTAAAAGCTTTAATTATTTCTAAGCTAGCTTAAAAATAAGCTAACTAGTAACGCTAACTGTTACCTAACTAAAGCTAACTAACTCTGTTACGCCCTAAATTAACTAGGAGGAAAAGTAGCTAACTTTATTAAACCCCTCTAACCGAACTTAGTATAAAGCCTAGTTATACTTCTTAAAGCTATATATAGTAATCTAAACCGCTAAGCTACTACTTAGAGGAAGATAAACTATATGGCTTAAGGAATAAAAAGTTTCTTAGTATACTTTTCCGAATTTAACTATTACGTAAGGGAGACTAGCTAGAATAACTCTGTACTAGTTAACAGCCTTATTAAATCCCTAAGCCCTAAACTAAAAACCTCCTTAATAGGNNTAGACCTANTAGGAGCCCTTAATGCCTACATAAACGTTATTAATAAATGGTATAACGATATACTACGCCTAACACTAAAGCCTGCCCCTTAATATAATACGGCAACCCGTAAACGTCTACTAAGTTATTATCTTAGCCTAGGCACACTAACGCTATAGATATTAACACTAAAAGCCTAGAGTACGCCCTACTAGGGTCCCCTAAATAAGAAAGACGTATTAAGCTAGGCCTTTGCTTTAAATGCGGAAGTAAGAACTATATCTTAAAATACTATCTTGTCCCCTTACCTACGCCTTAAAACGATTTACAAATAGCTAATATTAGCAACTATTTATCGCGCCTAACCTTAAGCTATTAATTATAGCCCTTATCGTCTAGTTCTAGCCCTTTATTTAGTAAGCACTATTTATAAGTGTATAATTATAGCACCTGTTATACCAACCGCGTACTTATACGTTCGGTACACTAACCACACGTTTACGCGTTAGGTGTATTAGCCACTTACTTACGCGTTTGGTGCACTTATAAGGCACTAACTAATTAGGGGGAGGTCGCACTAGTATATAGACCACGTAGTCTACCTTAATAGAATTGACAGTCACCACCATTTAAAAGAGCATACAATACTATACGTATTTCGTGCCCCTGGATATAACTCGCCTTATATTATTAAATTAATATAAACACTGATTAGTAAGCGCGCACAGATTAGCAATTACTTAATACCTCCTCCCGAGCGATACACAACAGCGACTACCCGTTTATATCCTAGTACGACCTGCTAAAAGGTTGGAAGTTAGGGATTACGGACTATTACCAACTCTATATACTTATTTAAGTCTTAGTATGGTTTACTAGAAGTTTATAGACGCGAATATAGACCTTTATAGAACCCCCTATCCTTAACCCCTTTAAACCTTAAACCTTTTCGGACCTTACGGAAACTCTTTACCCTTCTATAAACCGTTACGGACCCGTTAATTGCCTTTACGGACCACTATAAGACCTCTTAAACTGTTACGGACCCGCTAATTGATTTTACGGACCGTTATAAGACCTCCTCTACCCGCTATAAGCTACTACTACCTACTACAGCTTATATAGATATACTACGCTATATAATATGGCAGATATAACTAAGCAAATTAGTGAAGGTTAAAAGAAGTGGAGTTAGGGAGTCGACCTTACGTCTACGGACGGCGTTAACGACTATATTAATTTTAAGATCCTTAAATACGGATACTATAAGCTTCTAAACAACGACCTATAGGAGTAATATAAGGAAGACTTTGCGGACTTTACGGAAGCTATTCTTAAGGCCTGTAACCCTACTGCTATCCGTAACCTACGAACCCTTTTACGTTACTAAGGTATATAGGTTAAAAAGGATAAACGAGTTACTGTTATACGGTCCTTATATAATATAATATAGGAGGAGGACCATACGGAATGGACTAAAGAGGAAATCCTAGACTAGGTTAAAGCCACTAATAAACTCTTTGCTTCTCCCAAACTTAATAGTATTATTGGCCTTATACCTGACCTACTTAACTAAATTCGTCCTATAAACCTAAGCGATTTTGGAATTAATCTTACGGGCTAAAGTATACCTAGTACTTAAGTTACGAACCGTAATACCCCCGTAACCTAAATTACGGACCGTAATACCCCCGCAAATTAAATTACGGATAAAACCCCTTCTGTTGTTTAAGTTATAGATTTGTAAACCACCTAAGTAAAGACTTATAGTAAGGAGCTAGCCAATCTAGCTAAGCTCTATACCGACGAATCTAAGTATAGCGGTAAAAATAATAACTTTAACTTTAAACTAACTATCTTTACGGACCTCTATTAGAAGGCTGATATTCCTAAATAGGAGTTTAGCTAAGCCTACTTTACTATGCTGCGCGGCCTAGCACTTAACCACTATTATACTAACCTTAAGAGCAACCCCCTTGGTGTTCCCTTTAATAAGCTATATAAAGCTATACATAACTACTTTAAAGAACCAGAATATAAGCGTGATATCTTTACCTAATGGAATGCAACTAAGTTACAGACCGTAATAAATAAGAATACTAAAAAATTGACTATAGAGTGCCTGCAAATCCTTATTAAAGACCTCTACTACCTATAGTATGGTTTTAATATTAAGCTTCAAACGGACGACTTCCTATATAATAAACTTATTACGGCTTACTAGGAAATAGAACCCTATAAATACGCCTATTACAAGCCCACAGACACTATAGCTAGCCTTATTAACAATTTACGGTCCTCTATTATAACGTACGAAGCCTTAAACCCACTAGGTAGTACTTAAGCCTTTGTTACGGACCTACAAAATCTGTAAACTAACTTAGATGCCTACTTTACGGACCGCCGCTACCGCTAGCAGCACCCGTATCGACTAGGTCCTACCCATAACCCCTATAGCAACTCCCATATAAAAGTATACCCTCACAGACAAACCAATTAGAGGTGCTTTATATGTAGTAAGGAAGGATATTGGTCTATAAGGTATACCTAGAAAAAACGCAATAAGTCTAAGAAGAGATTTAATAGACAGATTAACTAGTTTATCTTAGACTATAAAGGAGAGGAAGTAGAAGAGTCTCTTAACGAGTTAATGGAAGCCCTTATAATTAACTTTAACTTAGATACTTAGGAACAGGAGACCTTAAAGACGTTTTTAACTACTTTTAGACCTTTTACGGACAACTAAGCCTTTAATATTACGACCGTATTAGCCGACCGCTCCTTTACACACTTAATTGCACCCGAAAACTAGCCTATAAGTATACCCATTAAACCCGTTATGGACGTTATAGACTGCGAACAAGACCTATTTGCATATATTACTATAGAACGCTATACCCCTAAAGAATTTTATAGCGTTATAATTAATATAGATGCCTTTAAGAAGTCTACCGTAGGTTACAGATAATACCTTATATATAAGACCACCGTAAATAATAATATAGATATTAATACTATGCAAACTGGGGCCATAAACGTCCAATTTGGCATTAGCTTAACTGTATTAATTAAATTAGTTGCAGTTAAGACCCTAATTAGCCTAGTTAACTTCTACGTAGTAAAAGCGGATACCCCTTTCCTACTTTATCTTACGGATATAGATAGGTTATAAGTTTACTATAATAATATTACGGATACCTTAATTAGCCCCGTAACTGCCCTAGGAAGTAAGTATATTACCCTACTAATTATATAACAATTTGGACGCCCGTTCCTTATATAGGGAGAGACTTTATAGACCTATATTTAAGAATCTTTTGACTATAACCCGTACTACCTCACTAGTACGGAAATCCACCGCCTATACCGCCGTTTCAGCTACCTATTAGCCGAAAAGCTATATAGAGTCCTTGAACGCTCTAGACATAACGATGTTAATAGGAAGGCAGTTAACTACCTAACTAAATACTACTCCCTCCGCCAGAAATACGGACGTTCCCTAGGCCGATTTAAGTTCACCCTTTATAAAGACCTTGATTTTAACCACTTAGTATACGTAGACATTATGTATATTAATGGCAGCCTAGTATTACACATAATTGATAAGGTAACCCGCTATTAAGCTGCTCGTTGATTATAAAATATATCTATAAAATATACTTGGGATATTTTACGGACCTGCTAGATTAACATATACGTTAGACCCCCTAAGTATATTACCTACGACGCTAGTAAAAACTTTATTAGTAAGGAATTCCAACAGTATGCTATAGCTATGGCTATTTTAATAAAAGCCGTTCTAGTTAAGGTATACTGGTCTATTAGGCTTATTAAGCGAGCTTACCTAGCTTTATAAAGAGCTTACTAGATTATTACGGATAAGTGTAAGGATATCTAAAAGGAACTGGCTTTATAGATGGCTGTAAAAGCTGTTAATAATACCGCTAGCCTTAACGGACTAGTACCTACCCTCTTAGTTTACGGAGTCTATTTAAGGATAAATAACCTAGGCCCCTCTACTCCATCTATTATAGAATAAGCAGCTGTAATATAGAAGGCAATAGCTGAAATAGTTAAATTACGGGCTAAATAAGCTATTAATAATGCCTTATATTACCGCAACGGACCTAATATAACCTTAGTTTATAACCTTCCGCTTAATTTTAAAGTCCTTATATAGTGTAAGAGTGGTAATTAGACTGGACCTTATTGTTTACTAGCTATAAAAGACGAAACGTGCTATATATAACTTTTTAGCGGACCGACTAGCTTTAGAAGCATATCTGTAAAACCCTATTTTCGGTCTAAAAACACCTATAATATTAAACCAGACGAACTGGAAACACCCCTGCCTTTAGACGAACTAGAAGCACCTATGCCTACTATAGAAGTCCCCTACAACCCTACTAAACCTATTAAACCTACCATAAAATGTAGCCGAGGACGCCCCCAAAAGTACCCTATAATGGAGAATTATCTAACCTCCGCAGATATATCTATAAGGCAATCTCCACCTATGGATATATTAGTTCTAGTATAGGAAACCCCTTTTACGGACTTACAACGCAAAGAGATTAATAGACTACTTAAAAAGGGCGTCTTTGCGGTTGTAACAGAAAAAGATATTCCGTAAGGCGTCCGTATATTTAACTTATGCTTTATTAACAAGATTAAGCACCCTAGTACTAATAAAGCCTTTAAGAAATTAAGGCTTATTATACAAGCTTATAATAACTAGGGAAAGGACCTAGTTCTTACGCAATCGCCTATAATTTAATAAGTTAGTTAATAGATTATACTTGTACTTACGCTAGGACTATAGTAAACTAAATCTATAGCCCTTTACTTACGGGATATCTTATAAGCCTATATACAGTCTAATACCTACCTAAGCAGAGACATCTTTATACAACTACCCTATAAGCTTAACCTATAACTAAAAACAATTTTATAGGTTGTAAAACCCCTATATGGAGTACTAGAAGCCAGAAACCATTAGTTTAAGATATACTACTAGCATCACATTAGTAAACTTAAAATGGAATAGTTAACCTACAACCCCTGCCTCCTATACAGCCCATTAAACGGCTTTAGTATTATTAGACTTTAAACAAACGATACCCTATTCCTAGTAGACTAGACCTTTACAGACGCTAAAGAAACTAAACTATAAAAGGTAAAGTTCTTAGTAAAGCCGTAAGAGTAGTTAACTAAGTAGACTCTAATTAAGTTTAATGGAGGCTTAATTATATAAAAGGGCAACCTAATTAAGCTGACTTAGGAACACCAAGCTTAAAACCTAAAGCCTATTATAGTAAAGCCTACGGACCTTACTAGTTCCCGCGGAGAGACCTATAAGACCATAAATATAAAGGACCAATACGCTATATAGCGTGTAAGAGGCGCCTATATTACCACAGTCTGTTAACCTAAATCTGCCTATAATTTATTCTTTGCGGCCCAGGCAATAAACCCGTAAGAGGAAAATATTAAGCAGCTTAATAAGCGCATTTAGTAGCAAATTAATAATGCAGTAAGGGGATTTACTTTTGTACTACTAGACCTAAACTCCCTTAGCCTACTAGCATTTATAGATGCCTCCTTTGCTAATAACAAAGACCTATTATTATAAATTGGCTTTATAATTATACTTACGGACCATAATTAGGACGCAAATATACTATATTAGTCTTTAATTAAGTGTAAACAAGTAACCCGCAGTATATTAGCTTCTAAACTATATACACTAGCTTATAGATTTAATATAGCAGCCGCAATTAAATTAACGGTCCAGAAGATTCTATAACTAGAGCAGTTACCCCTAGTTTTATGCACCAATTTAAAGTCCCTCTATAACTGCCTAGTTAAACTAGGTATGACACAAGAGAAGAGGCTTATAGTCAACCTAATATACTTACATTAGGCCTATAAACGACGTAAAATTACAAAGGTTAAATAGATTAGCGGCGGAAGTAACCTACATCAGGAAAAAAAATTTTGGGCGCAAACGAAAATCGGGGTCTGCAAAACCTGCGTAAGTCGCAATTTTGGCAATTTGCGGCGATTTGCAGCAATTTGCTACAAACATATAGGCTACCTATGCACGCGCCTGCCCTATCTATGTGTTTGTAGCAAATTGCTGCAAATTGCCGCAAATGCTAAAATTGCGACTTACGCCTGCAGGTTTTGCTTGCAACAACGTGCCTAAAAAAAATTCCTGATGCAGAGGCTCTGCACGAGGCTCTACACAAAGCTCTGCACGAAGCTCTGCACGAAGCTCTACACGAAGCTCTACACGAAGCTTTGCACGAGGCTCTACACGAGGCTCTACACAAAGCTCTGCNTATAGAGGCTCTGCACGAGGCTCTGCACGAAGCTCTACACGAAGCTCTACACAAGGCTCTGCACGAAGCTCTACACGAAGCTCTGCACAAACCTCTATATAAAGCTCTACACGAAGCTCTACATAAAGCTCTACGAAGCTCTACACGAAGCTCTACATATAGAGGCTCTGCACGAGGCTCTGCGCGAAGCTCTACACGAGGCTCTGCGCGAAGCTCTACACGAGGCTCTACGCGAAGCTCTACACGAGGCTCTGCGCGAAGCTCTGCATACGGAGGCTCTACACGAAGCTCTACACAAAGCCTTTGTGTGTGCGCGCGACACATTACTATCGGGTCCCCGCTATATTCCCGATAGCCTCTACACGTGCCTCTGCCAAGTATACCCCATATATACACCTAGGTAGCCACCTCATTTTTTACCCTTCCTTACATCCTACCTAGGAAGACACCAGAACGACAGCCAGCAGACGACCGTCGCCGGAGCCAGACGACCATCGCCGGAGCCAGATGACCGTCGCCAGAGCTAGACGACCGTCAGAGCTGGACGACCGTCGTCAGAGCTAGACGACCGTCGTCAGAGCTGGACGACCGTCGCCGGAGCCAGATGACCGTCGCCAGAGCTAGACGACCGTCAGAGCCAGACGACCGTCGTCGGAGCTAGACAACCGTCGCCGGAGCCAGATGACCGTCGCCAGAGCTAGACGACCGTCAGAGCCAGACGACCGTCGTCATCGCCACACGACCGTCGCCAGAGCCACACGACAACCGTTCGAACGACCAGCCAGCGAACACGATAAACGATTCGATCGATCGATCGAATCAAGGTGACATAGACAGGTAGGCACAGACAGGTAGGCACAGACAGGTAGGCACAGACAGGTAGCATAGACGGGTAGGTATAGACGGACGGACAGACAGGTAGGTAGGCAAGTAGGCAGGCAGGCAGCAGGCAGGCAGGCAGGCAGGCAGGGCAGGCAGGCAGGCAGGCAGGCAGGCAGGCAGGCAGCAGGCAGGCAGGCAGGCAGGCAGGCAGGCAGGCAGGCAGGCAGGCAGGCAGGCAGGCAGGTAGGTAGGTAGATGATTTAGAGCCTCTGCGAGACGCTTCCCCCTTAACGCCTAAAGTAGATAGCTCTATATTTTATATAGTTATAATATAAATATATTTAAAAGTATATTATAGAAATCTATGGGAATATATGATAATTTGGTTATTATATAATATAATTATTATTTATATAGTTACAATTTGTACAGTTTTTACAATTCGTACAGTTTTTACAATTCGTACAGTTTTTACAATTTATACAGTTTGCGCGCTATTTATTTATAGGGTAGCGTTTTGCTGTAATTTATTTATAGAGGTAGCATTTTGCCGCAATTTACTATTAGGTGCTGCGATTTTATTATAAAACGTGCGTTTTGCGTAAATTGCTATCGACCATATCCACCTGCCGAAACCGCAACAACGAGCCCCAAAAAAAATTTCCTAATGTAGTAGACGCCATAACTAAGGCAAAGCCATATTAAGCCCTTAAAACCCTAATTAACACAAATAAGCTTAATCTAAAAGTTATAGAATGGGTGGAACGAGACTAATAGAGCACTACAGTTCATTTACGGCCCATCGGAAGGCCGTACGGTACATTTACGGCCCGTCGGAAGGTTATA
Source organism: Cenococcum geophilum 1.58 (assembly GCF_001692895.1). NCBI lineage: Eukaryota > Fungi > Ascomycota > Dothideomycetes > Gloniales > Gloniaceae > Cenococcum > Cenococcum geophilum. Next base: position 2,168,605 of record NW_027137586.1, read on the forward strand.
CGGTTTACTTTACGGACCGTAAGCAGGACTTACGGCCCGCTTAGAGTACCGTTTGGAAGGCAGCCCAAAAGACACCTTAGGAGGGATCTCCTATAGATTTCTTATATATTTCCTTTATATTTTACAGTTCTATTAAAGCAGTTACGGAGGCTATATATAGGTGGTTTCATTTTTTAAGTACCGCTAGTATATAATTATAGTACCTGTTGTACTAACCGCGTGCCTACGCGTTTGGTACACTAACCACGCGTTTACGCGTTAGGTGTATTAGCCACTTACTTACGCGTTTAGTGCACTTATAAGGCACTGACTAATTAGGGGGAGGTCGCACCAGTATATAGACCACGTAGTCTACCTCAATAGAATCGACAGTCACTACCATCCAAAAGAGCATATGATACTATACGTATTTCGTGCCCCTGGATATGACTTGCCTTATATTATTAAATTAATATAAACAATAAGGATAAAGCTCTAACCGACGTCCTATAAAAACTCCACCTTAATTACCTCTAAAAGGAAGGTCCTAGAGCTAAGTTACTCTCTAAAACAGCTCTACTATAGAATTTTATTAAACATATTTAACGTTATAAACTCTAACTCTTAGGACTATAGTATAACTATTAACTACCGTCTTTAGCAGAATAGTTAATAGGCTAACGCTTAAATCCTAATTAATATAGGAGCTAGCGGCATAGGATTTATTAATAAGATCTTTATATAAGATAATGGTTTTACTCTAACCCCCCTTAACTAGTATATTAACGTATTTAGATTTAATAGCAAACGCACTATCTTAGGCTGTATTACCCATGTAGTATTCCTAAAACTCTAATACCTAAACTATAAAGAATTAATTAAACTTTTTATTACCACCCTAGGTTACTTAGTAATTCTTAAATAACCCTAGATAAAGCTATATAAGGTAACTATTAATTAAAACAACCTTAAGCTTCTATTTACTACCTCCCATTATAAGTAGAAGTGCCTTACTACTTACTACTTAGACCCAGAACTAAAATCTAAAAAATCTACTAGAATCCACCAGTCTAAAATTTCTATAACTATCTACTCTACGCCTAAGAAATCCACCAGATTCCGCTAGCACAAAAATCCTACTAAATTCCACTAATATAAGAATTCTACCGACATCCACTAAGGATCTAAAAACTCTACTAAATTCTATAAGTTATTACTAAGTACTATACCGCCCTAAGCTAAGCAGAAGCTTAAGCTTAATATATAAAAATACTAGAAGGACTAGTATTCTACTATAAAAAGGATTCTTAAAGAACCTAAACCTAAATAGGAAACTACGGATAATCTAAGCGAGCTTAGCACCCTAGATATCCGCATAATTGGAGCTACCCCGCTAGTATAACTTGCTAAAAAAAACCCGAATATATAATCTTTGCTATTATTACATTAGGAAATTTTTTTTAGGGCTCGTTGTTGCGGTTTACGGTAGGTAGATATAGTCGATAGCAATTTACGCAAAACGCATGTTTTGTAACAAAATCGCAGCACCTAATAGCAAATTGCGGCAAAATACTACCCCTATAAATAAATTGCAGCAAAACGCTACCCTATAAATAAATAGCGCGCAAACTATACAAATTGTAAAAACTGTACGAATTGTAAAAACTGTACAAATTGTAACTATATAAATAATAATTATATTATATAATAACCAAATTATTATATATTCCCATAGATTTCTATAATATACTTTTAAATATATTTATATTATAACTATATAAAATATAGAGCTATCTACTTTAGGCGTTAAGGGGGAAGCCTCTCGTAGAGGCTCTAAATCATCTACCTACCTACCTGCCTGCCTGCCTGCTTGCCTGCCTGCCTACCTGCCTACCTACCTACCTACCTACCTGCCTGCCTCAGTGATGTCAGCGGTTTGGATCGGTTCGAAATTTTGCCCTTAAACCGATCCAAAAGTTAAATCAAGGCTCTAAACCGGTTCGTGAACTAGTTAAACTAGATGAACTAGATAAAATAGAGTATATTTAAGCGTAATATAGTGTATAAAGTGGCAGAATTGTTTAACGAAGTAAGTAGTTAAATAGAGTTAGGAAATGGTTTATGGCCCTATATAGCTTAAGCGACGTTAGCAGCTGGTTAAGTAGTTAAGAGGCGTAGGCTTACTATCACCAGTCTTGGTATGGTGTTGAGAAGCAGCTTAGTTGTTAATAAGTATATATCTGACAGCGTCGCCCTCATCTGCCTTATTGCCCTTATCTTCCTTATTAGTATCCTTATTAGTATCCTCGTCAGTCTCCTTATCTTCCTTATCCTCTAGCTTATCAGCTTCCCCCATATTTACCACCGCATTGCCCCCTATATCGCCTTCTGCTGAAGTCTTTTCTTTAGTAGTAGCTTTAGCAGTAGTTTTGGCAGTAGCTTTAACAGCAGCTTCGTCCTTATATTGCTTATTAACGTTAGGATCTACGCCCTTTGCAAAGGCCTTTGCTTAAGGACGACCGAACTAAGACTTAAGGCATTTGTTTGCTTTAATAATATCGGCTTTAAGGCGGTTTTAAGGATTAGTAAGTAGGTGCTTTGCAGAACTAAATACGCGTTTGCATTTGGCGCTTATCAGTAGTATAGTAAGTATATTAAGGGTAAATTGAGCGAGATCGGGCTGCGATAGATAGACGCTATTTTAGTAAGCCAGAGGATTGTCTGCTTGCTCTGGATCGCTTTTAATGTAGGTTTGGTAGGCGTTAGTTCTACTAAGAGGTACTATATTAATCTGCTTATAGCTTCTAAGACCACTAAATAACTTACCGCGTTTAAAGCGTATTAGTGGTGGAGGCTTAACGACCGCGGGATTACTATACTTGCCCTTATACTCCTCCAGCCAGAGGTCTTCTACTAGGCCCTGAATACCGCGGTTATCTAGATCCTTAGGATCACCACCGAGCCAGTTTTTTTTGTTCTTATTTTAATTAAATCTCTAGTAAAACTACTACCACTTCTTGTCTAGTAAAAGCACCTGCGTAGCATAGTATGCGGCGCTATTATTGGCAAGCTTATAGTACTCCTTATACTTCTCCTATAACGCGTAAACCGCTGCCTTAAGATAGGTGTATTCTTTATAGTCGCCATATTTAATGTAAAGCTCTCGAAAGTTAATCTAGGCGTTGTAGGTACAGTTAAGAAGCTAATCTATAGTAGTAAACCAGCGGTAAAGCATATGCTTATGGCCCTAGCCACATATAGTAGCTTTATAGAACGGTTGGAGGACAGAAGAGAGCTTTTTAAGTAGAAACCAGTAGTGGGTAGTAAGTCGATCGTTTTTAATGCCCTCGCCGCGTTTTGGTATATAGGTGTTGCAGAATCGTTGTATACGGGGCTTGTAATTAATAGCTTATATAATAGAGCTGAAATATAAATTCTATCGCATTGCATTGCTTTGGATAAGCTAGTAGAGAAGTTAGTAATAAAATTAAAAAGTTAAATATTGCGACTATAGAGCGAGAATATTACGACTATAGGGCGGATATTATAAAATCCGACGCTGTAGCTAATTAAACTGGTGTAATTTGACGTCACTAGGTGGCAAATATCACCAAATCTTAATACACTTACCTTAAGCATATCGAATTCCGACTACTTCCCCCCTACTATAATCCTCCAAAACTCCTCCTGACGCTGTGGCGATATCCGGATATACTATATAATGTTGTGTAGACGTCTAAGAGCGCCCTACTTCCTCCAGATCTCCGCAATTAACTTAAAGTCGTGCCTACTGTAAGCTAGCTTAAGCTCCTCTAGTGTAGTGTCCGCCTTCTTGCCTAGAAGGAACGCCTACGCATATAGGTTAACTACATGGCCAAGACACCGCAGTTAATAATGTTTTCGCTGCTTTTCTAATATCTTTAGATAGAGTGTTTTTAGTATTAAATCTACAGCCGTATCGTTGCTTAACGCGTTATTAAGCATAAAGTATCCTATTCTTCTACCAATTTTATACTCGCCGATTACATTAAGAACAATCTAAGCTTAGTTCGCGCCGCTGTGTTCGCCCTTAAGACGCCGTATAGTAAGAAGCTTCGTTTTTTGGAGGCCATTCTTATTAATATAGTGAGCAACTATTGCAATAATAGCGTAGTAGTTTGGCGATGTCTAAAGGTTAAAGGATATATAGATATTCAAGCGAGCTTTTTATAAGTTATCTCGTAGCTGCCTCTTCTGCTTCTTAAACTTGCTTATTATCCAACTGCGAATTATATTACGCGTTAGAATTAGCTTTGCTAGGCCTCTATACGTATACTAAATTAGCTCTAGGAAGTAGACGTTTTTAATCTAGTAGAAAGCGATATGGTAGTATACTAGCCAGCGAATTAGTAAAAGCTTAAAAGCTTTAAACTAGGTCTTCTAGATATAGTCTTACTGCTCGGCATACTACTTAATTGTTCCTTTAGACTTAATCAGATTACTATTCTTGTTAATGCGGTAAGCTCGTTTCTAGTGGCTAAGAATAGTAGAGTTGCTATTAAGAGCTAATTACCAATTAATAAGAAGGCAGTATAGCGGATAGAGTCTCTTACTAAACGGCTTGTACGTTTTATCTTTCTTCTTATCTAAACACTTGCAGCAGTAGTAGTATCTAACTGCTATAGTCTTATGAACTATTGTAAAGCCTTTTCCCTTACCCTATATATGCGAGGACTTCGGCCTAGCACGCTTCTGCCTGGCGATATCATTAGTTCTTCGATACTACTGGCCATGGAGTTTAATTCGTTTTGGCTCCGCTGCCGGGCGCGACGGTGGCGGAGGCTCTCGCTCGGATGCGGATGTAGATTCGTGATAGGTAAGAGGCTCTGGTTCCACTGTATTTATAGTCGTCTTTGGGCGCTTTTGTTTTTTACTACTAGAGGCTTTACTAACGCGCTTTTGAGGAACAGCAGGAGCCTTACCCGTAGCACGACTGCTGCTGGCACTACTACTACCACCTCCACGCGTCGTTCGGCCGGTAATACTGACGAAGCCCTCCATATAATCGGCGGTATCAAATAATAAGGGTAGTAATGCGGGCAGTAATGAGGGCAGTAATGAGGGTAGCAATGAGGGCAGCAATAAGGGCGACGCGGTGAGGACGACGCGATTAGGGCAACGCGGTAAGAGTTAACTACCTAGATTAATCCTCATCCAATTAAGGCGTTACTATACTATAGATAATCCTTAATATACGGCTTGGTAAGTGTACAGCGGATTTAATAGGCTTGGCTCCCTTAGGTGGCGTTCGCCTATACCTAAAAGCTTACCACTAAGGCTCTACATACATCCAGATCTGGTTCTACTGGTTAACTGGTTAGCGCTAAAGCCTTAAACCGATCCAAATAGACCTGCCAAAATCGAACGAACCGGTTCGGATTTTATAATTGGTTTAACTGGTCTAAACCGGTAGCGAACCGGTTTATTGACATCACTGGAGCCTTATACAGAGCCTCTGTACGTAGAGCTTCGTGTAGAGTCTTATATAGAGCCTTATATAAAGCTTTGTATAGAGCTTCGTGTAGAGCTTCGTATAAAGCTTTATATAGAGCTTTGTATAGAGCTTTGTATAGAGCTTTATACAGAGCTTTATATAGAGCTTCGTATAGAGCTTTATACAGAGCTTCGTATAGAGCTTTATGCAGAGCTTCGTGCAGAGCTTTATACAGAGCTTTATATAAGGCCTCGTGCAGAGCTTTATATAGAGCCTCGTGCAGAGGCTCTATATTAGGATTTTTTTTTAGGTATGTTATTGTAAGCGAAAATCGGGGTCTACAAAACCTGCGTAAGTTGCAATTTTGGCAATTTGCTACAAACATATAGATTAGGCAGGCGCGTGTATAGGTAGCCTATATATTTGTAGCAAATTGCTACAAATCGCCGCAAATTGCCAAAATTGCGACTTACGCAGGTTTTGCAGACCCCGATTTTCGTTTACAACAACGCGCCTAAAAAAAAACCTAATATATAGCTGATATTAAGAAGGCCTTAGTACTAAAGAAGTATACTAACCCTACTATAAAGGTACTAGTTGAGTACTATAACTACCTAGAGGTATTTTTATAAAAGGAAGCTAATAAGCTACCGGAATACCAATTGTATAACTATAAGATTGTACTTAAAGAAGGAAAGTAGCCTAGATTTAGACCTCTATATAGGATGTCCTAAAACAAACTCTAAGTGCTATAAAAGTATTTAGATAAGAACCTAAGTAAAGAATTTATTAAAGTAAGCTTATCGCCTGTAGCTGTATTAGTAATCTTTATTAAAAAACCTAGCGGCGGTTTACGCTTCTATATAGACTACTAAGCTCTTAATACTATTACTGTTAAGAACTAATATCCAATCCTATTAATATAGGAGATACTAAACTAACTAAGTAAGGCTCGCTACTATATAAAGCTTAATGTTATCTCTACATTTAACCGCCTCTGTATAGCAAAAGGAAATAAATGGCTTACTACATTTCGTACTTAGCATAGATTATTTAAATACTTAGTAACGCTATTTGGCCTTATAAATGCTCCGAGCTCATTTTAATATTATATAAATAATACCCTATATCCCTACCTAGACATCTTCTATACTACTTATATTAACGACATCCTAATATATAGTAATAACCTAACTAAATATTAGAAATATGTTAACTTTATCCTATAAGCCCTATACGGAGCTAGTTTATAATTAGATATAGATAAATACAAGTTTTATAAAACAGAAGTCCTATACCTTAGACTCCTTATTTCTATAAATAGTATATAAATAGACTTAAAGAAAGTTAAAGTAATTATAAACTAGTAAGAACCTAAGAACGTTAAGGATATAAGAGCCTTTATAGGATTTACCAATTTCTACTAACGGTTTATTAATAACTTCTCCGCCCTAGTTTTACCCCTTATTACTCTAACCTAAAAGGATAAAGCTTTTATCTTTAATAAGGAATATAAGAAGGCCTTTACTTATCTAAAGGTTATATTTACTACTGCACTTATACTTTAATACTTTAAGTTTAAATAAATAAGTATTATAAAAGCCGACTTATCTAATTACGTTACTAAAGGCATTCTATCTTAATATAATAAAGAAGGAGTATTATACCCTATAGCATACTCTTAAAGTAACTAAGCCCTACTAAATATAATTACGAGATCTATAATAAAGAATTACTAGCTATTATTAGATATTTTAAGTAATAGCGACCTAAACTAAAAGGCGCTAGATTTCTAATTAAAGTTCTTAGCAACTATAAGAACCTATAGTACTTTACAACTATAAAATAGCTAAGTTATTATTAGGCCCGCTAGTTAGAATATCTATTATGCTTCCAATTTTTAATTATATACTACCTAGGCGTTTAAGGTTAAAAGCATAATACCCTAACCTAACACTCGCAAGACGCGCTAGCCCTAGAAGAAGCGCGCTTTTACTAAAATTAGACCCTACTTTACCCTAAACTATTTAACCCTCCTGCTAAAGATCTTACGGTATACGTCCTTAAAATAACTAATTAATTAATTAAATAGATTATAGTTAATAAATACCCAAATAACGAGTTTATTTAAAAAAACGCTTAAGCTAATATAAGATAGTATTAGACGCTTTAAAAAGATTTCTCTAAGTAAATATAAAGCCTATAGAAACCGCTTATATTACTAAAACTATCTAGTTATCCCTAATTATAATAAGCTTAAGCTTAAGCTCCTTAAATACGTATATAATCTATCTATTACCGGCCACCCAGGCTAAGAAAAGACCCTAAAACTACTCTAACGGGAGTATTACTGGCTAAATATATATAATATAACATAAAGGTATATCTCTAGCTACTATACCTACTAATAAGCTAAAGCCTCGTATAAGACGTATAACAGCCTTTTAAAGCCGCTACCTATTCTGGACTAAAGATAGAAGGATATCTTAATTAACTTTATTGTTAACCTCCCTAAGAGTAAAGGCTGTATGAATATTATAGTAGTTATAGACTGACTATCTAAGATATGACACTTAATCGCCTGCCCCAATATATTAATACCTACTATTACTTAACTATTCCTAGATTACGTATAGAAACTCTATAAACTTCCTAAAACAATTATCTCTAATAGAGGTAGCCAGTTTATCTTAGCATTCTAGAAAAAACTAACTACTTAACTCCGCATTAAAGCACTGTTGTTTACTATATATTATTTAAAAACGGATAGTTAAACGGAACGTGTAAATACTATAATAAAATAGTATATTTAGATATACACGTTATATTTATAAGATAACTAAATTAACTAGCTTGCATTTACTAAGTTTACTATAAATAATGCCGTCTCGGAAACTATAAAAGTCTCCCCATTTCTAGCTAATTACGGCTAGCACCTATAAATGGGGTTTAAACCCTTTAGTAATATTCCTTACCCCGTTTATTACGCCTTATAAGTTATAAAAGTAAATAAATTTGTAGAAAAGATAGAGGAACTATAATAGTTCCTTACTAATAAGATAACATAGGCTTAATTTATCTATAAAGCCGCAGCGAATAAGAAACAAACCCTAGCACTAGCCTATTAAATTAGTAATTTTATCTAGCTAAATACAAGAAATCTAAATACAAAACGACCTACTAAGAAACTTAATTAGAAAAACGCTGGCCCTTATAAGGCTAAAAAGGTTATTTTTCCCTATGCCTACTAACTAAAGCTCCCTAATACGGTTAAAATCTACCCCGTATTTTATACGTTAGTCCTCTACCCTACTACCCCTATATTAGACGCCCTACCTAGACAGATATAGGACCCTCCCCTACTAGTTAAGGTGGACGGTAAGGATAAGTACTTTATTAAAAGAATTAATAATATTAAGTATAATAAACGGAAACGCTAATATATATATCTTATAAAGTGGAGAGGCTATATTAAGCCCTTATAGGAACCTATTAACTTTATAGGACTTATATAAGCCGTAGAAGACTTTTATAAACTTTACCTAGAACTACTATAGCCCTACCTTACAGAAGCTTAAGTTTAAAGGGGGGGTACTGTTATAGGACACCCCCATAACACCTTATATATATTTACCTATTTCTACTAACTTAGCAATTAGAGACTAACTATAAGATAGCAACCTAACGGCAACCTAACGGCAATCTGCTATATTTTGCTATATTCTGCTAAGTCTACTAAATTCTACTAAGTTCTGCTAGGACCGCTGCCTAAATCCTATTCTGCCCTATATATATATTAACTAAGCAACTAAGTTAACAATATATACCCTTTCCTCCCGTTTTCTTACCTTCTTTCCTTACGTAACGTCTTAACTTCTTATACAGTTTATATATATAGCTTAATAATATCTACCTTGCTATATATTATCGCCGCTTATACTTACTCCGTAATAATTAGGTATAGTTATAGCACTTAAAAAATAGAAAGTATTCTTATAAGGAGTAGAGAAACTATTTATAAGAACCTAATAGGGTTCCTAATAATAAAAGAACCTAACTAAAGATAGATTAGATAGGCAGAAATACTTATAGAATATTGTTTTAAGATTTAGTATACTAAGGGCACTAAGAATATAAGAGTAAACATATTAAGTAGAAAGGCTAAACTATAGAATAATAAGAAGCTATTAGGAGCAATACTATATAGAGATAGTAATAGATTAATTAGGTATGATTATCCTAAGATTATAGCAACTTAAGAGTATAAGTTACTAGAAAGTAATTAAATAAAAAGGATCTAAAAGGCGTAATCTAAAGACCTAGAAATAAACTAGTACAAGTAAAAAATAAATACGTATATCCTAAGGGGAATAGCAGAAGAATTTATTAAAGAATTTTATAAGGAAATAATGTAAGGACATAATAGAGCAATAGGCTTAATATTAAAACTCTAGAAGGGATATATTATTTATAAAATCTAGGGCTTAGTAAGAAAAGTTATAAAGAAATATCTAGATTACTAAAGGAATAATCCAATAAGGTATAAGCCGTTTAGGAAACTATAGCCTATTAAAGTACCAGAACGTCTATAAGAGACAATATTATAGAACTTTATTATAAAGTTACTAAAGTTAAAAGACCCTATTACTAGATAGGATTATAATATAATCCTTATAATAGTAAATAAGTTAACTAAGTAGGGCTACTTTATAGTATGCATAGAAGAAATCTTAGCAGAAGATATCGCTAGAATCTATATTAAGGAAGTGTTTATAAGATATAGAGCACTAAGTAAAGTTATATTAGATAAAAACCTAAGATTTATAGCAGTATTTTAGGAAGTATTTTTAGTGGAATAGGGAGTTAGGGTAGTAACTTCTACTATATATTATCCGCAAACAGACGGATAGATAGAAAGATTAAATTAAACACTAGAGTAGTATCTAAGGCACTATATTAATTATATATAGAATAATTAGGTATTACTATTACTAGTTATATAGTTTATATATAATATAATACCACAGGAAGGTATAGAGATATTACTATTTTAGGCAAATTACGGGTATAAGCCTAAATTATTATTATTACTATAATAAGTAAAAAAATAAGTAGTATAGTAAAATAGAGAATAGAAACTCTAATAAATCTTTATAAAGATCTCTATTTTATAGCAAAACTAATATATAAAAAAAAAGTACTACAACACTAAGAGATCTAAGGGACCAGATCTTAAGGAGGGAGATAAAGTATAGCTATTATATAAAATTTTCACAAGTTAATAACTAAGTAAGAAGTTAAATTACGTTAAACTAGGACTATTTAAAATTATAGCTAAGATTTTAGAAGTTACGTATAGACTTAACTTACTAGCAAAAATAAAGATCTACTCTATATAGCATATTGTAATATTAAAACCAGTATATAAAAACGTAAAACTACTAGTTTATAAGACAGATATATATAGAGGATAAAAAAAAGACAAATAGTAAGTTTTAAAGATTGTTAGTTATAAGGATATTAATAATAAAATATAGTATAAAGTAAAGTAGATAGGCTATAATAAGACTACCTAAAAACTATTAAGAAACTTAAAAAATGCTATAGGAAAGGTATAGAAGTATTAAAAGAAAATAGGTTAGGTAATATTAAAAAGAAGCTAAAAATAAAGGGATTAGTTAAGGGTAATAGATAAGCCGGATTATCTAAAGGATCTACTACCGGCGTATTAGCTATTTCCGCCTTAACTTAATTAAAATCCTTTTTAGCCTCCTTAGGGCTTGTTTACTAACTTTTTTTCACCTGTTCGCGCCCACCTGTTCGTCGCTTAAAAAACCCACCTGGAACGAACAGGTGGTTATTTCCAGGTCGATCAAATATCCAACAGGTAGGAGCTGCTCGTTTACCTCACCTGTTCAATTTCCACCTGTTGGGCCGTCTTGGCAGCTAAATTAATGTTCCACCTGGCCTGTTCGACGTCCTTGCGCTTGCCGCGATTACATAGCCAGAAGTAGTATAGATTGCGCGATTTTGCCCACCTGGGCCGTCGAANAGGTGGAATTCCACCTGCNCCCTCTGGGGTCCTGTATGTCCACCTGGGCGGCCTGTTCAATCAACCCGACCTCGATCGTGATGTTTTTTCAAAGAATTGTACGCATTACGTGATTCACACCAACCTCAACTATGAAGCCTTATAGTTATATCCAAAGCAGTGTACGCAGGCCTCTATGCGCTGCTGGCGCTATTCCACGTAGGCTCATCGTTGCCGCCCATAAAAAAGGTGTGTATATCAAGAACGGGTTGATTATATCTATGAGGCTCTACTCTGGTAAACGAACGGCTCTTACCTGTTCGATCTACACCCCTGCACGAGCGCTTGCTAGTAGCGCTTAAAATCCACCTGTTGGGCCTTAATTTGATCCACGAACAGGTGAGCGCGAACAGGTGAAAAAAAGTTAGTAAACAAGCCCTTAGCCTTAAGCTTACGGAGACCTTACTTAGCGAGACGCTACTCTTTAAAGTGTACCTTTTTATAAACCTTCTTAAGACGGACTAGACGAGCATAAGTAGTCTATTAAGTCTTAAATACTTTCCGCTCTTTAGTATAAATCCGCTCCCTATTATTACGGAGCTTTTATACTTTAGTAAGAGTAGTAATAAGTTTATCCTTAAGGTAGGACGCCTTAGATTAAACACGGGACCCTATAATAAATTAGATAAGGAAGTTAGAGACTTTAAAGATTAATAAGACGCGTATACTTAGTATAGGAAGAAGGTTAGCAACTAAATAGAGCCGTAATTATCTAATATATACTAGAATTAGGTTAAATCTAAGACTTTAATTGGTTTAATTTGGTGCTGGTTACCTAATAAAGGAACGTGCTCTCTTACGTGCTACCCTATTAAACTTATAACCTTAACCTTATAACCTTAAATCTTAAATCTACCCCTTTATTACCCTCTACCTTCTACCCTAGTTGCTACTCCCTATTACTGCCTAAATGCCTCCCAATTGTATATTTTGTACCGCCTATAGGCAGTATTATTCTTTTACTAACTTTATAATAAACTGTCTTGGAGCTCTATATAAGACCTATAACTTTTATAGGGTTAATACTTTTTATTCTCTCTTTACTTACTACCCTTCTAACTCTATATATAGGAGAAAAGAAAGGGACGGTCTTAATAACGACCTTTAGCGGACCTTCCGCAGTCTATAAACCAAACTATAGCCACTATTACTTCCGCTGCTTCCGCCGCTACCTCTACTACTGCTTCTCGCTCTACTTCCCGCCTCCTTATACCGCCCGTATTAATCCAGCTATAACTACCCGTATTAATTTAGCTATAACCTACTACGGTCCGCCCTATCGCAGAGCAGCTAGATTGTGGTCCTATTACTATAGTCCGCCATATTACGGAGCAGCTAGATATTAGTCCTATGGACATTACCTATAACTTCTACGTGGCCCTATATTAGATTAATAAACGTATTAGTATATTATAGCTTAGTAATTTACGCTTTAAAGCCTGCTATAAGCATGGCGATATAACCCTCCCTTTATTTTAGCCTCCGCTAGAATATCTACGCGATCTTTTAAAGTCTCGTAGTACTTCTACTAGGTAGTTTAAGGAGCGGCTCCGCTTATATAATGTAGTATTAGCTTTTATATCCATAAACTATACCATTACTAACTATAGTGTAGCCCGTAGTAGCCTAAATTGCTTCTAAATATATAGTAAGCTTTACTACCTATAGGGCCCGCTAGAGCCTCCTACTAATATTACTCCGCGATATACGTAGCTATACTTTTATAACTCTAGTTATACTATAGATGTCTAGCTGCGGGCCTGTCCTAATACCTAGCTAAATATAACTATTCTATGGTGCCTTACTATTATACTATCTAAGATACGAAACCCTTTTATCGCCCTCTATTAAACCGCAAGGGAACGGCTTTAGGCTTAGCCTATAACGACCCTATTATAGATTATCTTAAACCTATAGATATAGCTTATCTTAAAGGCTAGTACTAATTAGTACTATTAGAACCTCCCAATAAGTAATAAGGTGGCTGTTATTATATTAGACGAGTACAGTAATGCTAGCTTCCGCGATATTGTGTTTATAGAGCGTTATACGCCTAATAAGCAGCCGCGATACTACCGTATTAACTTAACGCATGCCGCATATATGCCGCTCCACTATATACTGCTCTTCCCCCGCGGTAGTACTGGCTGGCGCTAGGGTCTCTAGCTACGCGACTTTAATTAAGCCCGCTAGCGAGACCGTTTAATATAGTAGGCGTACTTTTAGTTCTACCTATACGTCCGTATTAACTCTAGGTTAGTCCCTTTTACCTACTACCGGCTATTTTAGTAGTACGTTATAAATATATGGGCACTATATAATTAGAATAAGCTTAACTAAATTCGCTTTTACTAACCTACCCTCTATATGGAGCTATATAACGGCGTTATAAACGCTCTTACCCGCGCCAATCTAGACCCTAAATTATTAGGCTGCTGTATAGTCCTTCTATTAAGCTTCCTTAGTAAAGCTTGCTTTATTGGCTAGTGCTATTAAGATTTAATAGCTATTGTCTATAAATACGGCCGTTCTAGTATATTTATTACCTTTATTACTAACCCTAGGTGGGATAAGATTACCGCGAGTTACTACCTAGCTAGACTGCTATAGATAGGCCTAATTTAGTTATACGCGTCTTCCGTATAAAAGTTACCTACCTTCTATATAACCTAAAATGGAAATAGATCTTCGGCTAGTACTGTAGCTCCGTTTAGACTATTAAGTACTAAAAACAGGGCCTACTCTATCTATACCTACTACTCTTTTTATATCCGTATAACTATAATAGGCTACTAAACCTAGCTGTTATTAACCGTTTTATATCTACCAAGCTTTTATAGCTAGAGGACGATCCTATTAGTTATCTTACTAAAATTATAAAGTTAATAATAGTTTATAGCCCTTATGGCTCCTAGAATCTATAAGCCCCCTATATAGTTACGCTAGGGCTAGGCCTTCTGCTGACCTACTTAAAGCGGTATCCTAAGCCTTTTAACCCTACTACCATTATATATAAGGACGACTATCTAGAATACCGCCGTCGCAATAATTTATAGTTATAGTTTGTCCGCTTATTAGGGCCTATAAAAGCTATATTTAAAATAAACAACCGCTAGATTATTCTATACTCCCTATATCTAACCGTAAAGTATTATACGTATATAAATGTTAAGATCTACGCCTCCGTGCGGTCCGTTAAGTATATCTATAAGTATATATATAAGGGGAGCGATCGCACTACTTTATGGCTTATAGACAGTAATAAGGTAAGCCAGTATTTATAGGGCCGTTATATTGGCCCCTCTAAGGCTATCTAGCGGCTGTTTAAGTTTCCCGTTTATAAGGAGTTCCCCCCTATAATCTAGCTTATAGTGTACCTTCTAGGCGAGTAGCCCGTATAATTTTAGCCAGATTAGTCCGTATAGAAGAGTTAACAGCGCCTTAAGCTCTCCTGCTCTACTTTAACGGCCTTTTTTAAGTATAATACGGAGTATAAGGATGGCCGTAACTACCTATATTAAGACTTCTCTAAGCGGTACGTCTTTTATATAAAGTAGCGGGAATAGCGTCCTCGCTAATAAAGTACTATAATAGGCCGTATATATTACTACAGCCCTATTATAGGGGAGAGGTTCTACTTACGGCTGCTACTAACGTCCGTTTTTAGCCCTACCTCCTTTAAAAACCTTTATACCGTTGCTAGTATAATCTATCTAACCTTTTAGACTGCCTACGTAGCCCTAGGGCTGCTAAAGGATAATTATAAGTGGATTAATTACTTAACGGAGGCCGCTGTTTTTATTATTAGCGCCTAGCTACGCTCCTTATTTATAACCGCTTTACTTTACAGCCCTATTATAGAGCTAGTTACCTTATAGAACCGCTTTAAATAGTTAATCTATAATAACTTACCTTACTTTCTAGCCCGCCAACCTAATGTTCCTCCTATAGTTAGCGAGGATAATAACGCCTATTTTAATTACGGCCTATACCTTATCTATTAGATACTTATAGATTACTAGAAGACGCTTACGGACTATAGCCTGCCCTAGTTTTAGTATTAGTGGGGTATTATTACGGAGGGAAGTAACCCGCTTCTTATAGCTGAGCTACTATAATATAACCCTATGGAGGAAGAACGCTAGTTTATTAAGCTACGCTAGCAGCTAAATACGGACTAAGTAGCGTGCTTTAATACTATTATTGCCGCCACAGATACGGATCCGTAGACGGCCTGCTTCTTTCTTTAGGGCCCTATAAATATTAGTAAAATATTTCTCTATTACTACCTTTACTACTACTACCGCTTACGTGGTAAGATTATTCTTTATATAGCTTCTTCTGGTATTACGGCCCTCCTATTACCCGGCGGCCGTACGGCCTACTCTTGTTTTTAGATACCTATCGATCTATATAAAGAGTCTACTTATAATATCTCTAAAAGCTTAAATCTAGCTAAGCTTCTACGCCGTACCTCTCTGCTTATTTAGGATAAGGTGCTAATATAGCACCGCTACTACTTTAAAGCCGTGTACTGTATACTTACGGACGTCCGTTTTAACGACTCTACCTTTAGCGGGCTTCCTACTATTTTAGGCGGCGACTTTGCTTAAATACTGCCTGTTATCCCATGGGGGAACCGCGCAGCTATTATAGGTGCTTGCCTATAGCGGTTGTTCCTCTAGCCTACCTTCTATATCCTCTCCCTACGGTTAAATATGCGTATCCGCTAGGGCGAGATAAACTAGTAGTTTGCCGCTTAGGTGCGAAGCTTATCCTATAATATATCCCTAGCTAGTAGGGTTAGTATTCTACCTAGTATAGCCCAGTTTTAGTCCTAGGAATTCTTCTATAAATATATATACCCTCTATATCTACTTACGTAGGTATACTATAACCTAGATACCTTCCGCGATTACGCTATCCTAACTATTTATAATAATACTATGGCTAAAATCAACGAGGCTATCCTTACGCGGCTCTGCGGCTCCCTAAGCACCTTTTATTTTATAGACTCTGTAGAGTAAAATAGAGAAGAAGATTATATAGAACTGCCGCCAGCAGAGCTCCTGCAGACATTTAACCCTAGTAGCCTACCTCCGTTAAAGCTTTCCTTAAAGGTAGGGGTGCCTATAATCCTTTTACGGAACCTCTACCCTAAGGAAGGGCTCTATAACGGCACCCGTATAGTTATTATACGCCTAAGCCGGCGCTATATTAAAGCTTAGATGCTTAGCGGCAGCTTTTACAGGCAGCTACAGCTAATCCCTTATATTAAGCTTACCTCTACGGAGGGAGAATTACCGTTTATTATTAGTAGAAGGCAGTTTCTAATCTGGCTATGCTTTACTATAACCGTAAATAAGTCGTAAGGGCAGTCTTTTAACTCTGTTAGGGTTAATTTGCGTATACCAGTTTTTACGCATAGGCAGCTATATATTACACTATTAAGAGTAACGGATATATATGGGCTTTTACTATTACTGCCGTAGGACGGGGATGGCATAACTGCTAATATTATATATTTGGAGGTTTTACTAGCCGTTATGGGCTAAGACGCGGGGGGACTGTATAGTAGTAGTGGTGGCAGTAGGGTAGTAGCAGGGCAGTAGTAGGGCAGTAGTAGGGTAGCAGGGTAGTAGCGTAGTAGCGGGGTAGTAGTAGAGCAGACTGGGTTTAGAAGGCTAAAAGCCCGCCGCAGGCGCGAGAATTCCGTTAAATTTCCCCAAGGAACCAAATTGCTGGCTGTAAGTTAGCAGTTTGGAAATTTTCCTTAGAAAATTTAACGGAATTCTCGTAATGTATACTAACTTCTTCTCCATATAATAAGAATAGGACGGTATAACTTTATTAAGTAAAAGAATAATAATTAGATATAGAGGATCTAATAGGAGGTATTAGAAATAATAAAGGTTATTAAATTAAAGATAGGAATGCTATACCTCTAATAAACGACTTAGAGATAGGAGATATCTTTAAGGATAAAGATAGAAAGGAGGGGAATAGTGTTACAGACCTTATATTAGCAGTAGTATAACTACTAAAAAGAGATATAAACGGACTAGTAATAGAAGTATAGGAGGTGCTAAAACTAGTTAAACTATAAAATAAAAGGTAGCCGAGTTATATAATTAGTTATATTATAAGTTCGGAACGTAGAAATGTAGGAATATAAGAATATAAAACGTACTAACGTACTAATATACTAACGTACTTAGTATATTTCTTAAGCGTAGTATTATATATTTAAAGGACCATAGTCCCTACTTAGATAGTTCTCTTTTTTATAGTAAATCTTAGAATATAATTAGAGTTAATCTATTAGGTAAATACTCCACCAGTTATTATTACGTTATTAACCTCTTAGTTACCTATATACCTAGCCTATTAATAAGTCTACCGTAGTTCCTACTATAAGGCTTTATTACAGCTAATTACGTTATAAGTTTAAAATATAGAAATATAGGAATGTAGGAATATAGGACGTACTAACGTACTAACATACTTAGTATATTTCTTAGGTGCAGTATTATATATTTAAAGGACTACAGTCCTTACCTAGATAGTTCCCTTCTTTATAGTAAATCTTAGAATATAATTAGAGTTAATCTATTAGGCAACCACTCTACTAATTATTATTACATTATTGACTTCTTATTTACCTATATACCCAGCCTATTAATAAGTCTATCGTAGTTCCTACTATAAGGCTTCATTATATTAATAACTAGAGACTAACCATAAGATAGCAATTTAACGGCAATCTGCTGTATTCTACTATATTCCGCTAAGTTCTGCTAAATCCTACTAAGTTTTACTAGGACTATTACCTAAATCCTATTTTACTTTATATACATATTAATTAAGCAACTAAGCTAATAATATATACCCTTTCCTTCCGTTTTCTTACCTTCTTTTTTTATATAACGTTTTAACCTTATTATATAGTTTATATATATAGCTTAATAATATCTACCTTACTACATATTATTGTCGCTTATACTTACTCCGTAACAAAAATAAACTAATTAGAAAATCTAAGCTAATACAAATATCTAATTAAATCTAGTTATAAATATAGGCGACCTTAGTAAAGGACCCTACCGTATTAAGGGATAACCTCCTTAATAAGAAAAAGAAGTAGCTTATCCTCTATAACGGTATCGCTATTATAGTACTACTTCTATTTATAAAAGGCCTAGAGCCGGATAACGCGTTAACTATAGGGCGCAACGCTTTTAGGGGGGTAATTATATCCTTCTTACCTTAAACTCTCTCTGCTTTAGACTATACGTTAAAGACCCTAGCGGCATACGTAAGGACAAGGACATGCTACGCGTTAGCGCGTAGTTCGGCATTATTGGCAATATTAATCTTTACGCGGTTAGTTAGCGCCATTTTATATAATAGGTATAATAGCAGACGTGCTGTCGCAATTGAGGATTAGGCAGGACTTTTTATATATATATACTTGGGGCCCTAATGGCCCTAATTACTGTGTGGTTAGCGTCGATCAGTGGCTCAATCAGCGGGTGGTCTTTGGTACGCGTATATCCACAGCTTGGCGCTGGTGGCGCTGTGGAGATACTCGAGTATGTGCCAGGTGGCTGGCCGAACACGTGATTTTTTGGCTGACCGACGATCAGCCGAACTTCGAACGATCCACTGGGGGTCTGATTTGTGAGATAACATAAATTGGAGCCTTCGTACAGAGTAGATCGTTGGCGTGCACGGACGGACTGCTCCTTGTTAAACATGTTCATCCAATCGACTTTCGTCGCAGATTACGGGTGATGGCGTACCCCTGCTTCATCAGACCAACCGCGCGAGAAAAGGCCCGGGTGTGGCTATGCACCATGAATAGCTCATGCCTGCTCCCACCGTCAGCTGTTGTCATTTCAGCTTGACCGGGTACAAAGGCTTCACCATTTCTATCGAAACACTCCTCCCCTGCTTTCCTACATCGCAATCCTACATTTGAACTGCATTCTTGCCTCTAGCACATTATGGGAGTAAGTTTTCCTTCCAGTCCGCTCTGCCACACGATTGCCCCTCCATACCCCGCAGCAGCGTCATTGGAACCGGTGGGCTGACTTTGTACCGTTCAGCTCGCATCAAAGCTCGCCGCAACCCAAGGAGGAGCCCCGCCGCAAGGTGGTTACCCTCCCCAAGGGCCGCCAGGACAGCAAGGCGGATATGTAAGTCGCAATGCCCCATGATGGTTGCCTTCGTTGTACGCTGATGCGGACTAGCCTGGTCAACCACAATATCAAGCCTACCCAGGTGGGGCGGCTGCCCGTTCTGTAAGCGTTCCGTAAACTTTTCTTTCATCCCATCTCGCTTGTTCTGCATCGTCATTACCCTGCAATCACGGCATGACTCCTAAAGGCAAACAACATTGATCCTCGTAACTACTTGGACCCTCGTACTCGCTCGAACACCTACTGCACCATACACTACACTCAGCTCGATGGCGGGCGGACACCAGGCTTACCAGCCATATCCGGGCAACTTCGCACCTAACCAGAGTCAGAGCCAGAGCCACAGCCCATATCCAGCTTCATCTCCGCAACCAGGGTATGGCTCTCAGGCGCCGCCATACTCTTCATCTTCGCAGCCGCCGTATGGTCAGAATCAATATGGTTCGCAATCGTCATACCCTCAGTCGAATTACAACCGTCCGCCACCGCCTCCTCCGCCACAGTCTGGCGGATATCGGCCACAACCTATGCCTGGCCAATATTCGCAGCCATACCAGCAACAACCGCCGTACGGAGGCCAACCTCCTTACGGACAAGGACCGGGATTTGGATATGTTCGTGATGCAGACCTGAGTGGATTGATTACAATACAATGGACAACAGCTAATGGAGCATTCTTGTTCTAGGGTCAGCCAGGCCCACCGGGTCAGTATCCTCAACAAGGCGGTTATCCACCACAAGGGCAATACGGTGGTGCTCCCCCTCAGCCAGCAGGTCCTGGCGAAATAGCAGCCTATAAGCAGACCTTACAAACCACCATTCAACAAAAGAATCTTCAAAGCTTTTACCCACCCGGCAGCCCAATCTTGGATCAAATTGCAAACCGCGCAGCGACCCAGGTCGGTCAATTGTGCGCGAAATGGGGCGTTCCGAAGGAAATTGCAAACGATATTGTTAGCCTCGGCCTCTTCGATGTTTGGCTTTATATTGGTAAGTGGATCCACATAAAGGGAATTTATTTTTTGACATAGAGGAATACCCCAGCTAGGCCATAGCGGCTGATGTCTTTCAGATGATAGTGGATCCATGCAGTTCGAGGAGAAAGGCGAGCGTATCAAGGATCTCCGAGTTATCTTGGAAAGAGTTGCTTATGCCGCCACTCTTTTTGACGATGACGGCGTCAATATTCGCTTTATGAACTGTCAGCCTCCACCAAATTACTGCGATGGTGTTAGGAATGAGCAACAGATTGACCAGCTTATGTCCCAAGTGCAATTCAAAGGACTGACTCCCATGGGTACCGAGTTGAAGAAGAAAGTACTTAACACGATCTTGGATCAAGCTAGGGCCAACCAACTACGCAAACCTGTTCTTGTGATCACTATAACCGACGGACAACCTGCTGGCGAGCCAGCAAATGCGGTTTTTGAGGCGATCAAGACTACCTCTACCGAGCTTTCAAGGACTCGGTATGGAGCTAGTGCCATTAATTTCCAGTTTGCTCAGGTTGGAAATGATGAGAAGGCACGCGAATTCCTTGGTCAATTGGATTCGGACCCAATGGTTGGAAATTTGGTCGATTGCACTTCTAGTATGTACCCTTCATCACAACATTTCCGAATGATCGACCCCATTGTTCGGATATCTCTAACTCCCATCAGACTTTGAAAATGAGCAAGTCGAAATGTCTCGTGCAAATCCTCCGGTCGATTTGACACCGGATCTCTGGGTTAGTTCCATCTCCTGAATCTCTCAGACATAAATACTTATACTCTTCTAGATTATCAAACTTCTCATGGGAGCTATCGATCCATCTTATGACCGCAAAGATGAGAAGACGAACGCTCCTCAACCAGGCTACGGTGCTCCCGGCCAATATGGTGCCCCTCCACCAGGCCAATACGGCCAGCCTCCTCAAGGGCAATACGGTCAGCCGCCACCAGGCCAATATGGTCAACCACCTCAAGGCCAATACGGCCAGCCTGGCCAGCCTCCGCAAGGATATGGACAGCAGCCTGGCGGCTACACTCCGCAACAGGGCTACGGTCAACAGCCCCAGCAAGGATATGGGCAGCGCCCACCGCAGCAGGGCGGGTATCCGCCTCAGCAGGGAGGATATCCGCCACAGCAGAGTGGATATGGGCAGCAGCATCCTCCAAAACCGTACTAGGCGGAAAGAAAGGTAGTATTCTCGGTATCGCGACGTTATGATTCGACGCTATTTTCATTTCTGCCGTTATTTTTAGTCCTTGTTGAAAGTTTCCCGTCGTGATCGGATTTTGTCAACGCTAGTAAGAGAAAAAATGGATTCTCCGTACGTGTGCAATTGCATGTAGCGTTATTTCAAAAACGGCCACGACGTGCTCCATAGTTTAAAACTCCCAACGATGAGGTTTGTGTAAGAGTGTGACACTCCAATTTTAGTAGTTGTACACAGCGCTTCATTCGTGGACATAAGTAAGATTATAAAGTGCCTTCTGGACTGCCCGCAGGTATATTATAATAGACCAAAATGGTACGGGAGTCGGTCTTAACTGAAATTGTCTAAATATCAATTGTGGAATTTGTGTTGATACAATGTGCTCATCAGGTGGGTTGAGAGCAGTAGCTCGCCTGTACCTGCCAAAATAGCTCTGGGTTTTCTCCATGCCGAACCTCGACTTCGACCACCACCAACAATCCTCCGGAACATCTCCACTATTATGGCTTGGAGAATTCTTCTTAATCCTGTTCCAGGCGCCTGTTTTCACTTCTTCAACCCGCCGTGATCTAAATTGATCTATCTACTGCCGAATTGAACCTTCACCACAAGCGAACTCAGCTCTACATCAGCTCACCTAACCTCACCAGATCCTCAAGATGCCAATCGAAGTCACCCGCATGACCGAGGCCGACATAGACGGTGCAATCGACACAATCCAACAGGCCTTCGCCGACGACCCCTACAGTAAATGGGTGTACCCTGACCGGTCAAAGGTACGTCTCGCCTTCCCCCCAAAACCCAACCCCCACACTCCTTCATCGCTCCTACAACCCCACAAACCAACAAACCCCCCAGCGCCTCACTAACACCTCCCCCGCAGTTCTCCCCTGCCCGCAACCGCGTCTCCCTTAGCCTGCGCTGCCGCTGGGGCATCGCGCACGGCCTCTTCTACGTCGCGCGCGACCCCGCCCACCCCTCCAAAATCCTCGGCACCGCCATGTNGCTGCCGCCGCGCCCTCCCTCGCAGCCGCAGTCCTGGTCGCTGTACCTGAGCTCCTGGACGCTGTGGCTGGCGCAGCTCCGCATGAACCTGTGGTACGGGCGCGGCGGGCTCAGCACCGCACGCTACTGGGTCTGGAAGGCGTCGCAGGCGGCTGCGCAGGCCGAGCTGTGGACTAGCGACCGGGGGTACTATTTCTGCAATATCGTGACGGTGCTGCCCGAGGCGCAGGGGCGGGGTGTTGGGAGGGCGCTGATGGAGGTCGTTTTGGAGGGGGCGGATAGGGAGGGCGTGTGCTGTTATCTGGAGAGTAGTCGGAAGGATCCGAATGTCAAGATTTATGAGCGGTTTGGGTTTAGGTTGGTGCGCGAGATGGAGTGTAAGGAGGGGGAGGAGGAGAGCGGGAGGGTTATGCTGTTTTGTATGATTAGGGAGCCAGGGGCGACGAGGGTGGGAGAACAGCAGAGGGGAGATGAGGGGAGGGAGGGTGCGAATCAACTTGCGGAAGGGCGTATGGAGGCGTTGTAATTTTTGAGTACGTCGAGCTGAAAAGATATGAGAGATGAAGCAGGTAAGTGTGGTAATGGACCGATTTCTAAGAACGCGTCCGAGTACGGCAAATCATCAGGATCTCACTATACTGCCTCTTTTTTCCGGGTCTATTTTGTGTGGGTATTGAAAAATTAATGAGGCCAGAGCGTAAAAATATCAGGTGAAAATTGGTTATAATCTTTTTCTTTTTCTTCGCCGCGCTATGCTATTCGTCTGTCCTATCAGATCGTGTCGGCTCCCCTATCAATTTCTTGCTAAATCAGAATTAATTCTTTGGGATAATCTATAAGTCTTCAATAGCCAAACCAGAAGAAGAAATAAAACACGAGGGTTCCTCGCGTAACCACCGCTCTCTGACAGCTCAAATTGCCGGTCATGGGGCTCACATTAAACATGTTTGGGTGCTCCCTGCACCAATCACTTTGACGTTGGCCAACATATTGGAATGGGCTTTCCGGCTCCTCACTTTGGGAAACAAGAGACCGCAACTGCTTGGCAAGCAGCAGGTTGAGTATTCATGCTTCACGCATACCTACAATATATCTAAGTTGAAAGAAAGGCTCGGCTATCGGCCAAAGCACGATTTTTACGGGGTTCTGAGGAAAGCCGTAGCTAGAAACTAAAAAAGCATTAGATATCGATGGCAATATATGTTTGGCAATATGTCATTACAAAACCACTCCGATCTTATAGAGAAGCAAACGGTACAATACTGAAGAGGAATAATATGGGTGATAAAATGCAGTCCTCTGCCCTCCATTCAATTGGTATCGCTGCATCATCCGTCTAACTGTGGCTTGACATATAATGCAATATTTGCTTTAGGTATGATTGCCGAACACCATCGGATCGACCTCGAACCGTTGATGCCCTGTAGTTGACAGTCGTAGTTCAGAAGCATATGAGCTATGACAACTTTTAGAACCAATGTTGCATAGAACCTTCCGAGGCTATTGGAAATGAATACATTAGCACTCGCAAGAGTGAAAAGTTATAATCGGGATCCTGCTTACCATAGGATCCTGCCTGCTCCCCAGACAAGCCACCCATCGGATGCGTCAGTCGACTTGGAGTCCCCTTGTGGTGCTATTGAGCATTCGAGATTCGGCTTGAGAAAACGAAACCCATCAAAATGCAATGCGTTCTCAAAATACTGGTCATCATGCATCATCGACCGATAAGGAACACACACCCAGTCACCTTTCGGGATTCGCAGGCCGTCAGGGGTCTCAATGATATTTATATCCATTGCTTCTAAACGATATATTCATTCATAAGTGTCGACCAAATCGGACTTGCTTACTATTTTCAGCTGCTTACTTTTGTATATCTTACCACTTAGCTACTTACCCTTATAAGTCTTACCACCTGTCTTAGTTGTATATACCTACCTTATGTATATATAGAGACCCTAGAGCCACATTTAATAGACAGAGTTCTTATTCCCAATCGTCCGTTTAACAATAAGCAATAATAACGATTGGATTTTTTAAGATCCTTATAAATGAATATCCATAAGCTTATGAATATATATAGGAAAGGTGAAGCCTTGTGGTGTAGTAAAAGGATGCTAAGGTATATACGCAGTATCAATCGTACGCTGGAGGAGAGAACAGCTGGTGAGGAATAAGGGGGGGGTGAGGGCCTCTGGGAAGCCGTCGACCTCGATAAATAACTTATTAACCAATAAAATATGTCCTATTTGGCTTCGCCAGAAGGATCGGTCTTTTTGGGCCAATTGGGCGTCGATATAACTACAACACCATGCTAAGACTAGTGATGTAGTCTATATAAGCTATATCGCGAATATCTATTCATATCGCGATATTTTGGTTTCCTTAATCATAACGATTGATATTTGGTCAAAATATCAATCCATTCATTACTGGGACTGCTGTTTCGAGTCGTTGGGTGACCAACGGAAGCAGAAATTTGTGCATCCTTGTGGAAGAGCTGTCTTTGTGTTGCAAGGCCTGCAAAAAACCTAAACGAAACACAAGTTTCAAACACTTGTACGGTTATTAAGTGGAATTATTCTCTCTATAAGATCCTTAAATTCCTTTATATGACTAGCAGAACTATAGATATATATAATATTATTATAAAGCTTACCAAGTGGTCTTATAACCTAAAAGGTTGCCTATTTCTCCTCTTTATCTTTTACTTCCCCTTTTCCTTCCTATTTATTATACAACTTAAATTACTCTATTTTAATTTAACTACAAAATAGAAAGGCTTATACGGCTAAGTTAATAATATAACCAGTACAGCGGATCCGCCGATACGTGAAATCCTATTTAATCTTCTCCTCTTCTAAGAGATAGGCTTCTATTTTGCGATAAAGGGTATTATTTAAACTAGCATTATTATAAATAATAGACCTAAGCTTTTGTATAATACCGTAGTCCTTAAAAGCTAGGAGAAGAGTAGCGAATTACTTATCTCTATTATAATTTGCTACCGTATAAAGGTGTCGACCTAAAAATGAGGTCTAAAAATGAGGACTTGTATAAAGAATGATCTATAAAGAAATAGAGGCTATATATATGGGGGGAGCGGGGTACAGATAACTGAGACAGATATTAGGCAACTAAGACAGTATTAGGTAACTAAGATACCCAGACTCCGTTTGACAAAAGGGTAAGGAGGGCCTTTAATTGCTTCTCCTAACCCTAATTAATAAAGTAGGCGCAGATCCCTAGAAGAAGGAGTCTATTTAGGGAGGTCTAGATATTAAGTAATAGATAAATACTTAATATTACCAACTAAAGTTTCTTTTATATAATATCTTTATAAGCTTACCAGGATAGTTTAATCTTTTTATAATTTAAGAGTGTGCTATTATAAGAAAGTTAAATAATTCTAGATTAAGAACTTAGTAAAAAGTATAAAATTTAGGCTATTTAATAATACGGAATGGAATGTTTTATATAATAATTAATAAGATTAAAGCCTTATTGTTACGGACGCTTTAAGTACAATATTACGACTACTTGGAGAAGAGTTAGAAGAAGCTAGTTAGTTAATTCAAGCACGGTCTAAAATAGAGCCAGTAGAACTATGTGATAAGGAATAGTAACCAAGGTTATATAACATTATACGCAGTATACGCAGTGTATAAAGGGGACGTACGTATAACATGTATAACACGTACATCACGTATAAGAAGGATTTCATAAGAGTACGGTTGTGTATTTAAGGACCCTTAGTCCCTACCTAGATAGTTCCTTTCTTATAGTAATTCTTAGAATATAATTAGAGTTAATCTATTAGGCAACCACTCCACCAGTTATTATTACATTATTAACTTTAACTTATATTACCTATATACCTAGCCCATTAACGAGCCTACCGTAGTACTTCCTATAAGGTTCCGTTATATAATCACTACCTGGTTACGGTATTAAGTACAGAAAGTTAAACAATATGCTACCAAAAGCAGCCACTATAACGCCATTGACGGCGGTAACTACTTCAAGGTTAAGTAACGACACTAGTATAGCAGATACTAACTTATAGTAACCTATAACAGTCGGACAACTATAAGAGATAGTTGACCAGTTAATAGAAAATAATGCGATGTTAGAAAATAGGATTAATAGGATAGGCGCAGTAAAGGTTAAGTTACTATTAATTAAAAGATACTTAGAAGAGAGATTAAAGCTTAAAGGATTCCTTATATAGATATACTTTAAGGTAGCATAAGAGAGAGCAAAGCTAGTAATACTTATAGATTAAATAGTATATGCAGGACTGTTTTTAATAGGAAGAGCATTTAAATAGTTTAAGCCTTACCTTATAGAGATATAAGTAAATAGCATAACGACCACTAATTAAGAAGTACGGTTTATGTTTTTAAGCTAGAATAGATTTATAAAACAACTTATACAAATATTTGGAGACCTAGAGGCGACAACCACGGCGGAAAAAAAACTCCAAAATATTATGTAATGAACCTCAGCAATTAAGTATATAATGTAGTTCCAGATATTAGCAATATAAGTAAAGTGGAATAATAGGGCGCTTATAGCATAATATAAGTAAGGACTTAAAGCTAAAGTCTAGGATATAATTATCCTAATAGAAAATATGGACACCCTAAGGAAACTAATAGATTAAGCAATTAAGATTAATAATTGGATCTACTAAAGGAAATAGGCTAAGAGAGGCTAGGATAGAGTTCTATAGTTATATAAGGTATAAAGTACGCATTAACTAAAGTTAAGTTAAAAACTATAGTATGGCGCAGAGCTAATGGACCTAAGTAGTACTAAAGAAGCCTATAAGAGATAGAGTAAGAAACCGTAGAAACTTAAAGGTTAAGGATCTAGTGATTACAGGACTAAGGAGCAAAGGCTAAACTAGGGATCTTAGCAATAGAAGACGTTTAGGCGGACTTTATAGCAAAGTTAATAGTTTAAAAATAGAGCTTATATAAATTGCGGGAAATAAGGTTATTTCGCGAGGGATTATAAAGATAGTTAGAGTTATTATACAATAAAGGGAACCTAACTAGTAGATAATATATATATATAGAGGGACGATAGTATACTGCGAGGAATAAAAGAATGTTTAATTAAAAGTTTCGCGTTTTGTTATAATAACACATACCGAATTTATAAAGACGCTAAGTATAGCGTAAGCTATTAGCTATAGGAGCTAAAACCTATAGAGTATAGAGGAACTAATAAACCAGTTCGTAGATCGGATATTAAGAATAATAAATTTAACGTAGGTGAAATATTTCATAACAATAAGGTAATATAGGCGGTTTACTAGAAACATATAGCCATTAGAGATGTTATACTAGAGGTAGAGGATAATTCCACTATAGAATAAGGAACATTAGTAGGGATTAAGACCCTACTAGACACGATGTTTATCGCTTTATAAGATACAAGAGAAGTAGGATAGTAAACCACTTCAGTACTTAATAAAGGCAAAAGGCTAAAGGCTTAAAATTCTTAAGATAAGATAAGAGATAACTAAGATTCTTAAGATAAGATAAGGTAAGCTTAAGGACCTATAATAGACAGAAACCAATAGAGCAGAGCAGTAGCTTAGTTTAAAGATATACAAATAAGCTTAGGACAGAGTTTCCTATAGGTATAAGACTCTTAAGACAAGATAAGTGAGATTTAAGACTTTTAAGACGAGATAAGAACACTAAGTAAGCCTAGTTAAACTAAGGCTAAAGTAAAGCTTAAGATAGAAGCAAGCTTAGGATTAAAAAATCTAAGGGACTAAGAATTTAGAGTACGAATAAGGACACCCATAAACAAGAGGTAAGAGGCTTCTTTATAAATTAGAGAATCTATAGTATAAATAGCAGTTAGACTAGGAGACAGATATATAGACCTAAAAGACTTACTAGGAGAACACAGTATTCGGCCTAAAGATTAAAAAGTTAATACTAGAATTAAGAAGTAAGACAACTTTAAGGATCTACTTATAAGACGCAAAAAGAAAGAAACTATAGAGGAATTTAGAGCAAGAATTACCTTATAGTAGGATTAGAAACTAGATAAGAGATTTAGTATATTGGGACGTATAAGGGATAGAGCGCTAGTACGAAGAATTACTAATAGGCCTAAAATAGGCACACTAAGAGCTAAGTAGCTTACTAAACTAGAATAAGAAGAGGATCTAGAGATTCTAACTAGGTTTAAAGAATAACATATAAAAGGCTATTACGATATAGTAATAAGAAGATACTTCCTTACGGATACGCTGTATATACTCTAGCAGCTGTACTAAAGGTAGTATAGGCAAAGGCATAATAATAAGTAGGAAGATTTCTATATATAGTTAGACAAGAAAGTTATCTAAGACTACCTAATTATAGAAAAGGCTATAAGTTATATTAAAGGAGCCTTAATTATAACATTAAAGGATCTAAAGGAGTGATTAGAGGACTAGAGAAGCGGAAGGTAAATTATAGTACCTATAAATGTTGGTATGCTTTAACAACGTGCAGAATACATATATTACAATAATATATACTATACGGTGTTATTAGTGGATTATTATTTTTCTACTTGTGACGCGCGTTATATATATATATTAGGCGCGTCCTGCTATATTCTGCCACCTCGCCATTAGCTCGCTTACCACTAGCGTATTGGCCGTATCCTGCTATATTCTGCCATATTCTGCTATTATAATATTAGTTTGCTTACTACTAGCGCATTAGCCGTCCTCGCGATATGTCTAACACTTCTAGCTACACTGGGAGTATTTTAGAAAATATAAAGAACTAGTAGGCTATAACTATGTAGTCCAAGAAATCCATATACGCACTTCTCCTCCCTTCCTTTCCTACCCTATGCCCCTAAATTAACGCTATTATTAGTAGAACGTTCTACCCATTCTACCGTCTCTAACTTAATTCGGTTTGTATTAATAAGTCGCTTAAGGGCTAATAACGGTTTACTTTTAGTTATAGCGTCCATAGGGTTACTATCTCCATTAATCTACTTAACTTTAGCTATTTTACGTCTTTTGTATAACTGGCGTAGGTATATAACATTAATTATAAGTTTCTTTTCCTATATTATTCCTAGCTTAATAAGGCATTTATAAATTAACTTAGAATTAGTATAAAAAATAAGCGGTAGGCTAATATTAAGTTATAGTTTAACTATAGCCTTAATTGCAGCGCTAATATTAAAACTATAGGCTATAGCATATAATTCGGAGGCTAGTACGCTTCTAGTGACTCTCTTATACTTAACTAAGGACCAGTAGATAATATTCGCCTTATTTAATAAGTCTACTAGTACTAGGATATATCCAATTTATAATAAGAGGTCCTTATTATTTATAAATAAGGAATTAGTAAATATAAGCAGTTAAAGTATCTCTATATTAAGTTTAATAAAGCTTAAACCTCTTATTAAATTTTTAATTTGCCACTAAATTCTCTTATTAAGTAGTTTTATGTCTTTTTTATTAGGGTTAATTACCTAGGCAGCGTAGGATAAATTAAAAGAAGCTTTAGGCTGGCATACGGACGTAATATAAGCTCCTCTTACTCGTTAGGTAATGTATTAGTCCTTAGGTATAAGTGCTATATAAATAGTACCTTTAGAGCTAGTTATTATAATAGCTTTCTTAATATTAATAAGGGTTAGGTTCTAGCATTAGCGCTCCTATATAAGTATAATTGTATAGTCCTATTATTAAATAATACCTCCGTTAAACTTAATTAGGTGTTTTAGTATAAGGTACTCGCGTTCCTTAGTTAAAAACTTTACTTTTTTAATCTTTTCTTATTCTGAAGCTGTAAAAACCGAATTAGCTAAGAAGAGGGTATTATTAGTCTAAAGGCCAACTATTCTAAAGCTTGTAGAATTATTAAGGTAGAGTAAGCAGGGGTTGTAAGTAGATTAGTTTATATTTAACTCCTTAGTATAGTAGTTGTAATAGGTTTTAAACTAATAATTACCTACTTTTAGGATGCTGTATAAAGGTCTAACGACCTTAAGGATTATATCTTATAAGACTCTAAATGCTATACTAAGTTTAAGAGGTGCTCGGATATAGAAGTCTTAATTTAGTTTTATAATTAACTAAACGTAGGCTTATAAGATGTCTCGTAAGTAAAGGTATATATTATTAGTCTAGGTTATAGCCGTAATATAGAGAATAAGGCGTTGGCTGACTTGTTAAATTATAGGTAATTAGGTTAGTATAAAGTCTTTTTTTAAGTCGTTATAGGCCTATACAACTAGTCTTAATTTCTTAAAGGCCTTATTAGTACCGGGATTCTTAATTTTATTAACAAATCTAGAGTTAAATACTCTGTTGCCTTAAGGTACGTCCTTAATATTAACTAATTTAAAGACTTCTTTCTTAAGTAGTTCTTTAACCTCTTTCTATTGCAAGGCTGTAAACTAACTATTAGTTTTATTCTTATCTTATAAGTATATAGATATATTTACAGTATTAACTGTAATAGGATACTTACGTAGTCTACCTTATTTTTGCTTAACTAGTTAAGGTTCCTAAGGTAGTTCTATAATTAACTAAGGTAGTTTATTCTTATCATTAGGTTATACGTCCTTTATATCTCTAGGTTCTTACAAATATAGTTTTATAACTATACTGCGAAAGTTAATAGGGCCGTAGGGGAGTTATATAGTATAGGTCTTATTATTAATACTAAGTAGATTATAGGGACCTAACTAGAAACTAGGCTGGCCTATAGGTCCTTCTCTCTATGCTAGTATAAGTGAGTTAAGTAGTAGGTCGTGAATTACGGTTATTTTAGGGCCGTTGCGCATATTAAGAGCATTTACTACTTAACGTTTAGCTCTAATCTTCTTAACTTCTTCTATAGCTTTCCTAAGGGCTATAGCTCGTTATATAACTATAGGGTTAGGTACATTAGATTCCATTATACGCGGGTAAGCTCTAAATACCAGTAAAGTAGGTATAAGGCCGTTAGGGCCTACTAAATTGTTAATTGCCTTAAAAGCCATTTATAAAGCTATATTTTTATTAATGTTTAGTANTTCTATAATAATAATACGGTATATACGGCGAAGGGGACCGTAATAGCATTCTACTATTTTAATTAAGTTATAGGCTTTAACAGGTACGCTTTTTATAATCATTCTAAATGTTATAGTATACTACTTAAATTCCTTACTTATAAAGTTCTTGCCTATATTATATATAATTATATTAGAAGGTCCCAAATATATGTCAATCTAGCATATTTATAGTATATCCCATATATATTTAGCGCTAATGCTTTATAGCTATCTGCTAGCTTAAAATTATATTCCTTTATTAATAATATATAGAAGGGGTGCGCCGTTAATATATATAATGTTAACCATAATTAAGTAGTTAAAATTAATATTATTATATATTATAAATCTAAATCTACTAGGTGATTTTCCGTGTTTTTAATAATAATAGTAGTAGCGTATAAGATGGTCTAAGGTCTTACTATTAACGTTATATCCTAAGCACTTAAGTACTCGCGTAAGGCGCTTAACTAAAGGGTAGCCAAAACGGTAATATAGTTATTTTAGTTCTACATCGGTTAAGTAGTAAGGGTTTTGTTTAAATAACTCAGTTAAATAAGTACATAGGGATGTATTTTAAAGTAGGAAAGGGTAGCCAAAACGACGTATAACTAGTACTATACTGCGAGATATAACTAGCAAGTTCTTTAAGTTGTTAAAATATACTTATAGGTGGTCTATATCTACTAAGTAAAGTAAAAATGGGGTATTAACCTTAATAATATAAAACTCGATTATGCTAATAGGGGTAGCTACTTTAGCTAATCCGATTAATAAGGTTAATCTAATACCGAATTATATGTTAACTATACCTTATATAGTTATATCGAGTTATACATTAGTATTAAGTCTTTAAAATACTAAGAATTAACTATATCCTGCTATAGAGCGTTTAGAGGCTCCTGTATTAATTATAATACCTAAAAAGCGGTCTATAGTATAGCGGGATGTAGTTATATTATAAGTAAATAGGTCTTTATTAGTTATAAGAGGTATTTATATAAAAGAAGTTACGCTATCTATAGTTGTAACTAAATAATTAAAGGCCTTGTTTACTAAGTTAGTAGCTATAAGGGTTACTTCCTATTGCTTAACTTAACTAAAGGATATATAGAAGTAATTAATATGCAACTAATTGTTCTAGTTAACTATCTCAGTACTTATATTAATAGTTAGTATATAAAAGACTTCTTTAAGCTCTTCTTCTAAGTTAATACCATTATTGTCCTTATAGTCGGCAATGTATTAATTAAGGCGTTAAGTAAAGTAATTATTAAACTTATTAAACTTGTCCTTATTAATACTTCTAAACTAAGCCTTCACCTCTTCTTATTCTTCCTTACTATACTTCTATAAACGATAGTCCTTCTTATTATATATAAAGCAACGTAGTTTATATTAAGAAGGGAATCGAGGTTAATTACGATTGTGATTTTGGTTATAGTTGTCTCTCTTTTTAAGGTATCAGCGGTCTATATAATAGGCTTAAACTTATTCTAAGTTCTACTTTTTATAAGCCGTAATTAAGGATTGTAGTTTATTAATAAGGGGGCCTAGTTTATCTAGTAGATCTAATATAGTAATTTAATATATAGGAATCCCCTAATAAGATATAATAAGCTTATTATAGAGGAATAGGACTCCTTATAGTTCTAAATTCAGTCTATGCTATAGTTAAGAGAGTTTAGTAACTAGTATCTAAAGACATTAACTGGTTAATTTATCCGCATTCTTTTATATAACTGTCTATAGTAATATTAAATTCCATTTATTAAGGCTTTTGCGTTTAGAACTAGGTCCTCTAAAGAAGCTATAAAGTAACTTATAAGCGTTCTTAAACGTAAGTATAGTAAGTCTAGCATTATAGTAGTGATCTAGAGCTAGGCCTTATAGCATAAGTGGGAAAGCTTTAAGGTAGGTATTAGGTAGAACGTCTGCTCTGTTACAGATATTATAGAAGATTGTTAACTTAAAGTTAAAGTTTCCGCTAGTACTACTGTATTTCTAATCGTCCGTGTATAACTTAGCTATATTCGCTAGTTCCTTTCTATACCCTAATATAGAAGTAGGTGCTATAGTAATGGGTATAATAGTAGTAGATATTATAGCCTGCGGAGGTAGGAGTAGTAGACTTAGAGGCGGAGTTGTTTAAGACATTAGTGGAGTCGTTATAGGTGTGCTTTTGGGTATTAATTAAGGTATAAGGGTTTATATAGTCTTATATTTTAAGCCGCGTATAAATATATTAGTGAGTATATTAGACTTAAAGGTGCTATTAGATTGCTCCTTATAGGCTTTATTAAATTCTTCTTAGCTCCATTTATATTAAGTTTCTTTAAGTAGTATATTAGCTAAAACTTATGTAAGCTTAGTATGTTTATCGTTCTTATATATATACACTCCTCCTTTACAAAGAAGGAGGAAAAGATTCTTAAGGGTTTTAGTGCTAGCTTAAGAGAATATATCTATAATAAACTCTTTAAAGTCTTCTTAAAAGTAGTCCTATAAAGCGCTGTTAACAGAGTTATCGTTATTATATTCCTATATCTTAAACTAAATATAGTCTATAATATCATTATTGGTTGCAGTTTATATATTAATTCTATTCTTCTATTACTCTACCTCTACCTTTTAGTCTATAGGTGTAGCCATCTTATTTAGTTATAAAGAGGTTATTAATAGAGGGTGTTGGTGTTTATAAAGAGAGAGTATTTATAGTATTTATAAGGAGGGAGAAAGGGTAGTTAACACAAGTTATTAAAAACTTAACTTTTAATAAGGTGGGAAGTAATATCCTTCTAAATCTAAAGTGTATTATTTAATTCTTAGTAGTAATAAGGGTCTATAGGCGACGGTAAGCTATTAAGCTTTCAGATTATCCTTAGTACTCTCTTTAACTAAAATAAGGCCGTTATAAGGTGGAGCGTTAGACGTCTTCTAAACTAATATATATTTCCTAATCTATACGCGCTTACTAATTAGTGTTGGTATACTTTAATAACGTATAGAATATATATATCACAATAATATATACTATGCGGTGTTGTTAATAGATTATTATTTTTCTACTTATGACGCGCGTTACATATATATATTGGGCGCGTCCTGCCATATTCTGCCATGTTCTGCCACCTCGCCATTGGCTTGCTTACCACTAGCGTATTGGCCGTGTCCTGCTATATTCTACCATATTCTGCCATCGCACTATTGGTTCGCTTACCACTAGCGCGTTAGCCGTCCTCGCGATATGTCCAACGCTTCTAGCTACAGTAAATAAAGTTATAACGTTTAGATTAATATAAGAAAGGTTTAAACTTAAAGATAAAGACAAGCTAAGAGTTAACCTAAGACACCAAGTATATTATATATTGGTATAGATTACGTATATGGATAATACGTGCAATATATATAGAGCACCAAAAAATAAGAACCGGAAATACCTAGTAAAAATACACTGGTTAACAGATAAGGCGAAATATTAAAATGCTAGGTATATATATAGTTAGCACCTAGTAGAAGTATAAAGCTAAGGGGACTTAATACTTTAACCAGGAAGATTCCTTACGGAAGAATGCCTAGATAGATAATAGTAGTAGGAATACCTAGAAAATATATATCTATAGTATATAGAAGATAAAAAGCGAACTAAGTATTAGCCTAAGTTGGACTAAGTATAAATAGGATTAAGCAGCTAATAGTTAGGAAAAGTAGAGGCCTATAGGACTAGAGGGAACTAGTAGTAGAGCCTTAGACCCTTAAAGGAATTTAAGGATAATACTTAAATTTACGAGTAAAATGGTAAGATTAATAGTTCGAAGCATTAATAGATAGTGGAGTAATAAGGAACCATATTTTATTAATAGCAGTTAAAAGAATAGGATTACTATATAGGAAAAAGGAGCACCCTTACCTATTAGTTATAATTTTAGGAGATCTAATAGCCTACGGAGGAGGTATTATTAATCTTAAAACAGAACCTATTTAGTTAACTATTAAGGGAAGATAAATCGAGATATCTTTTAATATATTACTATTAGGGAATAATAAGGCAGTACTAGAAATTCCTTAGTTATAGGAATATAATCTAANGATTAATTAGATTATAGGTTAGGTTGATATTAAAAATACTTAACGCTATAAGATATAATAATAAACTAAGTTAGTATAGTACTAAGTCAGAGCGATATATAAAGAGACTAAGTAAGGCTTAAGTTATATACTAAAAAGATACTATAAGTATAGTAAGAAACTATAGTTACCGGAAAGTAANAAGCTGTTAAAGTATATAGTATAGAACTATAAGATAGAATTAGAACTAGGAATAAGTCTAAGGTTCTTTCCAACCTATAAGCTTACTAAGGAAGAAGGTAGAGCACTAAAAGAGTTTATTTAGGAAAATTTATAAAAGGGATATATTAGACCATCGCAATTATTAGCGGGTTATCTAGTACTATTTATACTAAAGAAGAATAGCAAACTAAGGCTATATATCGACTATAGATAGTTAAACAGCATTACTAGAAAGGATAGGTATTCTTTACCCTTAATTAGCGAAATCTAAAATAGAATAGGTAACGCGTAAATCTTTACAAAGATAGATCTAAGATAGGCGTACTATTAGATCCGGATTAAGGAAGGCAATAAATAAAAGGCAGCCTTTGGGTTAAAGAAAGGACTATATAAACTATTAGTTATATAATTTGGGCTTATAAACGCACTAGTAATGTTTTAGAAACGTATTAATAATATATTAGAAGAACACTTAGATGAATTTGTTATAGCATATCTTAATAATAATATTATCTACTTAATAACTAAGAAAAAACACGGGGAATATATTAAATAGGTTTTAAAGAGACTATAAGAAGAACAGATGCTAGTAGCAATTAAGAAATACAAGTTCTTTACTAGGAAGACTAATTTTATTAGATTTATTATTAAACTAGGCTAACTTAGTATAGATCTAAAGAAGATCGAGGCTATAGTAAATTGGCAAGAACTAGAAAACGTTACGTAGTTAAGATCGTTCCTAGGGTTTTGCAATTACTGTAGAAGGTTTATAGTATAATGGTTAAAAGACATTAAACTATTTACGCGATTAATAAAGAAAGAAGAACTATAGGCATGGGGAGAGGAACAGCAGAAATTATTTAAAAAAGTTAAAAAGTTGTTTACCTAGGAGCTAGTTCTTAAGATCTATTAACTAGGACTAGAGATAGTTATAGAAATGGATATATTAGACTTTATACTAGGGGTATACTTTATACAGAAATATTAAGATAGATAGCACCTAGTAGTATACTATAGTCGGAAGATAATACTACTAGAGTTAAACTATAACATTTACAATAAGAAGTTATTAGGTATAGTTATAATACTAAAGGAATAAAGAGCATTTTTATAAGGTATAAAGAAACCATTTATAGTTAAAATAGATTATAAGAACCTAATAGGATTCCTAATAACAAAGGAACTTAACTAAAGATAGGTTAGATAGGCAGAAATGCTTATAGAATACTATTTTAAGATTTAGTATACTAAGGGTACAGACAATATACGAGTAGATGCTCTAAGTTAAAAAGCTAAACTATAAAGTAATAAAAAGCCATTAGGCGCTTTACTGCGAAAAGACACAGACGGATTAATTAGGTATAATTATCTAAAGATTATAGTAACTTAGGAAGAACTAGACAGAATTTATAAGTTACTAAAGAGCTTTTAGGTATAAAGGATTCTAGAAGCATAACTAGAAGATCTAAAAACGGATATATACGAAAATTAAGAAGTGAAGTATATTCTAAGAAGCGTAGCAAAACATTTTGTAGAAGATTTCTATAAGGGAATAACTTAAGAATATAATAGAGCTACAGGCTTAGTGTTAAGACTCTAAGAGGAGTATATTATTAACGGAATCTAAGGCTTAGCGCAAAAAGTTATAAAAGAATATCTAGATTACTAAAGAAATAAACTAATAAGGCATAAGCTATATAGAGGGCTACAACCTATTAAAATACCAGAGAGACTATAGGAGGTCATATTATAGGACTTTATTATTAAGTTACTAAAGTTAAGAGACCCTATTACCGGATAAGATTATAACGCGATCTTAGTAATAGTAGATAAGCTTATAAAGTAGGGATACTTTATAGCATATACAGAAGAAATATTAGTAAAAGATGTCGCTAGAATCTATATTAAGGAAGTATTTATAAGATATAGAGCACTAAGTAAGATTATATTAGATAGAGATCTAAGATTTATAGTAGTAT
Organism: Cenococcum geophilum 1.58; assembly: GCF_001692895.1. Taxonomy (NCBI): domain Eukaryota; kingdom Fungi; phylum Ascomycota; class Dothideomycetes; order Gloniales; family Gloniaceae; genus Cenococcum; species Cenococcum geophilum. The sequence continues at coordinate 2,206,910 of NW_027137586.1, forward strand.
TTTAGGAGGTATTCTTAGCGGAATAAGGAGTTAGAGTAGTAACTTTTA